>NC_091670.1:29937500-30562500 GCF_042453785.1 Malus domestica | reverse complement strand
TCATTGTTATCCGACACTAATTGAATGATGTGTCAGATGTCTTTTATCTGACATAATGACTTATTAAACTGTCACATCATCCGACAACTAAAGCTAATATTGTAGTAGTGTTATAAAGCACTGCACGACTCTTCCCCTAGCCAATGTGGGACTCAAATGTGGCTCTAATCTAAGCCACCAAACTCCAGCACTAATTTCATTGCTCCATTCACAACAAACTTCTTCAGGAATGTCCCTGAGTGGATACTTTCTCTGGTCTAGACCATCTTAGCAACTCTGCTTGTCACAATAGCATTTCGAACCCTTTATCCCAAATTACGGAAAAGACAAGTTTTTGGCCCACCTCCCAGTCAAAATTCCATTAATCAATAAAGATAAATTCCACACTTGGTGGGTCTAAGAAAATGTACTATGCATCTATAGACCACAACATGAACCAGCACCAAGTATGCCTATCTCGATCACACTTTTAGTTCATTCGAAAACAAATGTTACCCACTAAACTGAACTCAATTAACATCCAATTCAAACAGATCCAATAATGATGCTCACAATGCAGAACAAAAAAAAAAACTTCAACTTGGAGCATCGTAGAGATATTTAATGCTGACACTAACATTAGATTAGCATGAATAATCTCAATCTAATTGGAACCAATTGTCACTAGCTGAACATAACAAACAATGTTACTTCAAGCCCAAGCTCAAAAACAAAAATTACCTGAATATAACATTGTGATCAAGCATGAAAAAGAAGGTCTACCGCAATCATCGCCATCTTCGACGACAACATTTTTGCTCAGTCTCATCCTCTCCCCTGCTTCCCACATATCCCCAACCTCTCTCCACTTACAACCACCATTCCCATTCTTCAATTCCATCACCACAGCGTCTCTGTAATGCTCATCCACAGGGAAAACCCCTGATATTGTTCTGGACTCGCCGTACCCACCCATAACCCAGAACTTCATCTTCTTGCCGTCGCCAACAAAGAACCCCACGCACACGGCCCTGTTGGAGCAATATTAGAAAATATGAAAATAATAAAAGAATTTCAATGAAAGTATTCATAAAGAAAATCACAACATCAATTATGTATGAGATTAATATAAACAATTAGAGATAAAGTTAGAAAAGCTGACAAACTTGGAGATTGAGGCTTGCATAAATGCAATGTCCTAAAGATAGAATTTCGCCCCTACTCTTGTGCTTGTAGTTCGATAGGCGTCTATCTCCTAGGATTCAACAATCTATAATCCGAAGTCAAAGCACTTCAATCTTCGGACTCTAGCGAACTTTATATATTCCGTACTCTCAAGACACGACTCATAATTTGACACACGAATCATTTGAGAAACAAAGTGGGGAAACCCTATTTCTCAAGAGTAAAAATTAACTCTAATTTTCTATCTTTTATACCAATGGTTTCATGGGTTTATATAGAATCAAATTTCTACTTATTAAAGAGATGTAACTTTTCATCTATAAGTATACATCACTTATCAAGGGAATACACCTAAACAACATAACCTTTCTAAGAAATGGGTTACACTATTTTTCATTCAATTATTAAAATTATATATTACAATATTTCATATTATAATATATAATTTCTAACAGGCCCGAGAACTTGGCACTTCATCCATTGCACCCCATTCATTTCTCCTAATATCATACCGCTTCACCGAGCTCGTTCGACTTCCAGTCGCGCTAAACAAAATGTGCCGGGATCCGCCGCCAGCGACGATCTCTCCTGATTTTGGAACTGCAGCGTAGGCGAAACTTTCGCGCGGCGTGAGCATCGGGCGAGGAATTCCCCGAGGAAGTGCTGAAGTTGAACCAGAAGACGGCGGAGGACGGGGAAGGGTGGTCGATCAGAAACGAGCGAATGTTGAAGATGGAGCTGCAGATGACGTAGAGGTGGGGCCCAATGGAGAGGGGGGTGAAGTTGCAGAGGCCGTAGACATGGAGGTTGCAAATTGGCGGGAGGGGGCACCACGCTAGAGTTCGAGGGTTGAAGAGGTAAGGGGCGGTAACAGAGGGGGTCTTGGGGGAAGACGCAGAGGAGGTGTGAGAGGTTGGTATGGTGGTGGGTTTGGTGGAAGGTGATTATGGTTTTAGAGGAGAGGAAGAGCCTTCATGATTTGCAGGTGGGTCGGAGGCAGGCATGGTGGGAGAAGGGGACGAAGGAGAGGATCAGCAATGTAACGTTGTTTGGAAGGCCGGGAATTAGGGTTGGGGATTCATTGATCGGAATCAATGTGGAGAGGAAGAAGAAGACTGAGGAGATGGAGGTCAAAATTGGGTCATTTCTTCCTCTTCTGATTCCGAGTGGGCGTTAAGTTAAAGGTTTTTCTGGATATGCAGTTTTTGTAGTGTGTCAGAAAGGCTACAGTTTAGTAACAGGTGGATTCGTGGTTGATTATTCCCTCCAATTTATCCACAAGGGATGAGGTTACTTAGCATTGAGTTATTTTTTTGGATAATGATTATGTTTTTTTTTATGTGTGGAATTATGTTTAGCACACAATATTTTCTTATTTGAAAAATCTCAACGGTACAAAGAAGGTGTAAGTTTATTTACTCTTGTGCCATTATTCCATTTATCTTGGCAGGTTTCACAATGATGTTTATATTTTTGTCTAATGCTTGAATTATTGTATGTAACTTTACATGGTGATACTGTGAAATATTCTCCACTTGTTGCATTATTGAGTTGCTTTTTCATCTTTTGATTATCTGCTATGAACTCCTCTATGTTTCTATCATTTTGTCGATGTTGTGCAATTCTTCTTTCTGTCCAGTTGTTCCAGTATTGTTCATGTCTAACTTCTAGCTCTACTTCTTGCTATAAGTATACATTTCTTCATCTTCTGCTACTAATAAAATATGGTGCTTGAAATCTTCAAATTCATATAAAACTAACATTTGGGCTCATCAATATCTCAAAACATTTTGTTGTCTAGGAGTCCATTTTGTAGGGTGATATGGGAGATAGTCCAAAACGTAGAAACGTCGATGCCAGTAGATAGACTACATGGCTCGACGACAGGCAGCACAGGCTACTTCAACTACCAAATGGCAGCCGAAAGAAGCAACATGAAGTAGGGATGACGGACAACCCCTATCAATCATGGCTGAATTACTTCAAGGAAAAAAGGTAATTGATCGCAACTTTGAAACCACCATTAAAGAATCCAATAAGCGTATCAAACTCCTCATTCGGCCCGGGGAGATGAAAGCTCGTTTCGAGCATTTCAAAAAAGAAGCCGAAAGCAAACTTCCCTTATTACCCCTACAAGAGTCGTTAATAAGAGTTCAACAGAATCTACACCCTCCACTCATCGAATCCTTGGAGTACATGTGAGAATTTCACAAGAAACATTCTGCCATGATTTATACGACCTACCCAATGCATGTCAAAAAGCTCTCGACCTTGCATTAACTTGCCCTGATGCTGAACAGATTATTTAGAAAACCACTAATCCAGCAATACAGGCTAGGTTTTAGCATATACGTGAAGCTTAGGTTCTCAGCTTTGAGGTCGACCCATACACAGACATAGACACCGTCGAGTTTCTTTTTTCTCTTGAGAACCTTCAGTATTTATGATGTCATTTTAGAGTCTTCTCGACCGTATCTCTCTTCGACCTTACGATCGATGAGAATGATCGTGTGGAGCGTTTGGATGCCTGCCTAGCCACAAGGGACGCCTGAATCGCCTATGAAGAATGAGCACATAAAGCATTGTAGGGACAAAATCAAACCCTAGCAACGAATAAGCTCGAGGATGACAACTAGAATGAAACAGGTTCATTTTACGTACAACAAGAACAAGTATCCAATGAGGCAAAAAATGATCAGGTCGAGGATGCTCTAAAGCATGATACTGCACTCGATAACCTGAAGGACAATGACCAAGACCTGATGAGCCCTTCAGTCTTAAAAAATATGGAAATCAGCATGGTCCATGTTCTACCTACTGAATTTCAACCAACCACACACCAACCGAATTTCTTGGATAGGGATGTGGTTGCTGAGGAAGCAACACAAGTCGATTTCATCGCCACCGAAAAAGATGGGCAAGTGAGTAAAGACAACAAACTTAAAGCAGCTCTGGCCATACTATTTCCCCGCTCGTTTTCGGTTAATCTTCAACATTTGAAACCATTGTATGTCACGACTCACATTGAAGGTTATCCAATCTCTAAAATTTTCATCGATTGTAGGGCGATAGTCAATATTATGCCCATATTTGTTATGAAGGCACTACGACAATCTAACGATGAACTCATTCCATCAGGAATAACCATGAGCAGTTTCATCGGTGACAAGTCCCAGACCAAATGAGTGCTCCATTTGGAGGTAAGCGTTGCAGGTCGCAATCACATGATTGCATTCTTTATTGTCGACTCCAAGGCTGAGTATAATGCCTTGCTCGATCAGGATTGGATCCATCAAACAAATTGCATTCATTCTTCATTATATCAGGTTATCATCTTTTGGGACGGCAAATCAATTGTGGTTCATCCAGTTGACAGTTAGCCGTTTGAAGCCAATATGATTCAGGCACGATGTTACGATAATCACGTCGGCTATATTAGCTTACAGGGTTTGAACGATGAAGGACGACCGACTCGAATCTTGGTACAAAAAGCAATTGAGGTAGGCGCCGAGACTGTCCATCATGATTCGACGAGACTTGGGTTGGCCGATTTGGACGTAGATGTTGATGTCTAAAAATAGTTAGGACAGATGCTGGGTCATGGTTTCATCTACCATAGAATGACTGTTGGCCCATTGGTATGCTATTTCCAAGCAACCAAATTCGAGCATAAACTTAGTCAAATTTTTGGCCGAATAAGACAACGGCCTAATACTTTCACTAGACAAAGTTTAGGTTGCACCAGCCGAGCTCGAGGATAGTCAACCTCAAGTCAAATATCCTTTAGAAGAAATAAATGTTGGAACAGCCGAAGAGCCGCGGCCTTTGTTCATTAGTGTGTTGTTACCCTAACATGTAAAAACCAAGCTTTGTAATTTGCTCAAAGAATTTAAGGATTGTTTTGCTTGGAGTTACCATGAGATGCCTGGTTTAAATCGAACACTAGTTGAACATGAATTACGTATCAAACCAGGGTGTAAACCATTCCGCTAACCATTCTCAACCGAAGTACAACTCGGCATAAAAGACGAACTCATTCGACTTTTAAAAGTTAGGTTTATTCAGATAGCTCGATACATCGAATGGCTAGGAAACATCATCCCAATTTTAAAGAAAAGTGGTGCCTTGCGTATCTGTAATGATTTTCGAAATTTGAACTTGGCAACTCCAAAAGACGAATATCCAATGCCAATTTTAGATTTGTTAATAGACATAGCAGCAAACCACGAGATCTTATCCTTTATGGATGGACATGCTGGTTATAACCAGATTTTCATCGCCAATGTTGATGTTTATAAGACCGTTTTTCATTACCCGGGGGTACTTGGCAAATACGAATGGGTCGTCATGCCATTCGGCCTCAAGAACACTTGTGCCATATACCAACAAGCCATGAATACTATCTTCCATGATTTGATTGCTACCATCATCGAAGTCTACATCAACGATGTTGTAATCAAATCAGAACGTCGGCAGGGACAATTTTCGACAGGCTTTCCTGTGTATGTGCTAACAGAACCTTAAAATGAATCATGCCAAATGTGATTTCGGCGTATCAGCTGGCAATTTTTTAGGATTCCTTGTACATCATCGTCGTATTAAGGTGGATAAGAAAAGGCACGAGCAATCATCAATGCTCCACCCTCGACTACCATAAACAACAACAGTCGTTGCTCAGCAAGATTAACTTTCTCCCTCGATTCATTGCCAACTCGACGGGAAAAATGAAAGCCTTCTTCACGCTCTTGAAACTTAAGGATTATGACACCTTCGAATGACGTGCCGAACACCAATAGGCGTTTACACAAATCAAGGTATCTTTCATGACTCCACCAGTCTTGGTCTCACCACGATGTGGCAGACCTCTCAAGCTGTACATTTCAGCGGCCAAAGAATCCATCGGATGCCTTCTTGCACAAGACAATGATGATAGGCGAGAGCAGGCCATTTTTTATCTTAGCTGAAATCTCAACGTACTGGAGATTAATTATTCCGCCGTCGAGAAGCTCTGCTTAGCCTTATTTTTTGCTGCATCAAAACTCAAGCATTACATGTTCCCGTCGGTCACTCAAGTCATCGCCCAGACCGATGTCATTCGTTACATGCTCACTCAACCGATAGTAAAAGGCCGAATTGAAAAGTGGACAATGGCACTGTCTGAATTCAGTTTGCAATATGTGCCCCAGAAAGCTGTCAAAGGCTAAGCGTTGGCCGATTTCTTAGCCCAACATCCCTCACCATACGGTTTTGGGGGCAATGACATTGAAATCGGCATGTTGGAAACATGTGATAATTACTAGACGATGTACTTTGATGGTTTTAGTATTTCGGTCTCGGGTAGCATTGGGATCGTTATTCAATCCCCAAATCACAGCCGTTGGTATTTTTCTCTGAAGCTCGATTTTGATAGTATGAATAATCGGGCCGAATACGAAGCCCTTATCATCAGCCTTGATGTCCTACACATTTACAAGCAACTCGTGTTCTTATTCTCAGTGATTCTGAACTTGTGATTAACCAACTTAATGGGACTTTTCATTGCATGAGTTGTACTTTAGCACCCTATCGCATGGTTGTCAGCTATTTAGCCAAGTTTTTCAACGATGTTACTTTCAAACACATTTCACCAGTTCACAACACTGACGCCGACGAATTAGCTCAAATAGCCTCCAGAGCATAAATCCGAGGGGGCAAACTAGGTTGAGAAATACTTGTGTCACAACGAGCACACCCGGCCTTGGTTAATTAGGAAGTTCTTCAACGAGATTTCATGATCCATACACGAGTCATGTCCTTACCTTCGTTGTTGGAGCGGAATGACCCTATAGAGGTTTTCGTAGGGAATGCCATGCCAGATGACTGGAGAAAATCAATTATACGGTATCTTGACAATCCCAATGGCAAACACAACCATAAGACAAGGGTTCACGCCACGAACTATGTAACGTACTAAAATGAATTGTACCGGAAGGGTGAGAACGGTCTGTTATTGTTATGCATCGGCCCTCAGGAGACTGCTCAAGCAATCACAGAGGTCCACGAAGGAATTTGTCGAGCTCATTAGTCCTGACGAAAAATGAGATGGTTGCTTCGTTGACAAGGCTATTTCTAGCTGAGTATATTGAATGATTGTATTAAGTTTGCACAAGGATATGTACAATGTCAAATTCATGGGCCTATACAAAGAGTCCCAGTCGAATTATTCCATTCGATCACCAAACCATGGTCGTTCAGAGGATGGGCCATGGATGTAATCAACAAAATTGCACCATCTTCCGGGTCAGCAAAGCATGCGTGGATACTCGTCGCAACGAACTACTTCACCAAATGGGTCGAAGCCAAGTCATATGTTGAGTTAAAGTCTTAAGAAGTTTGTAATTTTGTAGAAGAAAACATCGTGACTAGATTCAGCATACCAAAAACAATCATAACAGATAATGGTACGATCTTTACATCCAACAGGTTTAAGAAGTATACGTCAAATCTAAAAATTCGACTCAAGCATTCTACGCCTTATTATCTGCAGGCAAATGGACAGGCTGAAGCAAGTAATAAGGTTTTAATTGATATTCTCGAAAAAATGGTAAAAGAAAGGCCTGGTATGTGGCATTTAAAGTTGAACGAAGTGTTATGGGCTTATCGAACTTCACTCCGATCAGCCACTGGAACGACTCCATAAGCGTTAACTTATGGACAGGGTGCTATTGATAGGAGCATATTTATGCGACTTAATTGGCTTGTTCTTGTGTGTTTACGTTGTGTTTCTTTAGTTATTTTAGTGTTTAAAGCCATTTTCATTTGTTTGTAGGTCTTAATAACAACCTTGGCAAGAAAAGTGCATTTTGGTGCATGTTGGATCAATATTGGGCTCAAATGGATTGCATGCATGAGGATGGACGTTTTGGGCATATGTGTGTGCAAGTGTGTGTGTGTAATTGCAAGGATAAACAATGACAACTCATACACATGCAAAGAAGCCCACTTGCAAAGTGAAAGACTCTAAGTACAAAGTATGCAAGAAGATGCATTTTGGAGGCCTTTGGAGCATGTTTCGGGCTTGGAATGGATAGCAAATGCATGGGCCAAGTGGATGGACGAATTTGAGAACTAAAGAGGCCAAGAATATGAAGAATTATGGTCCAAAAGATGAAGAAAACAGCCCAAAAATCTGTCACCCCAACTTGCATTCCTTGCCATGCAAACCACATAGAATTCCCTTTGGATTCCATGCCATGCTTGATCACTCTTGTCCCCTACATAATTTCTGATTTCATGCTTTAATTCATTTAATTATTTCACTCAATTGCTTGATACCTCTTGTTCCCTTCACCCATTAGATTTTAGACAACCTTTACATCCATTACATGCACCAATTGATGCTCCATCATTCACATTTGGAATCCAATGCCATGTGCAACACATGTTGTTGCACCTTTGACCCATTTGTTGACACATTTCACCTCCCTTTCCATCTCTATGCAATGTACACAATCATTCATGCTCCCTAGCTACAACACCACTCCATTTTACCCTTCACACTTTGCATCATTACTTCATTTTCACCCTTGGACCATTGCACACCACACACATAAATTGCCATGCATTTCATCCTTAACCTAACCTTATTTTCTAAGGTTTTTGGGGCCTATAAATACATGTTTACACCCCTTGGCCAAAGGACAATCCCCCATATTCATCATTTTATCACAGAAATTCGTCCATACACACCCTAGGAAGCAAAACACCCCAAAAACACCATTCTAGTGCCTAGAAAACATAACAGCCACTCCACCTTCTTCCACCCTCTTTGCCTAGTTCTCCACCACCTTCCAACCATCAAACACTCTTCCACACTCACCCTAAACCCCTCCATATCATTCCCCATCCATTCTACACCATAAATCCACCCAAAAATCTGTCCACAAGCTTCATGCCGCAACAAGGAGGAAGGGAGATCCATTGATGCACTTGCTTTCCAAGTTGGAGCATTTTAGGTGTTTTCTTTCCTTTGATTTTAATGTCTAATTTTATGTATCTTTGTATTGCAAGAATGAGGAACTAAACCCCCTTAGTTGGGGGGTGATTTGAAACCATGTACATGCTTGCAATATGATTTGATTACATTCAGTTGTTATTTCATAAGTTGCGGATTCAATTCGTTCATCTACTTGATTGATAACTTATTTGTGTATGTTGATTGAGAGTGCACGCTTAGTTTTCATGCATGAATATGATGCTAGATTATGAGGGAGTTTCACCTAATAGTTACAATCTTATAATCACAAGTAGTGAAGGTCGCTTGAAAACGATCGCGTTGAATGAATTCTTGGCACTAGTTTCATGCTCATCATAGTAACGAATGCCTCGTCAACACTTATAGTTCTCATTGTGCTTCATGATTCTTGATTGTATCTTTATTGTGCTCATCACGTAAGGAACCTTTGAGGAATGCTTTGAATTGTTGTATGCGCTTTTCCATCCAATTCATTAACTTAAGGAGAACTTGAAGGTTAATTTAAGCGTATCTAATTAACTTGGGGTGTTGAGTTTCATAATTTATTGAAAGAACAACTGAAAATCATTTTGTTTGCAAGTGTGTCATGTGTGGAGAAGAACCTCCTAACTAGCCTTTTATCCATCCTTTTCATCCAAAAACGTTTTACAATCTGTTTTGTTTTAAAGTTTCTGTTTTGTTTTCAATTTTCGTCCAAAACAAATCCCCCTTTATTTTGAAGTCTTAGATTAGTTAGAAAGTGTTTTGATTTGTGTTTCTAAGTGTTTTGATTCAAGTTTTCATCCAACTTCGTCCAAGTTCTTGTTAGGTTCTCAAAACTGCCCAGAAAGTGGTTTTTAGGCGGTTTTGAGTCATTAGGTTGCTGTTTTGAGTTTTATGTTTGTTTAAGTATTTTAAAGTATAGTTTTGCATTCTTTGAGTCTAGTTTAGTGTTTTAAATTTTGTGTTTATGTTTTTAAGTCAGTTTTCAAGTGTTTAGCAATCCCTCCTAATCCCCGGCCTAGAACGATCCCTACTTACATACTTTACTACATTTGATAAAAAGAGGGTTTAATTTTGTGTGTTAACTTATTTTACGCATCAAATTTTGGCGCCGTTGCCGGGGATTAGCAACTTTGCTAATCTCTTGGATTGTTTTCTTTCGAATTATTGTATTTTGTTTAAGTTTCTGTTTAAGTTGCTGATTTGTTTTGTTTTCTTTATTTTTAGGTACTAGTTTATGACCCGTAGCTCACAACCTGTTCGTGAGCATATCTCCGACTTTGACGGTGATTTTGAGAGGACTTTGAGAAGGAAAAAGAAATTGCAAGAGTCTAATCCTCTTAGTCCCGAGCCTGAATTAGAAGAGCAAGGTATAGCCATGGACAACCGTACACTCAAGGAGCTTGCCGCCTCGGGTTTGGATAATGCCGCACCATTGTGTATCCAATATCCCATGGCTGCTCAAGGTAAAACCGAAGAGTTCGAGTTAAAGTCAAGTTTGCTCCACCACATTCCAAAGTTCCATGGGCTTTCCATGGAGGATCCGAACAAACATTTGAAGGAATTTGAAGTGGTGTGCTCAAGTATGACTCCGATTACCGTTGACGGAAGTATTTTAAAGATGAAGGCTTTTCCATTCTCTTTAATGGACAAAGCCAAGGATTGGTTATACGAGTTGGCTCCCGGTACAGTTACATCTTGGGAGAGTATGAAGAGGGCGTTTCTGGAGAAGTTTTTCCCAACTTCTCGTATCATTCTTCTTCGTAAAAAAATAAGTGGAATTCAGCAAAGCCAAGGTGAATCTTTTCCATCTTATTATGAACGATTTAAATCACTTGTTGCTTCTTGTCCACAGCATCAGATGAAGGAGGAGTTACTTCTTCAATACTTTTACGAAGGTCTTTTACCACTTGAACGGCAAATGTTGGATGCTTCCGCGGGAGGAGCTCTAGTGGATAAGACACCTAGGGATGCCAAAACTCTCATTGCGAATCGAGCACTCAATGCACAACAATATGAAGGTGTTGGGCAAAGAGACACCCCACGGCCACATCATGTCAATGAGGTAAGTTCTATTTCTGAGTTACAATCCCAAATGGCTAACCTTACGTCTATGTTATCGCAGTTGGTTGAAGGCCCCAAAACGCAAGGAACTACAATCTGTGGTGTATGCTCCATTCAAGGACACCAATCTGATCAATGCCCTCAATTAATTGAGAATGGAGGATGGGAATCGGCCAATGCTGTGGGTTATGGGAATCAAAACCAACCAAGGAATGATCCTTTCTCCAATACATACAACCCGGGATGGCGTGACCACCCCAATTTCAGATGGAGAGATGCACCACAATATGGCCAACAAAGTGGATTCCGACAACCCCCGGGTTTCTTTCCAAGGCCAATGGAACCACAACCACCTCCTCAGGCACAATCTTCCCAAACCAACCCAGGTACGTCTATGAATGATGATAAAACATATCAGTTACTAACCACCATGGCGCAGGGAATGCAGAACCAAGCAAAGGAGGTTAATGAGCTGAAGAAGCAAATGGGACAAATGGCCGAATTTTTGGGGCAATTCCGTGAAAATGGTAAGTTACCAAGCACTACGGTGGTCAATCCAAAGGGTGGCTTCGAATCTGCAAAGGCTATCACATTACGAAGTGGAAAAGAGGTGAGAAACAAGGAAGATGAGAAGATACAACTCAAGGAAGATGAGAACACCTACCCCACGGCAAGGGTACCATCACCCATGCCGCAGCCATCTAAGACATCCCATCCGTCCACCTCAGGTAAGAATGTTCCAAATGTTGTGATTTCGAACACTAATCTGCCCAATGTTCCTTTCCCTCGTAGATTTGCACAATCGAAGAAAGAAGAAAGCGAAAAGGACATTTTGGATACCTTTCGAAAAGTCCAAGTAAACATTCCTTTACTTGATGCTATTAAGCAAGTGCCCAGGTACGCAAAGTTTTTAAAAGAATTATGCACAACTAGGAAAAGAATTTCAAACAAAGAAGTTGTGAAGGTAAGTGAAAATGTATCTGCGGTTTTGCAACGGAAGTTACCTCCAAAGTGTAAGGATCCAGGGAGCTTTACTATCCCATGCGTAATTGGAAACACTAGATTTGAAAAATGCATGTTAGATTTAGGTGCTTCTATTAATGTTATGCCATATTCCATTTATGCATCAATGAACCTTGGTGAGTTAAAACAAGATGGCGTGATAATTCAATTGGCCGATCGTTCTAACGCTTATCCCAAGGGAGTCCTTGAGGATGTTTTAGTGCAGGTCAATCATCTTATCTTTCCTGCAGATTTTTATGTCTTAGAAATGGAGGATTCAAGCCATGCTCCATCATTGCCAATCTTGCTAGGCCGACCATTCATGAAAACAGCGAGAACAAAAATAGATGTGTTTATGGGAACATTAACCATGGAGTTTGATGGAGACATTATTCGTTTTAATCTTTCTGAAACCATTAAATATCCAATGGAGGACCATTCTTGTTTCGCTATTGACATTGTTGATTCTTTGGCACAGGTACATTTGGATCGAATGAACGACGATGCACTTGAAATAGCCTTAGTACACGGCATAGGAGCAAGAAACAAGTGTGGGGGAATCCAAGCAACCCACGGCATGGAATCTGACCATATTGCCGTGCCCCCTTGTGGTGAAGTGTTTGAAATGGTCGCGGCCCTCGAGTCATTGACATCACATTCTGGTAAGTCTTCACTCTCAATTTTAGATTCGGTTTTGGCTAACAAGTTACTTCCATCCATTGTGCAGCCACCTACACTTGAGTTGAAGCCATTACCTAGTCACTTGAAGTATGTTTTCTTGGGAGAAGATCAAACACTACCCGTCATCATATCTAGCTCACTCACGGCCCAAGAAGAAGACAAGTTGATAAGGGTGTTAAAGGAGCACAAATCTGCCATTGGATGGACCTTGGCGGATATCAAAGGCATTAGTCCCACCACGTGCATGCATCGCATCCTTTTGGAGGAGGGAGCTAAGCCATCTCGGGAGGCTCAACGTCGCCTTAATCCACCCATGTTGGAAGTAGTAAAGAAGGAGGTTATAAAATTGCTTGACTGTGGTGTTATATACCCTATTTCTGATAGTCGTTGGGTGTCTCCCGTGCAGGTTGTTCCAAAGAAGTCCGGGATCACGGTGGTGAAGAATGAAGAACAAGAGCTTGTACCCACTCGTGTGGTGACCGGTTGGCGTGTTTGTATTGATTACAGGAAGTTAAATGCCATGACAAGGAAAGATCACTTTCCGTTGCCATTCCTGGATCAAATGTTAGAAAGGTTAGCCGGTTATAAATTTTATTGCTTTCTTGATGGATATTCCGGATATAACCAAATTGTGATAGCTCCGGAGGACCAAGAAAAGACAACGTTCACGTGCCCCTTTGGCACCTTTGCATACAGGCGCATGCCATTTGGTTTGTGCAATGCCCCTGCGACATTTCAACGATGCATGGTGAGTATCTTTTCTGATTATGTGGAGAAAATTATTGAGATATTCATGGATGATTTCAGCGTGTTTGGTAATTCATTCGATCATTGCTTGAGTAATCTGACCTTAATTTTGAAACGTTGTGTTGAAACGAATCTTGTGCTTAATTGGGAAAAATGTCACTTCATGGTTAAGCAAGGTATTGTTCTAGGACATATTATTTCTGAAGAAGGCATTGAAGTGGATAAATCTAAGGTAGACCTTGTTCGTCACTTACCCTCTCCAACTTCGGTTAGAGAGGTTCGTTCGTTTCTTGGTCACGCAGGTTTTTATAGGCGTTTCATAAAGGATTTCTCCAAGATTTCACAACCACTATGCCGATTGCTTCAAAAAGAGGTGGCTTTCGAGTTTGATGATGCATGCTCCACGGCATTCAAGCAATTAAAAGAAGCTCTTACTTCGGCTCCCATTATCACACCTCCAGATTGGAGCCTTCCATTCGAGTTGATGTGCGATGCTTCGGATTATGCGATTGGTGCTGTTTTGGGGCAACGAAAGAACAAACAACCTCATGTTATTTATTATGCCTCTAGGACACTAAATGATGCTCAATTAAATTACTCCACCACTGAAAAAGAATTACTTGCTGTGGTATTTGCATTAGATAAGTTCCGATCATACTTACTTGGTACTAAAGTTATTATTTTTACTGATCATGCAGCTCTCAAGTATTTACTCACAAAAAAGGAGGCCAAGCCTAGACTAATTCGATGGATGTTGCTTCTACAAGAGTTTGACATTGAGATTCGGGATAAGAAGGGCGTGGAGAATGTGGTGGCTGACCACCTAAGTCGAATGGTGCATGAGGAAGCATCGCCAATTTCTGAAACCTTCCCCGATGAGCAACTAATGTCTATCCAGGTAAGTGAGCCTTGGTACGCGGATTTGGTGAATTATTTGGTGACTAAACAAGTTCCTAGCACCCTAAACAAATTCCAACGTGATAAACTTAAAAAGGATGCTAGATTTTATGTTTGGGATGACCCATACTTGTGGAAATATTGTTCAGATCAGGTTATAAGAAGATGTGTGCATGAATCAGATTTTCACTCAATTTTAAGTTTTTGTCACACATATGCATGTGGGGGTCACTTTGGCACCCAAAGGACAGCTTTTAAGGTTCTTGAATGTGGTTTTTATTGGCCTACTTTGTTTAAAGATGCTAGAACCTTCTGTTTAACATGTGATCGCTGCCAAAGGACAGGTAATATTAGCCAAAAAGATCAAATGCCGCAGGTACCCATCTTTGTTGTTGAAATCTTTGATGTTTGGGGTATCGATTTTATGGGTCCTTTTCCTTCATCTTTTGGTTTCACCTACATATTACTTGCCGTTGATTATGTTTCAAAGTGGGTGGAAGCGAAAGCCACTCGAACTAACGATTCTAAAGTTGTGGCAGATTTTGTGAAAACTAATATCTTTTCTAGATTTGGGATGCCTAGGGTGCTAATCAGTGATGGAGGGTCTCATTTTTGCAACCGTACCATTGGGGCATTACTCAAGAAGTATCATGTGACGCATAAGGTTTCCACACCTTACCACCCCCAAACCAATGGCCAAGCCGAGGTATCTAATCGTGAGATCAAACAGATTTTGGAGAAGACCGTTGGGCCAAATAGAAAAGATTGGAGCTTACGGCTGGATGATGCACTATGGGCGTATCGAACGGCTTACAAGACCCCCATTGGTATGTCTCCTTTTCGACTTGTGTATGGCAAGCCTTGCCATCTTCCCGTGGAATTAGAACATAGAGCTCATTGGGCCATCAAGACCTTCAATTTGAATGTGGACCAAGCTGGAATTCATCGAAAGCTTCAATTGAGTGAACTTGATGAGATAAGGCATGAAGCTTATGAGAATGCTAGAATTTACAAAGAGAAGACCACGGCATTCCATGATAAGATGCTTCGAGGCAAGACTTTCGAAATTGGGCAGAAAGTGTTGTTGTTCAACTCCCGCCTTCGTCTATTCCCTGGTAAGTTACGTTCCAAATGGGTTGGCCCGTTTGTTGTTACTAATCTTTTTGTGCATGGTGCAGTCCAAATTAAGAGCTTGAGAACCGGGCAAGAATTCAAGGTGAATGGACATCGCTTGAAGCCATACTACGAGAACTTTGTGGAACATGTTGTGGAGGAGATCCCACTGCATGCCGTGGGTTCCAAGGAGAAGTGAAGGTGTTCATCGTCCGGCTGGAAGACGTTAAAGCAAGCGCTTTAAGGGAGGCAACCCATTTATTCTGTTTGATTGTCTATTTTATTACTTGTTTAATTATTTTTGGTTATGACTTTCTATTTTGAAACATTAACAAATATGCAAAGGATTTTAACATTAAACTTCGTGGAAATGAACAGCAAACTGGGAAAGAAAGAAACAGACCAACACCTCTCCCTCGTGGCTGCCACATCTGCTTGGAGAACAAATAAGGAATTGCAACATCGCCAAAGAGAAAAGCTTCGCCGTACAATTCCAATCCAGTTCAAGTTCAAAGCTGTGGAAAGTCAACAAGATCAACTATCTCCAAAACCAGATTTGCGTTCTTAAACTCTACTCTGTCTGGTTTTTACTTTGCCATATTTGTCATGTTTATTTGTCGTTTGTTATTTGCTTGTTTTTGGTGTGAGTATATGCTTGAAACATTGAGGACAATGTTTGATTTAAGTGTGGGGGGGGTAACCATTGTTTTGCATGAAATTCGTAGAAATTTATCACCCATTAATTCTAGTGTTGTTCCTTGTTGTTTTAAGTATTTTTTAAGCTGTTTTGGAGTGTTTCAGTGTGTTTTGACATAAAAATCCGAAAATTCATAAAAATTTGAAAAATTGTTTTTGAAAATAAAAAAAAAAGAGTTGTTTTTGTGCGCTTATTTGTGTCTTAGGGTACCTTCCAACACAATGATGAGGATTCGGTTTGTAATTGCATGACTGTTAAAGAGAGTTATAAACATGGATGAAAGTTTGATTTACTCTTTATTTATGCGTGGTTGTGGTTATAACTTATGAAATCACATGTAATCATAAACGAAAAAAAATTAGTTTTTGTAACATGCTTGAAGGAAAGAACTCAAACTAACGCTACAACCTTGTGAGACTTGAGCCTAAACGTTTATTTGGAGAGTTAAAATCTGTGCATTCTTGTTTTCTAAAGTCGTTGCATGATCTCATTATTCTTTGCTTGGTTATTACTTAGAAGGCGTTTCATCATTTAGTTCCAAATGCTAGAACTCATGCCTATTTCATTCAAAGCATGCTATTGATTTGCATAAAACATATTCAAGATGAAGTTATGTAGTTACCACCACCAAAGCCAAACTGCCATGTATCCCATATCGTTATATGTTTAAGTTAACCCCATTGAGCCTTGATAGCCTACATTCTTTGTTAAACCACATTATCCTTACCTAGCCTAGTTTAGGACCATCCATACCCTTGTTCTTGAAGCATAGTAAAACATAATTCAAATTGAATTTCTTTTGATTAATGTATGGCAGAAAACAAGTGTGGGGGAAGTGTGAGTTATTATGCTTGTTGAAAAGAAAAGAAGAGTTGAAAAAAAAAAAAAAAAAAGAGTTGAAAAATATGCGAAAAAGAGTTTTAAAGTGCTGCTTGTTGAAGAAAGGGTCCAAAACATAGAATTCGGCCCTAATTATTGCTTGAATCTTCCCTTCGTGTTAAAAGTTGATTACTGCAATCTAAGTGAATTCTAAGTTTCAATTTCATTACTTTACTTGCTATTGCTTTAAGAACGATTGTTATCCTTATCCTTCATTTGTTAGCCATCACCCCAAGCCCCGTTACAACCCTTAACTTCATCTTGAGTGTCATGCGTTTCAATATGTGGAGTTTGAAATTGATATGAGCATATGGTGTCACTGGTTCTCGCATCTAAGTAATAGCATTCCATTCATGAGATCATATCTAAACATGCTTATTAACTCCAGAAATTGCTTTCTTTGTGATACATATATGTGAGCATTCGTTTTCATATCTACATCAATCTTCTCACATATAACTAGTATAGGGTGTGTAGTTGGAAAATCTGAGTGAAAATTGAGTGCATATCTTGTAAGGAATTGAGTGAATTCTCTAAGGCATGTTACTACATCAAAAACATTGTTTTAATTGATTAATTGTGAACTAGTAAGTGGTGACTATGATTAAGTATGTGCTTAAGTGTAAAGATGACTCAAATCTGTGGGGATAATGATTTTTAACATGTCATGTGCATTGGAAATCCCTGAGGCAAATGTTGGAAGGTTTAGGTTGTGTTTTATTTGTTTTGTTTCGTTTTATTTCTTTGTTTTGCTCGAGGACTAGCAAAAGCTAAGTGTGGGGGAATTTGATAGGAGCATATTTATGCGACTTAATTGGCTTGTTCTTGTGTGTTTACGTTGTGTTTCTTTAGTTATTTTAGTGTTTAAAGCCATTTTCATTTGTTTGTAGGTCTTAATAACAACCTTGGCAAGAAAAGTGCATTTTGGTGCATGTTGGATCAATATTGGGCTCAAATGGATTGCATGCATGAGGATGGACGTTTTGGGCATATGTGTGTGCAAGTGTGTGTGTGTAATTGCAAGGATAAACAATGACAACTCATACACATGCAAAGAAGCCCACTTGCAAAGTGAAAGACTCTAAGTACAAAGTATGCAAGAAGATGCATTTTGGAGGCCTTTGGAGCATGTTTCGGGCTTGGAATGGATAGCAAATGCATGGGCCAAGTGGATGGACGAATTTGAGAACTAAAGAGGCCAAGAATATGAAGAATTATGGTCCAAAAGATGAAGAAAACAGCCCAAAAATCTGTCACCCCAACTTGCATTCCTTGCCATGCAAACCACATAGAATTCCCTTTGGATTCCATGCCATGCTTGATCACTCTTGTCCCCTACATAATTTCTGATTTCATGCTTTAATTCATTTAATTATTTCACTCAATTGCTTGATACCACTTGTTCCCTTCACCCATTAGATTTTAGACAACCTTTACATCCATTACATGCACCAATTGATGCTCCATCATTCACATTTGGAATCCAATGCCATGTGCAACACATGTTGTTGCACCTTTGACCCATTTGTTGACACATTTCACCTCCCTTTCCATCTCTATGCAATGTACACAATCATTCATGCTCCCTAGCTACAACACCACTTCATTTTACCCTTCACACTTTGCATCATTACTTCATTTTCACCCTTGGACCATTGCACACCACACACATAAATTGCCATGCATTTCATCCTTAACCTAACCTTATTTTCTAAGGTTTTTGGGGCCTATAAATACATGTTTACACCCCTTGGCCAAAGGACAATCCCCCATATTCATCATTTTATCACAGAAATTCGTCCATACACACCCTAGGAAGCAAAACACCCCAAAAACACCATTCTAGTGCCTAGAAAACATAACAGCCACTCCACCTTCTTCCACCCTCTTTGCCTAGTTCTCCACCACCTTCCAACCATCAAACACTCTTCCACACTCACCCTAAACCCCTCCATATCATTCCCCATCCATTCTACACCATAAATCCACCCAAAAATCTGTCCACAAGCTTCATGCCGCAACAAGGAGGAAGGGAGATCCATTGATGCACTTGCTTTCCAAGTTGGAGCATTTTAGGTGTTTTCTTTCCTTTGATTTTAATGTCTAATTTTATGTATCTTTGTATTGCAAGAATGAGGAACTAAACCCCCTTAGTTGGGGGGTGATTTGAAACCATGTACATGCTTGCAATATGATTTGATTACATTCAGTTGTTATTTCATAAGTTGCGGATTCAATTCGTTCATCTACTTGATTGATAACTTATTTGTGTATGTTGATTGAGAGTGCACGCTTAGTTTTCATGCATGAATATGATGCTAGATTATGAGGGAGTTTCACCTAATAGTTACAATCTTATAATCACAAGTAGTGAAGGTCGCTTGAAAACGATCGCGTTGAATGAATTCTTGGCACTAGTTTCATGCTCATCATAGTAACGAATGCCTCGTCAACACTTATAGTTCTCATTGTGCTTCATGATTCTTGATTGTATCTTTATTGTGCTCATCACGTAAGGAACCTTTGAGGAATGCTTTGAATTGTTGTATGCGCTTTTCCATCCAATTCATTAACTTAAGGAGAACTTGAAGGTTAATTTAAGCGTATCTAATTAACTTGGGGTGTTGAGTTTCATAATTTATTGAAAGAACAACTGAAAATCATTTTGTTTGCAAGTGTGTCATGTGTGGAGAAGAACCTCCTAACTAGCCTTTTATCCATCCTTTTCATCCAAAAACGTTTTACAATCTGTTTTGTTTTAAAGTTTCTGTTTTGTTTTCAATTTTCGTCCAAAACAAATCCCCCTTTATTTTGAAGTCTTAGATTAGTTAGAAAGTGTTTTGATTTGTGTTTCTAAGTGTTTTGATTCAAGTTTTCATCCAACTTCGTCCAAGTTCTTGTTAGGTTCTCAAAACTGCCCAGAAAGTGGTTTTTAGGCGGTTTTGAGTCATTAGGTTGCTGTTTTGAGTTTTATGTTTGTTTAAGTATTTTAAAGTATAGTTTTGCATTCTTTGAGTCTAGTTTAGTGTTTTAAATTTTGTGTTTATGTTTTTAAGTCAGTTTTCAAGTGTTTAGCAATCCCTCCTAATCCCCGGCCTAGAACGATCCCTACTTACATACTTTACTACATTTGATAAAAAGAGGGTTTAATTTTGTGTGTTAACTTATTTTACGCATCAACTATGTTACCAGTCAAGTTAAGTATAAACTCGTTGCGAGTGATCGAACAAAGTAGTTTGTTCAGTGCCGAATATAGTCAGGCTATGAGACAAGAGTTAAAAGACTTGGAAAAAATTTGACTTGACACTTATAATTTATTGGTGGCACAGAAAAAGATTTTTGAGCGACCTTATAATCAGCGAGTCAAACAAAAAAACATTCGGAAAAGGTGAGTTAGTTTGGCAAGTTGTGCTGCTCGTGGGGATTAAAGACCCTAGGTTCAGCAAATGGTCGCCGAATTGGGAAGGACTATTCGTCGTTCATAAAGTTCTCGGAAAGGGGCATACCACCTCAAGGATCGAACTGGTTTAATTCACAAGTTGCCAATCAACGGGAAATTTTTAAAGAAATACTATCCAATCACTTGAAAGATGTAAGAATAAAAGATCATTTCATTAATTTTGCAAAAGGGCGTACAAGTGAAGTTACAAAAGATTCCTTAAAGCCAAAATCCTAAGGGGTCGAAGGAAAGAAGGCTTCAAGAGCGGCCTTCAGTTCCAACCATCTTACTTCGCCCATTGAGACTTCGGCTTGCCTCGTCCTTTTGTTAAGCTGAAGTTGCTAGATCTGCCTTGCGCTAGCTGCGAAGTCTATTAGTCGAGCCTTATTTGCTTCAAATTTTTTTCAAGATCTGAAGCAACGGCCAACCTTTACCTTTGAAGTTCGGTAATTTGATGTTTCAGCTCTGCGATTGATGATCAAAGTTGGCCAACTGTGTTTTCTTTGCTTTAATGGCCTTAACCTCTGGTCAACTGGCTTCGTGAGAGGTCTTTGCAGCCTTAAGGTCGTCTTCGGCCCGGAGAGCCCTTTCAAAAGTAGTAAAGAACTGTCGAGTCCGCTCCAGGATATCGAATAGGTGGACAACATTTTTTATGCTCAGCAAGCTGCCAACTACAAGATCGTTCAGGCACTCTCCTACAAAGTCAAGGCATTTAAATTGAAGGATTTTTTAGGCAGAAAGGGATAGGAGTTCTTGCAACTTGGCAAAAATAATGGATTCGGCCCCGGAAAGCTCGACCGACATAGTAGATGGCCCGGCTACTCTAGAAGTATTCGAGAGGAGAGCGTCGAGCTCGACTTTCAATGAAGGGTGCACATGAAAAGGTTTCAGGCAAAAGGAAAATCATAAAGAATATAGTAGAGAGAATTTGTTTTAGACCTGTTGAGATGAGACTTCAGCCATGTCCCCTAGTTCAGTGCTCAAACCTAAAGAGCTTAATGGCCAAGCCCAGTGTTTAAGACTGCTTCTCAATTCCTGCGGCCGATGAAGGTTATCTATGTTTGACGGCCACTGAGATGGCCAGGAAATATAGATAACACCTTTTGGCGCATAGAATTTTTGGTGAAATGAATAATCGGCCACCTGACATTTAATATTTTTCTTGGTTCAAACTTGTTATAGTAAAATTAATGAGAGAAAGGGATCGAGCCTTATAAAAGCCGAAGTGACTTCTTGTGGAATAATACCAAGGTCTTAATCCTACAGATGGATTGGTGTCTCCATTATTCCTTCAGGCTTGACAAGAAGCCTTTTTTCACGATCAGCTACAGGAAGATCGACCTGGTCAATCGCCCAAACCACAAGTGGATCATTAGTGGTAGGGGGTTTGGTTGGTTGAGGATGACTCATTAGTGAGGTTTCTTCGCTGTCATCGTCCTGAAATAAGAGTTATTAGTATTCGAAATCTATTCAAATAAGAAGTTGCCAACAACATAATCATACATGTTCCTCCAAAATGACCACTGTTTTTGTTTTTGGATTCGAGATGAGATTTTTCTTGGCCAAGATGGCCACTTCCTCCAAGACAGAAGTAATGGCCGGCCCTGGTGCTGCAAATTCCTTGACCACCAGATCAGTGGTTGGTTTAACCATAAGTGGTCGAACGGGACGAACCTCAGGTGCTCGATAGGCAGAAGGGTTTGGTTGCATGTCTATCAAGGCCCGAACGGCAGGAGCGCGAGGAGACTCAGTGGTTGCTCTTGTGGTTTGGCTGAAGATGACATGAATCTTCCGCTCCCCCTTTTTTGCCAACTTCTTGACATGTTTTTTAAGACGGGGAGCATCGTTAGTCGTTTTGACCTTTGGGCGAGACCGTTTGCTAGGTAGGGTTAGCGAAGCGATCACGATTTTCTTCTGCCGCGTCCGCATGACTACCCGAAAAAGCTAAAATCGAATCAGAATGGATTTCGAACAAACAACCAAAGTGAAACAATAGACGGGGACAAATACTTTAAGCAGTCTCTTTGGATTTTGAGGCAAGGGCTTTCTTTGGGCAGTCACCAAAAACCTTTTTGATGGCGTTCTCAACTGGTGTGTGAAACAAGTCCTGAATGTATATTTCCCACCAGTCGATGAAGATGCCGGTACTGAAGGTTTCAGGGACATTTGGCCGAAGACAGAATTTTTGGCACCTCTCTTGAAATTCACGCATTGTTTCCCTGCATTCTTTCTCTGAAGCACTAGAGTGACGTCCTAGACTTAGAAGGGAGTGGAAAGTGAGCAAAGGCACTGGGCAACCTTGGAGGTAACTGAGCAGTGAAATAAGGGTGGTAGACTTCCTAACTCACTCGAAAAGCATCGCAGCCGAGGGAAAGGTCGCGTGTTAACATGAAAAACCCCTAACTTTGACGAAGATCAGCATCTTCAGCTTCACTTCATGTTGATGATGGAAGCCTGATAGAAGGGGGTACTTTTCATAATAACATATTAGAAATTCGTCATCAGATAGGTCTTCTAGGTCGAAGATGTATTTGAAGAGTTCTTCAACCTAGTGAGGATGTACCGGCTGAGATGCTAATTGAAGGCCGAACGTTTCAGTGGATTGGAAGTTGGGGATCTCTGGTCGAATGGTGGAAAAATAGACCTGCAGCCAGAGTTGGAAAACCTAGACAGGGTCGTTCTGGTGAAGATCGATTTTGTTGATGGTCGTCTCGGCCAAATAGGGTAGGAGGTTTGCAAGGATGGCCGAACTGAGGGCTAAGGTGTGGCCACTTGCTAGGGCTTCGGCCACCAGCATATTCTTGACCAAGCATTTATTCGACTTGGTAATTGTTGTACCAGTAGAATAAGAAGGCTTCATGCTCCCCCTTTCGCAGGTTTTCTTCCTATCGGCCAGCAAAATGGAAGATGAGGATGTTGTAGTTGAAAAAATTCTTATGTAGCTTTTGAATTTCTTCTCTTTAAGGTTCTTGGCCTTCTTTGCTCAGCGTCTCGACAGCCCGTTCGTCGTATAATGCTTTGAGGTCGAGATTAAACGGGTACCCAGAGAGGGCAATGTCAATTAATAGGCCAGAAAGAAGGGTCCCAAGGATAGCTGAGATGTCGAGGATGGTGGGGTCGATAGGGTCGAGAGAGATGACCATGGTGTTAGTGGCCGAGCACCAGAAGCATAAAGCTACCATGAAAAGTTCTTTGTCCATGGCGATTTCCACGGTTAAAAATCTAATGGCATTATAGATGCTAAGAATCTTCCATTCTTAGCCGAAGATTTTTTCCATCCATTCGACCCAGGTTTCCCAAGTTGTGGTGGTCAAAGGCCAGGCTCCTTGGGGTATGGTCAGATCCAACTTTGACCAATCGAACCCTTGCAACAAATGTGCCAGGCAATGAGCCTTGAGAAGAATGGTGATGGACGATGGCACGACTTCCTTGAAGAGTGGCCCCAAGATCTGATGGGAAGCAATCAAATCACCTTCGAAGCGCAAGGTCTTGATGGTGCTCTGATCAATGAAGTCCTAGCATTTGTTGCATTCGTTGGAAAGTTTGGAAATGAAGGAAGCCATGGATGAAGAATCGAAGAATTTCTGGGTTGAGAGTTTTTTTTTGGGTTTTTTGGGAATTCGAAGGCCAAGAAGAATGAGGGGCTCAGGAGTTTTGGAAGCATAAAGTTTGAACGAAGAAGATATGAGTATTTATAGGCGTTTTGGGGGGAAGATTAATCGTTTGGTTTTCAAAATTAAGTGAAATGACTAATCGGGGAGCTTGCTAGTCATTTTAGATGTTCAAGGGATCCAGATGAAAGGACCGAGGATTTCATAGTTTAAGGATGCACAATTACATGTGGCAGCGAATTTGATGGAGAAAAAATGTTTCGGCAATCGCACGTTTCAATGGTCATTATTAAAGGTAGATAGGTTAACCGAGGAATCAACACATGGCAAGATGTTCAAAATGAGCGAGGACATGAGATGATGTTTCATAAATACGCACGGTTGGGATTTTCGAGACAATCCAATGTTTTTTGTAGAAATGCCAAATGGCGGTTTCACTTCTTCAAGGCCGAGGCTCAACCAAGGATTGTAGGTCACCGACCTCAGAAGCAAGGGGGCAATGTTTGGGCCCAAAATATTGAGTTAGGCTGAATTTAGGGATGCATTCGGCCTAGTGTTTTTTCTAGAATTATCGTGGTTTTATTCTTGGTCATGGGCCACCTAGTCGAGTCGGTTGAGTCCTGTGGCAGGATGGATTGATGTGGATAAGGGAGTAATCGAGACCTAGTATGATGAGGAATGGAAAACATGCCAAGACTTGGAATGAATCTAGTACATCAAGGTTCAAAGTCTTATTTTCACTAAGATTGGCCGAAGCCTGGTCAGGTTAGGTTAAGGAATCCTAATGTGAATATGTTTCTAGCTCGTCTGTGGGAAGGTTTGTTGCTATAAATAGAGGAGGGTGTGCATCATTCAAGCCCCTATAATTCAACACACAAACTGCCTTGCACAAACTCTCGCTTTAAGCGAAACCTCTCAACAACCTTAAAATTTTTATTTTCTTTTTCACCAATACATTTGCAGTTTGGATAAACAGCACTATGAAGGCAACTGGCAAACACCTTCAATTTGGATAAATAGCATTGTTGTCGTGGAATCAGCCAACCGCGGAGCACCTTCAGTTTGGATAAACAGCACTGCGTCGATGCCGACTGGTTATCTATCCAGTCTCGGTCAAGAAGGGTTTTCGAATCCTTATTGGAAGAGGTCATCTCACTAGCCTTCTTGGGGAAGTGAGGTGTTACGAATTACTAGGCTCAGCACATTGAACGTCGAGTTGCTTATGATTGGTTATTCACAATGGGTTTTAGAGTTTGGCATTCTGACGGATGAACCACATTCACCATCAAGACATACATCTCTTTTGAGTACTTGTGTCCGTATAGCTTGGTGCTGATTCAGCGTGCTTATACTCTTATGAATATAATCACCATGATCGAACCCGACGCCGACGATCCGTGAACTTTGCAAGACTAGTAGCCTTGTCTTTAGGCTTTAGAACCTAAAGGTCGAGACGTGTTCCTTCCTAGGCCACAGTCGCATGATCAAGAAGTCAGCAGCGCGCTCAACACAACATCAACAAATTTTACTCCCCTGCCGAGCTCGGCCGACGAGTTGGCACTCCCTGCACACAACCGAAGGACATAGTTAGCTTATTAGTTACTCGGCTTACGCACCACGTAGGCTTGGTAGTTTTTAGGGTCAACAGCTGTAAAAAAATTGTGTATTAGCTTATCAATGTATAGGAGTTTGACAGAGTATAATACAAATGCCTAAAAAAATCTTTATTTGATAATGTATTTCATTTTTACACATTTTTTGTATGTGATACGATGAAACTGATATTATATATGTTTGTAAACATTGTATTCTTTTAAGGGACAGAAAAAATGATAAAACGAATTTATTTTTCTTTTCTATTTTCCTTTAACAATGTGGTTTTATTATTGGGATTTTCTTTTGTTGTACCCCCCCGCATTATCCGACTTAACTTTCCCTTAATGGAGGTTGGCTCCCTTTCTTTCTAGGATGAAACTATATTCCTTTTATTGTTTGAAAAGCTTTAAATGTGCTTAACCTATTTAGGATTTCATTTGTTTTCGGGAAAGGAAACAAGCCTATGACAAACAGTATAAATCTAGGGCTTAGTATTCTCAACACATCAACGTACAATTTCCTTGAGTACTTGGCTTTAGGCTTCTTCCATTGTCCTTGTGTTTGTTCGTTGCAAAGTAGTGTACGCCTTAACTTATTTTAGCGATCAAGATGTCTGAAGTAAGTGCAACAACCCCAACAACTAAATGAAGTAGATTAATGCGACCGGAAGATGTCCCATGGCCACCAGCACTGAAAAAGTACCAACCTTATAATAATGGAGCTTATCCTAGGAAAGCTCCAAAGCGTGATTTGAATAAAAGCTTCAATGAAGAAGCAAATTGAGTAAAGAAGGAATATTAGGCTACCAAGAGAATGATGGAGTTCGAGTTAAGTGTAATTAGGAATTGAGAGTTTAATTTGTTGTATTTTCTTTGTTTGGTTATCCTATTATTATGTTACTTTTTAAGACATAATTTTTCTATTATGTAGTTATAAGGAGCTAACAGTTATGAATAAAAATTCCCTTGTTATCTTATGTAATTGATTTCATATATCTATACATGATATGGAGTTAATTAAGATTTTACATAATGATGGAATTCAACACATGTACAGCAGATGGTAGCCTTTTTCTCTGCCTACAATCCTAGAAAACTCCCCAACTAGAACTATTGTGATCAAACTTTCCAATAAAAAGTACTGCACTTGGCAATTATTTTACAATATTTATGAACCAACACCGAAATAAATTTGAACCAGTTGTTCTAGTTTTGCCACCCACATAGAGCAAAGACAAAGCAAGTTATCCAAATGACAACAATACAAAACTAAAATTCTTGCATGATGATCAACTAAGCTTGGAGCTTAAACATTTCTAGTAAAACTTCGGTTTTACCCTGCTTTATAACGTAGTTGATAAAGAACTCTTTGTATTGAAAGGGTTTATAGAGTTGTGGATTGCTTGCACTAATAAGAGCTCCAACAAGTTCTACAATGCAATCGTCTAAAGGCATGATGAAAAATGCAGCAGATGTCCTGGAATGGCTTGAACTCGTCACTACCCGATGTTCAGCACTTTTCAACTTCCCATTATTGATAATCTACATCTCATGTCACTAAGAAAAGGGTTTTCATATGGTGATTAAGAAGGGTGACTACATATGTGGGGAAAAATACTCAGGCCCTCATATCGACATGATATTGACAGCTATGTATTAAAGTATCGTTACTATCATCAAACATGATATTGATAGCTTTGAAAACTATATATAATCTTCCTCGTAAAGAAGGGTACATACTGAATCTATTGATGTACCTGTAGCTGATGGCCAATGTTAATCACCAATGCTTGTGAAATAGGCTCCACACTGATCCATTCCCCGTCTTTGAAAACTTGAAGTCCATTTACATGATCTTCTTGAAGTAAAATGGTTATGAGGTTTGGATCACAATGTTTAGGTACATCTAATGTCAAACTTGGGTCCAAGCAAGGCGGGTAATGATTAACTGAGAGTGTCACATTATGGCAAAGTTCATCCCTAAAATATGCAGTCCTAAGTCCTTTACTTATTAGCTCCAAAACTTTCATAGCTACTTTTCTCACTTGTGCAGAACGTGTCCTAACAAGTTCTCTGGAATCCATATCATCAATAATTAGTCTTTGTAGATATGAAAATATATATGCCACATATATGCAACAAAAAAAAAATGGAGTTTTCAGAACATGAATCTATATATCTTTGGTACCTATATCTACTAGGTTGTTGAGGCCACTGCTACATACATTCCTCTAGAGGTTGGCAAGGGTGTCGTAGGTAATCACGCCACAAACGAACATCTTCCAAATCAAAATATCCACTGCTGGTTAAGAGCCAGCAACTTTTTTTCAAGTCGTCAAAGTAGAGGTTTGCCTTGTCTTCTGCAGGCAAGTCAAAGAACTCCTTGAACACACCCATCGTGTCGTTTAAACTTTCTGATATGCCATGGTTGACAACCTGCTTTGAAATTAATGAGGAGGTCTTGGGTTCAAAACATCATGTGTGCTTATTTACTTTTCAATTTTTACAAATTTCGTTTCATAAGAGTATAAATATATAAAATTTGGCTAAATGATCAAGAAGTTTAATTAGAATCAATGGTTTTTGTTGTTTAAAATTAACAAAAGGTCCTAAGTTCGAAATGCTAAGTGCCTGTTTATTCTTTTCAATTTTTACGAATTTTTGTTTGGTTATTAATTTATTTTTAATTAATAGCTAGTAGCTATGCCGGTTGTTATTTTTAAACATATGTTCCAATTCAAGTCTAATCTTCCACAAAAAGTAATGCATTAACCAAAATTTTAGACCAAATTTGCAAATCATATGATGTGTCATCAAAATGCTTAATTTAGTACCAATTTATTACTTATACATATCAATTAAAGACTCAAAAATATCATTATTTTTTTAGTTCCATATTGACAAGGTTAGTACATAAGAAAAAACACCTCACAATTTATACAAAAACACTTTAAAAGTTTAGATGGAAAACAAAACTCATATCTATGTACTTGTAAACCCAGAGTTTTTTTGTTTCCTTCTCACGATACAAAAGAAATTAGTTTTTCCTTATTTCTAAATTATTAAGTTTGAAGTGTTTTTGTAAGTATAATTTTATTGATGTCTTATATGTGAAAACAAATAATTTTCTTATACAAAATGAGGGCATATTTTTTTACGTCGTCACAGTCCTCAAAAATCTCTAGACCGGCCTTGCTCAATGTGTATCTAGCCCCATAATGAGTGAAGGGGAAAACTAGTGCCCATATAAAGCTGAGAAATTGCTTTCAAACTTACCTATGTTAAGTCAACCATCCATATATTCCAAATTTTTTATATCAATTTGGAATAAAGATAATTCTTTATGTGTATCAATTGTCTTAATAAAGACTCACATAATGCAAACAATCTTGTAATTAAATAGAAGACATAAACGATACCTTGATTGTGATCCAAGGCCGGCAAGGCAATGCTCGACATTGTTGAGAAAGAATTTCATATTGATGGGGAAGAGAACCTTGCATAGACTTATAAGAGGTTGGAGTACTTTTCATATTGTCAATTGGTTTTATGGTGGAACCCCAACTTTCTTCATGGTATAAGAACAAGTTGTCTCACATGTGAAGCATAATGGCCATACACACTCCACGTAGCCCCATTTGTGTTGTCCACGTGTTTGGCTTGAAATTCGTCACACGTAAGGGACGTGTTGAGAAAGAATCTCATATTGATGGGAGGAGATACCTTGCATGAGCTTATAAGAGGTGGGTTACTCCTCATATTACCAATTGGTTTATAGTGAAACCTCAACTTTCTTCAAACATTAAGGTCAAGTCACTGCACATAAAAGAAAAAAATGAAGGAAAGGATTTGATGTCTCGATAGTCGATAAGTTACCTGGGAAAAAAAAAAAAAAACCAAATTCTTAACTAGCTTTGAGTATCTGCTCAGTTATACAAGTATGACCATCGCCTTCGACTCCACCTAGATCAATCACCGGATTGTTGTTACTACATTCTATATTTGCATAAACAGTTTCCTTATCACAACAAACTTTTAAATGAGTATTGAGGAATCTTGTTTTTGCCTATGGCGAATGCGGGGAAGTTAAATGGCTGTGATGGACTCCATCGGATTTCAGTGTGGGATGCAGATGGGAGGTCGGCAAAGCGTTACATGTTTTTAATAGCTGCCACTTGTCATGATTAGAACTAATAAGTTAGTTAGTATTGTTGGTTAGTTTGGTTGTGATAAGAATAGATAGGTGGTTGAAGGGTCATTGTGTTGTGAATAAAGAAATATAATAAGTCATTCTCTCTCTACCTTTCTTTCTTCTTCGATAGCTTCTTCTTAGCTTTATAGTTTTCTCCATTGTTATAAGCTTTCTGTTTCCTCTCAGTCATCATGGTATCATTGCCGGCATTGGCTTGCTGCCGTAGTCGGTCCTAAAGGTTCTTCCATTGCATTCCTTGAGAAGTCTAAGTTCGTTGCTGGTTTGAAGTTTCCTTTCGATCTGGTTTTTGTTATGGGTACGTATTCAATCTGTTATCCTCAGGTGATATCTAATTGGTTCTTGGGATAAAGTTTTGGTGTGATTTATGTGGTTGATTTGTTAAAGAATTGTTGTATGTTTGATGCTGATTGTGTTCGTGATGAAATTTGGGGATTTTTCTTCTGCTTAATGAATTCTGGGTTCTAGCTTGTAATTGTGGGTGATAATTTTGATGAATCATGTATGTTCGAAGAAGTATCAGTCTTTCTTGGTATATTTGTGTGGTTTCAAGAAAGTATCAATCTTTCTTGTTAAAATAGAAAGTATCAATCTTTCTTAGGTATTGTGCGATTTCAAGGAAGTATTAGTCTTTCTTGTTAGAACAGAAAGTATCAGTCTTTCTTGTTATTAAAATTCCAAGAGTGTTAGTCTCTTGGTGTGAAGAAGAAATTGAAGAGTGTCAGTCTCTTAGTTGTAGTTAATCATTTGTTTCTGAAGCTAATCATGGGTACACCAAAAGTGGATAGTCTTCTTGGTATGCTTACTATAAAGTTGAAAGATGATAATTTTGCAAAATGGTCGTTTCAGTTCATGTCAGTGCTTAAAGGGTATAAGCTTTTTGGCCATTTTGATGGCACAGATGTGTGTCCTCCTAAGTTTGTAATTCATACAGATTTAGGTGTGACTAAGAAGGTTACTCAGGCGTTTATAGATTGGGAATCCACAAATATGGAATTACTTGGTCTTCTTTTGGCTACTTTGTCTGATGAAGCCATGGAATATGTTCTTGGTTGTAAGACTGCTGTTGATGCTTGGGCTAATCTGGTAGATAGATTTGCTTCAGTGTCTAAGTCAAGGGTGAATCACCTAAAAACTAAGTTGCATACAATTCAAAAAGGGACAGATTCGATTGATAAGTTCCTATTGAGGTTAAAGAACATTAGGGATCAGCTTAATGCAGCAAGGGAATTCATTTCAGACAATGATGTTATTATTACTGGGTTAGTTGGTTTACCTAAGGAGTATGCTATTATTAGAACAATCATCTTGGCTAGGGAATCTTCTATTACACTGAAAGAATTTCGTGCTCAGTTGCTTGGAGCTGAAAAATAGATTGAAGGGGATACTAATATCTTGTCTCAAAATTCGTCTGCTTTGTATATGAATGGTTTTGGTTCTAGTTCTAATTCTGGAACTTATGGATATCATATTTCTAGTTCTACTTCAACTCCTCAAAATCATAGTCATATTCCAGCAACTACTACAGGTGTTATTACTCAGGTTCCATACTTATCTCCACAGCAACCAGAATATCCTGTTCCACCACCATTTTATTCTTTGCCTTAACAACCGGTTCCATTTTATCCATCATCATTTGGTTATGGTTTTGCTGGTAATATGGGAAGTTTTCAGTCTTCTAGATCTAATTCTCAGCAGTCACATAGCAATGGAAGTCAGTATGCGTCTAAGACATTTCAGGGTTCAAAAGGACATAATAGTTATAGAAGTAATGGGGGGTTTAAAGGCAAGAACTTTAGACAGAATGGTAATTCTAGTTGGTCTAGGAATACAGACATGAGGACTAATGTGGTTATTAAATGCCAGATTTGCAATAAAAGAGGGCATACAGCTGCAAACTGCTATCACAGAAATAATAATAATGTTTCTGGAAATGGATTTTGGGTTGACTGTCAAATCTGTGGCAAGAGGGGTTATTCGACTCTTGAGTGCTTTCACAGAGGTAACTATGCATTTCAGGGTCATCCTCCACCACCATCTTTCAATGCTATGAGTGCACAACATACATCTTCATATGGACCTGCAAACTCTTGGATTGTTGATTTTGGAACATCTCATCATATGACAGCAGATATGAATGGATTGTCACAAGTCATGCCATTTGAGGGTTCTGAAAAGATAACAATTAGGAATGGTACTGATTTATCTATTCAAAGTGTTGGTAATACTACTATAGAGACTGCTAATCGTTCTCTTATTCTCAAACATGTTTTACATGTTCTTCAAATTGCTCGAAGTTTGTTATTTGTTAAACAACTATGTGCTGATAATAAGTATTGGTTTATTTGTGATGAAACTGATTTCTTTGTGCAGGACCAGCGAACAAAAGAGATACTGTATCAAGGAAAGAGTAAGCCAAGAGAATTGTTCCAGATTCCAGTTTTCCAAAAGAGCAAGGGTTTACAATCTGCAGTTTCATCTTCAGCAGCTTTGGTAGGGCAAGTAGTGAAGTCACACATTTGGCACCAGAAGTTGGGTCATCCTGCCAATGACATACTGTCTTTCATGCTGAAACAATCTCATGTTCCAATTAGTATAAATCATAGGCAAAATATATGTGTACCTTGTACTCAAGGAAATATGTCCAAATTACCATTTCCATCTAGAACTGATAAATGTACCTCACCATTTGAAAAGTTACATAGTGATGTGTGGGGTTCTTCACCTGTAAAGTCTCTAGATGGTTACAGATATTATGTACTATTTGTTGATGAATATACAAGATATGTTTGGATATTTCCCTTGGTAAATAAGTCAGATGTGTTTTCTGTCTTTGTCAGATTTTATGCATTTGTTTTGAATCAGTTTGGGATTTCGGTTAAATGTTTGCAAACTGATGGAGCAGGAGAATATGTGAGTACACGATTTAAGAACTTTCTTGCTCAAAAAGGTAAAATGCATATGGTATCTTGTCCTTACACACCTCAGCAAAATGGGATCTCCAAGAGGAAACATAGACATATTGTAGAGACTGCAGTTACTTTGCTTACACAAGCTGGATTATCATCTGAGTTTTGGTCTTTTACTTGTTCTCATTCAGTGTTTCTCATAAATAGGATGCCATGTAAGACTCTGAATATGCCATCTCCATTTTCATTGTTATACAAAAAGTTTCCAGACTTACAGAGTTTAAAGGTTTTTGGAAGTGCAGTGTATCCATGGATTAGGCCATATACTGCAAACAAACTTCAACCAAGGTCTGTGATGTGTATTTTCTTGGGATACTCAGTAGGATATAAGGGGGTTATCTGCTTTCATTTGCAAACAAGAAAATGCATTATCTCACGGCATGTGTTTCATGATGAGAGTAGTTTTCCATGTAACCTAGTTTTAAATAATGTGCCTATACCTAAAGATCAGTTAACTCAAGTGCAAGCTTCTTCTGTGTTTATACCAATACCTATATCTCAATCATCCGGTCGACAATTCGAGAGTTCACCTGCAATGTTTCCATTAGTACCTCCACAGTTAGCTTTTGCAAGGGAATCCAGTAGTGATAGTTTGCATCACAGTGGTGGTAACATGCAAGGATTGGATATTGCAGATTTGTCAGTTCATTCCACATTTTCAAGTCCTACTCTTTCTTCTTCAAATGATACAACTCCTTTGCTTCCTGTCCTAGATCTTGCACAACTTCAGGTAATCATCCCTATTTCTCCAACATCACAAAATTCCAATGTTCCTTTATTACCTACAAATACTGGTATACAGACTAGACTTCAAACTGGAGCTATTTCTAGGAAGAATTATGCTGCATATTATGTTGATTTGCCTGAGTTACGGTCTTTGAAGATTGACAATGCTTTCTCTGGAGGTTTTTCATTCCTCGCTAATGTAACCAATATTAAGGAACCTACAACTTTTAAGCAAGTATCTGTACATCACTAATGGCAGTTAACTATACAAGAGGAGTTTGATGCTTTGACAGCACAAGGCACTTGGAATCTGGTGCCACCTTCGAGTAACATGGGTGTTATTGGTAGTAAATGGGTGTATAAGGTTAAAAAGAATCATAATTGGATTGTTTCAAGATATAAAGCCCGATTGGTAGCATAAGGCCTTACTCAAGAATTGGGTTTGGACTACTCAGAGACCTTTAGTCCTGTGGTTAGGCATACAACTGTCAGGTTCATTTTAACTCTAGTTGTTCAATTCGGATGGTCATTCAGACAATTGGATGTTAAAAACGCCTTTCTGCATGGTGATTTGGAAGAAAAGGTCTATATGAAGCAACCTCAAGGTTTTGTTGATTCAAAATATCCAAACCATGTTTGCAAATTAATCAAGTCCTTGTATGGTCTTAAACAAGCTCCGAGAGCTTGGAATTCTAAATTCACAAGTTATTTGCCATCTCTGGGATTCAAGACATCTATTTCTGATACAAGTTTATTTGTGAGATCTGATCACAAAGGTGTAGTTATTCTTCTGTTGTATGTGGATGATATCATCCTAACTGGTTCAAGTGAGGTACAGATTCAATTCACGATCTTGCAGAGGTATTTGATTTAAAAGATATAGGCAGACTCATTTATTTCTTAGGTTTGCCAATTCAGTATCAAGAAGATAGATCTCTGTTTATCAACCAGTCTAAATATGCAAGGGATCTCCTGCATAAAGCTGGTATGGAGAATTGCAGACCTACATCCACACCTTCTAAACCACATACACAACTCATTGTCACAGAAGGAGTGCCAATGACTGATCCAACTCAATACAGGAGTATAGTAAGAGCTTTATAATACTTAACCTTTACTCGACCTGACATAGCTCACTCTGTAAATGTGATGTGCCAATACATGACTAATCCGACTGAGATGCATTTTCATTTAGTCAAAAGGATTTTGAGGTATTTACAAGGCACGAGTACTTATGGATTGCGATACACAAAATGTACAGATTGCTCTATAAATGCATTCTCAGATTCTGATTGGGCTGCAGATATCAACACAAGGAGCACTACTACAAAATTACCTATAACTGGCGGTCCAAAAACCGACAAAAAACATATATTATTGTCGGATTTTAAGCAAAATCCGACAGAAAATGGATGCAGTGACGGATACACTAAGCGACAGAATTGCTAGCGTCAGGAAATAAATTTTCCGACAGGAAATACTCTAAAACCGACAAAGAATATTATATCCGCCAGGATTTCTGTTGGTTTTATCCGACAGAAAACACCAAATCCGCCAGGACTTCTGTCGGTTAAATCCGACAGAGAATTTATTAATATAAATAAATAAAATCATTCTTGTCGGATAAAACCGACAGAAAATATTTTAATAATAAAAAAAATATTTATATCAACCGATAATTCAAGTCCTTCATAATCTTCGAAAACCTCAACATGCTTATTCTTCTCAGCATGTTCTTTTCTGGATTAATTGGTGTACACCTCTTCGATAATTCAGTTCATTTTTACTCCGGTGTTGTCCAAATAAGGTTTCCTTGGTAATGCATGAGTTTCACAAATTTAAATTCACCTAATACACAGAACTGTGCCTACTAAAACACCAAAACACGTTAGAAAACAAGTCACTATGATTTTCAATTATTGAGTTTCAAGTTCGAATTCCCTTATCCCCGGTAATCATAAATACATGAGTTGCATAACCAACGGTCCGAGCCATTGCTCAGAGCATTTCTCTTCTTCTTCGCGGTCTTCATCGAGCCTCCCGTGCCTTTCTTGATCTTGTTCTTCTTCACCATTGCCTTCCGCTGCTTGCATTCCGAATGCTCTGAATTAGTATCATCATCATCCTCGTCACACATGGTTTGGAAATCTTTTTTCAAAGAATTACGGATCCTCTGCATCATTTCTCTGACATGCTTGACAGCCATTGTGTTCCTCTTCAGCGGATGTTTCTTCTTTGGATTGTAATTGCCTTTCTTTTCCACCTGCAAACTTGAGCAATTCGCCGAATAAATCAACATCCCAAGTAACACCCAATTTTTTCTGTGCAATCAAATTATGCAGTGTCACTAAACTAATTAACCCATGAAAGTTATCGACTTCTGCAAATAATTCCCATCAAAGTAAAAGGCTCTACCAAAAGCTAATTAACTTCTCCAAAAGCAACAAAACCCAGATTGAAAATTCCAACTTCTCTTGAAAGTTCATCACTTTATGAGCTTACCAATAAAAAAATTCACAGCAATCCACCAAAACCAAGAAAACCCAGTGTGAAAAATTACCTCTTTGAAAGTGTTGTTGAAAGAAATCCGGTGGCCGTCCTTCTCTGTGTCGACAAGCAGACTGAAGAAGGTCAGAATCAATTTCCCCTTCATTTTCTTCTATATCTTTACAGACTGGCTCAATGGGTTCTTCATCACCCCCATACACACACGCACGCATTTTCCCCAATTGAGTCGAGCACTTCTTGAAAATATAACAAGAAACCCAGAACTTGAAACCCAGAATTTTCTTCTCAATAATTTTCTCGGCATCCAAACACAAAACAAGACTGAAGAAAATAATCAGAACGACGAAAACATACGATATGTATATAATAAAGATGGAATTTTGCTCTTTAAGATGGGATTACCTTGAGAAGCAAAGTGAGCCTACTGGCCATTTCAGTGTTCTTCAAATTTGCAGGAATCATGTGCTGTTTACAAAGTGATTGAAGTTGCGACCATGGGATTCTGGCGTTTGAGCTTGACGGTGGAGGAGGATGAGGACTGTGAAGAGGCGGCACTGGCTAGGGTGGTGGTGGAGGAAATGGTGTTGGTGCAATCGAAGAGAGGGTTTGGGGCTCTCAGTCTTCTTCTAGATGGCTCAGCTTCCATTTCTTTTTTCAGCTACTTCATAGGTTTTATTTTGGAAAATGCTCATTACTGTCGATTATAACCGACAGAAAAAAAATATGGCCGCCAAATTGCTCCCAAAATTCCCTTCCAAAATTTTAAATTCCCTCCCAAAATTTTAAATTCCCCCCCTTAAAATTTTGTTACAATTTTAAAAAATAAAATTATTATTGTTTGGTTTAATAAATAAATAAATTAAAAAATTAGGTTCACGTTCTTCTTTTTGCTACTCCATTGATTAAAATCTTATTTTCAATTTTTGATCAAGGTTCTTAGGTATTAATAACATCATTAATATTAAACATTTAACGAGGGATTTTAAATTTATAGGATTATAAATCTCCTAAAATATCAAACATTTAATGTCAAAACAATATAAATATTAATATTAATAATAATATGATGAGGTGTACAAAGTCAAGGGAGCTTGATCAAACTTTGAATACTATTAAGGTTTTAATCAAATAATGTTAAGGATTACGAACTGCATCCAAAGTATCCCTAAATAAATCATATGTATTTAAATAGAATACGTTTTAAAAAAAATAAATAAATTTGATCTTTAATTTAAAATATTTACACTAAATTTTTATACTTAGTAGTACTAAGGAAGATGAATACCACTACTAATTGACACACCATTTTTAACTTCTCACCATTTCTTTTCTTACAGTTACACTCCTCAACCCTATAAGAATGTATTGAACAAATTCGATCTTCAATTTAAAATATTTACACTAGTAGATAATTTTTTTTATACTTAATGGAAGTATAACATTAACTCTAAGTGTTTGTTAAACCTATCAATTTGATAGGATATGCATTCTACGAAACTAGTTTGAACGATCCAACCGTCAAATATGTTTGTATATACTCCGAGATCGCATACCTAAAAAATCACAAAAAAAAAACATTCAAAGATTAGGTAACATAACAAAAGTTTTCAACGGTTATAAACAAAAAATCATAATTTAACAATTATTTTTGCTCCAATTTTGATAATTTTTTACAGCTACACTCCTCGACCCTATAAGAATGTATTGAACAAATTCGATCTTCAATTTAAAATATTAACACTAGTGGATAATTTTTTATACTTAATGGAAGTATAACATCATCCTAAGTGTTTGTTAAATCTATCAATTTGATAGGATATGCATTCTACGAAACTAGTTTGAACGATCCAACCGTCAAATATGTTTGTATATACTCCGAAATCGCATACCTAAAAAATCACAAAAAAACAAACATTCAGAGATTAGGTAACAGAACAAAAGTTTCGACAGTTATAAACAAAAAATCATAATTTAACGGTTATTTTTGCTCCAATTTTGATAATTTTTTACACCTACACTCCTCGACCCTACAAGAATGCATTGAACAAATTCGATCTTCAATTTAAAATATTTACACTAGTGGATGATTTTTTTTATACTTAATGGAAGTATAACATTATCTTTAGTGTTTGTTAAATCTATCAATTTGATAGGATATGCATTCTACGAAACTAGTTTGAACGATCCAACCGTCAAATATGTTTGTATATACTCCAAGATCGCATACCTAAAAAATCACAAAAACAAACATTCAAAGATTAGGTAACAGAACAAAAGTTTTCGACGGTTATAAACGAAAAGTCATAATTTAATGGTTATTTTAGCTCCGATTTTGATTATTTTTTACAACTACACTCCTTGACCCTATAAGAATGCATTGAGCAAATTTGATCTTCAATTTAAAATATTTACAGTATAACATTAACTCTTAGTGTTTGTTAAATCTATAAATTTGATAGGATATGCATTCTACGAAACTAGTTTGAACGATCCAACCGTCAAATATGTTTGTATATACTCCGAGATTGCATACCTAAAAAATCACAAAAAACAAACATTCAGAGATTAGGTAGCAGAACAAAAGTTTTCGACGGTTATAAACGAAAAGTCATAATTTAACGGTTATTTTTACTCCAATTTTGATGATTTTTTACAGCTACACTCCTCGACCCTATAAGAATGTATTGAACAAATTCGATCTTCAATTTAAAATATTTACACTAGTGGATAATTTTTTACACTTAATGGAAGTATAACATCATCTTAAGTGTTTGTTAAATCTATCAATTTGATAGGATATGCATTTTACGAAACTATTTTGAACGATCCAACCGTCAAATATGTTTGTATATACTCCGAGATGGCATACCTAAAAAATCACAAAAAACAAACATTCAGAGATTAGGTAACAGAACAAAAGTTTTCGACGGTTATAAACAAAAAATCATAATTTAACGGTTATTTTTGCTCCAATTTTGATAATTTTTTACAGCTACACTCCTCGACCCTATAAGAATGTATTGAATAAATTCGATCTTCAATTTAAAATATTTACACTAGTGGATAATTTTTTATACTTAATGGAAGTATAACATTAACTCTTAAGTGTTTGTTAAATCTATCAATTTGATAGGATATGCATTCTACGAAACTAGTTTCAACGATCCAACAGTCAAATATGTTTGTATATACTCCGAGATAGCATGTGTAAAAAGTCTCCAAAAAAAAAAAAACATTCAGAGATTAGTGAACGGGACTGTGAGTGAAAAAAAAATATTTAAACCATTTGTTTGTTTATTTATTTATTTTTAATCAATATAACATTGTAAATAATAAAATAGTCATTTTCTGTCTGTTATAACCGTCAGAATAATAAAATAATAACCGCCAGAAACTAAAATAATAAAATAGTCAATTTCTGTCGGTTATAACCGCCACTATTAACTTAAAACCCACCAGAATACGTTAAAAATATTTAAAAAAAAAAGAATTCAAAAATACTGAGGGTTAAATCCGCCAGGAAAAATCCGCCAGGAATTTCTGTCGGATATATCCGACAGAAAGTAACTTTAATCCGACAGTAAATAAATTATGTGTCGGATACTTTTTATCCGTCAGAATGACTTATTAACCGACAGGATCATCCGACACCTAAAGCTAATATTGTAGTAGTGGAGGTCTATCATAGGCGTTGTTTTCTTAGGCAATAATCCAATATCGTGGCAATCTAGGAAACAATCAACAGTTTCTCGCAGCTCTATAAAAGCAGAATATAAAGCACTAGCTCACTGTGCTGCATATGTGTTTTGGATCAGGTCACTTCTCAAAGATCTTCATCAGGTGTTGTTACATACCCCTTGTTTACATTGTGATAATTTGTCTGCGTTGGCAATCTGTTCAAATCCAATGTTTCATTCCAAGATAAAGCACTTAGACACGGATTACCTTTTGTTCGAGAGAAGGTACAAAAGAAGGATATAATGGTTCAGTATATTCCCACTGAGGATCAGGTTGTTGATGTCTTAACAAAGGGTTTACACAGCCCTGTGTTCATCAAACATTGTCATGCTCTAGCATTGGGTGCTTCTACTCTTGATGTACAATCTATGAGTTCTGCTGCAACAGCTTCAACATCAACAATCACTGATACTCTCCAATTTGTGATCTATGAGCATGGTTAGGAACAATCTCAGCTTCTTACTCGCTGAGTTTGAGGGGGGAGTAATAGCTGACACTTGTCATGATTAGAACTAATGAGTTAGTTAGTATTATTGGTTAGTTTGGTTGTGATAAGAAGAGGTAGTTGAAGGGTATTTTTGTAATAGTAATGCTGATAAGAATACCATATATAATGTGAAATGTAAGACTCTAAAGGTCATTGTGTTGTGAATAAAGAAATATAATAAGTCCTCTCTCTGCCTTTCTTTCTTCTTCGATAGCTTCTTCCTAGCTTTATAGTTTTCTCCATTGTTATAAGCTTTCTGTTTGCTCTAAGTCATCAGTTTTATGATGCGATGGTTATTTACCGAGGCACACTGCATTAGTGTACCAAGTCTAACTTGACATTTCCACGACTGATTAGAAGATTTCAATATTAGGAGATATGGTTGTAAACGCTTGTATGTGCTTTTTTTCTTTTTTTTTTTTTTGTATATTTCTTTGTTTTACCCCATGATGATAGTGTTCGGGCAACGCATCTTTTGATGACGTTTTTGTTACCATAATGCTTATGTTTGACTTTCAAATGAAACATTTTAAACTGTTCTTTGAAACATCTCATAGTGCTTGAATAAAACGTCTTACATTCTATTCGTCTCAACTCTCATACTGCATAAAGAAGAAAATAAGATATTTGTAAGAGAATTCGTCTATTTTCTTATTCAAGTAGAGTGTGCTGCAACCAATACAAAGACAACTAGGGTTTTTCCCCTCTACTTATTCTGCACAGTAAACACTATATTATATCACATTATATAGGTTTTTTCCCCATTATTTATTCTGCACAATAAACACTATATTATATCACATAATTTGATGTATCTTAATAGGTTGGAATTTCTGTAGTTATTGTTAATCATTCAAATAAATGATTAACGATCTGTAGCCACGCCGAGTAGTGATCTAGCCACGGCATTATTCGGGTATGCATCGTGTGGAGGAGGTGGAGTAGTAGTAGTGTGGCCTGCAAAGTTCCTTTGGTTGATGGTAGTATCGGCAAGATCAGCAGACCCAGGGACCTTCTTATTAGGTCCACCGGGAGGATGATCGCCCTTCTGCTTCGAATCCATCAACACGATGATTTTCTTCACCGTCGTTATCGTCTTCAAGTTTTCTTTCTCATCATGCAACATCCTGCCTGCACTAACCACATGCAGGTCCATACTCACGAGAAATACAACTGTTATAACTGCGAATAAACACTTAAGAAACCTCATGGTGATCTATTGATCTTGTACTTAGAGATATTAAACAAAGATAGCTAGCTTAATTACGAAGGATGTGTTGTGTGGAGGTTAGATACGTGTGTATTTATATGCACCAATCTGCATGACTTTCAACCTTTTTCTTTTGTGAAAAACATTAAAAATTGAATGGGTCAGAACAGAAAAAACGATTTTGTTCTATGACGGTAGAATTCAAAGTAAAACTTTCAAAGTTCTTAAGTTGGCATCTCTTCTTACATGTATTAGCACGAGTCTTGCAAAGAAAGTTCTCTATTTAATTGGCATGCATTTTGGGTCACAAAGAAATCAAAACCAAAACCACAATATATGTTTCTTTGCACTTACTATGGACTTCGCAATACCTTCACTTCGAGACCTACAACCGAGATAGTGTTGCAAAAATATATATCTTCTTATGTTTACAAGTTACGTGACGAGTGTTGTAGATACACAGAGATTTATCTCCGATGACAAAACAGATTCTCTCATTTTCCGCCCGAACGTTTGACCAAAATGTTAATGAAAACTTTTGGGTTGACTTGCTGATTGTATGTTAGGACTTGAATTTCGTGTATCTCAAGTTTGAAGTCATGGATGTATAAAAAGGCAAAACTTGCAATACATGTGCGGTTTAACTCCTCAATGGTTTGAGTTTTGACTTGTACCCCATTCTTCACGGCCAGCCAGTTTCTGCTTTAGCCGCCCTAATTGCTTCGTCATGTATTGAAAATGTTGGAACTCACCAAACCTGATGGAAAACTGAATCTTTACTTCGGAATGTCTGCATATTGGTCTCAATTTTTGCCCCTGCTACGAATTTACTCTTTTCGTTGGTTGGAACTTCCGAAAAGACTTCACTTGTTGGGATAACGACTCGTGTTAGAACAACTTGTGTTTCTAACACGAGTCGTTTTATTATTATTCTCAACACGGCACGAAATGGGAGCAAAGGAGAGAGTCCGACTCTGTCCTTAGATGAAAAGTATTACTCGGTGACAACACAGACCCGGGAACCGGACTTAAAAATCATACTAAACAAATCAACTTAAACGAAAAATGACACCGGTAAAGATTGATTAGTGCACAAGCAACAAAGCTATATAACACATCTATACATATATATGTGTATATAATACATATCTATGCCTGTTCTCTGGAAAAGTAAATGATACAAATATATGTAACTCATGAATTCAATCTTAACACGGGTAAAGTATTTATCTCGGTCTGCTGTACATTTGGACTAGACAAATATGCTAGCAGCAATTTTTAGATTAAATATAGAAATATGGAGAATAATCTGAATAATGACTTTGAGGTACGACTTGAATCGTTTCCTTAAAGTGTTATTTGCCCCCACTCGAATGAGTTTGCTAAAGGGTTCTTGGCAAATCACTTCCAGGATACAACAAAGTATGGAATATTCGATTAGCAAAACCGAATTATATTCCCTTAGAAATAACTAGAAAGAAATTGTATGAATGTGATGCGTAGAGAAAAGAGAGCAAAGAAATTATGTAGACAACAAATTTCTGAATGAATTATGTATGAAACATTATACCACAACATGTATTTATAGACATCAAAGTACCCGTTCATCGAGCCATTTCATTTTAGTTGAAGACACACAACTCTTCTTAATAGTGTTGACCCAAAAGACATGTGTTCTATTTAGAATTTTCAGAAAATAAATATTGACTAATTATATCCTTTAATTCTACTCATACAATTTGAGTAAACATCATATCTTTTAACCAAAAGTTGTAATTCAACCAAAAGGTACAAGGTTGAATTAAATCCAACCTTTCAATACATATTGCCGCATGCATGCTGCGGATGGCACCAGCACTAGGTCATATATATTTATATATTTATATATTCATAAATATTATATATTAATATATATATATATATATATATATATTAATAATAATAATAATTATTATTATTGAAATCTCTAACAGCAATGACCCCGAAGAACCAATAGACAGCGCTGCACATCAATCGGTACAATTATCAACACAAGTACAAGCAATAAGAATCGAGATTCACAAGCAAATGGTGCTCATAACTGCAGTATTGAAATCCAAGCTGTAATGGAAAGGTGACTTTGTTATGATAGATCTCCATGTCTTCTTCTTAGGATGGTATATTTGGACGTAAAGTGTGCCAGCTCTCGTATGCAATCGCGACCTGCGGATTTCTGCTGGCTCGACTGCCTTCAAAAGGGTTATTACATGCAACTCTCCATCCAATACAACGAATCTAATGCTGAGTTGCATGGGGCCTGTCTTGGTATACGCGACTCCTTACACCAACGGTTTGAAGCCATGTCATATCTGCAGTACATATTATGTGGAAGCAACATAAGCAAAAACTTCCATAAAATTATCACTTAAAGATCAAATTAATAATGACGAGAAAGAAATTCAAAGGACATAAATTAGGGCAGATGCATATGTCCAAAAAGACATCAATAAGCATACACAAAGGTGAACTTAAAAGAATGTGATCCCATATAATAGAATTACTCGTACTAAACTACTGATAATCCCATAAAACCATGCATCTCTCAACATTTTTTATATATTGCATAAGAATGGTAAACAAGAATTTCCCCCGTGTAAACCGCAATAGAAAAGTAATATAAAACATCAAAGCGTTATGTGTCGGTAGAACCTGTGTCATTTAAGCCATAAATTTAAATTAGCATAACCATCCAAATTAAGTCATCGCATATCCCTCAAATGATGAAACTTTGGAACTTTTCTGTAAACAGAATAATAAGTTATTCTTAGGGTTGTTTATCTGTAATGGGGATGAAAAGAAAGGGAATGGGTTCCCTTCATGACTTCCCCGCATCTACTTGCATGTAATCAGTAATGGATTATCTAAAATATGTAATGGAACAACCCAATTTCAGCAATTTGAGTGTTAATTCAATTCCCTTTCCTTAAATTTTTGCATTCCATAGTTAAGTGAATCCTTATTTTCCCATTATTGATAAGTAAACAAGCCCTTAATTCAATATAAATGAACACATGAAGATTTCAAGCTGAGCCTTCTGCATTCTCCTTATGGTGCATAGTATAAGTACTAACGAAATCATGCCAAATCAGAGTAAGTTCACGACCTTCCCCTCTCCTAGTTGTTTCATTCCAAAAAAATCCAAGCACAAAACTAAAGTGGAGTCATATATCATATCATATACGACCAAAGCCACCTAACAACTTCCACCAATCCAAAAAGCTCGGATATTCTAACAAAAATCATCAAGAGCTACTATTAGCACATTAGGATTCAAAATCAAAGCGAATTTGGATACTTTCAGCCAGATCACTCTCTCTCACATTCGCGCGCGCGCACACACAAACACATGTTTTGCCCATGGTGCAAGGAAACAATGGCCAACTCAATCCAATCTCTTATACCCTAATTATTGTGCGGAAACCCATAACAACAGGTTGCCAACAGACGAGTCGCCAACAAGTCCCACACACACAAGTTAGTATTGCCGATACTTCCCTCACTTTAGCCACCCGGAAGCAATGGGTATGGGATTTTACCAAAAGGCCTTGATAATATGTGTGTGTCGTACCATTGCTTATAAAGCACTACACGACTCTTCCTCTAGCCAATGTGGGACTCAAATGTGGCTCTAATCTAAGCCACCAAACTCCAACAATCTCCACCTTGGCATGATTTGAGCCATCTCCAAATTGATGTCTCACGATCCAAATGCAAAGAGAGCTCCACCTTGACCACATGCACCAAATTCCAAATGGGCTCTTCAACTTTAAATATTGTGTATGCCACCAATCCCAAGTGTTGCCTGGGCTTTAATACCAATTGTTGTGCGGAAGTGGGTCCCACACACACAAGTCGGTATTGCCGATATTCCCCTCACTTTAGCCAACCGGAAGTAAAGGGTATGGGTTTTGCCAAAAGGCCTCGACAGTATGTGTGTGTGGTGGCATTGCTTATAAAGCACTACACGACTCTTCCCCTAGCCAATGTGGGACTCAAATGTGGCTCTAATCTAAGCCACCAAACTCCAACACTAATTTCATCGCTCCATTCACAACAAACTTTTTTAGGAATGTCCCTGAGTGGGTACTTGCTCTGGTCTAGACCATCTTAGCAACTCTACATGCTGATTCCTCGTATGATCTAGTCACACTAGCATTTCGAACCCTATATCCCAAATTATGGAAAAGACAAGTTTTTGGCACACCTCTCAGTCAAAATTCCGTTAATCAATAAAGATAAATTCCGCACCTAGTGAGGTCTAAGAAAATGTAATACGCATCTATACACCAGAACATGAGGCAGCACCAAGTATCCCTATCTCAATCACACTTTTAGTTCATTCGAAAATACCCATTAAACAGAACTCAATTGACATCCCATAATGATGCTCACAATGCAGAACAAAAAAACTTCAACTTGGAGAGTCATAGAGATATTTAATGCTGACACTAACCTTAGATTAGCATGAATAATCTCAATCTAGTTGGAACCAACCGTCACTAGCTGAACATAACAAACAATGTTACTTCAAGACCAAGCTCAAACACAAAAACTAAAGAAAATGGAAAAACTACTTGAATATAACATTTTGATCAAGCATGAAGGCAGCAGGTCCACCACAATCATCGCCATCTTCAACGACAACAATTTTGCCCAGTCTCACCCTCTCCCCTGCTTCCCACATATCCCCAACCTCTCTCCACCTACAGCCACCATTCCCATTCTTCAATTCCGTCACCACAGCGTCTCTGTAATGTTCATCCACAGGAAAAACCCTTGATATTATTCTGGACTCGTCGTACCCACCCATAACCCAAAACTCCCTCTTCTCACTGTCGCCAACTAAGAACCTCGTTCACCCGACCCGAGAACCTGGCAACCCATCCATTGCAACCCATTCATTTCTCCTAATATCATACCTATTGAAAGTATAAATAGGTTGTATGTATGAGTTGTCATCCTCACCATAACTTGTCATTCACCTTACATCAACCTTTCTCCATGCTTGTCATTCACCTTACATCAACCTTTCTCCATAGCTTGTCATTCACCAATCACTTTCCATAGCTTATCATTCACCTTACATCAACCTTTCTCCATAGCTTGTCATTCACCAATCACTTTCCATAGCTTGCCATTCACCTTACATCAACCTTTCTTAGTTGCTTGTAAAAACTTCTTTACTTGTAATTTGGTTTTTTCTTTTCCACTTGTTATGGCATATTTTAGGGATTGTGTTTGTGTAGTTATCCTACAATCTATTGTAGCTTTCTTTTGGCTCTCTATAAGAGTTGCCTTCACTCTCTTGTAATCTTCATAATGAAATATACAACAAATATTGAAACCAAAACTCAACATAGTATCAGAGCAGGAACCATAAGGTCCTGACTCTGTTCATTTTTTTTTTTACTTCTTCAATTGCTCATCATCGATAGAGATGGCAGAAGAAAATATGTCTAGTGCCGACAGTGCCTCATCCTCTTCCCCAAACTTAACCCAAGGGGTTGAGAACAATCCAAATCAACGACTTTGCTCGGTGCTACTGAACGAGTTCAACTATCTTCCTTGGTCAAGAGCTGTGTCACTTGCTCTAGGAGGAAGATTGAAGCTAGGGTTTATCAATGGAAGCTCTGAGCCCCAAGAATCCACTTCACCAACTTACGATGCATGGCATGCTACTGATCAGCTGGTCATGTTCTGGTTACTTAACTTCATGGAGCCAAAACTGTCTGAGCTTTTCAGCTACTCAGAGTCTTCCCTTCTCCTATGGGAGTCTGTCAAAGATATGTATGGTAGCCAAAACAACTCAGTTCGCATCTTTCAACTAAAGAAGAGTGTGGCTAGTTTAAAGCAAGGTGATCACTCATTTGTTCAACACATTGGAAGTATGAAATCCATGTGGAATGAACTCGATATGTATCATCCACACACGACTGATTCCATTGTGCTACTCAAGAGGGCTAATGAAGACAAGGTGTTTCAACTCTTAGCAAGCTTGGGAGCGGAGTATCAAGACTCGCGTAGTCACTTGTTAATGACTCAAGAGCTGCCATCTTTTACCAGTGTGTGTCAAGTAGTCCAGAGAGAGGAAACTCGACAAAGAGTGATGAACATTGAGCCCAAATCCAACTCTGAAGCTAGGGTTTTCACGACAAATCACAAAGCAACTGGTGATAGGGTGCTTGGCAAGAAAGCAGACTGGAAATGTTCTTATTGCAACATGAAGGGAAATTTGAGAGAAAAATGTTGGATTCTTCATCCGGAGTTAAAGCCTAAGTTTGATAGGGAAGGCAGGATGATCAAAGATGGGAAGGGTGGAGTCACTCCAAAAGCATTTCATTCAGCTTGTTCCTCAACTAATGGGATGACCAATTTCTCAACAAATCCTATGTCCTTGATCAACGAGTTTGCTGTTTTTCTTCAAAAGAAGCAAAGAAGCACTGAACCTGATGAAATGACACCTAAAAATCCTACTGCAATGCTAGGGAAATTTGCTAGATTCTTGGCTGACTCGGAGAACACATCGAAAGGCAATATTCCAAGTATTATCAGTGCCATTTCCACTGCTCTTAATGCTAATGTTACACATGATTTTTGGATTATTGACTCTGGTGCCACTGATCATATAACTAATAAACCCTCTAGTCTCCATGATTTTCAAAGAACTATTGATCCAATTCATATATCTGTTGCAAATGGGAAAGGGGAACCTATTCTAGGGAAAGGAAAGATTAGATTGCTAAGTGAGCATACTGATTCCACTGCTCTCTATGTACCTTCTTTTCCTTTTCAGCTCTTGTCAATAGGAAAAATCACAAAAACCTTAGACTGTCTTGCCATATTTTCCCCTCACAATGTTGTGTTTCAGGACCGAGTTACTCAGAAGAAGATTGGTGAAGGGTTCTTCTTGAATGGACTCTACTATCTCTCAAATGAGTCCAATTTTGTCAAAAAGCTCAGTGTCAACTTAAGTCAAGTTTAGGAACACCAACTCTGGCATCAACGCCTTACCCATCCCTCAGAACATGTGATGACCAAGTTGTTTCCCTTTTTTTGTAAGAACACACTGGAGTGTGAAACTTGTCAAGACTTCCTTTTGTTTCCTCTAATTCTAGAACTAGTAAACTTTTTGAGCTTGTTCACTCTGATATTTGGGGTCCTTCTTGTGTAGAATCCTTTGATGGGTATAGATATTATGTTACATTTATTGATGACTATTCTAGAGTAACCTGGTTGTATCTTTTAAAACTTAAAAGTGATTTGTTTGATGCTTTTAAGGACTTTCACAACCTAATCACCAAGCAGTTTTCATCTAAGTTATATATGTTAAGATCAGATAATGGTACCGAGTACACTTCCAATAACATGAGTAATTACTTGAGCAATCATGGCATTTTGCATCAAACTAGCTGTGTTGGTACACCACAACAAAATGGTGTGGCAGAGAGAAAGAATCGAGACTTATTGGAGAAGACTCGATCACTTATGATCCAAATGAATGTTCCTAAGAAATTTTGGTCTCAAGCCCTACTCACTGCCACATACATCATTAATAGACTGCTAACTCAAGTGTTGAATGCTAAATCTCCTTTTGAAGTCATGAAGGGCAGGCCTATAAACTTGTCTCACCTCAGGACCTTTAGTTGTACTTGTTATGTGCACATTCAAGCTCTCCATCATGACAAACTCAACCTTCGAGCTGCCAAATGTGTGTTTATGGGATATGCCAGTTCTTAAAAGGGTTACAAAGTGTACAACCCTAACACGGGGAAGCTGACAGTTTCTAGAGATGTGCGATTTGATGAATATTCACCTTATTTCCACAAAGGGTTAGAGACTAATGCAAATATGGAAAATCTTATGGACCTATTTCCACTACCAATTCCAACAGAAATTCATGAAGTCACTCATGCTCATATCAACACTGATAATTCTCAACTCACTTAGAGTGTAATTGATGCAGTGCCAAGCTTCTCTGGACCATCAGAAGCTCAACTAAATCAGCAAGCTATAAGTACACCAAGAAGAAATCCTACACGAGATAGACATCCATCAGTGAGGTTATAAGAGTATGTTACTTACACTGCAAGGCATCCTATCTCTGCAGCCATTTCTTATCACGGATTTTCATCTTCTCATACTTCTTTCCTTAACAAATTGTCCCACACTTTCGAACCAAGGAATTTTCATGAAGCCACATGCATGCCTGAGTGGCAAGATGCTATGATAAAAGAGCTTCAAGCTCTGAATGACAACCAGACATGGAGTGTGGTGGATCTTCCAAATGGCAAGAAGGTCGTGGGAAGTAAGTGGATATATAAGACCAAATTCAACTTCAATGGAAGCATTGAAAGACACAAGGCACGGTTAGTAGCTTAAGTTACTCAAACCTATGGTATTGACTATAAGGAGACCTTTGCTCATGTTGCCAAAATGAACACAGTAAGGGTATTGTTGTATGTGGCAGTCAATAATGCATGGCCCTTATTCCAAATGGATGTGAAGAATGCATTTCTTCATGGTGATCTTGAAGAAGAAGTGTACATGAAGTTGCCTCCTGGTCATCCAAGAGAAAATGAACCCAACAAGGTCTGCAGACTTCACAAAGCCATATATGGTCTCAAACAGTCCCATCGAGCTTGGTATTCGAAGCTTAGTTCAGTCCTTGAAGCTGCAGGGTTCAAAAGGAGTCATGATGACTCTTCTTTGTTTGTTCGAAGTAGTATTACTGGCAAATTGGTTGTGCTTATATATGTTGACGACCTAATTATTACAGGTGACAATATAAGTGAAATCAAGACGCTTAAACAGTCACTTCACCAAAAATTTGCCATTAAAGACTTAGGGCCCTTGAAATACTTTCTTGGAATTAAGGTAGATACCTCTTCAAAGGGATTTTTCTTGAATCAAAGAAAGTATGTTCTCGATCTTCTAGATGAAGCTAACATGATGGAATGTAAACCAGCTCGGACACCCCTAGCTAGCAAACTTCAGTGGCATGAAAAAGGTGAACCTCTTTCGGACCCTAGTGTTTATCAGCGAATGGTTGGGAAACTTATTTATCTCACCATTACTAGGCCTGATATCTGATATTCAGTTAGCCTAGCCAATCAATTCATGCACTGTCCTACTCTAGTTCACTGGGAAATCGTCAAGAGAATACTTCGATATCTCAAGGGCTCAGTAGGAAGGGGGATAATTATGAAGAATAATGGATCAAATCACATCTTGGCCTACACAGATGCTGACTGGGCTGGAAATGCCCTTGATCGAAAATCCACAACAGGTTTTTGCACATTTGTTGGAGGGAACCTTGTCACTTGGAAGAGCAAGAAACAAACTGTTATTCCTCGATCTAGTGTCGAAGCTGAGTATAGGGCTATGGCAGCAACAGCCTGTGAACTCATATGGTTGAAAGGTCTTCTTTCCGAGCTCGAATTCACAAGCATGACACCTATGTCCTTGAATTATGATAACGAAGCTGCCATGCATATTGCCTCTAATCCAGTATTCCATGAAAGGACCAAACATATTGAAGTTGACTGCCATTATATTCGTGCTCAAGTTCAATCCAAGGTGATAGACACCGTGTTCACATGTAGCCACGATCAACTTGCTGATTTATTCACAAAAGCACTAGACTCTACTCAGTTTCAGCGTTTGTTGTGCAAGCTTGGATGAATCAATCCCCTTGATCCAGCTTGAGCGGGTGTATTGAAAGTATAAATAGGTTGTATGTATGAGTTGTCATCCTCACCATAGCTTGTCATTCACCTTACATCAACCTTTCTCCATGCTTGTCATTCACCTTACATCAACCTTTCTCCATAGCTTGTCATTCACTAATCACTTTCCATAAATTATCATTCACCTTACATCAACCTTTCTCCATAGCTTGTCATTCACCAATCACTTTCCATAGCTTGTCATTCACCTTACATCAACCTTTCTTAGTTGCTTGTAAAAACTTCTTTACTTGTAATTTGGTTTTCGCTTTTCCACTTGTTATGGCAGATTTTAGGGATTGTGTTTGTGTAGTTATCCTACAATCTATTGTAGCTTTCTTTTGGCTCTCTATAAGAGTTGCCTTCACTCTCTTGTAATCTTCATAATGAAATAGACAACAAATATTGAAACCAAAACTCAACAATACCGCTCCACCGAGCTTGTTCGACTTCCAGCTGCACTGAACAAAGTGTACCGGGATCCGCCACCGGTGACGAAAATCTCTCCCAATTTTGGAACCGCAGTGCAGGAAAAACTTACGCACGGTGCATCGGGGCGAGGAAGTGCTGAAGTCGAACAGAAATACGACGGAGGACGGGGAAGGGCGGTCAATCGGAAATGAGCGAGTGTCGAAGAGAGAGTCGCCGATTATGTAAAGGTGGGGTCCAACGAAGAGGGAGGTAAAGTTGCTGAAGTCGTAGACGTGAGGGTTGCAGGGCATTGGCGAAAGGGGGCACCAGGCTAGGGTTCGAAGGTCGAAGAGGTAAGGGGCGGTGACATATGGGCCTTGGAGGAAGACACAAATGAGGTGAGAGAGGTTGGTGCAGTGGTGGGTCTGGCGGAGGGCGATTAGGGTTTTGGAGAAGAGGAAGAGCCTCTATGATTTGTAGGTGGGTCGAAGGCGGGCCTGGTCATTTCTTCCTCTTCGGAGTCCGAGTGGGTGTTGAGTTAATGGTTTTTTTGGACATGCAGTTTTTGTAAAGTGTCTAAAAGGTTACAGTTTAGTAACACGTGGATTGGCAGTTGATTATTCCCTCAAATTTATCCACAAGGGATGGGTAGACCGGCATTTTCTGACACGACACGAAAATAACGGGTTTTTGGTCAACACGATAACTAATCAGGTCATTATCGGGTGACCCGTTATGAACCCATTAATAACGGGTTCTTAACAGGTATACACGCAGGTAACACGTGGTTAACCCGTTTCGACCCGTTAAGAAAAATATTATTTTGATAATTTTAAAGTTTAATTACTAAAAGATTGATTATAAAATACAATAGCCATATTAATATATACAATATATTCTATATTAAATATATAGTTTTGTATTATTATTCTATATAAGTTTAAAAAAAAAAAAGTTTTAGTCATTATTTATTTTTATTAAGAGAGTTCCTTAGTATCATTACTAGGATAAATTTTACTTAACATGTTGTTGTCCAAAATTAAAATAAACTAGTATCGTATTTGAATAGGCAATAACTATGAAGACATACATATAAGTATGAAAAATATGAAAGAATATATAAACACTCATGATTCATCGTTATTCCTCCACGAGTAGATAATGGTTACACTTACATTATTGTTTAAATTTTTAAAATCCTCCAAACCCTCATGAATAATGTTTTTTATTTGAGGACAAAATTAATAAAATTAACAATAATTATTGTAGAAGTGCAAAAATGTAAAAAAAAAAATATACAATCACTCGTAGTGACAAGCTTTACAACTTTCATGAAGGGTCAGCTTCAAAGCCCAACACTATAATCCATAAACCTTAAATTTATATTTAACCGTCGATTGTCATTTACGATTTATTCTTCTTACTAAATTTCATTTTTAAAATTTTCTTTTTTGAAAACATCATCATCTAGCGGATGTAAGAAGATGAACGGTTCAGATCTTTGATATCACGTTTCGATATTTATGATTAAATGAAATATGAGTCGATGTAATATAGTTTGTAGAAACTTTATAAACATCAAGCAATATTTTCACTAACCGTAAAACTTTGAATATAATATCAACGATCCAAACGGTTCATCTTCATGCATCCTCTAATAAATCATGTTTTCAAAAAACAAAATCTGAAAAAAACAAAATTTGACGAGAACAATGAAGAGTAAATGTAAACAACAATCAATGGTTAAATTTTGATCTATGATTTATATGATTATAGTGGCGAATTTCGAAGTTAAGCTCTTCATGAAAGTTGTAAAACTTGTCATTACGAGCGTTTATATATATATTTTATATTTTTTACACTTCTACATTAATTAAAAAACTATTAAAGACTTTACTTAAATACGTTATTATTTTTTGGATGTGACAATATGGTATGTATATACTTATTAAGTATTATGTTTTTCATTTGATTATTTATTGGTTTAAAATATATTTTCCTTAACGGATAACGGGTCGGGTCATAGTACATGTTAATATTATCGGGTCGATTTCGGGTCGAGTTATTTTACCCGTTTATTTTAACAGGTGTTACACGACACAACCCGTTAAGATATCAAATATGACACGAAAATGACACGAACACGAAAAACACAACACGAATGTCAAGTCTAGGGATGGGGTTACTTACCATTGAGTTATATTCTGGGATAATAGTTATGTTTTTTTTTATGTGTGTAATTATGTTTAGCACACAATATTTTCTTATTTGAAAAATCTCTACGGTACAAAGATGCAAGTGTATTTACTCTTGTGCCATTATTCCATTCATCTTGGCATGTTTCACAATTATGTTTATATTTTTGTTTGATGCTTGAATTATTGTATGTAACTTTACATGGTGATACTATGAAATATTCTCCACTTGTTGCATTATTGTGCTGCTTTTTCATCTTTTGATTATCTGCTGTGACCTCCTCTATGTTTCCATCATTTTGTTGATGTCGTGCAGTTCTTATTACTGTCAAGTTATTCTAGTATTGTTCATCTCTGACTTCTATCTCTGCTTCTTTTTCACAATCTTCTTTGATTTTGTAGTATATTTTTACAGCTTTTGCTTGGAAATTTTGGGGCTCCAATACGATTGATGTATGATATTGATTTTGCCATAAGTATATATTTCTTCATCTTCTGCTTCTAATAATATATCGTGCTTGAAATCTTCAAATTCATATAAAACTAACATTTGTGCTACTCATTATCTCAAAACATTTTTGACACACCCCGACCGAGGTCAAGGCATTCTGGCCGTCACGCAAGAGTGACGTAGTCATGTGCACAATACGGAAGCGATAAAGATAGCAAATATACGAATAATTAAAAACCAAATTACTAGAGTGCACTACTAAACGAAAGTGATAGGAGTTAGTTACAACAGTGAACACTCCTAATTAGAGCATAAAGTCTAGGTGCAGTCCAGTAAGACAAGTACTAGTTACACAGTACCAGAAATGTCCTACTATTATTCAGATAGGTCAGAACTGTCGACGAACCCGAGCCACCGACAGCAAGCTTACTTAAAACCTAAAGGGGCGCAAAACAGAAAACGTGAGTGGGCAACAACAAATGTTTTACAAAATCAATTTATTCATCAATATACTAACCCCTCACTGTAAAACATGTATAATTTTTCCCATAATCAGAGTATAAGCATATACATAATTAGATATGAAATATATCAACTCAATTCATGCTTCACATAATCATATTCATATGTATGCCATGCCAAAATATAACAAAGTAAACAATCCAGGTAAGAATGATTTCATAGAAATATGATATGTTAGCCAGAACCCTTGAGGTAGTCTGTACGGCTGAATTCATAGCTCAAAAGTCAATCTGGCCGGAGTCATTGCAATGACCTATACGGCAACATACTGCACATAAGTCGGAACCACTAAAGAGGGTATGTACGACAAGATTGGGTGAAATATAATTATGCCCAATTATATTCTCTCATAATAGCCCAGCGATAAATCGTCAGTCATCTACGAGTCGGAACCATGAATAAGGTCTATACGACAAGACTGTGCACTTAAGTTGGATCAAATATGAGCATATAATGTGGGAAGTGACGTAAATAACAGGCCTATACCTCATATCTCTAGCTATTTCACAATCACTCTAGGTGCAGCTTTATGAGCTCAACATTACTTAATCACATATCACATATCACATCATCGATGATTCACAACCAAACATAACTTACCTGAACTCACATGTGCCTCCACAACACCACATTTATATATATATGCAACCATGCAATGCATATTCAAAATACAGAAGCATTTGGCATATTATTTCAAAGCAAACTTTGCTTAAAAAAAAACATTTATGGGAAATATATCAAGTATATAAATATATACTGGAAACAAAAGCCCACTCACTGATATGTCAAAGGGTCGTAGCCCCCGAGTCGCCCGTGAATACGTTCTTCCTCGGGATAAGCTTCACCTATATGCGAATTAACTATAAAAACGTTATTTTTAAAGCACATAGGCAATACTAGCTAATAACTTCTCATACATTACTCAAAATAGGTATATGAATATACCACAGTGATCTACACAACCTCATGATCATCCCCATATTTTTAGAATTATTTTTGGACCTCCCACGCGCCGGCAAGAGCACGGTAAAACCGCCCTCACGCGCGGCACAAACCTGATAGATTCCCTAACCACTGTTAGGGAATATTCCGTTAAACCTAACAAATTTTGTTAGAATTGATTGACGGCGTCAGCATATTCCGTCCAAACTGACAGAATATGCCGTCATCTTCTCCGACGAGTCGCCTGTCGCCGGAAAACTGGGTAAAACTTTAAAACCCTTGTTCTCACTCATTTCTTCACCAAAACTTATGAAATTTAAACCAAAATGAAGCTAAGGACAAGTAGAAACACGATATAACAATTTGGGTCCTTGAAATTTACGAGAACACGTCAGAAATTACCTCGACTTTCCAGCCAAATTTAAAACGTGTCGATCTCCACTTTCCGACTTCCAAAATCCTCAAACGAATTATCCCTAGCCTCCTAAGGACCTCACAAAGCTTCTTATAAGCTTCAAATTCCATAAAAACAAGCCATAAGTTTTTGCATGAACAGTACCTCATTCGGGGTTAGTGTTTTCACGTGAAAACGAAGATGTCCTTACCTGAAAATGGTATGGATGTGTTTGTCTAAGCTTCACGAACACAATGGTGCCATTTTCCACTTCGATCTGTAGTGTTTGCAGAGGTTTTGGCGTTGTACGTACACAATGTCGAGAGAGAGAGAGAGAGTGAAACTGAAAGAGAGAAGAGAGAGAGCACGAGGGAATGAAAGAGAAAAAGGTATGGATGTGTGTGGTCCAAACATGCACACCAATCACACTTCTCTAATCTTTTAATTCTAATTGGGTCCAATTAGTTAGGAATAGAACCAATTGACCTAATTTCTTAATCCAAAACACCAACACACCTCCAACGCCTAAGGGTAAATTCATCCTTTCATAATCACGATAATTAATCCTCTGAACGGGCTGTGACAATCTCCCCACCTTATAAAATTTCGGCCTAGAAATTATACATAACAAATACATCCATTAATAATCATAAAACAAACGTGGATACATCTCTTTCATTCGATCCTCTGTCTCCCAAGTAGCTTCTTCCACAGAATGATTTCTCCATAACACTTGCACTAAACGAACTGTCTGGTTCCTCAGTTCTCTATCCTTCCAATCCAACAAATTCACTGGTTCCTCATCATAAGTCAAGTTCGAATTGATTTATAAAGGTTGAGGAGGAATCACATGTGAAGGATCTGATACATAATGTCGAAGCATCGAGGATCTGATACATAATGTCGAAGCATCGAAACATGAAATACATCATGCACCTTTGACAACTCTTAAGGCAGCTCAAGCCTGTAAGCAACCTTACCGACTTGCTCGGTGATCGAATATGGCCCAATGTACCTAGGACTCAATTTTCCTTTCTTTCCAAATCGTACAACACCTTTCCAAGGTGATAGCTTCAGAAATACCCAATCGCCTACATCATACTTCCGATCAATGGCATGCTTGTCAGCTAAGCTCTTTTGTCAATCTTGGGCTGCTTTCAGGTTAGACTTAATTACCTGAACATTTTGAGTAGTCACATCCACGATCTCAAGGCCCACTAAAACTCTTTCACCAACCTCTGACCAACATAGAGGCGTACGACAAGATTTGCCATAAAGTGCCTCAAATGGTGTTATACCAATGCTCGAATGGTAACTGTTGTTATAGGCGAACTCCATCAAATCCAAACAATCATGCCAACTATCTCCAAACTGCAGTACAGAAGATCTCAACATATCCTTTAATGTCTGAATGGTCCTCTCAGATTATCCATCTGTCTGATGGTGATATGTCGTACTATAAAGCAATCTCGTACCAAGGGTTTCCTGGAATGCTATCCATAGCTTGGAAGTAAATTTGGGATCCCTATCCAAGATAATATTAACTGGCACACCATGATACTTCACAATCTGTGATATAAATAACTTAGCTAATCAGCTTAACGAATACTTCTCCCTCACTGGAATAAAATGCGCTGACTTCGTAAGCCGATCAACTACCACCCAAATGCCGTCATAACCATTCTGGGTACGAGGGAGCTTGTACACAAAATCCATAGTAATATTTTCCCATTTCCACTGTGGAACAGGAAGTGGTTGCATTAACCCAAACGGCTTCTTTCTTTCAGCTTTAACCTGTTGGCAAATTTCACACCTACTCACATATTCGGAAATTTCTCTTTTCATACCTGGCCAATAATAAAATGGTCTAATGGTATGATACATCTTAGTGCCTCTTGGATGCATCGCATATGCCGAAATATGTGCTTTATCCAAAATTTCTTTCTTTAATTCTGCATTATTCGGCACATACATCCTACTTTCCTACATAAGCATACCATCAGTTTCTCGAATCTCAAAATCTTTCTTTTTGCCTTGGTTTGTTGCTTGAATTATTTCCTGGGTCTCCTCATCAATCATCTGAGCCTTAAGCACACGATCGATTAAAATTGGCCTAACCTGGAAATTAGCAAGCAAGGCATCTCCTCAATCTTCCACTCCTAGCTCCATTCCAGTGAACCTCAAATCCGCTAGAAGAGGGACATGACAATCATAAATGGCATTAAGTCTGGCTGGAGTCTTTCTACTCAGTGCATCCGCCACTACATTTGCACGACTAGGATGATACTCGATAGTGCAATCATAATCATTAAGCAACTCAATCCACCTCCGCTGTCTAAGATTAAGATCTCTCTGAGTAAATAGATACTAGAGACTCTTCTTATCTGTAAAGATCTTACATTTCTCACCATAAAGATAATGTCTCCAAATCTTCAAAGCAAAGATGATAGCCGCTAACTCCAAATCATGTGTAGGGTAATTCTTCTCATGGCGTTTCAACTATCTCGAAGCATAAGCAATTACCCTACCATGTTGCATTAATACACAACCCAAACCATTCAAAGAAGCATCACTATAAACCTCATAATTACCGCTATCATCTGGAAGTGCTAGAACCGGAGCATGAGTGAGATAGTACTTTAACTGCTGAAAACTTTGCTCACATTTATTATCCCACTCAAACTTAACATCATTTCGCATCAACCTCGTCAATGGCAAAGCAATCACTGAAAAATCCTTAACGAACCATCTATAGTAGCCTGCTAGGCCAAGAAAACTCCGTACTTCAGTGACGATTCGACATTGCTCTCAATTCTCCACAGCTGCTACTTTCTGAGAATCCACTTGAATGCCTTGAGCAGAAATGACATGTCCCAAAAATGCCACTTGATTCAACCAAAATTCACATTTGCTAAACTTAGCATGCAGTTGGTGTTCCCTCAAACTGCTCAGCACCAACTTCAAATTTCTAGCATGCTTAGCCTTAGACTTAGAGTATACCAGAATATCGTCAATGAAGACAATTACAAACTTATCCAAATATGGCTGGAATACTCGATTCATCAAATCCATAAAAGCTGCTGGTGTATTAGTTAACCCGAATGGCATCATGAGAAACTCATAATGACCATATCGAGTTCTGAATGCGGTTTTAGGGACATCTTCATTTTTAATCTTCAACTGATAGTATCCCGACCTTAAGTCAATCTTAGAAAATACACAGACACCTCTGAGTTGATCAAATAAATCATCTATACGAGGCAATGGATAACGGTTTTTAATGGTCACCCGATTCAATTGCCTGTAATCGATGCACAGCCTCAAAGTTCCATCTTTCTTCCTTACAAATAAAACTAGAGCTCCCCAAGGTGAAGTACTCGGCTGAATAAAACCTTTATCCACTAACACTTGTAACTGCACTTTTAATTCCCTTAACTCAGCAGGAGCCATTCTATAAGGAGTTAAGGATATAGGATTCGTACCTGGAAGCAGATCAATAACAAACTCCACCTCTTTATTTGGCGGCAATCCAGGCAAATCCTCAGGGAATACATCCAGAAAATATCTAACCACACGAACATCCTCCACACTGCTATGAGCATCATCGTTCAACACCACATGAGCCAAATATCCCTGACAACCTTTCGACAACAATCTCTTTGCTTGCCTCACCCCACTAGGCTCTCCTACAAATGTAACTTTAGGTAATCCAAGACAATGAAATGTGACTGCCTTCCCATAACAATCTATCTTGTCACAATTATAGTGCAACCAATCAGTGCCCAAAATCACATCAAAATTCATAATATCCAATGGCATAAGATTAGCTGGCATAATAATACCCTCTACGATCACTGGACATCCTGGATATACCCGATCCACAAAACAACTATCCCCTCTAGGCATAGAAAACTCTAAATCATACCCTAGAGGTGTAGGATGAGGTTGTGTCACTTGAGCAAATGTATGAGAAATAACAGAATGTGTAGCAACACAATCAATCAATACTCTAGCAAAATGACCAAGAATATTTAACGTACCCATGATTAAATCTGGATTATTCTGGGCATCTTGCAGTGTCATGTTGTGGATACGTGCCTGGTTCTGTTGTCGTCCACTGCGACCTCCGTTGGCATGAACATCACGTCCCTGCCTCTGCTGACCCGACTGCCTCGAAGATCATGCACTACTAGCAGCAATCTCTCACTGCTGGGGCTGTTCCCCTTTGATACCACTGAGATTCACCGACTGAATGTGGTTGATAAAACATAGATCCTCCCTGATACTGAGGGTACCCACTCTGATACTGAGGATTCTGAGAATACTGATGTTGTCCTGAGGTGTAGGGAGTGGCATCACCCTGATGGTGGTAGGTACCTCCTCGTCCAGTCTGAGTATAACCACCAAATCCTGAAGCTTGCTGGGTAAGTACAGGTGGTGGGAATGAAGGTTGCTGGGGTCTTTGCTGACTCTGAGGGCATTGAGCAGCCCTATGACCCATCTGTCCACAAGTAAAACATCCATTATTGCCTCTCCTACATCTACGGAATAAGGGAGCACTGGATCCACCTGAACCACCAAAATCTCTCTGTCTCTGGAACCTCGGACCTCCAGTTAATCTACCACCTCTCCTCTGCATATTAGTACTCAATCCCCCGCTAGAAGAGTTGGAACTGCCACCACTCCTCTTAAAGTTCTGAGTCTTGCGGGGTCCCTGACATGCTTGCCCTTTTCCTTTGTCATCTCGTCTCTAGCCCCCATCCTTTCCTTCCTCATCCTCACTTTCACTAGGCATGTTCTCTGAGGTCTCAATCCTCAGTAGAACCTTATAAAACTCCTGGTAAGAGGCACAGTGAGTCAATGTCACTATGGAACGCCATTTCTTCTTAGTCCCCAAACTGAAACGGCGAAGTGTCTCTACTGGATTAGCAGTAATTTCTGGATCATATATCGACAGATCAGTAAACATTCGGTAATACTCATTAGCAGACATTTTCCCTTGCCTTAGATGAGTAAACTCCTGTTTCTTAAGATCAATATACGCAGGAGAAATGAACCTTTTCCGAAACCGCTCCTTAAATATTCCCCAGTCCACAATCTCTTCTGGGGTCATCTCGTAAGACTCATGTCTCCACCAGGATGCAGGCTGTTCTCCCAAAAACAAAGTAGTTATCTCGACCCACCTATCAGGAAGAAGATTCCCCTGACTCTGCATCACCTGAAAGGTCTTCTCCATATGATTCAGCCATTTTTCTGCCCCCTCATGACCTTCATTACCCATGAAGTAGGTCAACTTCATATTATGAACTATCTCAAGAGGTGTCATCTGGGGAGTACGAAATGTTGTATGAATGGCAGAAACTATAGCTTCCCTTAATTGAGCAATACCAGGGAAACTAGATTCAGCTGGTTGACGGGGCTCTCTACGAGGCGGCATAGTTCTGACATAAGACATCACAAGGATTAGAACATTTAAGAATTATACAAGACTGCTAAACCTGGGCTCTGATACCAAACTAACACACCCCGACTGAGGTCAAGGCATGCTGGCCGTCACATAAGAGTGACGTAGCCATGTGCACAGTGCGGAAGCGATAAAGATAGCAAATATACGAATAATCAAAAACCAAATTACTAGAGTGCACAACTAAACGAAAGTGATAGGAGTTAGTTACAACAGTGAACACTCCTAATCAAAGCATAAAGTCTAGGTGCAGTCCAGTAGGACAAGTACTAGTTACACAGTACCAGGAATGTCCTACTATTATTCAAATAGGTCAGAACTGTCGACGAACCCGAGCCACCGATAGTAAGCTTACTTAAAATCTGGAGGGGCACAAAACAAAAAACGTGAGTGGGTAAAAACAAATGTTTTACAAAATCAATTCATTCATCAATATACTAACCCCTCACTGTAAAACATGTATAATTTTTCCCAGAATCGTATAATTTTTCCCATAATCAGTGTATAAGCATATTCATAATTAGATATGAAATATATCAACTCAATTCATGCTTCACATAATCATATTCATATGTATGCCATGCCAAAATATAACAAAGTAAACAATCCAAGTAAGAATGATTTCATAGAAATATGATATGTTAGCCGGAACCCCTGAGGTAGTCTATACAGCTGAATTCATAGCTCAAAAATCAATCTGGCCGGAGTCATTACAATGACCTATACAGCAATATACTGCACATAAGTCAAAACCACTAAAGAGGGTCTGTACGACAAGATTGGGTGAAATATAATTATGCTCAATTATATTCTCTCATAATAGCCGAACGATGAATCGCTAGTCACCTACTAGTCGGAACCATGAATAAGGTCTATACGACAAGATTGTGCACTTAAGTTGGATCCAATATGAGCATATAGTGCGGGAGGTGATGTCAATAACAAGCATGTACCTTATATTTATGGCTAATTCACAATCACCCTAGGTGCAGCTTTATGAGCTCAACATTACTTAATCACGTATCACATATCACATCATCGATGATTCACAACCAAACATAACTTACCTGAACTCACCTGTGCCTCCATAGCACCACATTTATATATATATATATATATATATGCAACCATGCAATGCATATTCAAAATACAGAAGCATTTGGCATATTATTACAAAGCATACTTTCCTTACAAAAAAACATTTCTGGGAAATATATCAAGTATATAAATATATACTGAAAACAAAAGCCCACTCACTGATATGTCGAAGGGTCGTAGCCCCCGAGTCGCCCGTGGATACACTCGTCCTCAGGATAAGCTTCACCTATATGCGAATTAACTATAAAAACGTTATTTTTAAAGCACATAGGCAATACTAGCTAATAACTTCTCATACATTGCTCAAAATAGGTATATGAATATACCACAGTGATCTATACAACCTCATGATCATCCTCATATTTTTAGAATTATTTTTGGACCTCCCACGCGCCGGCAAGGGCACGTCAAAACAATCCCCCACGCGCGGCCCAAACCTGATGGATTCCCTAACCACCGTTAAGGAATATTCCATTAAACCTAACAGATTCTGTTAGAATTGACTGACGGCATCAACATATTCCGTCCAAACTGACGGAATATGCCGTCATCTTCTCCGCCAAGTCGCCGGTCGCCAGAAAACTGGGTAAAACTTTAAAACCCTTGTTCTCACTTATTTCTTCACCAAAACTTATGAAATTTAAACCAAAATGAAGCTAATGACAAGTAGAAACATGATATAACAATTTGGGTCCTTGAAATTCATGAGAAAACGTCAGAAATTACCTCGACTTTCTGGCCAAATTTAAAACGTGTCGATCTCCACTTTTCGACATCCAAAATCCTTAAACAAATTATCCCTAGCCTCCTAGGGACTTCACAAAGCTTCCTATAAGCTTCAAATTCCATAAAAACAAGCCATAAGTTTTTGCATGAACAGTACCTCATTCGGGGTTAGGGTTTTCACGGGAAAACAAAGTTGTCCTTACCTGAAAATGGTATGGATGTGTTCGTCTAAGCTTCACGAACACAATGGTGCCATTTTCCACTTCGATTCGTAGTGTTTGCAAAGGTTTTGATGTTGTCCGTACACAATGCCGAGAGAGAGAGTGAAACTGAGAAAGAGAAGAGATAGAGCACGGGGGAGTGAAAGAGAAAAAGGTATGGATGTGTGTGGTCCAAACATGCACACCAATCACAATTCTCTAATCTTTTAATTCTAATTGGATCCAATTAGTTAGGAATAGAACCAATTGACCCAATTTCTTAATCCAAAACGCCAACACACCTCTAATGCCCAAGGGTAAATCCGTCCTTTCACAATCACGATAATTAATCCTCGGGACGGGTTGTGACAATTTTGTTGTGTAGGAGTCCATTTGTAGGGTGATATGGGAGATAATGAAAAAGAGTATTAATTTATCATGGCTATATGTGTAACAACCAGTCTCTGATTTTACGATTTTATTAATTTTAAATGAGTGAATCAACGAAAATGCCCCTTAAGGCGAGATCATTGACTTTAGTTAACAGTCATCTTGTGGCACGTATAAGCTATTATTATAATATATTCTCAAAGTACTCGATGATACGACAAACAGAATTGAATTTGGAGTTATAACGAAGATTTTACGAATCACCGAATACCGAGGGTAAATTGGTAATTTTGTATTAGGAGGATTTTTTAGCTTTGCTTTGTGAGCCACGTGGGGCCCACACCGCACTCCTCCCTTGTCCCCATGTCCCCCTCCAGAAATCTCTCTAACCTCTCTCTTGCTGCCGCCTCACTTCTTCTCCCTTAAGCTCACTAACTCTCTCGGTCTCCCTCTCATTTATTTCTCCCTCTCTCACTCAAACTTTATTTATCTCTTCTTTCTGATCTCTGTAACGCAGAGGACTGGTGACCCATCGCCATTTTTCCATCTTCGGCGAGCCCCTGTTGAACCACCCACTTTCTGTAGGCCTCGCAGCAAACCACCAGCAGCCTTCATGCTCTTTCAACAGCCTTATATCCCTCAATCTCTTTGTAAACACAAAGGCAATGAGCTAATCCCGACCACCATCACCTACCCATCACCACTCCAACGAGTTCTTAGGCCATTGCATCGTCATGTCTCTCTCTCCCTCACTTGTTATCTCTCTTCTACAGTTGGTGTAGAAATGAACTATGAACATTGCCATCGGTGCCATATTTCCCGGTGAGTTTCTTGAGTTTTCGACCAAGGTAAGCCTTAGGGTTTTGTAAGTCAATTCTCTTTTGTTGTTGGATTAGAAGGTGACATTGAATACCTGTTTTGGTGAAGCGTAACACGAAATAGACTTGGGGAAGAATTTTTCCAAAATTCTGGAACTTTGGACCATGACCATCAAGCCATTTTTAGGCCGTTCACCTAGCCAATTCTAGCCACGATTGGACCTTGAACTGGTATAAAACTCTTCCTCACATTCCTAGCTTCTAATTGGTTTTTGAATCATTGTTTTTGGTTGTGAAATGAGCTCGTTTGGAGCTCAAAATGTTAGGCCTGCAACTTGATAGTGGCGCGTGTGGTGACGTGTGGGAGAACCCAAGGTCCCTCCTTAGGTTTCTTAACGTGCCGAACCCAAATCCATCGTCCATTTTCCGAAATTCGACCATTTTAAAATAGTTTCTTTACTTGTCGTACTTAGTACGAAAACGTGTATATACGTTAGTATGTTATATATTTACGTAAATGGTTTCGTTTCTAGGTGCAACACATCACAAGAAGCTTCAATGCCCGCGAAATAGGTTTGACTTGACGACATGATTTGTGAGTGGGTCTTTGCTTTTAAATATTACATATTTGTTTAGTTTCCATTTATATATTTGATAAAGAACTTTCCATGTTACGCTTAGATTAGATTAATGTTTATAAGAATTAGCGTATTAACGGAATTCATGAAATTATGCTACATCCTACGAGATGCACAGGTATGCGTGTTATTATTGATGCCTTAATTGGAGTTACAGTCATGAATAACATTGCATTGATTAGAATTATCGAATTATTGATTTACTGTGGCATGATCATATTTACGTTATGTGTTCATCGTGTGCTGCACTGGTGTTAGTACTCACCCAGGGCCAGGGCCAGTCTTTCACGTGCATGTTCACATCACACCGTACGCTCACTTTCGATCCATTGTAGGTGCCAGTCATGTCCTAGATTGCTATAGGCAATTAGGACTTGTATGTGAAGCGCATAGCGCTAGTCTTCACGTGATTGTAGTACTAGAGCGCAAATCACTACTACACTCAGTCATGTTCATGTCAAAATATCTCTACATAAATTCGTGTGTCAGTATATGTCAATGAGCACTCAATATGATATTTTTGTTTATATGAAATTATGTGATTACTGGACGTTATGTGTTTATTTACGAAATGTCGTGACATATTGCATTATTAAGATATTGCTGGCTACGGTAAGTATTTTCATACTATACTTAGTATGTTATGTTTGGAAACTATAATTGTTTTACGGCGAGGGGTTATTACATTTTCAAAAATATGTTTACAAAGTTTTATTTTTAGGCCCACTCACCTTTGTTTTTCGCCCCTCTAGGTTTTAGTAGAAGTGCTTGCGTGTCGATGAGGATTCTTGGAAAATCTTAGTATAGGTGATTACCTTCGATGGTATAATTCTTATCCTACCTTTACTGTACTTTACTTACGTGTGAAATGAGTTTATTCCCGCTCACTAGCGCACTCTTTCATGCAGGCACTTTTAAGTTTAAATTTACTCACATTTTTCACCTCACTACACTTTTATGACTTCGTCACATTCCGGGTGTCGACTAGCACAGCCTGATTTGGAGTCTAAGTGGACAATTCGTGTTTGGGTGTGTCAATATGCCTAGCTTCTTCCTTGTGCATATGCATGTAATCTTCTAATAAAACTAATATAAATTCCTTCCAAAGTGCTAAGTAATCTTCTGCTAATTTCTATTTATTTTCTCCTGATGTGTTCTATTTTTTATTATCAAAATGATTAATCTTAGGTATTCTAATATGATTATTTGTGCTCAAAGTTAAATTTTCTAATCTTGTAATAAAGGTGACAGCAGTGATAAAGATGTGTTATGCAAAACTTGATTAATTTATGCTATTTGTTCTTCTACTTGATCTAATTTTTCAACTAAATTTAAAACTAATTGGATGATTAAATTATTTTATCTAATTGAAATATTACTACTATCTACTTGTGATGAAAAATCAATTAAATAAACTGGTTCCTTATTTAATATCTAATTCCTTCAAAACTTGGATATATATTCTATGGGTTCAGGAATCGGCCATTAAATTAATGATCTATCTATTTTATTATGCTATCTATTTGCTAAGTGAAATCTTTCTGTACTAATTGAACTTTTAAACTTCTAATTTTAATTGCTCTACTATTTCTAGTGACCCACTTTCTACTTGTTTGGGCTTACTATCTATGGTATCAATTAGGCTTGGCATTTTGGACCCAACCCGTTAACCCAACCCGACCCAACCTGTTAATATTTGTATTTGGGTGGATGCTTAACGGGTCGGGTCGCTAACGGGTGAACCCGTTAACAACCCGTTAAATAACGGGTCATTTTGGATCAACCCGTTAGACCCGTTAGTTAATGATATTTTAGTAATTTTAGTAAAGTCTTAATAACAAAAAATAAACTTTATACAAAAAAAAATATAATAATTGTTAACGGATGACCCGTTAGCTTAACGGGTCGGGTTGAACCCGACCTAAACCCAATAAACCCGACCCGTTTATAGGTCTAGTATCAATGAGCTATTTTATCTCTCTTGCTAGGAAGTTTTTGAATATTTTTATTATTATCTTCTAGTTGGGATGTAATGTGATTTATATATTGTCTAACAGTTTTTTTTTAATTTTTTTAAATAGTCTAATAATTGGTTTAATAAATTATTATGTGTAAAATTTTCTAATTTTATATTTTCTGGTTGACTAATAAAAAGATCTATGATACTATTTGCTTGGGGATTTTCTTCATTATGTAAAATATGATTACACTACTACAAAAGTGGCTTATTGTGTTGGTGGTTGGTGTCGGTTTTATATAATATAGTGGTAGATTAGACATTTCCGACAACCACTTTACATTGGAATTACTATCCGTTATAACCAATATAAACTGTCTATGTCGCTTATAACTGACATAGACTGTTAATGTTGCTTATAACTAGCATAGTTTTTAATCTTTTTAAATGGTGGTGTCATATAAAAAACGAATCGTGTCACTTTCAACTAACATAAAGTTAATGTTGATTAAAAAGAGAATAGTGTCGCTTATACTCGACATTAATAATTATTTTTAAATATTTTAAAGCTTCATGTTGGTTGTAGCCAACAGGTTGGTGCTCTTTATCTATCATGTCTCGTGTCTTATTCTTCCTCTCTTGCGTCTTTCCTCGCTCTCATTTCTCTCAACCCTCTCTCCCTTTAATATCAGAACCCTAGCTGCATCTCATTTCCCTAGAACCCTAGCCACACCTCATTACTCACTCTTCTATGCAAAAACCCAAAACCAGCGAGTCTGCTATGGAAATGTAGGCACATCTAAGCTCCAATCTTCCTACAGAGGTAAACATCGGCCCTGTCATTGTTGAATATGTGTCCATTTGATGATTTTTATACAGAAATAAGAAGCAAACTAACACATTCTTGTTTGATTTGTGTACGAGTTTCTGGATCCGCCGAAGAAATAATGGGAAAAGGCAAAAGAACACTCGAATAGCTCAGATCCAAAACAAAAAGGGTAAAATCACTAGCCTCTATAACTGATCTCTCATTGCATGTCGCATATAAAATTCACCTTGGATGTGCTTGTTTTGATGTTAAAAAAAAAAAATCTGTTGTTGATACATGTACAATGGCTGCAAATACAACCCAAGAAAGATACAGAGGTCCAATAGTCACGGTACTTGTCCCCAAACGTCTGATCTCAGCTAATCTACAAGAAAGGTAATAATCTTTTCTGATTTCCCTTCACTGATGTGAGCTCGATATACATTAAATATGTCTATATATGAATGTGAACTCCTTGTTTCTAGTTGTGAGCAAAACCATGCCTGGTATGGCGTCCGCAAGGGAAATGACAAAGAGTGGCTTGGTTAAATCACAGTTCCAAGCAAACAAAAGGTAAGAAAACTTGTTTGTACATGTTGTAGGTTTGATCTTAAAAAAATATGGCTATGTATCACGACATGTCTCATATTTCTGCATTGTCTGTGTAGGACATTACGACCTAAGGTATATCCGAGAAAAAGAAATGTTGAAGTTGCAGATCCAAAGGCAAACAAATTATCAACTGACACATCTTCGGATCTGAAAGGTATACACTCATTTGTGCTGAGATTCTGCTGGATCTGCAACGTGTGGAATGCATGTATCATTTGAAGATACATGTGGACCGTTTGGAACTTGACCTACTCTGAGAACAAAAGAAAAATCCACGTCCAAACTGAATAAATGACATGTTTTTGTTTCTTTTTTTTTCTTTTATGAATGCATTAGTGATAGATCTGCTGAAAACAGTCGTGTTTCCTCAATAACTCATAAAGTTGTTTACTTGTGGTAGGAAACTTTTTATTTTTTTATTATTAATAGTATGTGGTATCCCTTATGAGCAACAGTATAGTTGTTATTTTATTTATCGAATTGTTAGGTGGTGTCGGTTAAGGCTGACAATATAGAGTTTATTTTATTTATTAAATAGTTAGGTGGTGTCGGTTAGGACTGACACTACTATCCTTTTGTATCCGATGTGAGTTTGAATGTCACTTTTACCCGACACTACTATCCTTTTTTATTTTATATTGCTTTCTTTTTTCGTGACGGATTAAGGGGACTAACTGACATCAAAAGCCTTTTCGTAACGCTAGCAATGGTGTCGGTTATGTTATCCAACATTGCATGAGTTTATGTCAAATTTTTACCTATTATCCGACATAAATTATGTTTTCTTGTCGGTTTTTTTACCGCCAGTTATAGGTCATTTTGTAGTAGTGTTATGATCGCCTAATGAAAAATAACAAACTAAACTATTTTGGTATAGGGTGATTTTTCTCTTTTGTTATTTACTAGTTTCTAAATTAAGGGAATCTATCATAAACTACAGACTACCATTCTCTAAAGTTCTCGCTAATGGTTCTTAAAAACTCTCTTTATTCTCTCAATGACTATAAAGTATGATCAGTGCTCTTTTTGTTGTTAATACCTTATGCTGCACTTCTTTATCCTTATTGGTAAAAGTGGGGTGTTCAATATAACTAAGATAAAACATTTACTTCTTCATGTTTTTATTATTATTTTTATATAAATATATGCTAATCTTCTCTTCATGCTAGTTATAATGGGATGTCTATGACAACAAATTCCTGATGGTTGTGGTTGACCAAGACAGTAATATACAATGTTCATTCAAAATACATACAAGTGTGTAATATCAGTTGTGTTGATGACTTATGTCATCAAGATACTTTATTGTAATATTATTTAAATATTAAACTTGGCTCTGATACCAAGTTCGGAGTAAGGCCTAGTAAAATAGTCGGATGACCATTGTAACAACTAGACATAAAACCTTACATATAGAACTCGGCATGTTTCAACATGATGACTACTTACAATGCAGGTATAAGACCACAAAGACTAAACTCAGAGATACTGAGAACTCATAGGCATCCTAGTTAATGTCCAATTATTTGTATGACAAACATTCAACTATAAAATAATGCTCGAACAAAATATGATCATCAGTTTAGCAAGATAATAATATATCTACAATAGTGTTTTCCTGTTTTGGATTGGAAGTCTATTTAAACAAACATACCAAAAGAAAGAATGGAAACTTAGTTAAGACTGGAGAAACTGCTTGAATATGTACACTTACTCTTTTATTGATATATAAAAAATTTACAAAGGATGGAAGTTTACAAAGAATGAGTGTTTACAAAGGATGCTAGAAAACTATGGAAAGTTGGTTCTCCGTAGGTGTGTGTTCGTCTGTGTAGAGGTTTGTGTTTAGCGATTGTGTGTGCATGAAGCAGAACCCCTTCATATACACAAGTATGATGGTGGTATGTTACAAAGATCTTTTCAAAAAGATGTAATATTATATAGAAAATATTTTCATTTTCTATGACCATGTCATTGTTTTTTAAAACATGGATTGTTTCTGAAAGTGAAAATGGAATCTTTTGTTTTTATGCTGTTTTGGACTCCTCCATGATTTTGCTTGGTGTCTTCTTTGAATGATGTGGTGGAAGTACTGCTTTTGCCTATTCTGGAAATTTTGAAAGTTTTGTGTCATGTTGATTAAACATGAAGTATTTTAGTGTTTTTCATTAGTTTCTCCTTAAAATAAAAGGAGAACTAAAGAAAAGTAAAAAAAAAAAACTTTAGTTTTAATGAAAAATGACAAATAAATGTGTTGTGAATAGTACTTGGGAAAAGTAAAAATATGGTTTTCCGTTAAAAGTGAACAGTACTAGGAGTGTTTTGTTAAAACTCCATAAAATAAAAGGCATCTCATGCTACGCAAACAATTTGCACACACAAAACATATCTCACTATTCTATGCCCCACACTATTCTAAAAATCCCCGCATGGGCGTTAGGCGGTTGGTCACCGCTCCGATTAATGCATAGACGTTTGAAAATTAAAAAATGCCTAAACTTGCTGAGCTGCCTGCTTAGATCGTCTAGGCACCTGTTTGACCCGCGCAGACCCGCCTAAGCACCCGCCTAGTTTGTGACTCACTTACACATAAAATATATAACTTTCATTTTGCATTTTATTTTTTGGGAAAAAAACAGTTTATTACACTCATGTTTAGTGGTTTTCAACATTTAGTACATCAATTTTTTTTCATCCCAGAGTCATACCTAAAGTGTAAATTTTGGGACAGTCTCATACATCCGTTAGTTAAACTGTTAGTTCTCCCGTTAAGTGATGACGTGGCGCCCTGATTGGGCACCACGTGTCATTAAAAAATATTAAAAATTTATTTAAATAAAAATAATATTAAATCATATTAAAAAAATATTAAAATAATAATAAAAAATATTTTTTTTTCTTCTTCTGTTCTTCTTCTTCTTCTTTTTCTTTTTCTTCTTCTGGGTTCGGTTTCTCTTCTTTTTTTTTTTTTCTTCTTCCTCCTCCTTCTCCTTCTTCTTTCTTCTCCTTCCTCCTCCTTCTTCTTCTTCCTTCTTCTTCCTCTTCTTTTCTGGGTTCGGTTGTTTTTTTTTTCTTTTCCTTCTCCTCCTTCTTCTTCTTCCTTCTTCTTCCTTCTTCTTCTGGGTTCGGTTTTTTTTTTCTTTTCTTTTCTTTCTTCTTCTCCTCCTCCTCCTTCTTCTTCCTTCTTCTTCTTCTTCTTCCTCCTTCTGGATTCGATTTTTTTTTTCCGTTCTTTCTTCTTCTTCTGCTCCTCCTCCTCCTTCTTCTTCTTCCTCCTTCTTCTGGGTTCGGGTATTATTTATTTTTCTTCTCTTCCTCCTCCTTCTCCTTCTTTGCAGGTGGGTTTTTTTTTTTTTTATAATATTATTGAGGAAGAAGAAGAAGGAGAAGAAGGAGGAGGAGGAAGGAGAAGGAAGAAGAAGGAGAAGAAGGAGGAAGAACAAGAAAAAAAAAAGAAAAAAAAAGAAGAGAGAAACCAAACCCAGAAGAAGAAGAAGAAGAAGAAGAAGAAGAGAAGAAGAAAAAAAATATATTTTATTATTATTTTAATATTCTTTTTATTTAAATATTTTTTTAAATATTTTTAAATATTATTTTTATTTAAATAAAAATTTAATATTTTTTAATGACACGTGGCGTCCAATCAGGGCGTCATGTCATCACTTAACAGGAGAACTAACAGATTGACTAACGGATGTATGAGACTGTCCCAAAATTTACACTTTAAGTATGACTCTGGGATGAAAAAAAATTGATGTACTAAATGTTGAAAACCACTAAACATGATGGTAGTAAACTGTCTTTTGCCCTTATTTTTTTAATAAATTATAAGAGACTTGTTGAATACTTAAATGAACACACATTATATGCTTGTTCCTTATGTTTTCATTATATTCCAATACTTCATGATATATATGTCATTCTATTTTGTAGTTTATGATGAAATTATATATATTTTAAGTATAAACAGATACTTATTTGCACGAAATATAATAAATTTATTTAAATCCGTCTAGGCGCTAGGCCCCACATTACCGTCCGACTAGCATATAGCGTCTTTTAGAATCTTGGCCCCACATAATTTAACCTCATGGCTCACTCACGGTATATTATAAAATGATTATCTGATAAACAAGGTACGCAAAGTGGAGTAGTGTAGTAAAACGATTAGTATTCGATTATAAAAGACGTTTAACCAACTGAAAAGATTAACAGTCACGAGGCTTAATCTTTGCAAGCTAGAGAAGTGTAGTAAAAACACTGCCAGAAAAGGTTGCATCACATTATGATGATTTTGCAGTCGGCAAAAAATTATTCTTATTAGTCACCTGCGCCGTTGGACCCATTCTTTGGGCCCAATAAAATACCAACGAATTACTTTCGAAAAATATTTTAACAGTCGTCTCTTTCCTGTGAAGAAAGAGTGAGAGTAAGGCGCGAACGGAGTGAGAGAGAGCCACAAGAATGGCGAAATTGTGGGGCGTGCGAAGACTGCCACTTCCACAAACCAAACGACACGAACAACGCAATCCCAAACCAACGAGGAACAAAAAGAAGAAAAGCAAAGAGTAAGCAACTTCTGCAAGTTTTTTCGTTTCCTTCCACTCTAAAAGTCTACCATTATTTTTATGAGAAATCGAAGTTAAAATCGCTGAAATCTTTATGGGTTTTGATTCTTGTGCAGAAGGGTATCTGCGTTTCTGGGTTTCTCGTTGAGAATCGATTGGAATGGTGTGTCAAATTTCGAAACTTTGCTTTATATTTCTGGTTTCTATTTGCGATCTTCCCATGAAAATGTAGTATGATGATGAATGCTGCTCCTTTAGTGTGTAGATTAAGGAAAACTATTTTGCTTTTTCGGAAAAGACATATTTTAAAGTACTGTAAACTACTGTAGGTGGATTCAAACTTGCCAAGGGATATCGTTGTAATCTTTTTAGATTGAAAACACAGTGGATAAATTATGAGATCCCATAAGTTTCTTTTTTTCCGTGGTCGGTGATCTGATGAGCTTATTACCTACTGAACATGTAAACTGACTATTGTGGATTTTGGTATATATTGTCCAAACAAAAATGCGAAAAAGGAGATGTATTTTACTTGCATTCCAGATTTAACTGCTTACTGAAAGGGAAAAGAAAGCATTGAACTGATTAAGTGGTAAAACCTTTAACTGCTGCAGGCCAAGCCAGTGACCTTTGTTGTTGGTTCTCATGTTTGGGTTGAAAAACCAGAATCAGTTTGGATTGACGGTGAAGTACTAAATATTAAGGGTGATGACGCTGAGATTCAAACTAGTGATGGGAATAAGGTAATGCAGTTGTTATTGTTTTCTTTCTGCCACAAGAGTTGTTATTATTTTAAGTCTGAATCTTTTGGTCTTATTCATTTGTCTTTAAATCCAACATTTTTCTAATTTATTATTTGCTAGTTTCAGTTTTAAGGATTTTGGGTCTTTGATCTTCGTTGATATTTATATGATTTTGTACATGTTGGGTTCATTAGGCAAAGAAGTAGCAGTTGGGACGTGATATTTCTTTATTTTTTGTGTTTTTGGCTAACCAAAGAGACGGTTAAGAACTGGATTTCAAGCACGATAAGATTTTCTCTCCATTTATAGACATTGGTATTTTAGTGCTTGTTAACCCAGCTTTGGGCAGCAGTTTTCTGCATCGTTCTAGCTTCTGCTTAGAAATACTAAGATGTTATTTAAGAAGAGATCGAATCTGCTGTTATCTTTTTTGTGTTGGATGGTTCTTTTTCTGCATGGTCTATATCATTGTGGTTTGCCCCTTCCCTCCATCATTTTTCCTTCTCCTCTTCTTCTGCAAGATTTATTATATTCTCCTGAAAGACTTCATAGGCATATAATTTTTATAATTTTGAGTTTCTCGCAAGCAATTTATTCAGATCTGTTATCATTTTGGGACTTACTGAAAGTCTCTTCTTATTAGAAGCTTCTGTTCTATATTTCCATCTTAGTTTCCTTATGTAAAATGACTCCTTGAGTCATGTGCCAAAATGTCACTTCATATGCAGCTTTACTGAAACACCAATTTGTTTATTTGTTCAGTCGACCTACTTTCATTTTGTCCAGGTTGTTGCAAAGCTGTCAAAAATATACCCAAAAGATACAGAAACTCCTCCTGATGGAGTTGATGACATGACTAAGCTAGCATACTTGCATGAACCTGGAGTGCTTCACAATTTGGCAACTAGATATGAGATAAATGAAATTTATGTAAGATTTTTCTCATCTTCTGTTTTGAGTGAAATAATGTACACCCTGGTGAAGAAAGTGATTAATCACTGCAGCTATGGGCATCTCTGTTATAATACTTTGACATCATGGCAGACTTACACTGGAAACATTCTCATCGCCATCAATCCATTCCAAAGCCTCTCACATCTGTATGATGCTCATATGATGGAACGGTATAATGGAGTGCCATTTGGAGAACTGAGCCCTCATGTTTTTGCAATAGCAGATGCTGCATACAGGTGAACTGTGTTTCTTTTGCATGCTGCTCTTTATCTTTAAATGATGATGCAGTTACTTAATTGAATTTCCTGAATGTGATCAGGGAAATGATTACTGAGGGAAAAGGCAACTCGATTCTGGTTAGTGGGGAAAGCGGAGCTGGTAAGACTGAAACAACTAAAATGCTTATGCGCTACCTTGCCTATTTGGGTGGTAATGCTGCAGCTGAAGGGCGGAGTGTTGAACAGAAAGTTTTAGAAGTAAGCTGTTTAGCTTGAACTGTATTTCGGCATCTAACTTTTTTAGCCAGTCTAGTGAGATCTGAACCCTTGCATAACCATTCATTCCCATCACTAAGAAAATGATATTCAGCGCCAACATTTTATTAATATTTTTTCTCAACTGGGTTGTACCATTCTAATTTGTTGTTGTTGTTGTTGTAACTGACATGGTACAGTCAAATCCAGTTCTTGAAGCATTTGGCAATGCTAAGACTGTTAGAAATAACAATTCCAGGTGAGAAATTGTTAAATGCTTTGAGATTTTGTGTTGTTTCTGCTGTTGTTAGGTTTGTAGGCTCAGCATGTCTCTGGATATACTTTAACGTCTTCTATTTCATGGGCATTCAGTGTATATTAAAATCAGGAGTAGAAAGTAATACAGGTTTGCATGTGCACCTAAAAACCAGGGTTGCAGTTGTTTGTGATGAGATTCCTGGTGGAAAAAAAAAAATACATTGAAACTTTTTGTAGTCCATACCTAACTTTTTTTCTCTTGAATATATTGGTGAAGCCGCTTTGGGAAATTTGTCGAGATTCAATTTGATAAACGTGGTAGAATATCAGGGGCAGCCATTAGAACATATCTCTTAGAGAGATCTCGTGTTTGCCAGATTTCGGATTCCGAGCGTAACTATCACTGTTTTTATCTCCTTTGTGCTGCTCCACCTCAGGTAGATAGCTCAATTTTCTACTTTAGTGCATATCTATGATATTTTCAAAAATTTCCTGTTAACAGATTTAATCTCATCAGGAAACAGAGAAATATAAGTTGGGAGAACCTAAATTATATCACTATCTGAATCAATCAAATTGCTATGAACTTGATGGAATAAGTGATCAACATGATTATCTTGCCACTCGGAGAGGCATGGATGTTGTTGGAATAAATGCAGTAGAACAGGTATTTTTTATTTTATTTTAGTTGAATCTGATAATTGTTTACTGCTAAGTTAAGTATCATTATACTGAAAATCTGGGAATAATTTTGTCTCATCTCTCAGGAGGCTATTTTCAGAGTTGTAGCTGCAATTCTTCACCTTGGTAATATAGATTTTGCCAATGGGGAAGATAATGACTCATCTGTTCTGAAAAATGATGAATCCCTTTTTCATCTTCAAATGACAGCAGAACTTCTCATGTGTGACTCAAGCTTTGCTATAGACATAATTCATACTTTTCTCTTTTAATCACAGTGCAGTTTTGATCTGTCTTATTCATATTTCAGGTGTAATCCTCGGGCATTGGAAGATGCACTGTGTAAGCGTGTAATGGTTACTCCAGAAGAAATTATTAAAAGAAGTCTTGATCCCCTTGGCGCAACAGTTAGCAGGGATGGATTGGCCAAAACTATATATTCTCGTTTGTTTGACTGGTAACATTCTATCTTCTGAATCATTTTCACTCAAATGCTTACCGTGGAAATGTAGCATCTAACAATATTGGTTTTATCGATTTATTTATTTTCCTTTGTATCTTCAGGTTGGTGGATAAGATCAATTTCTCAATTGGACAAGACCCTAGCTCAAAATGTCTGATTGGGGTTCTTGATATATATGGTTTTGAAAGCTTCAAAACTAACAGGTAACGATTGACTACAAAAAATGTGGAATGCATAGATATATTTGGGCTGGAATCTGCGTGATTAAGTTCTGTGCATGTAACAAATACAAAACGGACATTGTAATCTATACTAGACTATTAGTACACATAAGGAGACCTATCACCACCTACCATTGGGTGACTTGAACTTCTGACCTGCACTAAGGTACTTGGGAAATCATCTGTATTGCTGAATCCAAATTCACTCAGTTATAGATAATAATAAACGAGGATATGAAATTGAGCTAGAACTATGAAACTAAATTTAGCTAGAATCTCACTGAGTATTTTCAGTCCTAACTTATTATGTTTCATTAATGCAGTTTTGAGCAGTTCTGTATTAATTACACTAATGAAAAGCTGCAACAACATTTCAACAAGGTACGAGGTTAGTCATACTTGAAAACTTCAGTTTTAAGTAAATTTTTTTAATGTACCATCTAAGTGTTATGATTTGATTCAGCATGTATTCAAGACGGAACAAGAGGAATACACTAAAGAAGAAATAGATTGGAGCTACATAGAATTTGTTGATAATAAAGATGTCCTGGATCTCATTGAACAGGTCTTCTTTTTATTCTCTCTCTCTCTCTCTCTCTCTCTCTCTCTCTCCCTCTCTCTCTTAAAGTTGTATACGCCTTTATTCTAAAAACAGAGACTTGTCCCTTCCCATGGATGCATCATTCATGATATTAGAGTGTATAATTACAAACGGCCATGTCTATGGGGCTTCATGTTTGTTGTTGCAACCTTTATTTTGGACCCCAGAATTTCTTTTCATTCCGTGCTAATAATTGTTAAAATTCTGCATGTGTTTCTGAATGGTATATTCGGATTTATTTTAGTGTATTTCTGATTTGTTCGTCCAGCAGTTAAATTATGTAGTATACTGAATTAGCTGCCATACACTCATCACTAATTGATTTCGTTTCTGCAGAAGAAAGGTGGGATTATTGCTCTACTTGATGAAGCTTGGTATGAACATCTCTTATTCTTGACTGCAGTTACATGCACACACACACTTGCACATATACAAAGTGGTTCTTGCTCAGATACTTCTTATTAGGTGAAGTTAAGATAGAAAATATCCACGTTCTTCACTGAAATTGCACACACATGTGGACAGAGATTCCTGCTCGGATACTTCATATTAGGTGAATAGTACATCTCCAGCTTTTTATCAAATCAAGACACTGTTCTTATTTTCATGCCCAAAAGAAAAGAAACTGCTTTTATATAGTATGGTTTGTTCTCTTATTGGAACTTTGTAAGATTTATTTTATTAGGTAGGATGTTCGAAGACCCTATGTACACATACGTGTGTGCACACTGGCATGTACACACACACACAGAGAGAGAGAGAGAGAGAGGTGTTAAATCACTTGGATGCAATTTATGACATTCATCTTTTTGAAGACCCTATGTAGTATGTACACATACGTGCATGGAGAGAGAGAGAGAGAGAGAGAGAGAGAGAGGTGTTAAATCACTTGGATGCAATTTATCACATTCATCTTTTCCGATCCCACCATTAGATTAGATGTTCTACCCTGCTTTTCATGCATGCCAAGTTTAAATCAATCAGATATTGGTTGCATCTAATCCTTTGACTCCATTGTTCTTTTATCAAACATTATTGTAAAACTTAAGTTTTCAATAGTTCATTTAAATTTCTACTCACATTTTTCTTGGATAACATTGTCGCATTGCAGTATGTTTCCAAAATCAACTCATGAAACATTTTCAACGAAGCTGTATCAGACATTCAAAGATCACAAACGCTTCATGAAGCCAAAACTGACCCGCTCAGATTTCACCATTGTTCATTATGCAGGAGAAGTGAGCTTGGTTCCAGTGTTTTGCACTGAAATATATCTTCTGTAATGTGGTTTCCACTGAACTTTGTTAACTTTCTGCACTTCTTTTTTCAGGTACAATATCAGTCTGATCAATTCCTAGACAAAAATAAAGACTATATTGTTCCTGAACATCGAGATTTGTTGAGTGCTTCAACATGTTCTTTTGTAGCAGGCCTTTTCCCTCCACTTACAGAGGAGGCAACCAAATCTTCCAAGTTCTCATCCATCAGTTCTCGTTTTAAGGTATCTTCTATTGAGGGCATCTGCCTACAATTGTGGTCTCAGAAAGAACAAATATTGGTGTTTTGGATTGTACTTTAGAAAATACTGGAAAAGCAATTACTCATGTTTTTCCATGTGTCATGAGATGATTTAATTCATAAAGGTGAAACCTAATTTCTTGACCTTATTGATGCAGCTACAACTCCAACAATTGATGGAAATACTAAATTTTACAGAACCCCATTACATAAGATGTATAAAGCCGAATAGTGTCTTAAAGCCTGCTATATTCGAGAATGTTAATGTCTTGCAACAGCTACGTTCTGGTGTAAGTATAACGTGAATTGTGTGTATATGACTTATTATGAATTGGCGGCATTAAAACTTTGTCATCTACATAGGGTGTTTTAGAGGCTGTGCGAATAAAATGTGCTGGATACCCTACTTACAGGAGTTTTTCTGAATTTTTAACTCGATTTCGTGTCCTGGCCCCGGAAGTTTTAAAAATGGAGTAAGTTTCAACTTTTATGCATCCATGTTTTTTTTTTCAACATTTTCATCTTTAATCTCATTGCTATCTTTTCTGGTTTTTCATTGGCGTTTTGGTTATGTTCCCATTTCTGAACTCAATGCCTATATGATCAGTTGTCCTGAAAATGAAGCCAGCGAAAAGATTCTGGTGAAGATGGGGCTTAAAGATTATCAGGTAATAAGAGCGTTAGTGCTTATCAATCTCTCTTACATTGACAATCACATGACAAGATTCACAACAGAAAATTATGGAACTCCAGATATACTTGGCTTTGCCTTGGTGGTTCAACAGAATTATCATATGCTAAGGAATCTCCGAACCTATGATGATTGTTGATTGGATTAGCTATGATGCCTAACCCAATTGAAATAACTGAAAACAGAGTGAAGAGGGAATAAGGAGGGGAGGAAAGAAAATAGGAGGACTAATAGAAATTCAAGACACAAAATTGTTCTGTAAATAATGAATTTTCCCCTAAAGAGTTTACCCATGGCTTATTTATAGAGGCAGTGTGAAATACCTTAAAATCAAAGATTACGTTTACTTGCAAGATATTTTTATATATTCAATTAAGCTTTATCTATTTATTTGTTTATTCAGATAGGGAAAACAAAGGTTTTCCTAAGAGCTGGTCAGATGGCTGAGCTAGATGCAAAGAGAATACTCTTACTCGGTGACTCAGCTAAGGTGATTCAAACCCGGGGCAGAACTCGTATTACTCGTAAGAAGTATGTTTCTACACTGGAGGCTTCTATTTGCGTACAATCATTTTGTAAAGGTGAGTGCATAAAAAGAAGAGGTAGCCATTTTCTTGAGGTGTTTCTTTTTTTTCTTTTTTAATGCAAAATCCTTAAAATTTTAAGTTTTACTGAATGTATTTTGATGGATTTGATCCTCCTTATTCATTTATGTAGATTTCCATTACCCTAGCAGTTAGTGCGCTTATCAGCTATATATACTAAATACCTTTGCAATTACCCGCATTTACTTGCTAGTTTTATATAATACAATATTTCACAAGTATTTCGTTGTTATGATTCAGGAGAACTGGCTCGCAAGTTATTGAAGCTCAAGAAGCGGGAGATTTCTGCAGTTAAAATTCAGAAGACTGCCCGTAAACGCCTGGCGAGAAAAGATTATCTCAGAATAAAGTTCTCTTCGACTATCTTACAGGCAGGCGTGCGGGCAATGGCTGCCCGTGATGAATTTAGATATAGGGTTAATGCGGCAATTATTATTCAGGTGATTATCCAGCTTCCTCCGTTGCTAACTTTCTATATACAATAAACATAGGTGCTTTTCACTTTTTCATAGAATTTGTCTTAATGCCTGGCTTGGAAGACTTTCTACATGCAATGTACCAAGTTTCTATATAAATTATACATAGTTTGAGAAAAGGCTCTCATCTTGGTCCTCCTTTGTCTTACAGACAGGTTTACGGGCAATGGTTGCTCGTGAAGATTTTAGATGTAAAGTTAATGCGGCAGTTATTCAGGTGACCTAGTTTCTTGTTTCTCTATATTACATATTTGGTTGCTTTTCACATTCCCAAAGGATTTGTGAAACATGTGGAGAAAATCTCAAAATTAAATTCTCCTGAATTGTCTAAAGAGAGGTTTACGGGCAATGGCTGCTCATAGTGATTTTAGATGTAGAGCCCAATCTAAGCCGAAAGTTATTTTTCAGAACTCAAAGAAATATCAATAATGCGGCACCAAATTTCTTTACTTCTAAGCTCTTACTAAGAAATCAATGCTTTGCATATGAATGATAAACATATTGCTAGGGTTACTGGGGCGCCAAATATCTTCACTTTTAAATCTTGTAATGGAACTCTCCTTTCTACATGATCAGAAGCATCACAAAAGATAATCTCTTCACTTAAAATTTGTATTATGAACTTAATGTTTTACAGATGACTATTGTACTTTCTCCGAGTTCAGAATCTTCATGCTAGGCAGTCCCTTTTAAATTCTTTTACTGAATTATGCTAATTTGTGCAGACTGACTTGGAAGCAAAAGGAGAAGAAACAACGAAGTTGGAGTCCTCTGTGCAAGCTAGTGTAAGCAAAGTTGAAATGTATTTGTTGCTTTAATATCAGGTTGCACTGATAGAAATTAAGAAATATCAAAGAATATCCTGATCAACTTGCTGAAATCAATACATGGCACTCACAATAATGTGGCACAAAGTTTCTTTACTTCTCAATTCTCGTAATGAAATCTATTTGTTACAGACGAGTATTGAGCATTATGTCAGGTAGTGCTTTTCAAGTGTTTTTACTTTTTACTAAACGTTTAGATAATTTTTGCAGACTGACTTGGAAAAAGAAAAGGTTAAAGAGGCAACAAATGCGGAGTCCCCCCTGCTTACTAATGTAAGCGGAGGTGTTGAAATAGATGTGTTGTCTAAATGTCAGGTTGCACAGGTAGAAACTGAAGACGCATGCTCTATGACCCAAGATCTTTCAAGTCCTGATCAAAATGCTGAAAGAGTTAAAACTCTTACTGCAGAGGTTGAAAGTCTGAAGGTAATGATATCGAACTAATAGATAAAGGGAATTAACATTAGGTTTATTTCAATTTTGTTGCCATCTTTTACTGGCTTAGGAATTACAGCATCTACAAATTGATACTCCTGTCTTTTTTCACATAGGGCATGTTACAAGCAGAAAAACAAAGAGCCAATGAGTGTGAAAGGAGGTTTGTGGAAGCTCGGGTATCAAGTGAGGAAGGACGTAAAAAATTAGAGGAAACTGAAAGAATAGTTCATCAACTTCAGGAATCTTTGAACAGGTAGTACAAATTATACTCTGTCTGTATTTCAGTTCTCATTCATTTTGTGTATGTGCTTGTCTAGTTTCTTCACTATAGAAAGGAATCAAATATAGTTTCTGTATGTTAGGACTTTCAAATCCTATTTGTTGAAGCGTATTATAGGTTTTTCTTTAAAAAATAATTCGATTCACAATCACTGTAATGAGATTCCCAATCTAAATTCCTTTAAATCATTAATTAAGATGCATTAAGCCGGAAAGTACCAGAGACGGAGCGTTTCAGTGATGGGAATTTTGCTTCTTACTTGTTTAGATTTGTGCATATATGACAACTTACGATCATTCTAATGATGTTTGTAAAGTTGCTCATAAATTCATTTGACTAATACTAAATATAATCTAGTGTGTGTCAGGATGATATATTGCATGTCAAACCAAGTTTCGGAGCTGAAAACAATCTTATCTACCGCGTCCAAGTCAAGTTCAACAACTTCAGGACCTTTTGTTAGACATGAAGGGTTTGATAGCATTTCCAGTAACTCTGAATGTTCATCCGCCGACTCAGATTTCACTTTTCCAGCTCCAGCTACAAGTTCAGCTAACCTTTCCTCTCTCGGCCCCAACTCTATCCAGCTTATAGTTCAGGACGTTTCAGGCATAGAAGTTTCAGGTTAGCTCAGTTTTATGCATTTTAATTTTCTGGTCATAGGTAATTTTAATCCAGAAGAGGTCGCACTTGGTGCGATGGCAAGTGCCTTCGCCCATGAGCGGTAGGTCTCCGGTTCGAGACTTGGGAGCAGCCTCTCCATAAAATGGGGGTAAGGCTAGCCGACATTCACCTCTCCCAGACCCTGCGTAAAGCGGGAGCCTTGTGCACTGGGTACGACCTTTAGGTAATTTTAATCCAGAACCCCACCAATTTTCTAAGTGAGTTTGCATTTGATCCCACTTTGTAAGTGATTTCACGAAAGACAATGGTCCTATATGATAAAAGGGCGACCCTAGGCCAACAAGGCTCCCTCCTTTGCGAGGGTTTGGGGGGAATGTGTATCGTACGCATCCTTATCCTTGCTTTGCAAAGAGGCTGTTTCCACGACTCAAACCCTTGACCTTTTGGTCACAACGGTCTTGTATCATACATAACATTTAATGTTTCTCTGGTGATTTAATTTGCTAAAACTAAGCGCAATCTAGATCAGCTTGTTGCCGCCTTTTATTCAATTGAGAAAAGAATTATTAGAATCTTCTCAAATTTTCTATAAGATATCATGATTCAGCAGTCATTTCCTTGCACATCATTTTCTCACCTTGCAACTTGGATAAAATGGTTTATGTTTCTAACTTACGAGTTGTGTTTCATTGCTTTATGTTTCCTTTTTTCCCTCGATGATGCATTTTGCAGGATCTGAAAGTGAGAAGGAGGGGGCTTTTGATGACTTCTTCTGACGGAGCTTGTTCTAATTATTTTTCTTCTTTCTTGCTTAGATTTGGGTCTCTCGTTAAACGTCAAACTTCTGGCACTGTAAATAGATCGCCAGACTTGAACATATACGCCCCATATGCTTCATACAGGATCATAGACCGACAAGTTTCTCTCAGGATTATATCGATCAATTAGTCAGGTAGCATGTAGCAAAGGATCAAGTGTAGTAAACTTTAGAGTAGTACGTAGTCGGAGCTCATTCACCAACTCCTTTGTGATTTCATTTCGCCCTGATAACTGGCCACGACGCTAACGTGTGCATAAGAATCCTCCTCGAGTTTTACTGTTAACATTTCACTGTAATTGATTGTATCAGATAGCTTCAATGTGTTAATTTATCTCAACTCAATAGATATGTTGTAGTACTTCTGTTTACAAACAACTGCTTATGTGGAAAACATTTGTGTTGATTCAGATCAAGCCAAATTTCTCTTTTTCTCCTAATTTTTTTCAGTGTAACTGTAACACCGTCATGTGGGCATAATCTTCCAAATTTCATGTTACAGTTCGATTCAATAATGTAGACCGAGAGTCTGATGGTTTTCATCAGTGTTCAACGGTGAACTATCTCGATAATAGCTATAAATTTTTCTGTATTTATGAGATTTTTCATATTTGGGACGAGTAAAATCCCAAATCCTTTCATGCATATGGGGGTGGCAACTTGTAATTTAAAGCGGTTTTGTGAACCATAGAATTAGCCTTAAATAAGGGCTTGTTTGGAAATTTAAAGTACTTTCAAAGCACTAAAAGTGAATGACTACGTGCTGGTTTGGTACTAAAGTGATTTTATAAAAGTGGGTATAAAAAAAAGCTGAGCTCAAAAAGATGTTTGGTAAATACTTAAAAACAGTTTATTTTCACAGTTTTAGGTGAAAAAAAACTGAAAACATGAAGCAGCAAAAAAGAGTTTATTCTCATAGCACAGCAGAAGCAATTTTTGTTCAAAGCACAACAATACCAAACCAGCCCTGTTTTACATAAAAAAAGTTTGAAGTGTTTCTGGGTTCAAAAAAGCACATGAAGAAGTGTTGGTCCAAAAGAATATGCATTTTTATTGAAACTTTCAATGTGCTTCTTGTTAACCTACAGAAATGTAGTGAGAGATAGAGAAGAGACTCGAGAGATTATAGAGAGCGAAGTAGAGAATGGAAAGCTTCAGTATATTGATTTTCTTAATCCCTACGTAAGTACACTCAACAGTATTTATACTTCTCACTACTTCTATCACCTTAACTAACTAACTGATACAAGTGGTAAAATCACAGCCACACAACCTATCTCTATCACTTCTAATAAAAGTGCTTAAAATTGAAAGTTCTTTTGAGCATAAGTGCTTTTTAAATAAGTAGTTCCAAACGAGTCATAAATCTACCCCTAAAACATAAATTTTGCCACTTAATCTCTTGAAATGAACTTGCATCTCACTTTGCCCCTACTGCTAAAATACGTTAATAAACCCGTCAAAACTATTTATGTGGCACACATCTCAACAAACAAGAAGTTCTATTTGTACAACGTAAACAATTGCAACGGATTTATTAACAGGCTTTGGATGTAGAAGCAAAGTGAGACGCACAAGTTTAGTCTCAGTGGGTTAAGTGACAAAATATGAATTTCAAGGAATTAAGTTAAACGAGTTGAGTTTTAGGGAGGTGTTTCCGTAAATAAGCCATATGTTTTAAACTACTTTAAATCTACATGGATAGAAATCGAATATGGGTGTAACAAGGGCATGTTGCCCTAATTAACTAGCCTAATCCACCATTAATGTATGGCTTTATAATATAAAAAATATAATAAAAACCACATCAGAAGTAGGCATCACCTATGCTAGAGAGGTGATATACAATGTGATACAGTCTCTAACATTTCTTGAAATTAAGGAGTCTTATACATTATCACCACATTTTCACCAGCTTAATCATGTTGTGGAAAATCAACAATAATAGGACACGAAGTTAATTACATTGCCAACACACTTTATTTAATAGAGGTCGGGTGAACCCTCCCCCTCTCTCACTCTTTAAGTAAAAAGGAGGCACCTCTCTATAGTACAACCAAGGTATAAAATATCGATGATATCGGAAATATCGGTAGTTCAAAAACACGGAAATATCGATGAAAATATCGGGATATTATCGATGTCGATAAAAATAATATGAAAACCACGGAAATTGTAAGAAAAACTTGGAAAATTTTATTGAAACTTTGCAGGATGTTTATTTAGTCAATTATCTATTAGTTTATCACAAATAATTTGAAGGAAATGCATTGCATGATGGATTTAACTAATTTAAGTTGATTATATAGCGAGCTGGCAAACATTGTGAGTATAGAAAATATGTAGTAATTAATGAAAGAAGTTTAAACACACCATAATCATTTATATATAATGACTTAGTACAATATTTTACACTTTATACATTGTATGGTAAGATACATGAGTTACACAAACAACGGGAAATTAATGAGAAAGCCCTTCCCAAAACGTCAGCACCCGCTTTTTTGACCACACTAATCCAACGGCTCAATACCATTGATAGCCTTAAAAAGAAAAAGAATTGTTTGGTCTTAAAAAGAAAAAGAAAAGAAAATATTATATTATAAGAATATACTATAGTATTGTTTTAAAAGATAGATAGTTAAGGGGTAAAAATAGAAGGATAGTTTAATCTTTTGCTGGAAAAGACGTCGTGATCTAGTTGAGTAATCCAAATAGGAAGAGGATACAAGCCATATCTAGAAATGTCAGTCACAATTACTTCATTTATTTACCAAAAAACCAAAAAAAAAATTGTTTTAAAACAGAACAAATAATATAATGTTATCTTAATCATTTATATAATATATTTATTGCACCAAAGCAATAACAATAGGAAGAAGGATTCACAAGATCTTGTTCTTGCATTTCTTTGTCCAACTTTGATAGTGGGTAATTATTTTTTGTTTTTTTAATTATGTGGGTGGTAGACTTTCACACAAAACTAGGCCTTTTTTTCCACTTTCCCGATTTCCCTGCTGCCTAATTTCTATCAATCATCTCAACTTCTCTGTTTAACCATCTATCTTCTTCTCTTCTGATCCCTCTTTCTAACCTTCCATGTCTACTCCGCACATCTTCCTCTATCACTTCCTCTAAGCCATCATGGTAATTCTCCATTTTCAAGCACAACACATCTCACGAACACACACACTCACCCACCGTTCGTCTCTTCCCAGCTCCGCCGCACAATTCCACCACCACCATGGGTCGCGTCCGCACAAAGACAGTGAAGAAATCCTCCCGCTAGGTGATCGAGCGCTTCTACTCGCGCATGACCCTGGACTTCCACACCAACAAGAAGATCCTCGAGGAAGTCGCCATCATCCCCTCCAAGTGTCTCTGCAACAAGATTGCCGGATTCTCCACCCACCTCATGAAGCAGATCCAGAAGGGCCCGGTTCGTGGCATTTCCCTGAAGCTGCAGGAGGAGGACCGCGAGCGCCGCATGGACTTTGTCCCCAAGGAGTCTGCCATCAAGATCGACGAGATCTCCGTCGACAAGGAGACCCTCGACATGCTCTCAGCTCTTGGTATGGCTAACATGCCTAGTTCAAGCGGGTCGACCCGGAAGCTCAGACTCAAATTTGCATAATATCGCGATATTAGCGATATTATGACGATAATTAAGGGGATAAGTATAAAAATATTGTCATCTCAAAAAAACGATATTATCGGCGAAATATCGCCGATAATATCGATATTTTGTTCCTTGAGTGCAACCATAATTACTGGGATTAATGCAAAATCCTATGGAGGTGTTCATCTTAAGGTATATATGCCATTATAATTAAATACCGCAAGTCCTGCACAATAATTATACGGAAAAGGATCCTCACCGAATCCTTTTCCTGAAGATCCTAGGGATTCTGAGACCGTGATCGTTCATCATACATCGTGCAGTCAGTTTTTGTTGGGTGCTATTCATATTTAATTTTAAATTTTAAATTGTGAAATAATTTCTAATCATACAATGTACGATGAACGTCACGATCACGGGATTTCTAGGATCTCCAGGAAAAGGATCCGGAGAATCCTTTCCCTAATTATACACCCTTCAAGTGCGTAGTGAGCATTTTATAAGTCATATGCTTTTACATGTTCCGATATTCCTCCTATTCCTCCTATTCCCACTGACCACAAAACCCTAGCTAGCTTTAGCTAGTTTCCCATGTCCTCATGTATTAAACTTCGTAATGCACATTTGCTAGACGCATCTCTCCTAGAATCAGCAAAAAGTTAAAATAATGTCTTTTTAAGTTTGTACACTTCCATTGCTGAGCAATATCCAGATATAGGTATCAGCATTTTGGCCTTTATTTGTAGTACTTCATATCAAATAGGATCTTCATTTTCTTCTTCTTCTTATTTCAGTGTTAGTTCAGCCAGCTTTCCTCGACCCGAACTACTATAGTTCTCTGATCCAACAGCTTAGTGAGTCTCTCTCTCTCTCTCTCTCTCTCTCTCTCTCTCTCTCTCTCTCTCTCAAGTTGTGAAATTAAAAGATGGGGTTTTCATTTTACTCCGATTATAGCGTAATTAAATCCGTTTTTTATGTTTCATTTGATGAACTGAACCAGATGTGATATGGAGAGGCTCACTTGAGTACTTGTGGCAAGATACCGATGCTGAAGGGATCGAGATCGATGGATTGTATCAACTTCTTTGAAGGAGAAAATTTATGTGATAATTCATGGGCTACAAGAAACTTTGCATGTAGCTTTTGCAAGAGAGAGTTCAGGTCTGCTCAAGCACTTGGGGGTCATATGAATGTTCACAGAAGAGACAGAGCTAGGTTGAGACTCCTACCGCCAACCCGTTCTTCAGAAATATGTCCTCAAAACCCTAGCCCTAACCCTAGCTCTTATTTTTCTACATCATCATCCTCATCTCTTTCATCATGTCATTCCTTGTTTTCTCCTTCTCTGAAGACTCTGGTCTCTACACCTTCATCAGCTTCATCTATGGATGAAAATAAAAAACCGAGATATGACTACTGGCCGGAAAATCACTTTCCTGATCTGATTCTCAAGAAAGGCATGGGAGGTGGTGCTGATCATGAGGCTGGACAAATATTTAAGGGTTTTGCACAAAGAGATGATGAATACTTCAACAAGATTGATCCGGAGGAAGAAAATAAAATAATTAGGGTTGACTTGGAGTTGGACTTGGATTTGGACATAGGGTTGCTCAAAGATCACAAGGAGGAAGTGGATCTGGAGCTTCGACTTGGTCATCTTTAGCTGCAATATTCTTCACTACTTTTGGGGAACTTAGTTAAGTTACTTAAGATTTGAAATTTGCTTTGTTTCCTTTCTTCTCTCAGCAAACCTTTAGTTATAGTAGACTGAAATTATAGATGGTTTGAGAAGGTTGAATTTTAATAATAGATCTACTGGATGATTAAACTTATAGGTTTATGCAACTTTTTTTTTTCTGCTGTTTTTTTTTTTCTTAATTTCTCAGTTAATTTGGTTAGTACTTAAGATAGTAATCTACTTCATGACATGCTCAATTTCTGTACTAATTCAGTCCTGCAAAATGTCTTTAGTCTAATGAATCTTGAAATATTCATTTTTTTTTCTTGTTCTAATATTTTATATGGTGGTAAGGTGGGGTTTACTAGCTGGTCCTTTTTGGAGTGAGCGTGCATATAGCTAGAGTTGAATGATCTGATATCTGCAGCTGTCTCATAATTGTATTGAATTGCTACACTGTTTGAGATATATCATGATATATCATTAATTGTTTCAAAAGAAACGGGATGGTTGTATAGTTGATGTTTTCTTGTGATTGTTCTCTAGGAAATGCAAACCTGCATCTTCTTTCTCTCTCTTTTTTTCTTCCTTTACTTTCTTGGAAATGGGAAAACTGGAAGCAAAGTTGTGTAGCATAGAAAGAGCACAAATTTAAAGGTTATAAGTTCCTGCTGCAAGCTTATTTTAATCTTGTGGCTCTCTCCTTTGTGTGCAATGAGCACAAATTTGATCATAACTGCATATATACTGTTAGTATATATTATTATATAACTTCATGTATAATCATTACATATTGCAAATATTAGACATGTATGTACATTTGCTTTATGGGTTTTCTTAATTCGTTGGTTGTCACAGTATTCAATTATTCAAATATTGAGCAGTTTAATTAGCTAAGTTAGTTTCGATCAAAGAAAAAGCCTAGCAGATTTAAACCAAGCACAAGATTCAAATTAATTACTTACTATACTACGTAGTTGTGAGTAACCGTAACCATTAGAAATTAGTAAAAGAATATTGGTTCATAAACAAATCAGAGTAAGAATAGCAATTCTAATTTTACTTCACGAGAATGAAGATTTTTTAAAGGCTAATATTTAAGAAGTTGAAATTATAAGCACCAATATCATCACTTTCTCTAGCTTTAACCCTTTAACAAACCTGTGGTTTACAAAGGGGTAAACTGTATTTGCAAACAAGTAGTGGATGTTACAATTTACAATCTGAATAAACTTACTCCTGATCATGGTCTAAAATATCCATAATATCCCGATATTTCTATCGAAATTTCCGTGTTTTTAGACTACCGATATTTTTTTAGACTACCAATATTTCCGATATCATCGATATTTTAGACCTTGCTGTCACTCATGTATCTTACCATGCAATGTATAAAGTGTAAAATATTGTTCTAATTCATTATATATAAATGATTATGGTGTGTTTAAACTTCTTTCATTAATTACTACATATTTTCTACACTCATAATGTTTGCCAGCTCGCTATATAATCAACTTAAATCAGTTATATCTATCATACAATGTATTTCCTTCCAATTTTTTGTGATAAACTAATAGATAATTGACTAAATAAACATCATGCAAAGTTTTAATAAAAATTTCCAAGTTTTTCTTACAATTTCCATGGTTTTTATTCAATTTTTATCGATATCGATAATATCCCGATATTTCCATCGAAATTTCCGTATTTTTGGACTACCAATATTTCCGATATCATCGATATTTTATACCTTACTCCTGATTAAATCAGAGCTGTAAGCCTGTACCTGCATTCTATTGGATTCAAAATGTTTTCATGAAAATATATGAGAAAAAAAAGAAAGAACAACATTTAAATATTACCATGGCTATAGCCTAAAGACAGGATATTGTCATGACTTGTCAGCTGGAGGGAACATTAACATGTAATTTCTGCATCATGATTTGATGACCTGCGTACGTACGTCAAATATCAGAGATACAAAATTGTATGTCAATTTAATGCAAATTAGAGCAAGACATAATTATGAATTGCTTAAATATTTTTGCATGTCACGTATGTGTTGCCTTGTCGAATGTCCAACTCCGGTGATGCAACAAAGTGGTGGTTTTGTGTTTTTGCTGTCTCTTTCTCTCTCTCTGCTGCTGCAGAGATTTGCATTTCCCGACTTCTGATGTTTTGCATGTTCCCAATATCTTCCCAGTCTCTCAGCTGCATGATGACCTTCCTCATTTAGAACTTCATAATTTGCTCACTGCAACCCAAAACTAGATAAATGACACCCCACCCCCCCACCCCCCACCCCCCCCCCCCCCCCACCACACACACACACTCTCTCTCTCTCTCTCTCATCACTACACTAGTACTACTACTATTCAAGATATGTACTACTACTATTCAAGATGTCTCTTCAATAAATTAAAGGGTGTGTTATCCATATATATATTTTTTTTACTTTTTACACATCTTTTTAATTTTTGGTAATTTGATCGGATGAACTGCAAAAGATCAAATGATATAAATTAACAAAGAGTATGTAACAAGTAAAAAAAGCATACCCCTAAATTAATAGATATTGTTTCAGAAAAGAAAAATGAACAGTTAAATGGGATATTTGTGAAAAGGAAATAATTAAAAGGTAGGGTGGTCATTGGGGGAGTTGGATGGAGTTTGAAGTTTGAAATGAGGTTAGAAGATTTAAGTGTTGTAGAGAAGAAAATGGCAAGAAAAATGGACATCTGGGTGAGTAGGACAGAACCTGCCAAAGTGCTTGTTTTTGTGAAAGATGAGGGCATGGGATAAAGTATAGGCTAGTCGGCGCACGTCACCATCCCCACCCCCTTAATTCTCTCGTTCTCACCTAAACTTAAATGATACATCCACATCCTCTCTCTATTCATTATATTTCTTAATTCTTTTTCTTTTTACCAAAAACAAAAATGAAATCCTGTTCATCAAATGTTTCCTTATATAAGATGAAAAAAAAAATAAGGTGTATCAAATATTGAATTCTTGATCAATTTGATCAAAGGACTAATGATAACAAAACTCAGTATATAAAATACATCGAAGCATATTATAAAATCTCGTAGGACTCATTCAGCAGGAGAGGAAATAAAGTTAAAGACCATATACTTCAATCTTTTTGGTTGTTTTGTGCCTTCACCCCAAAACACAACATGAGTTTTAAATAATTGTAAGCATTATATTGTTTGGCCGATTGTTTAAGAGTACGGTTAGATATTGGTCATTGAATCTTTAATCAAAGATAACAGCCAAAAAACACAATGTATAGAGTACATTAAAGCATATTAGAAAGTCTCGTTGGTTAAGGACCACATTTCAACCTTTTGAGTTATTTTGTGCCTTCGCCCCAAAACACAGCATGAGTTAATATCAAAATAATAGTAAACATTATATTGTTTGGGAAATTGTTTTAGGCTACCATAAGATATTGGTTATTAAATATTTGATAAAAAAAATAATGGCCAAAGAACTCGGTGTATAAAATACATATAAGCATACTAATAAAAAAAACTCGTTGAGTTGATCATTCAGCAAGAGAGGGAATAGGGATGAGGATCATATTAGATAATAGTGAGCATTATATTGGGAGAAGAAATAGAACTAGACTGCAAAATTTATTGATGCTAATCTTGAAACATTTCAAAGAAGCTTGTAGCCAAAGGAAAAGAAGAAGGAAGATGATGATGAAGAGAAAAACAAGACTATTAGAGTTGTCCTTCTATTTGAGTCTAATCATCTTTCTTTGGGTTCTTTATGTATAAGTCATTATTGGTGCCAAAATTCAGAAGGAATCTGGACTGGATTCAACACATACTTGCTTCGAGTAGTGTTGTTTTCGATCTTAGTGCCACAAGATGGCTTGAAAGAAATAGAGAATAGGCGTGCCACATTTGGAGGTTGCCAACGGACAATGTTTGTGTTTGAGTGTGTGAAAGTTACACGTTAATATGATTTCTTTACCAAATGATTATGCACCGAGTGGAACGTTGTATCAGTTAAGCTCTTTTTTGTGCCTCAAGGGAATGAGGACTTAAAACTCAATGTAAATTCGAGTATGCGAACCTAAAAAGGAAATGAAAGTGAAAAAGAAACTAAAACAAGAAACAAAATGTAATCATTGCATGATAGGTTCAAGATTAAAAACATTCACAAAAATAAAATCTAGGTTGATGGGCCGAGCTACATACTTGAAATGTAACTTGACTGGAAATGTAAAGAAAGTAGTAAAACTCTAGCAAGATTCGGTGCTAGAGGAGTCAATCGAGATCACTGATGTTAGATTGGACTTAGTACAAAACGTGTGCCTTGGAGAGGAAATCAGGGTGGTTGGAATTGCGCATCAACCGAATCATACCACAAGGTGGCAGAGCTGTGTTAAAGTTTTAGATATCAAGGTCGTAGGTAGTGTTTGCTTCAAATGAAGGCTTTGAGTCCCCCACTGTCAATTTCATTAAATAATTCGTTAAATATGATGACATGGCAGAAATGTGGCTCACTTGTTTGTAGATGTGTTAACAAAAATTCCAAAGTAAAATTAAAACTTTTCTCCAAAACAAAGAACAGAAATTAAAATTAAAAAATCTAAAAGAATATCCACCATCAATCTCCCTCCCTTTCACATAAGCTGTTTTAATTTTTTCACGGACTTGAATAGTACGGGGCAAAGTTACGTGATACAATTTGAGTTTCAAATGGTAAGTGAATAGTTTAATTAAGCCCTTCGAAAGATATTCATTCCCCATTTGAAAGCTTTGACTGTTGTGAATGTTCCAAACTGCAAACGCCAACGGATCCATCAATTTCGGTCCAAACCACCAGCTTCAGCAGGAAACTTAATAAAATTCCAAAAACTTTGTTTATATTTTTTGATGCAATGGGTCTGAAGGCTGGTGGGTCAACTGTTGAATGGCAGGCCGTCTGCTGACTTTGGTTCTTAATTGTTTGGAAATATGGCTCTTTATTTTTATGCTAAATTTAAAGCAATAATTCGAGGAGCAGGAAAAAGTGTGATTCATACACTGTTATAAAAAGTTGAAAGAAAAATCAGAGGATGGAGTTGTTAAACTCTCAAATCCAACGAACTATGCAATAATAAAAATGGATCGAAGAAAAATGGTGATGAAAGATTTTTGCAGAGAGAATATTCATTGAGTAATTCTTCTCATTCATTCACACTCTTCACCCAAAACATGTGAGAGAGATAACACACTTAAAAGGAGAGAGAAACTCTCTATTACAAATTCAATCTCAACCATTCATGTAATCTACCCTATGAGATAGTTACAAGAGACAAAACCCATCATTAAAATAGGGATTTCATCTCAGCTGTCCAATTCGAATGTAATCCAATGGCTCATATTAAAGAAACAGAAATATATATTTAACTAGCACAAACACTTATATTCCAACACTCCCTTCTAAGTGTTGTGCTGAAATTACTCCAAGCTTCTTTCTCAAATATTCAAACCAATCTCTGGCCAATGCTTTGGTAAAGATATCTGCAACTTGCTTTTCAGTCTTGCAATACAGTAAATCGATCTCCCCATTTTGTAATGCATCTCGAATGAAGTGAAATCTCCTGTTTATATGCCTTGTCTTATGATGATGCACAGGGTTCTTGGTTATAGCTATAGCTGATGTATTATCACATAAGATTGTTGTTGGCTTAACTTGTTCTCCACCGAAGTCTGAGAGAACAAATCTTAACCAAATTGCTTATGCAGTGGCCTCTTCTGCACTAACATACTCAGCTTCTGCAGTGGATAGTGCTACACTACTTTGCTTGACTGATGCCCACAAAAATACACCTGAGCCAAGATTAAATGCATATCCGGATGTACTTTTCATGTCATCCTCACTCCCTGACCAATCACTATCACAGAAGCCAATAAGCATTGCTTCTTTTCCCTTCTCATATGCTATACCATAGTCAAGTGTGCCTTGAATGTACCTAAGTACTCTCTTGGCAGTTCCCATGTGTTTTCTGGTAGGACCATGCATATATCTTGCTAACAAACTTGCTGCAAACATGATGTCCGGCCTTGTTGTAGTCAAATATAGCAGACTTCCAACTATCTACCTATATAGATTCTCATCAGCTTGTTCACTACCATCCATCTTAGATAGCTTCTCATTCACTGCAAGAGGAGTAGCAACTGATTTACAATCTTTGAAGCCAAACTTATCCAACAATGTCTGTGCATACTTCTTCTGGTGCAAGAAGATATAAGAATCAGTTTGTATCACACCTAAACCCAATAAATGATGCAACAATCCAAGATCAGTCATTTCATATTGCCTCATCATTGCAGTTTTGAACTCCATCATCAATTCTTGTGAACTCCCAGTGTAAATGATATCATCCACATATAGTGAAACAATGAGTATTCCACTTTTGGTAATCTTCACATATAAAGTTGCTTCACTAGGACTCCTTTGAAAACCAACCTTAGTGAAGTAAGAGTTGATTTCTTCATACCAAGCTCTTGGAGCTTGCTTAAGACCATATATGGCCTTCTTGAGTCTGTAAATTTCATCCTCCTTGTTTTTAATCACAAACCCAGGAGGTTGATCAACATATACCTCTTCATGCAATACCCCATTTAGAAATGCTGACTTCACATCTAATTGAAATAGTCTCCACCCTTTCTGAGCAACCAAAGCAACCAATGTTCTTATTGTGTCAAGTCTAGCAACTGGTGCAAATGTTTCATTAAAGTATATTCCAGTATTTTGGGAGTAACCTTTTGCAACCAGTCTCGCTTTGTTTTTCTACACAGAGCCATCGAGATTCAACTTGGTTTTGTAGACCCATTTGACTCCAATCACTGGCTTATCAGATGCTCTACTAACAAACTCCCAGGTATTATTCTTCTCTATCATTGCAATTTCATTTTCCATTGCTCTCTGACATGATTCATCCTTGGCAGCTTCTTCAAATGTCTCAGGTTCTATGATACACATATTGCACCTTTTATATACTTCTGTAATGCTCTTATATTTGAGTGGTGTGTGATCATAATCCTATGGAACTGTGCTTTCACTATGTCTTGCAACACTACCTCCAACATGTATTTCTTCAACGTTTTCTGGTATCACACTATCACCTTCTGAAATCTCAGTTTGAGTTAAATCAGATTCACCAGCCTTCTTTTCTTTCTCTGTAGGTATATCAGTAAGTGGAACTGAAATACAATACTCCTTTTGTGCACTCCAATCCCAACTTGCTTCTTCATTAAATACTACATCTCTAGAAATGACAACTTTTCCAAATTCAATGTTATACAGTTTGTAGCCTTTCTCACAACTTCCATACCCCAGAAATACACATCTTATGCTAGACAAATCAAACTTCTGTCTTTGTTGTCCTGGAACACACAGAGAACCAAACACCTTCAAATGTTTAACTCCTGGCTTCCTTCCACTATAGGCTTCAAATGGAGTTTTATTAACCAAGGCTTTGGTTGGACACCTGTTTAGAACATATACTGCAGTGTTAACTGCCTCAACCTAAAATTTCAGTGGCATTTTCTTCTCAACCAACATAGATTTAGCCATCTCCACAATGGTCCGGTTCTTCCTTTCAGCCACTCCATTCTGCTGTGGTGAATATGCCACAGTAAGCTGTCTTTCCATTCCCATTTCTTCACAAAACTTGTTGAATTCCAAGGATGTATACTCTCCTCCTCTGTCACTTCTTAGTTTCTTCAACTTATATCTACTTTAAAGTTCAACAGTAGCCTTAAACTTCTTAAAGACACTGAACACCTCATATTTATACCTTAGAAAGTAGACCCAACACATCCGAGTACAATCATCTATAAAAGTGAGAAAGTATCTATTTCCTGCCTTTGTTATAGTCTGCATTGGTTCACACACATCTATGTGTACCAATTCCAGTGGAGTTAAAGCCCTATTTGTTGACTCTCTTGGAAAAGAATCTCTGCAATGTTTTCCAAGAATACACCCCTCACACACTTCATTCATGTTTTTGATTTCTGGCAGTTCAAACACCATTTCTTTCTCCTGTAAGAGCTTCAAGCTGTTAATATTAAGATGTCTCATTCTCCTATGCCAAATTAAGGTTGATTTACCCACACTTGCTTTTAAAGCAAACTGCAATCATGTTTGAAGTTTCAAGGGAAAACTTCTATTTCCTTTCATTGACACCTTAGCAATCAGATTTGATAAAGAGCAGTCATCATAAATTTCCACCTTATTATCTCCAAAAATCAGAAAGTATCCATGCTCCATCATTTATCCTACATTAACTAAATTCTCTTTAAGACCAGTGACTAGCATTACTTATTTGATATACCTCATTCCCATCTTAGTGTCAACCACCAAACTACCTTTTTCCAACAACATCAACCAATTATCATGTCCCCATTTCTACTTTTGCAGTTATGCTTCTATCAAAATCAACTAACACATCTTTTCTGCCAGTCATATGTTTACTATAGCCGCTATCCACATACCATACATCTTCCATGGGCTTCTTATCAACTGCATTATTAACATAGAACATGGTTGGAACCTGAGTTGCATAATTTAGCTGCTGAACATTTTTCTTATTGTTGCAGTCCCTTGCAATATGTCCTAATTTCCCACGACAGTGACACTTAGGTTTGCCTTTAAGAAAGCATTCTCCATAATGATACTTATCACAGTGCTTGCAAGGATTTCTACCACCTTCTGCAGCTACAATTTGCTTCCTAGATTGGTAAGCAGGCTTTTGATCCCACTTTTTAAACTTTAGTTTCCAATTCTTCTGATATCGATTTCCAGAAGCATTAACAAGTTTGGGGTTTACACTAAGACTTGCAAATGCTCTCTCAGTCTTATTCTCACTATGTCTTTCCAATCTCTGTGCAAAGCTTTTCAATGAGGCAACTACCTTTTGAACTTCAATAACATCTATATCCCTTGAGTGTTCAATTACAAAACATATAGGATCATACACAAAGGGTAAACTAATCAATAGTTTCTGCACAATCCTTTCTCTAGACAATTCCTCTCCATAACTTTTCATTTGATTTATCAGATCGAACAATTTTGTAAGATAAACAGAAAGAGATTCATCATCTCTCATTCTAGTATACTCAAATTCTCTACGAAGACCTTGTAATTTAACACTTTTAACCTATTTGTCACCATGAAATTCTTGCATCAGAATATCCCAAGCTCCCTTAGAAGTTTCTTCATGAGAGATTTGAGGAAAGATCTCATCGGAAATTGCTCCCTGAATCAGTCCAAGTGCCTTGGCATCTTTCATGAGCTTCTCCGTGAGAGATGCAACATCACTTGATCCCTTATTCTCCTTCTTCTTTGCATCGAAAACCTCCTCAGCTCCCTTCGAATCTGAGTACTCAATTCCCTTTTCAACAAATTCCCATAATCCATGAGACTTGAAAATAGTCTTCATCCTTATGCTTCAGAACTCATAATTCTCGCCGGTGAAGATCGGCGCTCTTAGCTCACCCCTTCCAGATCCTGCCATGTTAGACACAGATCTCACAACCAATTTCTTCATATTTCAACTCACAAATTCAATCGCCCAGTGCTAAAATGACTGAACCTAGCTCTGAGGCCATGTTAAACTCTCAAATCCAACGAACTATGCAATAATAAAAATGGATCGAAGAAAAATGGTGATGAAAGATTTTTGCAAAGAGAATATTCACTGAGTAATTCTTCTCATTCACTCACACTCTTCACCCAAAACATGTGAGAGAGATAACACACTTAAGAGGAGAGAGAAACTCTCTATTACAAATTCAATCTCAATCATTCATGTAATCTACCCTATGAGATAGTTACAAGAGACAAAACATATCATAAAAACTGGGATTTCATCTCAGCTGTCCAATTGGAATGTAATCCAATGGCTCACATTAAAGAAACAAAAAAATATATTTAACTAGTACAAACACTTATATTCCAACAGGAGTTGTGGTGAAGTTTTAGACTTTGATTTGGTCGGATAGAGGACTAAATTCCGTTTTTTATTAGCAAACAAATTAAAGGCAACAAACAAACAAACAAAAAAGGTTATCAAAACTCAAATTAAAAGATGCAAATGATTTGGTGGAGAATTGGAGGTTTGTTGCAGCATTACTCACGTTGTAGTTGTTGTCCATGTTCATGATCATCTCCTTGCTTGTCCACGAATGTATGCAATTCTATCTTTTCTTCTTAAAATTTTCCTGCAGAATTAGTCTCAATCGATCTTCTTATATAACTCTTAAACTCTTTTTCTTCTACTTGAAGCCAAAATTGAACGATAAAGATTAACATCAATTGGGGGTATGTCCACTCGTTCTTTTAAACCACTATGCACCTTTTTGTCGCCCACATCAGAAAAGGATATGATACAATGATTAATTTGAATTAATCACATAGAAAATTAGTGTTTCTTCGATTATTTTTATACATATTCAATAGTAAGATAACAAGGTAGAAGTTGTATCATGGATTCATAGTAAAAGCTTGAACCACATATATGATTATATAGTGACACGTGTTCATTCAAGCACACAGACTGAATTTCATTTCTTTTGAGGAAAATATATAATTTGTCATTTCTGCAGAAGATTATGTTAATTATTAACTAATATAGTCACAATATTTAGTCCAGTCATTTTTCATGTAATTTGCAAACGACATATACCTAAAGCCAGTAACCTGCTACACTAAATTAATATATTTTGGCCTGCATACATATTATATATACACATATGATATTATACAATACATAGGTGTGAGAGAGAGCTAGGTATGTTTCACATACCACATATAAAATCCTCATGAGTTACGATGAATAAAACAGTACTAACAAATTTCACATTATAAACATTTTACGTTGCAAAACAATCTGCCGAAAGAAACATTTATGTAGAAATATATAGAGGTTAAGTCTAGTCGTGCTCAGAGTTTTTCCTTGAGTAGTATACCGTGGAACCAGAAACATGATCTTAAAGCAGGATTAGCTATATGATATACTGAAGTTAGGGCATGATTTTGATTGTGATGGCATAAAACTGATGTATGTTTTGTAATTGATTTATGTGTGTGTGTAATATATAACTATATGGTTGTTTGGGCCCAAAATAATAGTTTGGGCTGAGGGTAGGAACATTCTCGGCCCGAGAGGCCGTGCGGCAAAAGGGCCATGGATCGTTCAGCTCGTGGGCTTCCAAGCCTAGGTCAGTTTGATCAGAACGCAAGTCGAGTCCTAGTACAATAGGGAGTCTCGACGGGATCAGTAATTCAGAAAGCGAATCCGGCTCAGTTAAGGACTAGATTCATAGTCCTAGTGAAGGTAGGACTGGTCGAGGTGGTGTTGATCCGAAGAGGAAGACCTAGTCCGAGTAGGATTTTAACTCGGATTCAGGATCCAGTGCTATAAATAGGGGAAGTTGTGCGTCAGAAAAGCCCCATGCAAATCAATACAAAATTGCCCTGCGCAAATTCTCATAACTTGTGATTTTTCTTTTTCTTTTTCGCTGACACATCTTCCGTTGGCATCAACAGCATTGTGGAAGCAACCGGTGATATCTTAAGTCGGCATAGATAGCTCTGTCACCGTAGAATCAGTCGGTCTCGCAGTATCTTCCGTTGGCATCAACAGCACTGCGGCGAGAACGATTGATTACCTATCTAAGTCTCGGTCGAGAAGGATTTCTGAATCCTTATTGGTCGAGGTCATCTCATCAGCCTTCTCGGCGAAGTGAGGTGTTACAAGTTATTACATTCGGCACATTGAAAGCCGAATTTGATATTGAACTTCGTAAAAATAGTAGCCTTGTTTTCAGGTTCGAGAGCCCAAGAGGCCGAGACGTGTTCCTTCCTCGGCCGTAATCGCAAGACGCAGAAGTCAGCCGCGCACCCAACGCAACATCAAAAAATTTACTCCTCGGCCGAGCTCGGCCGACGAGTTGGCACACCCCGCAATCATCGAAGGACGTAGTTAGCTTATAGATTACTCGGCCTGCGTGCCACGTAGGCTTTGTAGTTTCTAGGGTCAACATTTTGGCACGCCCAGTGGGACCCAGTGCTAGACTACGAAGTTCATGCCAATTGAAACACAATCGGTAAAAAAGAAAACAGCTATGGGAAAGTCGACAGCCGATTTGCCGAATCAGAACATAGGACAAAGTGTGCCACAGGCGCAGAATCCCCTTAGCGTTGTGACACCTGAGTCCACGAGCGCGACTTGCCGAGAGAGAGAAGTTAATCTCGGCGGTCAACTACGCGGTCTAGAAATCCCTAACAGAAACACCTACGTTCTCAATAAAGGGATAGTAGAAAAGTGCGATGAGGATGGTGGTGAAGGATCTGATCCGCCAACAAGGTCGTTTCTTCGAAAGCGACTAGATGAGCAGTCTCGGTCAGTCGACCAGACGTTTAGTCGAGGCATTGACAAGCTGCATGACGTGATACTCAGTTCCAATGAACGACAAACCAGATTGCTCGAAATGCTGGTTAGTAAAGTCAGTGACAGCAGGCCTTTCGATCTTCTACAGCACTTACCACCAGGAAACAATCCGTTACCAATTGTACCGGCCGAGCCTATTCCTGCTCGGCTCAAACAAATTGACTTGGAAAAAGGAGGAGGGTCGAATAGTAGGTCAGACGGAACCGACCAGAGGGTCAAAGCAACACCTGTTGACATGACCGAAGTTCAGCGGATGATCGACTCGGCCATGAAGAAATGGCCGAAGTTTCCTAAGTTTATCCATCCGTACCCGGCCTACGTGGAAACGTTCGGATACCCGAAGGGTTTCAAGATCCCAGATTTTAGCCTTTTTACCGGTGAATCGTCTCTGTCTTCGTTGGAGCACGTGGCTCGTTTCACCGTGTAATGCGGGGATGTTAATAGTGATTTCCATAAGTTACGGTTGTTCAACTTCTCATTGACCGGTTCAGCATTCGCCTGGTATATCAATCTCCCTTCTAATTCCGTCCAAAACTGGGAGGGGTTGGTCGAGAAATTCCACGAGCAGTTTTATCGGCCAGGGATGAAGATGTCAGTTTCCTCATTAGCAAGGATGGCTCAAGCATCTGATGAGTCACCAATGGATTATCTTACCAGGTTCAAATCAGCCAGGAATTGGTGCCGAGTGCTTTTACCCGAAGTCGAATTTGTCAGGCTTCCTTTGAACGGCCTCGACGTCGAATACAAAAAGAAATTCTTAGGGGCAAACTTTCGCGATATGTACGAATTAGCCCAGCATGTCGAGCAGTATGATTACTTGCTCCGCGAGGAAAAGATTTCGAAGGTTCCAACTCAGGGGACGATTTACAAGAATCCTACTGTCAATTATGCATCAACCGAGGATGAATGCGTTAGTGTGGATGCAGCTGAGATAGTGATAGATAAGCCATACGTCTGCAAGGCATTGACTCAAGTTGACTCTAGGTAAGTCAAAAGCCGTTCGGCCACTGAGGGAACGTTGAAACCGTCAAAAGTTTATACTTTTGATATTACAAAGGCTGACGCAATTTTTGACTAACTGTTATCAGCAAGAATCATCAAGCTTCGGCCTGGTCACAACATTCCCAAGGCCGAAGTGCTTAAAAGAAAGGTATATTGTAAATACCACAATTCAAGCAAACATACGACAAACAATTGTGTCGTGTTTCGAGACAACGTCCAAAGCTGGATTGATAATGGCAAACTAAAATTTCCAGAGAAGAAGATGAGTGTTGATACTGACCCGTTCCCCACGGCAACAGTAAATATGGTTGATGCATGCCTACCTAAAGACAAAGGGAAAGGGAAGGCCGAAGATGTTGCGACGCAACGCTTTCGGAATCAGAATTCTCGGCCACGTTTCATGGCCGATTTTCGTTCAAACAAACCACCTACAGCTTTAACGGGACCCGCTATTATCAAACCTATGGTAGATTATACCACCGATGAAGATAGTGGGACAGCGGTTTTGTGCAGCAAATGCAAAGCCAAGGTCGGTAGTGAGCCAGAGGAGAAGCCCTCTTCGCTTATAACGGAACGACCTACGGCCGCAACCCAGCAGAAGGTTGCCGAAGTAGGCCAACATCAAGGGTTTTTGATAGGCTCGGTCCTAAAGTACGAATGGAAGAGACACCCCCGGTCAGGTGGCACCTCGATTTTGATGCTTCATTCTATGACGATGATTACTATAAACGTAATTCTAGTAGTTCAGAATCATCGCGGAGCCAAAAAACCTTCAAACCTCCCGAGCCTAGAGATCAACGTTGGTATACATATCATTCTTCGAAAGGCGTCTACACCGCGTTGTCCAAATCTCAGAAACGCCGGCATCAAAGGATAGATTGCATGGCCCGCCGACGGGCAGCCCAAGAAACTTCGGTCCCTAAATGGCGGCCGAAGGACACAATGGCTACTGATGATGAACGACCACCTCCAGCCATTATGACAGAGTTGGCTCAAGGGAGACGGCTGGTCGACCAAGATGTCGAAACCACGTTTGAAGAGGCCGATAAACGGATCAAACTTCTTCTTCGACCAGGGGAGATGAAGGCGCGCCTTGAACATTTCAGGCAAGAGGCCGAAAGCAAATTAGCCCCGCCGGCTATACAAGGACCTTTGATCAAGATCCGACGGAATTTGCACCCCCCGTTCCTTGGGGAGGCTTTGGAGTACATGCGAGAATTCCATAAGAAACATTCGGCCAATGATCTGTATGGCTTGCCAAAGGCATGTTAGGACACCATTGATCTAGTCCTAACTTGTCCTGATGCCGAGCGAATCATCCAGAAAACCTCAGACCCAGGGCTGAAAGCACGGTTCCAGCACATACGAGAAGCTCGTGTCCTTGGATTTGAAGTCGACCCATACACTGATATTGATGCAGCCGACCTTCTTTTCTCAATGGAGGACCTTCAATATTTACGATATCACTTCGAAGTATTCTCGGCTGTTTCGCTCTTCGGCCTTACGACCTATGAAATAACACGTGTTGCACGTCTGGATGCTTATCTCGATACTAGGGATGCCCGGCTACACTACCAGGAGCAGGTCCTTACCCCGAGCACACTGTCGATCTCAACCTCACATGAGGTAGGTACGCAGAACCAACAAGAAGCAGCACCGCAGGATCAAACCATCGAAGAAAGAACAGAAGAGTCTCGTTGTCCAACCTTGACAGCAACAGAGTCCGCGGTTGCCTACCAGACCAGAGATGAAGCTAGTGAGGAGGGTCCTAACCCGATGGGCCCGTCAGTCCTGGATAACATGGAAATCAGTATGGTCCATGTGTTACCCGCTGATTTTCAGTCAAGCACGACCCAACCGAATTTCCTCGATGGTGACGTAGTCGCCGAAGAAGCCGGCCATGTTGATTTTGTATCTGTTGTTGAAGTTGAGTCAACGACAAAAGATGATAGTCTAAAGGCGGCTTTGGCCGAATTGTTTCCTCGTTCATGATCAGCCAAACTTCACCATTTAAAGCCTTTGTATGTGACGGCCCATATCGAGGGGTATCCAGTTTCTAAAGTTTTCGTCGACTGTGGAGCTACCATCAATATCATGCATCTGAACATCATGAAGGTCTTACGTCGCTCGAATGATGAACTTATTCCGTCAGGGATCACAATGAGTAGTTTCGTCGGCGACAAATCCCAAACCAAAGGTGTACTTCCGTTAACTGTAAACATTGCTGGTCGCACTCACATGACCGCCTTTTTCGTGGTTGATTCCAAAACCGAGTATAATGCACTGCTCGGTCGAGACTGGATTCATCAAACCAGCTGTATTCCTTCATCATTGTATCAAGTGCTTGTATTTTGGGACGGCAACTCGGTCACTGTTCACCCGGCCGATAGCCAGCCCTTCGAAGCTAACATGATCCAAGCACGGTACTATGATGACCACGTCGGCTACATTACATTGCAAGGCTTCAATGAAGAAGGACGGCCGACTCAGATTTCGGTTCAGAAAGCTATCGAGGTTAGCGCCGAAACTGTCCAGCAGGATTCGGCGATACTCGGATTAGCCAATTTCCTCCCCGAAGCTGATGTTTGACACCAATCGGGAAACACGTAGGGCCGCGGTTTCATCTACTATGGAACGACTGCTGGCCCATTGGTATACTATATTTAAACAACCAAATTCAGGCGTTAACCTCGTCGAGTTCCTTGCCGAATGAGATAATGGTCCTGTCTTGTCTCTTGATAAAATTCAAGCCGCCCCTGCCGAACTCAAAGATCATCGGCCCCAAGTTAAGGACCCCTTGGAAGAGATTAATGTTGGGACGGCCGATGACCCACGGCCTTTGTTTGTTAGTGCGTTACTTCCCCAACAAATGAAGGACGAGTTTCGTGCCTTGCTTACGGAGTTCAAAGATTGTTTTGCTTGGAGCTATCATGAAATGCCCGGCTTAGAGCGTACTCTGGTCGAGCATGAATTACGTATTAAGCCCGGATGTAAACCTTTCCGTCAGCCATCTCGTCGATTCTCGACCGAAGTGCAACTCGGCATCAAGGACGAATTGGTTCGGCTTTTGAAAGTCAGGTTCATTCGGACAGCTCGATATGTTGAATGGTTGGAAAATATCGTGCCTGTTTTAAAGAAAAATGGTGCACTACGCATCTGTATCGATTTCAGAAATCTGAATCTGGCAACTCCCAAAGATGAGTATCCAATGCCGATCTCAGACCTGATAATCGATGATGCGGCAAATCATGCAATCTTATCCTTTATGGATGGACACGCCAGGTACAACCAAATATTCATTGCCGAAGCCGATGTGCACAAAACTGCTTTCCGTTGCCCGGGGGCACTCGGCACTTACGAATGGGTTGTTATGCCATTCGGCCTCAAGAATGCCGGCGCCACATACCAACGGGCGATGAATACCATCTTCCATGATTTAATTAGAACCATCGTCGAAGTTTACATCGATGATGTTGTCATCAAATCTAAACGCCGACAGACACATCTGGACGATCTCCGACAGGCTTTCCTCTGCATGCGTCGGTACAACCTCAAGATGAATCCTGCCAAGTGTGCATTCGGTGTATCGGCCGGGAATTTTCTTGGCTTCCTCGTGCATCACCGTGGGATTGAAGTCGATGAGAATAAGGCTCGCGCAATCATCAATGCCCCACCCCCAACGACGAAGAAACAACTTCAGTCCTTACTCGGACAGATCAATTTCCTCCGCCGATTTATTGCCAACTCAGCAGGTAAAATGAAAGTTTTCTCCACGCTTTTGAAACTCAAAGGATTCAGATAAATTTGTGTAGAACGACGAGCATCAGGCGGCGATTACGTAAATCAAAGTCTCCCTCACGAACCCACCTGTCCTGGTTCCTCCTCGGCGCGGTAAGCCTCTTAAGCTCTATATCTCAGCGGCCGAAGAGTCCATCGGCTGCCTCCTTGCGCAAGATAACGACGCCGGACGAAAGCATGCTATTTTTTATCTCAGCCGCAATCTCAGTCAACCGGAGATCAATTATCCAGCCGTCGAGAAGCTGTGTCTGGCCGTGTTTTTCGCCGCTTCCAAGCTTCGGCATTATATGCTCCCATCAGTTACAACTTGCAACGTTCGGAGTCGACAGGGAAAAGTCCGTTCGAGTTGGCTACAGGGCAACAACCCTTGACCCCGAACACGGTCGTGACTGGCTACACAGGGAATAGTCCAGCCGCTTTCAAAACCGCTAAGGAGTGGCAATTAGCCCACGAACTTGCTCGAGCTCATTTGGAGAAGGCTTCAAAGAAGATGAAGAAATGGGCGGATCGCAAGCGAAGGAATGTGGAGTTCTAAACTGGCGACCAAGTCTTTGTGAAGCTCAATGCGTCTCAGCACAAGAGTACTCGTGGCTTGCACAAGAGCTTGTTGCGGAAATATGAAGGACCATTCCCTATCATCAAGAAGGTTGGCAAAGCCGCGTATGTTGTGGAACTCCCACCCCGCCTCAAGTTTCACCCGATGTTCCATGTGAGCAACTTGAAGCCTTATCATGCGGACGATGAGGAACCAAGTCGAGGTGAGTCTCATCGAGCACCCCCTTTGATGACGGAGGCATTTGACAAAGAAGTGGAGAGCATTGAAGCCAAGCGTGTCGTGGTGCGACCAAGACAACCAAAGCATGTGGAGTACTTTGTCAAATGGAAGGGGCTACCATACTCCGAAGCAACATGGGAGAAGGAGACGTCCTTATGGCAATATAAGGACTTGATTCAGACATTCGAGAGGCAAGAGTCGACGAGGACGTCGACGACTTAAGTGGGGGAGGATGTCACGGGCCATGTGTTAAAAACAAAGAAAATGCCCAAGACATCATATATCTAAGCCCATGAAGCCATGTCTTCATGGAAGCTTCTGGAACATCCCGGAGAAATCAAGAACGTGGCGGAGCATTCAAGATAATCTAGGGCATTCCGGAACATTCCACACAAGTGTACATATTTAAGCCTCACCTAGAATAATCTAGATTAGGCAAGTTGTATCTAGAACTATGCTAGATATTTTTGGATGTAAGTAGAGGATTCTAGAACCCTTCATTGAGGAGGTGACTTAGGCCTATAAATAGGAGGTAAGGCCATTTGGCCAAACCATCCAAGAATTGTAAGCAATTGTAAAGTTCTCTTAACTTTCAATACAAAGCTTCCTTTCTCCCATCTTCTAAGTGATCTTAGCATTCTCCAAGCTATCTTAGCTTTCTTTGTGATTCGATCCGGGGAAGCGAGGCTTCGAAGGCTTACTTAGCTTGTTCATCGAGGTATTCAAGTCTAAGTGCCGCACGGGCGGAAGGCTTAAAGAGTCATCCCGTGACAGCTGGTATCAGAGCCTAGCTCGTGAATCACTTGAAGGAAAGTAGGATATGGCAAGTGGAGAGATGGTGTCCGGAGTCTCCGACCTAAGGGAGCGTACTGCCGAGGTCCAAGACGTTGCCAAGAGCAAGCCAAAGTTAAAGGACTTGCAAGCATCGATGGAGACCATGGAAGAGCGACTCGAGAAGGTGGAACGAACCATACTCGAGTTCGATACTCGACTTGATGAGGACGTTGTCGACAAGGAGGAAATCCAAACCATGGTGGACAATGGTAAGGATGAACTGCGTGGCTTAGTGGAAGGGCTACGAGATGAGCTCCTTGGCGCTCTCAACACCATGGCAGACAAGATGCGAAGGGAAGTCCAGGTTCACCTTGACAACATAGAGGCAAGGTTTGTGGCGCTTCAAGAAGAGATAAAGGACACAAGGGAACTTAAGGGAGATGTGGCATTTTGTAAAGAAGCAGTCGTGAAGCAATTCGTACAAGGGCCGAGGGAAATCTAGGCGTTGGACTCCAAGGTAATCGACTCCTTTAAACCCAAATCCTATAATGGGAAGAGGGAAGCAAAGGAGCTCGACACATTCGTGTGGAACGTGAAGCGATACTTCAAGTACCTGAAGCTTGAAGATGACAAGTCCAAAATCTCAACGGCAACCATGTTCTTAGCTGACAATGCCCTTATGTGGTGGCGTCGTCGGAGCATGGAGATTGAGCAAGGTACGTTCTCTCTCACCACTTGGGATGAATTTAAGAAAGATCTTATGTTGCACTTCTATCCCCAAAATGCCAAGTACGAAGCCAAGGAGAAACTAAGGTGGCTCAAGCAAACGGGGAGCGTCAAAGACTATGTCAATGCCTTCGTGAGCTTGTTATTCGAGGTGCCCAACATGTTAGAGGAAGACAAGCTAATGTACTTCATGAGTGGACTGCAAAATTGGGCAAAACTCGAACTACAAAGGAGACACGTGCAAACATTGTCTGATGCCATTGCCGCCGCCGAATCCTTGATTGAGTTTAAATCAAGCCACCAAGGTGATCCCAAGTCCACGGGGAAGAGGGGTAACCATGAGAGAAGTGGGGGAGAACACAAGCCGAAGGACAAGGTCGAGACAAGCAAATCGAAGGAGAAGAAAACCGATAAGCATGACAAAGGCAATGGTAAGTCTTGGCAACCCACTTGTTACCTATGCGACGGCCCTCACATGATGCGAGATTGCCCACAAAAGAAGGCCCTTAAGGCCATGGCTTTCAAGGAGGACAAGGCCGAAGAGAGTAACGATGCAACGATGGGATGCATCCGTCTACTGAATGCCATCCAGACAACCCTCCCACAACCTAAGGCTCAAGTTGGGGGAGGATCATTGTTCGTCGACGTCAAGACTGGTGACAAGATGACGCGTGTGTTGGTGGACACGGGAGCAACCCACAACTTCATGACGTCGGAGGAAGCCACAAGGCTTGGCCTCCGAGTCACAAAGGAACCTGGTAGCGTGAAGACGGTAAATTCCGCTGCCACCCCCATTGTTGGAGTTGCGCGCAATGTACAAGTAGACATTGGCACATGGAAGGGAAAGATCGACTTCACCATAGTCAAGATGGACGACTATGGCGTAGTCATTGGGTTAGAGTTCATGGACAAGGTACGAGCCTTTCCCATTCCCTTCTACAATATTTTCTGTATCCTGGCTGACGGAAGACAACCTTGCCTGGTGCCATTGGAAAGGCAAGCCAAGAAGTGTACCCAGCACTTGTCGGCAATTCAATTTGCCAAGTCTTGGAAGAAAGGCGAGGCCACATTTCTTGCAACCCTAATATTGAATGAAGGGGAGGAGAAGCACGGGCCTTTGCAGAAACAAGTGGAAGACGTCCTTGTGGAGTTTGCGGACTTGATGCCTAAGGAACTGCCAAAGAAGTTGCCACCAAGGAAAGAGGTCGACCATGCGATTGAATTGGAGCCTGGTGCTAAGCCTCCATCCAAATCACCTTATAGGATGTCGCCACCTGAGTTGGAGGAATTGAGGAAGCAACTCAACGAGCTACTTGATGCTGGCTACATCCAACCCTCCAAGTCCCCATATGGTGCGCCCGTCTTGTTCCAACGCAAGAAAGAAGGTAGCCTAAGGTTGTGCATCGACTATAGAGCATTGAACAAGATTACCATCAAGAACAAGTACCCACTTCCGTTGATCGCTGACTTATTCGATCAACTTGGTGAAGCAAGGTACTTCACAAAGTTAGATCTTCGATCGGGATACTACCAAGTGAGGATAGCCCCTGGAGACGAATCGAAGACGGCGATGGTGACCAGATATGGAGCGTTCGAGTATAAAGTCATGCCATTTGGTATGACCAATGCCCCCGCAACATTCTGCACATTGATGAACAAGGTATTCCATCCTTATCTTGACAAGTTTGTCGTGGTTTACATTGATGATATTGTTGTCTATAGCAAGACATTGGAGGAGCACGTCAAGCACTTGCGCATAGTGTTCAAAACCCTTCGGGAGCATGAACTCTATGTCAAGAAGGAGAAATGCTCCTTTGCCACAAAAGAAGTAGAATTTCTTGGCCACAAGATAAAGGAGGGGAAACTTATGATGGAAAAGGGCAAGATCAAGGCCATTCAAGAGTGGGAACCGCCGACCAAGGTACCAACACTACGATCCTTTCTGGGGCTAGCCAACTACTATCGGAGATTCATTAAAGGGTATTCAGCCATAGCGGCACCCTTAACAGACCTTCTTAAGAAGAACAAGGCATGGGAATGGACGGACCGGTGTCAAGAGGCCTTTGAGAGGTTGAAGAAGGCCCTAATGGAGGAGCTTGTACTAAGGTTGCCCGACCTTAGCAAGCCATTCGAGTTGCACACTGATGCTTCCGACTTTGCCATAGGAGGAGTGTTGATGCAAGAGGGACATCCGATAGCCTATGAAAGTCGCAAGCTAAACAATGCCGAGAAGAGGTACACGACCCATGAAAAGGAGATGACCGCCATCATCCATTGCCTTAGAGTTTGGAGGCATTACCTGCTTGGTACCCCATTCATCATCAAGACGGACAACGTTGCCACTAGCTACTTCTGTCAAGGGCCAGACACTGGCTGATTTCCTTGCTCAACATCCCTCCCCATACGGTTTTGGGGGCAACGACGTTGAAATCGGCATGGTTCAGATGCGCGACAACCACTGGACGATGTACTTTGACGGCTCCAGTACGTCATATTCGGCGGGCGTGGGAATTGTCATTCAATCCCCGAACCACGATCACTGGTTATTTTCGCTTAAGTTGGATTTCGAATGCACCAACAATCAGGCCGAATACGAAGCCCTAATCGTCGGCCTTGGAATTCTTCGTGACCTGCGGGCAACCCGCGCCCTCGTCCTCGGTGACTCCGAACTTGTGATTAACCAACTCAATGGTTCTTTTCGTTGCATGAGTTGTACCCTGGCGCCTTACCACATGATCGCCAGCTATTTGGCTGAGTCCTTCGACGGTATTACATTTAAACATATTTCCTGGAGTCATAATACCGACGCAGACGAATTGGCTCAAATTGCCTCCGGCGCACAACTCTTGGGGGGCAAGCTAGGCCGAGAAATACCCGTGTTGCGACAGCTATACCCGGCCTTGGTTAACCAACAAGTCCTCTAGCGCGACAACGTGATACGTACAAGAGTCATGTCCTTACCTTCGTTGTTAGATAGAGACGACCCTATGGACGTTTGTGCCGTCGAGGCAGTACCAGATGATTGGAGAAAGCCCATTATGCAGTACCTCGACAATCCCAATGGTAAACATGATCGCAAGACGAAAGTTCACGCCACGAACTATGTCATGTATCAGAACGAGTTATACCGAAAAGGCGAAGATGGTTTGTTATTGCTATGCCTCGGCCCCCAAGAGAGTGCTCGGGCGATTACAGAAGTCCATGAAGGGATATGCGGAGCTCATCAATCCGGACGGAAAATGCGATGGCTACTTCGACGGCACGGCTATTTTTTGCCAAGGATACTAAAGGATGTGTACAATGCCAAATCCACGGGCCTATACAAAGGGTCCCGGCCGAATCTTTGCATTCGGTCATAAAGCCATGGCCGTTTAGAGGATGGGCCATGGACGTAATCAGCAAAATCACGCCGTCTTCTGGAGCCGCTAAGCACGCATGGGTAATAGTTGCAACTGATTACTTTACTAAGTGGGTCGAAGCGAAATCATATGCCGAACTAACATCTAAAGAAGTTTACGATTTCGTGGAGGAACACATCGTGACTAGATTTGGCGTACCAGAAACGATCATAACTGACAATGGAACAATCTTCACAACCGAGAGGTTTAAAGAGTATACGGCGAATTTGAAAATTCGGCTCGAACAGTCTACACCGTATTATCCACAGGCGAATGGGCAGGCCGAGGCAAGTAATAAAGTGTTGATCGGCATCCTCGAAAAAATGATAAAAGAAAGGCCTGGCATGTGGCATTTGAAGTTGAACAAGGCATTATGGGCATATCGAACATCGCCCTGATCGGCGACTGCGACAACCCCGTACACATTAACCTATGGACACGATGCAATGTTACCAGTCGAGTTAAGCGTAAATTTGTTGCGATTAATCGAACAAAGTAGTTTGTTTAGCGCCAAATATAATCAGTCCATAAGATAGGAACTCGAAGATTTGGAAGAAGCACGACTTGACGCTTATAACTTACTGGTGGCACAAAAACGGATTGCCGAGCGAGCCTATAATCAAAAGGTACGACAGAAAACATTCGGCGAGGGTGAATTAGTGTGGCAAACGGTGTTACCCGTAGGACTAAAAGACCCTAGATTCGGCAAGTGGTCGCCAAATTGGGAAGGACCGTTCGTTGTGCATAAAGTATACGAAAAATGGGCGTATCATCTTAAAGACCGGACCGGTTTGGTTCACAGATTGCCGATCAACGGGAAGTTTTTAAAAAAATACTACCCAGTCACGTGGGAAATGCGGGAATAGAAAATCAATTCATTAATATTGGTAAACATGTACAAGACGACTGAATTGATCGTTTTTACATCCAAGTGCCTTTAAGGCGAAGAGGGTAGGAGGGTGCCAAGCAGGGCCTTCAACTCCAACCACCGTACCTCGGCCATGATAACTTCAGCTTGCCGATTCCTCTTGTCCAGCTTCAACCGCTCGACCAGTTTTGTGGTCGCCGCGTACTCAGTTAGGCAATCATTTCCGCCCGATTCGAAGTCTTTAGCAAGCTCGGAAGCAATGGCCGACCGACGTTTTGCTAGTTCGGCCATCTGACGGTCAAGCTCGGCTAAGGCATCTCCTTTTGCCCTTAGATCGTCGATTTTCGGACAGAGAGTGTCTTGAACGACCGTGGCAGCTTGCAGGTCATGTTCGGCCTTTAGAGCGGTCTGGAAGATACTAAATGTCTCCCGAACCCGCTCCAAGGCAGACGATGCCCGAACAATGGCATCTCCGCTCAGGCGACCGTCGGCTCCAAGGTCGTTCAGACATATGCCAAGTAGATCAAGACCGTTGCGCTCGAGTACTTGCGACGTTGAAAGCGACAGGACTTCTCGCAACTGAGTTAGAGCGCTTGGATCGGCAGCTTCAGTCGTAGCGGCCGAAGGACCGGACTCTGCAGTTGTGCTGGAGATGAGGGTTTTGAATTCGACCTCCCACGAAGCCTGCACATACAAATCAGGTTAAGCTTAAAAGAAGTCATGACAAGAATAACAAGAAGGTTTCATTTTTTAACCTGCCGAGAGGAGACCTCGGCCATATCTCCAGGATCGTTGCTCGAACCTAAAGAACTCTATGGCCGAGCCCAGTGTCTCAAGGTGCTTCTCAGTTCACGCGGCCGATGAAGGCTATCTACGTTTGATGGCCACTGAGGCGGCCAAGAAATATAGATAACGCCCTTTGGCGCGTAGAATTTTCGGTGAAAAGAGTGTACAGGCACCTGACATTTAGTATTTTCTTCGTTTAGAATTCTAAAGTAGAAAAGCAATCAAGGAAAGATGGTAGAAGGTACTTACGAAGGCTGAAGTAACCTCCTGCGAAGGAATGTGGAAGCCCTGGTCTTGAGGATGAACGGGCGACTCCGCCATTGCCTCGGGTTCCTCGGCCGGTCGTTTGCCACGGTCGGCTGTGGAGGGGCTGACCGGGACAGCCGCTTCGGATGAGGCAGGGACATCCTGGTCCTGAGAAAGAGCGAGGGGTTCGACCATAGCTGTTGGTTCCTCGATCGGACGCTTGCCACGATCAGCCGTGGAGGGGCCGGCTGGAACCACCATCTCAGAGATTGGAGGAGGTTGTCGGCGAGTATGAGGACGATTTGCAAGCGGGACCTCATCGCTCCCCTCACTCTCTTCCAGAATGAAGACCGAGGGCTTTTGGATTTTTAGGGGAAGTTCCCTCGGTCACAGAAACTGCCTTTTTCGGAACAGGTGCCTCCTCGACAGAAGGAGGCACAACTGGTGTTCCAGCCCTAGAAATAGGTCGCGTTTGAACTGTCATTGCGGCCAGAGCTGGCTGTTTCTCAACCGAGGGTTGGCCGACGGCAGGAGAAGGGGAAACACTGGGAGTCGTCGCCCCTGAAGTTTGACTGGAGATGACGTGGATCTCCCGTGCACCTTTCTTTGCTAGCTTTTTTACCCGCTTGGCAGGCGGTGAAGGTTCGACAGGCGGCTCGGCCTCTTGGCGATGCCTTTTGGTCAGCACAGCCCGACCAGCAGTTTTATCCTTCTTATCCACGACCGATTTTTTCTTGGCCGTAGCCGCGGCAACTGCCTCCACTTTTCTCAGTGGCCGACTACCTGAGAAGATAAAAAAAAATCAGCAAGGCAAATCAGTAAGGCAAATCAATATGCAAAGTTGAAGGAAAATAGGAGAAATGAACAGTTACCTTGAGTTTGGGGGGCCGAGGCCTTCTTAGGTCAGTCACCGAAGAGTTTGTTCAGCACATCTTCGACCGGAGCACCAAAGAACTCCTGGGTGTAATCTTCCCACCAATCACCGAAGGTGTCAGTACAAAGGGTTTCTGGGGTGACCGGTCGAAGGCGGAATTTTTGGCAGTGCTCTTGGAACTCCCTCGTGGCAGTTTTGCATTCCTTCTCCGAGGAACGGGGCTCACGTCTACGGCTCAGAACTGTTCGGGAGGAGAGAAGGGGGACCAGGCAGCCCTGGAGATAGCCAAGCTGTCTAGCAAGGAAGTTAGGATGGTACACTTCCCAACCCACTCGTTTCCCATCGCAGCCGAGAGGAAGGTCGCGAGTGAGCACAAACGACCCCCAGGACTGACGAAGGTCGGCATCTTCCCCCGCGCCCCACATGGATGTAGGCAGTCTGATGGATGAGGGATAGTCTCGACGACGACATATCAGGAATTCGTCGTTGGAAAGGTCATCAAGAGCGAAGAAGTACCTAAATACCTATTCGGCTTGGTGAGGAGGTGTCGGTCGGGAGGCCAGCTGAGGTCCAAGCACCTCCGTTGGTGAGAAGTCGGCTATGGCCGGCCGAAAGGAGGCGAAGTACACTTGTAACCAGAGTTGGAAGACCCAGAGGTGACCATTCTGGTGAGGGTCGATTTTGTGAAGGGTCGCCTCGGCCAGGCAGCGGAAGAGATGGGCGAGAATGTTGGAGCTCAGTGACAGGACGTGACCACTAGCCAGGGCCTCGGCTACCGGCATGTTCTCGACCAAGCATTTGTTCAACTTGGTACAACAAATGTACTTGTTGTACCAATAGAAGAGGAAAGCTCCATGTTCTCCTTCTCGCAGGTCCTCTTCTCCTCGGCCGGCGAAATGAAGATAGAGGGTGTTGTAATTGAAGAAGTTCTTGTGGAGCTTCTGAATGTCTTCTTTTGACGGGATTTGACATTCACGGTTCAGCGTCTTGAAAGCCCGTTGATCAAAAAACGTCTTCAGGTCAATATTCGACGGGTACCCAGAGAGTGCCGCGTCGATAGGGATCCCAGTTGCTGAAGTCCCCAAAATGGCAGTGACATCGAGAATGGTGGGACCGATGGGACCAAAGGGAAGAACCATGGTGTTGGTGATCGAGCACCAGAAGCACAAGGTGGCTAGGAGAAGCTCCTTGTCGAGAACAACATCCATTGAAGAGAGGAGGATGGCGTCGTAGATGCCGAGGGCCTTCCATTGCTCGCCGAAGAGCCTTTCCATTCGAACAACCCAGGCTGCCCAGGTCGTGGTCGTCGAGGGCCAGGAGCCTTGGGGTTTCGCTGCATCCCATCTCGACCATTCAAACCCTTGGAACAAGGGTGTTAGGCAGTGCTCCTAGAGAAGGCCAGTAATGGTCGACGGTACTGCCACCTTGAAAATAGGACCCAAGATTTGGTAGGGAGTGCTCATGTCACTTTCAAACCGTATGGTTTTGATTGAGCTCCGATCAAGAATTTTCTGATGCTGTTCACATTCCCTGGAAAGCTTAGAGATGAAGGACGCCATTGTATGAAGGAAGCACGGCGTAAAAAGTTTTCTGGGTTGGGGGAGTTGAAGACGAAGACCTGGGAAAAAGAAATGTGCTGGAGAATAAGGGCAAGAAATTTCAGAATAATTTTGGAAGCGTAAAGTATGAATGAGGATTTTCAGTATTTATAGGATTTTGGCAGGAAGGGGCAAAATCGACCGAGGGAATCGCCGATCATGATGAACATTTGGGAAATGCAGTTGAGAAGACCGAAGGTTTCAGGTTTTGGGGGCCCACGATCGCGTGTGCCGGCGAGATTGATGGCGAAAGACGTTTCGATGCTTGTACGATGACAAGTGGACTCACGGATTGAGGTAGTGGCTCGCGGATTGAGGTAGTGGTTAAGTTCAGCCATAAGGTTATAATGGCGAGACGGTTCAGGCAACCGCACGCCTTAGACGTCATTATTAGGGAGTGGCCGTGTTGGAGGACGTCACGTGGCGAGTTTGGTTAGCAGGATCAAGATCGTGCAATCATGTTCAATAAATGTGCCTTGGAACTCGGGCATTAGGGTTATAAGTGACAGATTCGCTTCTTCAAGGCCGAAACTCGGCTGAAGAATTCAGGCCGAGGACCGCAGAAGCGAGGGGGCAATGTTTGGGCCCAAAATAATAGTTTGGGCCGAGGGTAGGAACATTCTCGGCCCGAGAGGCCGTGCGGCAAAAGGGCCATGGATCGTTCAGCTCGTGGGCTTCCAAGCCTAGGTCAGTTTGATCAGAACGCAAGTTGAGTCCTAGTACAATAGAGAGTCTCGACGGGATCAGTAATTCAGAAAGCGAATCCGGCTCAGTTAAGGACTAGATTCATAGTCCTAGTGAAGGTAGGACTGGTCGAGGTGGTGTTGATCCGGAGAGGAAGACCTAGTCCGAGTAGGATTTTAACTCGGATTCAGGATCCAGTGCTATAAATAGGGGAAGCTGTGCGTTAGAAAAGCCCCCTACAAATCAATACAAAATTGCCCTGCGCAAATTCTCACAACTTGTGATTTTTCTTTTTCTTTTTCGCTGACACATCTTCCGTTGGCATCAACAGCACTGTGGAAGCAACCGGTGATATCTTAAGTCGGCATAGATAGCTCTATCACCGTAGAATCAGTCGGTCTCGTAGTATCTTCCGTTGGCATCAACAGCACTGCGGCGAGAACGATTGATTACCTATCCAAGTCTCGGTCGAGAAGGATTTCTGAATCCTTATTGGTCGAGGTCATCTCATCAGCCTTCTTGGCGAAGTGAGGTGTTACAAGTTATTACATTCGGCACGTTGAAAGCCGAATTTGATATTGAACTTCGTAAAAATAGTAGCCTTGTCTTCAGGTTCGAGAGCCCAAGAGGCCGAGACGTGTTCCTTCCTCGGCCGCAATCGTAAGATGCAGAAGTCAGCCGCGCACCCAACGCAACATCAAAAAATTTACTCCTCGGCCGAGCTCGGCCGACGAGTTGGCACGCCCCGCAATCATCGAAGGACGTAGTTAGCTTATAGATTACTCGGCCTGCGCGCCACGTAGGCTTTGTAGTTTCTAGGGTCAACAATGGTGTAAAATGTTACACTTACGTATAACTGTAAGCTCCAAAATGCGAGGTTTATTACTTATTATATATCATGTAGAGGAATTTCCTACACCTTTCCTGCCGATTGCGATAAGCAACGTCGATAAGTTCAGCATGAAATACTGTTTCTGTACAATTCTTTATCACCTAATGGAGTAAAAGGTGTTGTAAGTGGTCATTTATCATAGTGGTGGAAATGAGTTGAACTCTTGTATTTCGGAGTGAGTTCAAATTCCGTCGATGACTAATCTAAAATCTAATCTAACAAAATTTATTGTTTGACAAAAATATGGAGTAAAAGGTGTTAGAAAGTCATGTACGATTTTTTTAATTTGTTTTTGTATCTGCATGTCATCTTTTAATTTGTGGCATTGTTCAAACTTGGCTACGTCTTAATTGGTCTCAAATGGTAAAAGTTTCTTTTGAACTAAAAGTTTCTAATTTATGTGTGTGTATACAATCATCAGGTGCATTAATCTAAAAGGGTTTGTTTCTATATATTTTGAAAATTAAAGTTGTTTTGAAAATGTGCAAATTAACCATAAATAATATATAGTAGTAATTGTTAGGAATGAATCTCACATTGATGAGAGGAGGGATCTTGCATGGGCTTATAAGTAAGTTGAGTTACTCTACATATTGCTAATTGGTTTTATAGTGGAACCTTAACTTTCTTCATGATATCAGAGCCAGGTTGGCTCGCGTGTGAAGCCCAATGGCACACATACTCCACGTCACCCAATTCATGTTATTCACTTGTTTGGCTTGAAAATCCACCACACGTGAGGGATCCTATGAGAATGTGAAGGTAAATGATGAGTCCTACATTGGTGAAAGGAGAAACATTGCAAGAGGTTGGGTTACTCTCCATATTGCCAATTGATTTTATGGTGAAACCTCAATTTTTTTCATGGTAATAGAGCAGGTTATCCTGCATGTGAAGCTCAATGGCCGCATATGTTCCACGTCACTCCGTTGTGTTGTCCACGTGTTAAGCTTAGAAATTTCTCACATGTAAAGGAGCGTGTTGAGAATGAATCCCACATTGGTGAAAAGAGAGGCTTTGCATGAGATTATAAGTAAGTTTGATACTCCCTATATTGCTAATTGGTTTTACGGTGAAACCTCAACTTTCGTTACTAATATAGTATGCACTTGTGTATAGAAGCATGTTTTACAATGACTAATTTATCACCTTCCTTGTGTATAGAAATAGAAAATCTTACTTTATATCTTTTTCGTATTTAACTTGCCTGTCAACCAATAGTCATAAGTTTCACCACAAAAAACAAAAAAAACATTTTAAAACCCAAACTAACTAACTTTGTTAATCCCTAATTAACCAACCTGAAACTAAAAGCATAAAAAGGTAATAAAATTCAAAATCTAGATTAATGTACTAGAACACCAAATTTCACTCAATTTATTTATATAACAATTCCACAATCATCGTACTAAAATTCAATATATATTGGACTATTCGACTATAATAAAACATAAACTGCAACACATAGTCTGAATTCACGTAACTGCAGGATAGAAACTGCAATGTATTATGTAGTTTATGATTTGAGCTTCAAGGACGAGCTAGCACGTCAAGTTTCAATTTTCAAGTCTCAGTCAGATCATTAAGAGTGAAAGAGTCATATTTTAACTATTCACAAGGGCATGAAAACCCATATGACATTTTGCATTAACCTATACTAATTAATAGCAAGGCCCATTGACCTTGCCCAAAATCAAAATTAACTCTTGATATATTTCTAATTACTAAGATTATATTGACTTTTACCTATATTTCCTTATTACTTATACAATAATATTATTTGAACACACAAAAATGACACGTACTTATTGGCTGATTGGTTCTTACCCCCCCCCCCTCCCTCTTCTAACAACATAAGTTTAGGGGGCGTTTGTTTCACCTCCTTAGGAGGGACTGGACTACAGTCCCATGTTTGACATGGTCTTGGATTAGAGTTAATGGGACTCGCCTCGACTACGAGGCGCCCCGCACTTCACTAAACCTCAATATCTAGTCCCACCGTTTCACTTGGTATTAAGCAGGACTAACAAAGAAACGAACCGACGACCTCAGCCCACCCTTTCTCCGCATGTGTCTCTCTCTCTCGTCACAAATCCATGTGATGCAGCCATTCCTCTACAGCCCCCAAAATTGATTCCCACCACTCTTGCGGTGCAGCCTTTCCTCCGCCGATGGGAAACGGCGGTTACAATGCCATTTTTTTTCTTCTGGGAAGCGTTGTTGATGGTGCTGGGTGTGTGGCAGCTTACAAAACTGGGTATTTCTGGGTCTCTCTCTTTCGGGCCTGGTTATTTCTAGGTCGATTGGGTCTTCGAAAATCTGTTGTCGCAGACTAGTGAGTTGCTGCGGTAAGGAAGCAATTGAATCGCTTTAATAGATAAACAATTGAATTGGGATAGAACATCTGGGTATTTCTTTATTGTTGGTGTTGGAGAGTTGCTGCGATAGGAAATTAAAAAAAATTGCTGGTAATTGAATTGGTAGACGAAGCATCTGGGTCCTTCTTGGATAGGGAATAGAGAAGCAATTTAATTAGGTTTTTTAAATTTAAAATAACTACAAAATAACATTTTATAATATAAAATTTAATATTTTTTCATGTCTGCCTTATTAGTCCGGCGCCATACCAAACACTTCACTATTTTTAGTCCTGCTTAGTCTAAGCCAATCCAGTCCAGCTTAGTCCCTGAAGTTAGTCCAGTCCGAGATAGTCCGGTGCAACAAACGCACCCTTATAGGTTAGATACTTCAGAGCTATCAAGTGTAGGTCACCCAAGACCTACGTATGCAATAATCTATTTTTAAGTAAATAAAATAAAATAGGAAACATGTCAAATTATCAAAGAGACATGCTAAATGCCCATTTCCAACAACACCGATATTATCCTCAACTTGGTAATTGTTATTTGCACAACATCAATATTAGTTGAAGTGAGGTTATGATATTTAAACTCTTCTTTTCTTAGAGCTACTGTCGATGTGAGATATTTTGACATGCTCCCTCACGTGGGACCCAATTAGTGGGCCACACATCACATAGGAGATTTACACATCGGCAACCATGTGGAGCCAAGGGATCCACCATCATCGCGTGGGGCCAAGGGGATCCACCGATTACATGGCAGTACGGGCCCGTTCTCTGCCTCTGATACCATGTTAAATTATCAGAAGAGACGAGCCAAAGTCCCACTTCTAGCAACACTCATATTGTTCCCAACTTGATAATTACCACTTGCGCACAATTTGTCACGTGTGAGTTTTAATACAAAAGGTCTCGATATTAGTTGGAGTAAGGTTAAGATATTTAAAGTTTTATTTTCTAGAAAATAAGGTCGTTGTGAGATATTTTGATAACATTATCTGATCGTGACTGTGTGACAATTACACTTAAAAAATTACAATGACGGTATAATAAAAAGATATGACAAAGAAATACCGCTCTCTAGTTACATGGGGAGACAAATGAGGATAAGGAAATAGATATTAAATAAGAAAAGTAAACAAGAAGAATCCAGTTTCGGCCGGCTTAACAGAAAATTCTCTGAGCAAAGTTCTAAGAAAGTTCCCAACCCTCTTGTATGACAATACCTATGCCTTGTGCTTGTCTCCTGTCCCCCGCCTTCACCAACACCTCCTCTCTATAATTACAAACCGTAATTTCCGATATTTCATATTACCATCATATATCCTAGAAAACTAAAACTTGAAGTTTTGTTTTGAAGTATGAAGTCCAACCATCAGGATCATCAAGATTCAAAGACCTCCAGTACTGATGAAGAGGCTGATCATCAACCGCATGCGAACGATGACATGGGCACAGGGCGGTCGTACGAGTGTGTATTTTGCAAGAGAGGTTTCACAACGGCGCAGGCCTTGGGAGGACACATGAATATTCACCGGAAAGAGAGAGCCAAGACCAGACCTAGTTCAATTCCTACAAGTTTGGCTTCGTCGATTAGCACGGCAGTAGAAGATCAGAATCATCCGAGGGCAGCATTATACCGTGCAATTCAAAGCTACCGGCCAGGGGTGTTAAGGCCCCCACATGCAAATCATATTAGTGATGAGGACTTGTGTGCAAGAAATTATATTCCCAGGCACCGGAATCTGCTAAGAGATGATCATCGGGATTGGAGATCAGGGAGTAGTTTGAGCTTGGGAATGGGCCAGCCATCGGATGATTACAAGGAGAGAGTGATTAATGGTGGCCTTGAAGAAACGGACGATGAATTGGATTTGGAGCTTCGACTTGGTCATGATCCCTAAGTTTATTTGTTAATTTTATCAAACATTTGAGAGATCATAAATTCTACATTTTTATTAATTAATTTGCACACCACTTTTTAGTTGTGCGTACAGTTATGGATTTATCTGTACAAATTTCAATGTGATATTTTTTTTCATGGAAAAAAAGTGAGAAGTTATAGAATATCTCAACATCCCAAATTTTCATGGCAATTTTCCTCTAACGGCCGGCAGGATTTAACGGCAGGAAGAAGGAGCAATTTTACCCAGGTACGTATAGTAAGGAAGGTATTTTGCTTCATCCATCAACATGTAAGGATGATAAGGGTTAAGATACTGCCATGTGTAAATAGATTAGGCAGTATAGTTGTTAGTTTGTTAAGAAATTGGTTGCTTAGGGAGTAAGTAATGTAACTAGTATAAAAGGAGATAATAGGCTTGTATTAAGATAACAATACAGTCAAGAAATATATTAGAAATTCTCTCACTTTGTCTCCTTTTCTCTCTCTGTCTTTTCATCTTCTTGAATACTTGATTACCATTGATAAGCTTGAAGCTGTGTTCTTGATATTTCTACATGGTATCCTCGCCAGTGATGGGGCATTTCCTTCGTTCCTGACTTCTTCTGCTTCCGCGATTCTCTGTGATTCTGGTTGTGGTATGAAATTTCTCTCGGTCTTCTTTTATTGAGCTTCTTCTTCCTCTGGCAGATATTTCGACTTCTTGCATAAGTTGTGTTTGATGAAATGCGTGTGAAGACATAATCCTTTTTCCACTGCTATCTACATAAGTTTGGCCTTTGCATTGTTGTTCTGTGTTAATTTCGTCACGAACAAGTCTCTCCAATCCTAATTTCTTCACGAGATTCAAGAAAATATGATTACTGCTGCACACTTACAACTCGTCCAGTCTCCAATTACAAATCTTGTGCCAAATGTTTCTACTTCTGTTACTGTGAAGCTTGATGATACGAACTACTTAGTTTGGCATTATCAATTACGGTTGTTGCTCGAGAGCCATGGTATTCTTGGTTTTGTGGATGGCTCCAAATTATGTCCTTCTCGGTTTGTGGATGAACCTGATAAAGAAGGAGTTGAAACCGAGAACTATCAGATCTGGAAATTACATGATCGTGCTTTGATGCAACTTATAATTGATACTCTTTCTCCTACTGCTATGTCTTGTATCATTGGCTGTACTAGTGCTCATGAGATCTGGATCAACCTGAGAGATCGATTTTCTACTGTCACAAAAGCCAGTATCTTTCAGATGAAGCTTGAGTTACAAAACATTCAAAAAGGCTCCGAATCTATTTCCAAGTACTTTCAACGTATTAAGGATGTTCGTGATCATTTGTCAGCAGCTGGAGTTTCTTTTGATGATGATGACATAGTCATTCTGGCTTTAAAAGGTTTACCTTCTGAATATAATACTTTCAGGACAGTAATTCGAGGGCGTGAAAATGTGATTTCCCTTAAAGATTTCCGCGCTCAGCTACTGGCTGAAGAAGCTACAATTGAGAATAATCAGTTTTCTGGTTCCTTTACCACTGCCATGCTTGCTCAGGGTAATGAGTCAAAGGGCAAAGGTCTTATGCTTGAAGAAGGTTCTTCCCACAGCAAAGGATTCTCTCCACCTCATTCAGGCCCATATCATGGCAGTTCTTCTAATCAAGGGGCTTCTTCCGGCTCTTACAATTCTAATGGTCCTCCTTATCCTTCTGGAGGTTTCCGGGGCTTCCATAATAATAGAGGCCGTGCTAGGGGCAGAAACAACTCCAGTTCCAATTTTCGATTCTCTGGAAATAACAGCCCCGGGATTCTTGGCCCTGCTCGCCCTCACATCTCCACTTGTTCTGACCATGGCAATGGTGTACCTACATGTCAGATATGTAATAAAAGAGGTCACGTTGCTTCTGATTGCTTCCAGCGGCATTCTTCCACAAATAGGCCATCTTTCTCTCTCCAATGTCAAATTTGCTGGAAATTTGGCCATTCTGCATTGCAGTGCTATCACAGGGCTAACTTCTCCTATCAAGGCCGATCACCACCTTCTACCTTAACTGTTATGCATGCCAACTATCAACCTTCTGCACCACTCGACCAATTTTGGGTGGCTGACACGGGTGCTACCTCTCATATGACCTCTGATTTGACCAACCTCACCCAGGCTACTCCATTCCTTGGTGCTGATACTATAACCACTGCTAGTGGTTCAGGTTTGCCAATATCTCATACTGGCAGTTCATTCTTACATGTTCCACAGTATGCTTTTCAGTTAAAAGACATATTGCATGTTCCTCAAATCTCACAGCACTTGCTCTCTATGTATAAGTTGTGCAAAGACAACAATTGTAGATTTATCTGTGATGAATTCTGTTTTTGGATTCAGGACAAGATCACAGGGACAATACTGCTGCAGGGACTGTGTAGGGATGGCTTGTACCCGATTCCATTTCATATACCTCAGCATATACTTCCTAAAGCATCTCATACATCTCACTCTCTCACAAATAATCAAACCTGTTTTCTTGGTCATCACATCAACACAAGTTTGTGGCACAACAGATTGGGGCATCCGTCCAATGCTGTGGTTTCAACAATGTTGAATCAGTCACAAATCTCATTTTCTGTTGATCCCTCTAAACATGTGTGTATTTCCTGTTTAGAAGGCAAATGTACTAAGCTACCTTTTTCTTTTCCTGCCCATAAGTCAGTTAAACCCTTTGAGGTTTTGCATAGTGATGTGTGGGGACCATCACCTACTATGTCCGTTGAGGGATACAAGTTTTATGTACTTTTCATTGATGAATGTACCAGGTTTACCTGGATATTTCCTTTAAGAAATAAAAGTGAGGTGTTTCAAGTCTTTGTGCATTTTCATGCTTTTATATCCACCCAGTTTTCTACCTCGGTTAAAACCTTTCAAAGTGATGGTGGTGGTGAGTATTGTAGTACTCGTTTTCAGCAATTTTTGTTAGATAAAGGCATTATTCATCATAAGTCTTGTCCTCATACACCTGAACAGAATGGCCTTGCTGAACGAAAGCACATGCACATCGTTGAAACTGCATTGACTTTATTAAGCACTGCCCAATTACCTCCACAGTTCTGGTTTCATGCATGTGCCATTTCTGTTTATTTGATTAACCGAATGCCTTGTTCCACGTTGTCTATGAAGTCTCCTTATACTTGTCTTTTTGCTCAACCTTCTGCTTTGACACATTTGAAAGTTTTCGGGTATAGTTGTTATCCCTTGCTCAAGCCTTACAATACCAACAAACTTCAACCCAAAACAGTTCAATGTATATTTCTTGGTTATGCAGGTCAATACAAAGGGTATATTTGTTTTAATCCTCTCTCAGGGCGGTTTTATGTCTCTAGACATGTTGTTTTTTATGAAACTAATTTTCCCTACAAACACTTACTTGTCAAACCTTCACAGTGTTCTCCTGTGTTTGTCACCCCACCATCTATTACACCACTGGTCACAGGTCAAAATGTTGTTGTTTCTCCTCACACATCTGCATCTCATGCATCTTTACCATTGTCTCAACCCACTAGAGCTTCAGAGTTCCTTCATGAACCCACTAGTGCCTCTGAGTTCTTGGCCTCCCCAATTCGAGTTCCAGAGTTTTCTTCATCATCTCCCCCTCTCCCTGACCCTATATATCATGCTTCAGAGTCTTTGACTTCTCTATCACCTACTGTACCTGCATCTTCACCCTCTACACAGTCTCCAGTCCCTGCTGATCCTGATTTTCAACCAGAAAATCTCACAATTGTTCTTCCCGTGCATTCTGTGAGTTTACATCCCATGCAAACTCGGTCTAAAAGTGGCATTATTAAGAAGAAAGCCTTTGTGGCATCTATATCATCTGTTGGGCAATCAGATGTTGAACCCTCAACCTTCAAAGCTGCGAGTAAGATTGTGGAGTGGCAGTCTGCTATGCAGGATGAAATTGATGCCTTACATGCTCAACATACTTGGGATTTGGTTCCTCTTCCATCTGGGAAGAACTTGGTTGGTTGTAAATGGGTGTATCGGGTCAAGAAGAATCCAGATGGGTCTATAGCCCGATATAAGGCTCGGCTAGTTGCTAAGGGGTATAATCAAGAGGAGGGCATTGATTATGGTGAGACCTTCAGTCCTGTAGTCAAGCCAACTACTGTCCGCCTTATCTTAGCACTTGCAGCTCAATTTCGATGGTCTTTAAGGCAGCTTGATGTCAAAAATGCCTTTTTACATGGTGATCTCCATGAGGAAATGTATATGTCCCAGCCTCCTGGTTTTGGGAGTCCTCATCATCCTTCTCATTTTGTCTACAAGCTTCATAAATCCTTGTATGGTCTTAAACAGGCCCCAAGAGCCTGGAATGACAAGTTTACTAGTTTCTTACCAGGATTGGGATTTCAGGCTTCCCTTGCTGATCCTTCTTTGTTTGTTAAACACACTTCTCTTGGGATTGTGGTCTTGTTACTTTATGTAGATGACATCATCATTACTGGTAGTAGTTCATCTGATATTGAAATCGTAATCTTGGCGTTAACCAAGGCTTTTGATATGAAAGATTTGGGACAGCTACACTATTTTCTGGGCTTGCAGATTTCTTATCATTCAACTGGTTTATTTGTTTCTCAGCAGAAATATGTCCGAGAATTGTTAGCTCGAGTGGACATGAGTAACTCCAAACCTTGTGCTACACCTTGTCTTCCGTCTCATCGGCTCTTAAAGGATGATGGTGATCCATATCACAGTCCGGATCAATATCGCAGTATAGTTGGTGCTCTGCAATATTTGACTTTTACTCGTCCTGATATTGCGTTTGCTGTTAATCAGTGTTGTCAGTTTATGCATCAGCCTATGACTTCTCATGTTGTTGCTGTCAAGCGCATTCTTCGATATCTCAGTGGTACAATTCATTATGGCATTAATTTCCAATCTGGTCCCTTCTCTCTGCACGCGTATAGTGATGCCGATTGGGCCGGTGATCCCAATGATTGACGGTCAACCTCTGGTTTTATTGTGTTTTGTGGTTCCAGCCCTATTTCCTGGGCTTCCAAGAAGCAACATACGGTTTCAAGATCATCTACCGAAGCTGAATATAGAGCCCTGGCCATCACTGCTGCTGAATTATCCTGGATCCGACAGCTCTTATGTGATCTTCATGTCCCTCTTTCTGCTCCTCCTTTACTGTTGTGTGATAATATCAGTGCCATTGCCTTGTCTTCCAATCCGGTATTCCACTCTCGAGTTAAACATATCGAGATTGACTATCATTTTGTTCGTGAACGGGTGATTCGTGGTGACTTAGATGTGCAGCATGTATCTTCCAAGGAGCAATTTGCTGATATTCTCACTAAGGGCTTGTCTAATTCTCTCTTTCAAGAGCATTGTTCCAATCTCATGCTTGGTTCGAACAAGTATGAGATTGAGGGGGGATGTAAGGATGATAAGGGTTAAGATACTGCCATGTGTAAATAGATTAGGCAGTATAGTTGTTAGTTTGTTAAGATATTGGTTGCTTAGGGAGTAAGTAATGTAACTAGTATAAAAGGAGATAATAGGCTTGTATTAAGATAACAATACAGTCAAGAAATATATTAGAAATTCTCTCTCACTTTGTCTCCTTTTCTCTCTCTGTCTTTTCATCTTCTTGAATACTTGATTACCATTGATAAGCTTGAAGCTGTGTTCTTGATATTTCTACACAACACACCCAGCCCTAATTTTTGTTAGATTTTTTAAGAAGTTGTCTTATAATTTATGTCTTCTTCTTCCTTCCATTGTATATGTCTCTTAATTACAACACGCCCCCCCCCCTCCTCTCTCTCTCTCTCTCTCTCTCTCTCTCTCTCTCTCTCTCTCTTATTTTACACCTAGCCAGCTAGCCCAAGTTTTGCGTATAAATTTGTACTGCTGTACTTCGTATCATATTGTATGAAGAGATTAAAATTTCTTGTTATCCAGAATTACATAATTAATTTGCTTGAATTCTTGCTTCATTAACCCATATCATCAGTTATGTTTAATTGCTTTTTTTTCAAGAAAATGAATCAACAAGTACAGGAAAACTGTTAATACTAACTGGGAAACCTTGCTTAATTCCCTGTTCAAGTTTCTCTTGTGCCCTCTGATCCGTGCCAAATGGTCCTGTGTACGTCTAAATCATCGCATACCATTGGCCGTTGTAGCTCGACTGTTCAATCCCAACTTACCATACACATTTCAGGTTAGCTCTGAGATTTTAGACTAAATTATTCTTTTTAAAGTTCCTTAAGTTACATTGGAGGGCTGGAACCCTGAACCTAGGATTTTCAGCCGTATATGAACATGGTATCAAATTTAGGTTGTACAAGCTTAATTTGTGCCGACAAAACTTGTTTCGTAGGCTCATTCAACTGGATTTTAGGGTCACTCTCCTGTGCTGTAAACAAATTAGTTTTCATTGTTAAGTTGTATCTGTCTTCATAAACTTGGCAATCTTTTAGATTTGTATGTAATATATAGTAATATTTGTACAAATTAAACGAAGATACTAGTATATACCCAGGTAAGATGTTAACCATTTATAACCATCATGTATAGTTTTTCTAATTTTATGAAATGATAATAACGGATTAGGCGAGTTAAACTACATATAAGGCTTGATCATCGGACTACAAAGAATAATGTTAGCTGTAGCCCTTGATGTTAATTAGGAAAATTAGTAATGTTTGAAGTGGCCAGCTGATAATTATAAACAGCGGATCTCGAATTGATGTGTTAAAGTTTTGATTATTTGGGATTGCGAATGGCATGCTTTGTGGGACTTTGGGATAATTTTCAGACTACATCTTAGATATATAATTCTTAATAATTATATGGTTTTTGTTCAATTCTATTGCTTTTTAATAATTTTGGCTTTAAAACTCTTTACTCGCTTGGAAAGGGATTGTAAAATCAAGGATGAAAAATCTTTTACTTTATGTGGAAGCTTGCTTGAATCTCGACACGCTCCTACAAACATGAACAATTGCTATGACCCTCCGCGCATGTCTAGAACCTTGCAGATCATTGGATTGGCTATGGTATGTCGAGTTGCCCCTTGGTTTTCGCCTCTCAAGACCTAGGGCCGAAAGTGATAGCCCTAAAGACCTAACTAGAATATTTGAACTGTGGAAAAACTTGTGTTTCTTGTATTTTCTCTCTTCCTAAAGCCTCCTTATATAGTGGTTGGAAAGTGTATATAAAGATTGAAAAGTCCATGAAAATCTCAAATATATTATAATATGAATATCTCTTAATTTTCATCTAATTATCACATAGATAATTAGAAAGTTAATATCCCCGTATGGATCATTTATATTTATTTATCCCATAAGATAAATCCTACAGTATTAATAGCAATTACCGGAAGTTGAATATATACTAAACTATAAATAAAATATTGTACGTACATAATCGGCTAAGCATATAATTAAATATATAAAAGAGAAATCTGACTTGACCAAATGAAGTAATATTTAAAGAATTTTCTGCATGCAGGCCACTGCCATGCCGCCATGGGAGTAAATGGAGCGGTTTCATGACGATCGACTGACTTTGACCTGCCACAAGATCAACACATGTCATGCTCAGGAATGCCGACCAGCCTGCAGGGCTGTGCAGGGAACAACTTGATATTATGATACTCTAAACCACTTTAATTTATATTGACGAAAATTCATATTAGGTCACAAAATTACCGTAACAATTACTCAAATTCAGATAACTAACGTTTGTTAGATGGACTTGATGTTGAAATTATATTTTAATTTTTATAATTTATATTCGTTATACATACATTCCTCCATTTGAGTTGATTGTATAAACATAAATATCGATCGCTTCTAGATTGCATTTTTTAACGTTCTAAATTAACTTCCCGAAGGGTTAATGCTCCAAAGAGGTTGATCACCATCCTTGGTTCTCTTCTTGTTCTACGAGTTGATGCTCGACAAGTTCAAATCTTGTCTTTCAAACAACTAGCCACACATTATTAATACACGACTCAAAGAACTTACAATCTAGATGGAGCTTAGAGGACACTGACTTGACTGGTTGAACGACTCGCCGGAACGAAGATTTATGGACTTAGGTTAGCTCTGCAGCTAAACATAATTAGAAGATTGATAACCTCTGTCTGACGATACGGAGGCAGAGTACTTTGTACTTTGTCATGTGGTTGATGAAACGACGTATAACCTGATGCAAATTTCCGGCATTCAACTCCTACTTCATACATTCGAATATCTTTATACAAACATACCAGAATATCTTTACAAGCAGAAGGTAAACATCGATTACAAGGAAAAGCAAGCGTCTTCCATATTCAACTCAAAACTAGTGGCTGTACCAAATCCATCATGGATTAGTTACCTGGTGAGATAATATACGACTAGGAATACGACCACAAACGATGCGACTAGTGTAAACATTCTCTTGCTTGACTTGGTCTCGAAAACCTGACCAAAATGAAACCCATCACAATGTCATGAGTTACGAGGGAACCCTAGGGAGGATAAATGATGAAAAGATGCATATAATTTCGAAAGGGAAAACGAAAAATTTGGAAAGGTGTACAACGGCAGAAATCTAGAGAATGTACCATCTTAAACTTGTCCATTGTACCAGATAGCACCCCCCTCGATGAATCCATATCATTTCCCTGAATTAGATGATGCACGGTATTACAAACAACATATACCACTGTCCGGCCAAAACAAATCTAAATTATAGAGAGAAAGATTTATTAGCTGCAGCATACATACCATTCTGTCCAACATGTGATTATGGCTCTCCACCTCCTCATGTATATCACCTGACAACTGTTTAAGAGAAATGGATAAGTATTTGGCAGGGACATACTAAAACCTATGAAGCTATCTATAAATACTGACATCAATTGCTATTATCTTCAGATAATATTTTGTTAAATCGATAACTTCATAACAAAACTAGTCTTAAACAATGGAGGATTCGAGACAAACATTAAGTTCAATAGGTGATGTTTAATTACATTGTTAAAAGACAAAGGCAAAGAACCATCCGGATCTATACTCGTACTTGAATGATGTCATTGTTGCTGTATGTGTTGCCAATAAAGCATAGGGTAAAGATAAAGAAATTACGCAAAATTTTAAGACATCACCGTACTACAAATTCAAAAGCTATATTTTTCCTCCTCAACCTATTCAAACAGTTGAAGAAAGCATACCGCTGATTACGCAACAACACAGAATCTTATTGATATCATGACATAAAAACCATATATACCGAAGTCAGTAAAAAAAACTAGTAAACAATTGTATTACAACTTTACAAAGTTTCCAGGCATTGAAAGACAAGGGAATGAAGAGGGTAGGGGGAGGGGAGCTTACTCTCTTCAGCAAATTGACTCTATCTTGCAACCCGTCCACTGCCCTTTCATTATCATGTTCATCAATTTCATGGGAGTAGGAAGCTGAGGCCCTGATGCCACCCTCCTCAATGCCATCAAAAAGAGCAACTTTGTTGCCGCGGAAGTCCCTAAATATAAAGAAGATCATTTCGGTAATGTCAGAATGATCAGCAAAACATGCCATTAACAACGGATATTATTTCCTCAAATGTAACATGGGAAAACTCCAGAAAATTTAACAGAATCCTTTTTTCGAAAATTTAAAAAAAGCTTCGGTAACAATCATGAGCAAATCAAAGTGGTTGCAGTATCCAATCAATCAAACCATTTTCTCATCAAATTATGGCAAAGACATCCCAAACAGACAATACCATGTCGAATGAACGCTTACTCGAATATAAATCTCGTTTTATTTTGTACAACCGAAGCAATTCGTACACGAATTGGTCCAAAACAGCCTAAACATAACTTAGCAGAAACACTGACTGAACCCGAATACTAACCCAAAAATGCTCCAAGACCCAATTCCAATATGGGTTTTCGAGTTCACGAAATTCCCAAAGTTTATCACTCAGTTACCAATCAGAACACACAACAAACAGCAAAATCGCACAGCTAAAACCACACCACTACACAGATCCAAATACAAATCTACTATTTACGTCACACGATCAGGTAAATTAGCTTCAGAATGTTCTGGAAAACGAAAGATGAAAATTACAAAACACCAAATGAATCGGATTCGTATGGGAACCGGAATCGAGCTAACCTTCGAGCATTCATGACTGCAATTCGATCCCGTCGCTGCTTCTTTGATCCTTGAATTCGAGTTTCTGTGAAGCAAATTCGAATTTTTCCAAAAATCTTAAAACTGAAACCGAAAATTAAAATCATGATAAAAGCAGAGGTGATGAATGTTTCAGATCTGAGATATTGGGAGCGACGAAACGTACCGTTTTGGAGGAAAGCGGAGGATTTTTCCCTGCGGAGTAAGAAAGGAGGGGGAAAATGGAGGGGAGGAGGAGGAGTTTTAACGACTGATCTAGCGGGGGGAGGAAGGAAGAAAGATTTTACGTTTCTGGGTCCCAAATGGATGATGGGTATGAATATTGGATAAGCATGGGAATGTTTTTAGGGTTGGTTTGATATTGCTGTACTTTGAAAAAAAAATTGCTCTAAGAATAAATGGCTGTGAAATAAATTAGTAGAATATTTGGTAAATTTTTTTGTAAAAGTGCTTTTGGAAAAAAAAAAAAAAAACAGTCTGATAGTGGGTCTTTTTATTAAAGGAGCACTGTAGCTCCGTGTGCTTTGAAAAAAACTAGTTTTACAAAGCTTCAAATACCAGCTTTAACTTTTTCCTTTGATTTCAGCTTATTCTCATAGCAGCTTAAAAAATAAGCTATTTTTTTCAAGTTTACCAAACACCTAAAACTCTTACAGCTTTTTTTTATGGATATTTTTTTTTTAAACACCTAACTCCCAAACCACCCCTTATTGCATTGGGATTTGTTACTACTGTACTGACAGTAAATGAATTTTTCGACTCGCAATGGCAGAATACAATCATGTTTATACATTTTGGTGTGGTTTCATCCGCTGATTTCTTTCTCCTTCGCCAACTAAAAATTTAACAGATAATGCTATTGCTTTGTCTAAAAAAAGAAAAATTAAAATAGCACCATAATGTAGCTAGTTACAAGTGCGTATCGAACTTGCGTTCATGTACATTAAATCTAAATCCCATTCGACTAAGTGGAAGCAATTATTAGAAGACAAAGATCGACTTTAATTATCTGACAATTATGCATATAATAAGTTACTCTACTCCAAAAATTCATAGCGACGAGAAGGTTTGACATTTACATTTTGATTTTTTTACCACTTAAGTTGTAGTATGTACTAATGGTTAGATTGTTCGACTATTAAAGTGATATGTGAGTTAAACGAACTTGAATAAGACATAAAGATGAAGTAAACTGTTAAATTTTCTTATTAGGTTAGATTTTGCTACATGATAACTGGTGACGCTACATAACAAATATTTATTGACTTGTTAGGTAATTTTCGAAAACGTAACAAACATCCATGGACGGGTGATACTTTTAAGAACTATTGGGCTGGGGTGGAATCTGAATAGGGTTTTTCTAACCCGGACACAGCCCATAATATATAAAATAAAAATAAAAAGTGTAAAAAAGCAAAAAATGGTGGGAATTTCATCGTCGTCTTCAATTGGCGAGCATCCAATTCTGGTCGGACTGTGATAAACAAAACCCTAATCCGTACAAGGTAGGGCTTGTTGGAATCCGAATACCTCACATCTCAAGCTCAATGGGCTCACTGAATGATGACGCCGCCGCCACCACCGCCACCACCTTCGAGTCCTCACCCGAGATGGTGAAATTTCTCTGCGACCGGTTGCTTGACCGGGCCCAGCCCATCTCGGAGCGTTTCAGAGCCTTGTTCTCTCTCCGCAACCTCAAAGGCCCTGCCCCTCGCGACGCCCTCATTGCCGGTTCGTTTTCTGTACTTGTCTGCAAGTATTGATTGTTAATCATTATATTTTCCGGAGCCAATTTGCTTGGAAATTCAGGACTTGTTTTGGATTTTCAATTTCTAGAATAAGGGTAATCTTTTTTGATGGATTGATGAGAAATTTGGAAGTAGTTGTTTTGATTCTTAAGGCGAAATTCACTATTTTATCTTTGAGCTGAAGTAAAAGTTTGGACATTGGGCAAGGGGCTGGTAGCTCGGTTAGTTAAGAGCATTCTTCCGTGCACCGGTTGTCCCGAGTTTGATTTGCCCCCTCCCTCGCATGTATTAAAAGAAAAAGTTTAGAACTTTGGATGAACATTGTGACGGCAGTAATCGGTTTTACTAGATAAGTGAGCATTGATCATTAGGACCTTAGGTGTTTGTTGATAGACAGGGCGTTACACTGAACTTCTGGCATTACGATTACAAATGCTTGGAAATGGGCTGGAAGTAAACATGCTATATATTGGAGTTTTTGTTTTGTTCTTTGGTAAATATTAATGGATGTTTTGCCTCCGTAGATCTCCTGTTATAAACCATTGTGTATTGGTAATTACTGTTGTTCTAATTGGTTTAAGGATATGTGGTTTCCTCTGCAGCAACGAGGGATCCTTCCAATTTGTTGGCACACGAGGCTGCGTTTGCATTGGGTCAAATGCAAGATGTGGATGCAATCCCTGCCTTGGTTGCTGTTCTAAATGATTTCTCTTTGCATCCCATTGTTCGTCATGAGGTGAGCTTTGCCACCTCAATCTACTAATATTCCTCGCGATCTTGTAATACATCTTATTTTTCTTATTTCATTTTATGCAGGCAGCAGAAGCTCTTGGTGCAATTGGTTTAGAGAGCAATGTTCCTCTTTTGAAAAATAGTCTAGCTCTAGATCCCGCTCAGGAGGTCAAAGAAACTTGTGAATTGGCCCTTAATCGGATTGAGCAGTTGAAGGATGCTGGTTGTCAATCAAATGATGAAAAATCACCTTTTATGTCAGTTGATCCTGCTGCACCTGCTACTTATGGTTCTTCAGTAAATCAGCTAAGGTCTGCATGGTTATCATTTATATTTTTCTTCTTCCATTTATTCTAATATGTTAGATATCTGACTTGTGTCAATCATTTTAAGGGAAGTTCTTCTGGATGAAAACAAAAGTATGTATGAGCGCTATGCCGCTCTCTTTGCACTGCGGAATGATGGTGGAGATGAAGCTGTTACCGGTATAGTTGATTCATTGGGTTCAAACAGTGCTCTCTTGCGTCACGAGGTTTGTTTATTATCTAATCTATCATACTGAACTTTATAAATTTAGACCGGGCACTCGCGTACACACACACACACTCTCTCTCTCTCTCTCTCTCTCAAAATGGCTATTTGATTTCTAAACTTGCACAAGGATGCCTATAGTTTAATGTTTCTAATTGCTTTTGGAGTATGGTAAATTGACATTCATGCAAAACTAGCATGTTTAGACCTCTTATCTGATATAGATTTGATCGGTGTCTTGTCACCTTCATGTCTTCTTTGCTGTGACTTTCAGGTTGCTTATGTGTTGGGTCAATTGCAGAACAAAGCTGCTTCGGCCGCTCTTTCCAACATACTTATGGATAGAAATGAACACCCAATGGTTAGACATGAAGCTGCAGAAGCTCTTGGTTCGATTGCAGGTACGACTGCTTGATATAATTATGTTTCCAAATATACGTCTGTTTATAGTGTAGTAGCTAATTGGCATTTTGGGGCTATTTAATTAAGTTACTGGTTTGTGCGTAGATGACCAAAGTGTATCACTTCTCGAAGAATTTGCGAGGGATCCTGAACCTATTGTGTCACAGAGTTGCGAAGTTGCTCTAAGCATGCTGGAATTTGAGAGATCAGGAAAATCCTTCGAGGTATGCATATCAAACCATGGTTTGAAACCGGTCAAACTCTAGATTTAGTACATCGTATCCGGAAAACGACTGAAGTCTCCGTTTTATGTGCAGTTTCTCTTCATGCAAGCTCCTCTAGTGCAATAGATAATGACAGACAGTTTCAATCACCCGGTGCATTTCATCCGTACACCAAATCATTCCGACGCAGACAGTTCATCCATGTCGTGGAAGCATGAAGTTGGGGAGAAACAGAAGGAACCAAATGTTTTACTTTGTCCGAATCGAATGAATTAAGCTGTATTATTATACATATTGTCACAAAGTAGTTGGTTTGGGATTATTGGTGTTTGCGGAATAACCTACACGATCATTAACAAATAAAATCACACTGCATGGAGTAATATGACAAATGTGAATTTTTGTTCCTTCCAAGTGCCGGCCACGTGTGAGTTGGCGATCGAGCAGATGCGAGCGGTCGACCGAACCATTCACGTCGGTAGATCGAACCGTTCACGTCGGTAGACCGTACCAAGCACAGCTCTTACGTCAAAATCTTTGAAGTGACCTTTTGACATTGACTTGGTTGCAAAAAGCTTCTTTAGCACACTTTAATACATTATCGTTCAATAAAAAACGCAAGAAAGCTTCTTTTTTTTGAAAGGCCGCAAGAAAGCTTCTTTTGCACGTTGTGATGTGTTCCATATCGGGACTTAAAAGTGAGACTGTGATGATTCGGGCCGGGTCGGGTGAAAAAGGGACGGAGCCTGGGTCCGTTAAAACCAGACAGCAAGCGACAAGGAGCCCGTGTGGAGAACGAAAGTTATTCTTTCTTCCTCAAAATCCCAGCGAGGGTCTCTCACTTCTCAGTTGTAGAGAGAGAAAGGGAGAGAGAGAGGAATGGAGAACCCGCAGGCCCAGAAGCCATGGAAGGTGGAGTACGCGAAGTCGTCGAGATCGTCGTGCAAGACCTGCAAATCCCCCATTGAAAAGGAGACGCTCCGCCTCGGCAAGATGGTCCAGGCCACCCAATTCGACGGCGTCATGCCTGTAACTCACTTCCCCTTCACTCTCTCTCTCTCTCTCTCTCTCTCTAACCCCCATTTCACTTGCACTGTTACTCTCATTGCCATTGGCTCATAGGTATTAACCCAATACGGCAAAAAGTTTAAGAAAGAAAACAAGAACCTTGAAAACATCGATAGTGTGAGAATTTTAATTTTAGAAATTTTGGATTTCTGTTATTTTTTTGTGCATATTATGCTGCATTTTCAATTACTTTGCAGTTTTGTAAGTCAAAAGTCTGGAGCTTTTTGTTGGTTTTCACATTGTTTGGCATTTTAGTTACTGTTATGTAATTGGGAACTTAGTCTCTGTTTGTTTCGAAGTGACGTAGTCATTCAGAAATGTTTGATAATGTTTGTGTTAGTCGGAAAGTGTTCTTCGGCAGATAACTTTCCAAGATTACATGAGGAGATGCTTGTGAGAAATGTTTTTATTTGTTCTTTCTCAGAAAAGAGACAACTTTTCCAGCTCTATTGTGAAGTTGACATATTTATCGAAACATAATCAAGAAAACTTATCCTATTTCCGCTTGAAAAAACTGGAGCTTTATAGATTTATATTGCTGTACTTTTGTTTTCTTAATCTGTCCTCCTGTTTTCTTGTTCGATTTCCTCAAATACTACTGCATATATAAATGTTTGGTTTGTTTTTGTTTTCTGAATCAGATGTGGAACCATGCTGATTGCATAATGAAGAAATCGAACCAGATAAAATCGTACGTGTTACTGTAATGCTTATCATAATCTCCTTTGAATTTAGTGGATGAATGCAGTGATTAACTAATTGCTTTTGTCTTGCATTTAGAACTGATGACGTTGAAGGCCTTGAGCTCATTCGTTGGGAAGATCAGCAGAAAGTTAGAAGTTATGTACAAAGTGGTGGACCCCCGGATACAACACCAGCAACAAGCAAGTTCACTACTAAAGAATGTGGTATTGAAGTTTCGCCAACTTCTCGCGCTACTTGCAAGCAATGCAGCCAAAAGATTTTAAAAACAGAGGTTGGTAATAATGTATCCCTACCATTTCTATGTTCAGGAAGTGAATTTTTGTATTCGTTGTGACAAGCTTTCATCTCAGTTAATCTATAAAAACCTATCATCATCATCATCATCATCATCATCATCATCATCATCATATATAAGATACAATATCTTTCTGCAGTTCTAGTTAATATGGTGTAACTGAAGTTGAGTGCTCTGCAATCTGCATGATTCCTTTTTAGGGGAACTAATAAAAAGTCCCTCACGAAACTTTTTTTTTTAATCGAAAAACACTTAACAACTTGTCTTAGTATTAAGGACACTTTTTATATTATAAGGACAAAAAACAAAAAGGATTCAAACTTCATGAGGGTTTTGAATTGAAAAACATGTCCTTAATAATAAACATAGGTGACCTTAATGATAAAGAACCTTGTCTAAGGGTTTCTGAATAAAAAAAAGTTTTGCGAGGGGCTTTGTATTAATCTTCTTTTCTTTTTATTTCATTCTTAGGTCCGTATATCAACCAAGCCTGAAGGTCAAGGGCCTAGGAGCCTGGCATGGAACCATGCCAACTGCTTCATGGTATTATCACCATCCATCGAAGTGGAGAAGTTGCCTGGATGGGAGACCCTCCCAGTTTCTGATCAGGAAGCTGTACGTGCCTTGGTTAAGAAGGTTCCTTCTAATGCTGGCACAAAACGAAGAAAAGATGCTGGTGATGATCAGAAGTCAAAAGTTGCTAGGTCTGAAGGAGATGTGTCAATGAGCAGGGATGTGTCTGTGAGGAGTGCTTCTGATGTGGGGGATAAACTGGAGGCCCAAACTAAAGAGCTGTGGGCACTGAAAGATGATCTTAAAAAGCATGTGACAAATGCAGAGATGAGAGAAATGCTTGAAGCCAATGATCAAGATTCAACAGGATCAGAGCTTGATTTGCGCGAGCGCTGGTAATATCTTCTACATTGTTCTAAGTGTGGAAATTGGCTATTTTCTTGTCCCTTTAGTTTCTTCTTTTTTGCAGTTTCACTTTTAAAAATAGTTTTTTTGATTAAAAATGGTTTTTCCGTAAATGCTTTGATTCATATTCCTTGTTTTTTAAAGGTTCACAGCTTCGCATAGGCTTGTTAGATTTTGTTGCCTGATTGTTTTCCATAATGTAGACCTCTATTTTTGTTTCCTAGATGTACCCAGCTGTGTGTAAATTCTCGATGTGTTAATTGCTATTGGGTAATCATCGTCTCTAAGTAGATCATTGTTTTTCATCTAATTGACTTGGAGATGATATTTTGTATTGCTGTACTTGTTTAGTGCTGATGGAATGATGTTTGGAGCACTTAAGAGCTGCCCACTCTGTTCTGGTTCTCTTCGATATTCTGGAGGCATGTACCGGTGCCATGGCTACCTATCGGCCTGGAGTAAGTGTTCTTACTCCACTCAGGAACCTGAACGTCTTGAAGGGAAGTGGAAAATCCCAGAAGATACGGAGAATCAATATCTTAAGAAGGTATTCAACTTTGGTTAATTATGCGTTGGTTGGTAGACAAGTTATGAATGGAGTTTTATTTATATATTTATTTGTTTTTATTTGCAGTGGTTTAAATCACAAAAGCTTGCAAAACCTGTGCGGATACTGCCTCCATTGACACCTAGCAAGCCTTCTGAGAGTCCAGGCCAATCTCATTCGTCTAACAGTACAAGCTTGGTGGATTTAAAAGTTGCTTTTCGCGGATTACCTAAAGAATCAATGGTATGCCCTTTTTTGCTCCTTTTAAGTTGTATTTAGTTTTTATCATCTGTGGAATTATCTTTCTTCCGTAGTTTCAGTTCTGTCTATCTATTTCATCAAGGGTGATATTGCAGGAAGAATGGAGTAGAAAAATTGACGGTGTAGCTGGAGTGGTTCATTCGAAGATCAAGAAAGGCATGTGCTGTTCATGGACATAATTTTGATTTAATTTTTGCATTCTTTGGTTTACGGCTGTATCAGTAAAATATGCATAATGATAGTTATTCTTGCTTACCAAATCAAAGTGCAGATACTAATTGCTTAGTTGTGAGTGGAGCATTTGATGATGATGCTGAGATGAGAAAAGCCAGGTTAAGATGCTATTAAATTGCTGGTCTTGACTCTTGAGTATATTTCTACGTTGGTTCCTTTTTATCTGACTATGATAGGTACGTTTTCAGGAGGATGAAATTACCAATTGTTAGGGAAGATTATCTGGTTGATTGCTTTAAAAGACAGAAGAAGCTTCCATTTGATATGTACAAAGTTGAAGCTGTCGGTGAATCCTCTAGCATGGTCACTGTCAAAGTGAAAGGCCGAAGTGCTGTTCATGAATCTTCTGGTCTGCAAGATACTGGGCATATACTTGAGGATGGGAAAAGCATCTACAATACAACTTTAAGTATGTCTGATCTATCAACTGGTGTTAACAGGTGTGTTCGGTTTATTCTATCTTTCGTGCTCAAATATTTTTCTGGTACTAATCTATTGTTCTTCGCATCAATTGGTACTAATCATTTCTTGAATTTAAGTTGCTAGTATCGTTTCTTGCCTTGTATCCTAATGCATGACTAGACCATCATGTTTTAAGATAAAACAATTTTGCAAAATCTTGTTGAAATAGTCTCTCAAAATTGCAGTTTTCTTCTGAACTTAGGTTGGAATATAAACATTAGTTCTTATCAATAATTTTCTTTATAAATTAAAAGGAATAAAGTGTTGTTCTACTGTCTTGGAAGATGAACTTTATTGTATTGTTTTACCCATCACTTGCAGTAGTTGTGTCTTTTCTTTTCATTTTAGCTTTTTTAGAATAAACATTTGAACTCTTATTTTAGTACCTATTATCTCTCAATAAAAATTCACAATATAGGATTATAAATTCTTATTTCTAACTCTCTCTTGCTGTCTCTCTTTTCTATGTAAAGTTACTACATTCTCCAAATTATACAAGATGATAAGAGTTCTGACTGTTATGTGTTCCGTAAATGGGGACGAGTGGGGAATGATAAAATTGGAGGAAACAAACTGGAAGATATGTCGAAATCAGATGCGATCCGTGAATTTAAACGTTTGTTCCTTGAGAAGACTGGGAATTCGTGGGAAGCATGGGAGCAAAAACAAAATTTTCAGAAGCAAGCTGGAAAATTCTTTCCATTGGATATTGTACTGCTTGTTCTGTTCTTTCTTTTATATTTTCCTTAACTCTGTTTTTTGTTCTTAAATTTAATATCTGACTAAAACTTGAAATTTTCAGGATTATGGGATTAATAAACAGGTTTCCAGAAAAAATCAGAACAATGGGGACAGCAAATTGGCTCCTCAGTTAGCAGAATTGATGAAGATGCTTTTCAATGTTGAAACATACAGGTTAGCAAGTTTTTTTCTTTAAATGTTTGTTTCTCCCCCATCCCGTCCTTTTATTTATCTATAACTGTGAGACTGAGTACTGAGTTTTGCAGAGCTGCCATGATGGAATTTGAGATAAATATGTCAGAAATGCCGCTTGGAAAACTGAGTAAAGCCAACATCCAAAAGGGTAAACATTGAAGGGAGAATCTCTTCAATTTTCTGCAGAGCTCAAATATATACTGTTCTATATTCATACTTATTCTAGCTGTTTGGATGATAAAGTATTGTGTCATTTAACTTCGTCATTTGTCTGTTCTCTCTATTCAGGATTTGAGGCATTAACAGAAATACAGAATCTGTTGAATAATAATGGCCATGCTCCTTCCATAAAAGAAAGCTTGATTATAGATGCAAGCAACCGTTTTTTCACTGTGATCCCTTCCATACATCCACGTGTTATCAGGGATGAGGATGACTTTAAGTCAAAGGTACATAAGGGTGTTTTGCATATTCTCAAGCCAGTGGTTTCCTTCATGCCTTTTCAATATCGAAAGATGGTTTTTCTGCTCCTATGTTTAATATGCATGTATTAAATGATGTCATTGGAGTTTTTTTTTTTTTTTGGTTGATGATACCAATCTCTTCCTTAATGGATTGCTTATGTTAATTTTTATGCTAGCACTGTAATATTATTGTTTCATCGTTCAGATATTATCTTTGTAACCATAATTATTTTGATAAGTTATTTACTAAAAAAAATGTGATTCTGGTATGAATAATATTTATGTTTCATTACTTTTCATATGTTAAAAGATGAACTCATGCGAAAAGAAAAAGTTCATGTAAAAGGTGGGATATTGGAGTTTGACATATTAAAAGACGTTGATGCTGAATTTACTGCTGTGATGAACATTTACATTGAAACTGATATTGGCAAGTCTGCATAGTTACAAGCAAGGGATAAAATGTTTATCAGCCTTCATTTATCCTGGCAGGTGAAAATGTTAGAAGCTCTACAGGACATTGAAATTGCTTCCAGATTAGTTGGTTTTGATGCTGATAGTGATGACTCCCTTGATGAGAAGTATAAGAAGCTCCGGTGTGATATTGATCCAATTCCTCATGATAGTGAAGATTATCGATTGATTGAAAAATACCTTCTTACTACTCATGCTCCTACACATACGGTGGGTTATCGTGATACTCTTGAGTTTTGAGCATATGTGCTGGTGACCTATGTTAGTGTACTCAATATTTAAATGTTAATTTATAGTTTTCTTCCCCTAAATCTTGTCTCTGGCATCTTCTAATGCTATCAGGATTGGAGTCTTGAACTTGAAGAAGTTTTTGCACTTGAAAGGGAAGGAGAATTTGATAAATTTGCTCCCTATCGGAAAAGGCTTAAGAACAGAATGCTTCTTTGGCATGGTAAGTTGCACTACCTACAAACATAATGTCATAAAACTTCTGTGCAGTGAGATGGGAAAGTTCCTTGCAATTTTTCTTTTACCAAGGTTGATAGAAATGCACTACTAACTGTACTAACTGATAACTTTATCCTCCTAGGTTCTCGGTTTACAAATTTCGTGGGTATACTTAGCCAAGGACTAAGAATAGCTCCTCCTGAAGCTCCAGCTACTGGTTACATGGTATCTCTCTCTCTCTCGCACATTTATGTCTATGTGATGTCTTACATGTCTCTGCGGGTGCATAGTAGTAGTGTATCTGCTCTTTCTGTAGATTAAGAGTGTAAACATTTTGTATTTCAGTTCGGCAAGGGGATTTACTTTGCTGACCTTGTCAGCAAGAGTGCACAGTATTGCTATACAGATAAGAAAAATCCTGTGGGCCTCATGCTTCTAAGTGAAGTTGCATTGGGGGAGGTGTATGAGCTCAAGAAGGCTGCGGTGAGGACATTTTCCATTATTGTTTTATGTGCTTTGGTTGTGTGTTTTGATATTCCATCTGAAATTTGACATTGTGCGTCCACTAACCCGAGCTAGTGGTATAGACTTGTCATGTGTAACTTTAGTAGCAGTTTGTCGGGGTTCTTATGCATCCCAAAAGTTCTAATGTTGGCGTGTGGAGCCAAAAAAATAATCCCATATCGATGCATCAAATTTTCCATTTCTGATTTGACTTTTGCCCATTTAACTTATTGTTATGCCGCTATCTTTCAGTATATGGACAAGCCTCCTAAAGGAAAGCACTCTACAAAGGGGCTGGGCAAGAAAATACCTCAGGAGTCGGAGTATGTAAAATGGAAGGACAATGTCATCGTGCCTTGTGGCAAACCAGTGCCATCAAATGTCAAGGCCTCTGAGCTCATGTATAACGAGTACATCGTTTATGATACAGCTCAAGTAAGTTCTAAGCTTTGTTTCTGTTAGTAATTGGCACGTGCCACATATGACTCTTATTTCATCACTCGTTTAATAGTGCTGATTAAACAAATAGTTTACAAGTAAATCTAAAAATGGAGTTTTTGAGGGCCATTAGTAACTTTTCCGGGTGATGACATATGTGGACAGGTTAAGATGCAATACCTGTTGAAGGTGAGGTTTCATCAAAAGAGGTGAGGGAGACGTATTGATGTTCAGTATTTTGGCCGCGGTGTAGAGTCAGTGGTGGTGTGTTAAGAAACTCACACGATATTTCTCTGTGCCGGATTTTGGATGAACATAGCGATAAGATCTATTTTGGGGTTTTGTGTGAGATCTTTGAACTTTTGCTTCTGGCATTGGAAAGAATGTTTTTATGAAATAGAATCAAGTCCCTCTTCTTCGGGCATTTTGTTCACTCTTCTTGTATTGAGGATGCCATTGTTCTCCTTGCCTCACAATATCCACAATCTTTCTATAGCATCTTTACATGGAACGGATTTACCATCCTGGTCCAATAATGCATTGTCACGTGGAGATAAAAACTTAAACATGAAATATATTATTGGACCGGAACAGTACATGACAATGAACTTCAATGTAAGTCCTTGTAGTGTATACCAAGGAATCTATCTTTAAATGAAATCCAGTCTGGCAGGCAACTGGAGCATCTAACTGGGCTGGGATATCAGACCAAACAACAACTGGACTAGGGACCTAAAGGAAAAATTAGAAGGAGAAAAACGTAAATGTAAAACCGTCGCCAGTTGGACTACGAGTTGGTGTAAGTTGGATTTTTTTTTGGGGAAAGATTTACCTAGACACAATATGTCAACTTGGCAAATCAAACAATGTATTTTAACTTTCTTACGCAATATTGTTTTAGAACGTAACAGACATAGTAGTTCCGGTTGAAAGCCTATCTTTTATTTATATTTTGTTTTTATAACTTTAGTTTTGTTTTTATACATGATCGATTGTTTCAGGATGTAGAATCATCATTTAAAGTTTAGGTTTTAGGTTGTAGGACCAAAATTTGATACTTAAGACCTAAAGTTAAAAACTCTAAAGGACAACTCTACTCTAAATAAAGAAGATGAACATATGCAAGTGGTGATTAGAATCTTCTTCCTTAACACATTGTCTCCCGAATTCAAATCTTTCTCTCTGCCTCTTGATGGAGATTGGTGTAAATATTTTTTGTCTAGTGCTATGAGTCAAAAGAAAGAAATTACGACCCAAAGAAAAAAAAAATCGTTACCGATACGGGATGAATTGAACTTGGATATGGGATCTTGCAGGCAGCTTTGCATGTGTGCCATGTGCTTGGATGATGATCAAAGTTTGACTCCAAATAAATGTTAACCTAAGCTTCCGACGTCATGTATGTGAATGGATAGGAGTTGTTTATAGAGCGAGGATCTTTCCTAGATCATCTTTGTGAGGATTTCGAGGATCCTTCAATTACATCCGTTTATCGTACATCGTGCGGCCAGTTTTCGTTAGGTATTGTTTATATTTAATTTTAAATAAAAATTTTTTACAATGATTTCTAACCGCATAAAATACGATGAACGGATATGATTTGAGGATCCTCAAGATCCTCACAAAGAGGTTCCAGTGAGGATCCTCAATCTTGTTTATATACATATGGGGATGGATCCGTAGTTTTTATTTTTTTATTTTTTTTATTTATTTATTTTTTTAATTAATTATTTTTTTATTTTTTTATTTTTAACATACGTTTTTGTGGGGCATACTTCGTAATGTATTTTCAACGATTTGAACCTTCTATCTTTTAGTTATTCCCTCAAAGATCATGTTTACCAAAATTACTCAAATCTAAAACCATATGACCGTTTAAGTGTTTAGAGTTTCTTTGTAGAATCGTATTTGTCTATTTTCTTCACTACAAATAAATGTCTTAATGATTTTGCATTTGTCTAATTTTTTGTAAGGATGATCTATGAATGATGTTATAAAAGATAGACAATTCAGATCGTTAAATACACTATGAAGTAAGCCCCACAAAATGTGTGTCAATAGTTATGTGAAAAAAAAGGTGCTATGGATCTAGACCTAGCATTCGTGTCGTGTTTTCCGTGTTTGTGTCGTTTTCGTGTCATATTTGATATCTTAACAGGTCGTATCGTGTAACACCTGTTAAAGTAAACAGGTAATATGACCAGGCCCGAAATTGACCTGTTAATATTATCAGGTAATATGATCTGACCCGTTATTTGTTAAAGAAAATATATTTTAAATCAATAAACAATGAAAATGAAAAACATAACTTGACCCACAAAAAATAGAAAACATACTAAATTGGTATATGCATATCACACTGTCACATAAATATTACTTCAAAATATAAAATAAAACAACAAATTTTTTTTGTCTTTCAAGTATTACATACTCCAAAATAAGAGCGTAATGAAAAAACATTAGTACATTACTACAAAATACCAAATGTTAAAGGATATGCAAAATGAAGGGAGTTGCATTTCAAGGTTGAGGAACCTTGCACGTTTATATATGCTTTTACATTTTTTAGACTTGTACATTAATGATTATGAATTTTATTTATTTTGAACTCTCTTAAAAATACTATTCATGAGGATTTGTATGGTTTTAAAAATTCAAATGATGATGTACCCATAGCGTAGAGCATGTGATCATGAGCCTTTGCATATTTTTTTTTCACATTTTTCGCATTTGTAAATTAATTATTATAATTTTTTTAATGTGTTTGGTATTTTTAAATTGCTTGATTCTTTTATTTTTAATGTGTTTTATAATTTTTTTAATCTCACTACCTATAGTATACTATAAAAATAATTAAAACAAATTTTTTGCATTTATATAGAATAACAATACATATTTAATTTACAATTATATACATATATGTAAGAAGGATAAGGTGCAAGATTGTGATCCAAGTGATGAGATTATCAATGGTCAAAATAAAGCCACTTGTCAAGAGATTAAATAGGTTGTTATACATATAGTTAGTGGTTAGAATCTGGTGGACTTGGATAAAGTTGGTTAGAGATAGAGTTAGTTGATATAAGGAAGTGGTTAACAAGGATTACTTGCTCTGCAAGCTTTGTACTAAAACACCTATATAGGTGATCATTGTAAACCTTCACAACTTAACAAAGAAAGCATTTTTACTAATACAAACTCTCTCTCTCTCTCTCATCTCTCTTAAAATCTGCAAGTGTTAATATCTTTACATGGTATCATCGCCGACCGATCCGGTTCTTCTGCTCAATCTCTAAAGCATGTCTTTCTCTTCTACACCCTCTAATTTACATCTCTCTATAATTTTTGGCGACGGAAAATATACAAGTTGCTCAGAAAGTTGGTTTCTTCTCGTCTATCCACCAACTATTCGATCAAAAGCCTCAGCAAAAGATTTCTGCAAAATGGTCACTGCTACTCAGTTGCAAATTGTTCAGTCACCCATCACCAATCTTTTCTCTACAGTATCCACTTCTGTTATAGTAAAACTTGATGACTCAAACTACCTTACTTGGAGCTTTCAGGTCAGATTGCTTTTGGAAAGCCATGGAATTATGGGGTTCGTTGATGGGTCAAGATAGTGCTCACCAAGATTTGACGATGATTCTAACACTGAAGGGGTTGAAAATGATGACTACTTGGTCTAGAAAATGCATGATCGTGCATTAATGCAGTTACTCATTGCCACATTGTCATCGACTGCCATTTCTTGCATCATTGGGAGCAAGAGTTCTTCTGAGATGTGGTTGAACTCATTGAAAGGTTCTCTGCGGTAACAAAAACCACAATCTTTTAGATGAAGACAGAGCTGCAGAATATCAAGAAATGGGTCAGAATCAGTTTCGGTTTATCTCCAGAATATCAAGGATGCAAGAGACCATCTTGCTGCAGCTGGAGTACTCTTTGATGATGATGATATTATCATACTTGCATTGAAAGGCTTACCCACAAAATTCAACACATTTCGATGTGTGGTCAGAGGAAGGGAGAATGGAATATCTCTCAAAGACTTCAGATCTCAACTATTGGCAGAAGAAGCTATTATTGAGCAATCCTATGACAATTCTTCTGGACTATCCTTTAGCAGTGCCATGGTTGCTGGAATTCAATCTGACAAAGGGAAATAACTTGTTATCGATCATGAGCAACCATGATCTTCTTCTGATCAGTTCTTCAAGCATAGTGAAAGATCAAGTTCTACAAATCATAATCATGGAAATGGGTCTCATAACAGTTTCAATGAGGGTTATCACAACTATGGGAGCTATAAAGGCAATAATTTCAGAGCTAAAGGTAGAGGAAGATTTCAGTACAATTATAGTACATGGTTTTCAATTGGTAATCCTGGCATTCTAGGTACTCCAAAGCTATATTAATCGAACTGCCCAGATCACCTTTATAAGATTCCTATTTGTCAAATATGCAATAAGAAAGGTCATGTTGTTGCAGATTGTTTTCAAAGACATATCAACACAACTTCGAGCTCTCCTACTCAATGTCAAATCTGTTGGAAATATAGACATCCAGCCCTCCAATGTTACCACATAAGCAACTTTACCTATCAAGGCAGGCCTCCAAATGTCAATCTTACTGCTATGCATGCCAATCATCAACCTTTAGCACCATTCGAACAATTTTGGATTGCAGACATTGGTGCTGCATCACACATGACCTCGGAATTAGCAAACTTGGATCTGTCTACCCCATATCAAGGAACTGATACAATTACCACTGCAAGTGGTGCATGTTTGCAAACTTCTAATATTGGTGCTTCTAAATTGGTGGTACCACAACATTCCCTTACTCTTAAGAATGTCTTACATGTTTCCAAACTTTCTCAGCATTTGTTATCCATTTATCAACTCTGCAAGGATAATGGGTGCAAATTCATTTATGATGATGTTTCTTTTTGGGTTCAGGACAAATCCACAGGGAAAATACTACTCAAAGGGCTATGTAGAGCTGGTTACTACCCTATACCATTCACCATTTCACAGAAGCAGTCACCTACACCACATGCATCTCATTTATGTTTCCTTGCAAAACCAGTTAATTCAAGCATATGGCACAAAAGACTAGGACACACGTCAAATGCAATTACTTCTGCAATTCTACTTCAATCTCCAGTTCCTGCATCACTGGACACATACTCCTCAATATGTACACCATGTTTAGAGGGAAAGTTCACCAAGCTACCATTTACTTTTCCTGTAACCAAATATGTACAACCTTTAGAGAAAATACATAGTGATGTATGGAGACCTGCCCCTTTACTATCCTATGAATAGTTTAGGTATTATGTAACCTTCATAGATGATTGTACCCGATACACATGGATTTTTCCATTAAGAAATAAATCAGAAGTTTTTGCAATCTTTGTTCAGTTTCATGCCTATTTGTGTACCCAGTTTTCTGCTATAGTCAAAATATTCCAAAGTGATGGTGGTGGTGAATGTACAAGCAATAAGTTTCAACAATATTTGTCAAAACATGGTATTTTACATCACAAATCATGTCCATATACACCTGAACATAATGGTTTGGCAGAAAGGAAACATAGGCATCTTGTAGAAACAGCAATTACACTTCTTCAAACTGCAAAATTGCCTAACCAATTTTGGTTTCATGCCTGTGCAACTGCCTCCTATCTGATCAATAGGAAACCTAGTGCTTCTTTAAATATGCAGTCACCATTTCAAAAGTTATATAACACAGTTCCTGAGATCAAACATCTTAGGGTCTTTGGTTGTGCATGTTTTCCCCTTTTAAAACCCTATAACATTTCTAAACTTCAGCCTAAAACAACAACTTGTGTGTTTTTGGGATATGTAGGCCAACATAAGGGTTTCATATGTCTAGATATTGCTCATGGTAAAATTTATGTGGCTAGGCATGTTTTGTTTGATGAATCTACTTTTCCATATTCAAACCCTAGTTTACTTCAACGCTTAAAATTGTCTTCTGCATCATCACAGTTACATTCACCAAATACTTCAAGTTACCCCCGTGTCACTTTCGTGTAAATCTATTAAGGACCTATTATTAATGGGTTCTTCTCGTGTGACCTGATAAAGATCTGATTAGTTATTATGTTGACCCAAAACCCTTTATTTTCGTATCGTTTACGTGTTGTGTAAGAAATTGCCAGGTTTATATGGATCCACCCCTATATGTGTGTGTGTATATATTTATAATATTAATTTACTACCGGTCATCCATTCATTCATGTGCTTAATTAAGTGCTTTGGTGGTAAGAGCTTGTCCAGTAAGCTGATCTGCATGCAGAAGCAAAAGCAGAAAGTTGAGCTCAGAATTATCCGTGACATGGGAATGTAGCTTGTGTTGCAAACTGTCATTTTCCTTTGTTAGGATGACGACCTTCTCATTCATTTGAGTTGAAACCTCTTCCCTTGTGGCTTCTAATCTATGCACCAAGTCACAGTACAAAATTTTTATATATGTGCCCTAAGGAGGTGGCAGCTGGTCAATAATAACTCTGATCCCACAGGAGCACCTGTTGTATTATTCATCCATGCATTCATTCATTGAAGTTTACCTTGGATAAATTGGGTCATATACTTGATTGACCACGTTCTATTTTGGTTTTGGTAAAACTGTCTTGTGAGGGACTAGCATAGTTGAAGTGAGGACTTTAGGGTTTTCACCCCATACTATGGGCGCGTTGAGAAAATCTCATATTTTTACTTGTTTGATTTTGTTTATTGATACGAGTGATTGTCTAGTGTTAAAATTACCATACCAAAAGCTTGAACTTTAGAGTCCAGCTAGTCTCATAATACGTAATTGCTTAGATATAAAATTTTAAAGCACCAAACTCTGAAACTTTAAACCTAAAATCGAAGCTCTAAAGGATTATTCTTGATAAGTCAATCATTTGAAAAAAAACGGACCTCCTATAAAAAAAAAAAAAAAATTTCTATGAGATGTTACTTGTTAGTTGATGCTAACTGAACTAGTTTTTTTTCCCTAATTAACAAAGTATCTGGACTGCAGCAACTAGGATCAGTCAACAAATCCAAAATTTTGCAGTTCTTGTGGTTCAAGTTGAGGCCAGTAGTGACTGAAGGATTTAATTTGTGACAGGTGAGATTTTGGTTTGTGAAAACGATGGCCTTATTAAACCCACTTTTGACTAGTTTTCCTTTTTGTCTCATGTGATCAATGGCATGTTGTATAACGCACGAGGATAACACAACTGCACTCACTTCATTATAGACTTCAAGATCAATCCTTCAGCTACAAGAAAGCACTTATCTCGTCATCTTCTTACGACCCAGTTTCCAAAATCTCGACCTAATCAGAAAATCTTACCTATCTCCGTTTATATTTTTGTGCCCATCTCACTAATTATGTCCTCAATCACATAACCATGAGATAAAAACATACGTATGTAGTATATTCTTCACAAGTAAGTCTTCCTCGTAACAAACACCAAACCAAACCAAAGCAGCACCAATCTTCTTCACCAAGTTGGAGGATTGGAGTCTTGAGCTTGAACAACACTAATGACTAATTAGTTTAATAAATCACTTGCGTATATATGTTTGCAACATTATAAACCCTATTTTAAAACCATATTGCTCAAGGTAACTGAATCATTAGTAATTGTCGGTAGAAAAATATGCCAGAAGAGCTGTGGCAAGTGCAGTGAGTGAACCACAATGTCACAAGGCGACAATTTGCAGCATTTCCCAGGTGCGGCGTTCGGCGGAAAATATAAACATATTCAAACCCTAAAATCAAACTTTGCAATTAAAAAATTGCTAATCATACTCGGTAGCCATTAATCATCCACGCTGGAAAAATATAAAACGAAAAAAGAAATGATTGTATTAAAAATATGATGAATGCTTAAAAAAAGTAGACCCCATGATATTACATAAACCATTAAAAATTGTCCCCTTAGAAACCTACACATAGACCTTCCTTGTCCCCCGTTCACATTGCTTATAAGACTCCCCCTTTATGTTTCTAAATGCCCCACTTTCCTCCTTCAACTTCATCACCGTTTCCTAGTGTGCTCGTGTGCTTAATTTTCATTATATTTTCTTTTTCTCTCACCATCTCTCTCTCTCTCTCTCTCTCTCTCTCTCTCCTCTGTGTTTGTCTGTACCAAAAATGGCTTCTGGGGGTGCTGGCAGCGCTGGCATCGGCACTGGATCTCCTTGTGGGGCATGCAAGTTTCTGAGGAGAAAGTGTGCACCTGATTGCATATTTGCACCTTATTTTTGCTCCGAGCAAGGACCTGCTCGTTTTGCTGCCATTCACAAAGTGTTTGGCGCCAGCAATGTGTCCAAGTTGTTGTTGCATGTTCCTGTTCATGATCGTTGTGAAGCTGTTGTCACAATTGCATATGAAGCTCAAGCAAGAATTCGAGACCCCGTTTATGGATGCGTGGGTCACATTTTTGCCTTGCAACAACAGGTAACCCTTCTCTTTTTTTTCTGTTAGAATATTAAGCTAACCCTTTTGTTTTTTAGGTTGAATTAGCCAACCCTTCTACCTTTTTTTTGTTACACTGGAGGAATTCGAACTTAGCTAACCCGTAAATCCTTTTCTATTTTAGTCGACTTAAGCAAACCCTTTTCATCTTAGGTTGAATTAAGCCAACCCTTTTGGTTTTAGGCTGAAATAAGAAAAATACTTTTGGTTTTTGGATGGAATACGTGGTTTTAGGTTGAAATAAGCCAACCCGTTTGTTGTTAGGTTGAAATAAGCAAAACCCTTTTCATATCATTGTCTAAAAGTTAGTCTTAATTTTTCGTTCATATGTAGCTGGCATGTTTGCAAGCACAATTGATGCAAGCAAAGGCTCAACTGGCTCACCAGAGCCTTGTTGATTCAAGGAACATGGAGAGTACTCAGTGGCAGGGGAATGGGATTGGGAATGGATCAGTCACAAGCTTTCCGAGTTATACGAGTTACATGAATCCTATTTCACCTCAGAGCTCTCTGGACTCCATTGACCCCAACAGTGACATTGCCATGAATATGCAGGAGATTCAAAGCAGCAGAGAGGAGTTCTCGTACCAAGTTTGTTCTAAGAAGAGACCATATAATGGTAACTTGGGGGAGCTTCAAGCTTTGGCCTTCAGAATGATGAGAAACTGATCGATCCCTACACATCATGTTTTGTTTCAAGGATATAACGGTGGCCTTTCAGATGTTTCTGTGACCAAAGATGTATATACTGAGCCTCTTTTTTTTTTTCTTTCAAGAAAAAGAAATTAGCACCATTAATCATATAATCTCTCTCTCTCTCTCTCTCTCTCTCTGTGTTGCACTAAAAATACTACTGCAGGTGCATAAATTACTATCGGCTAATCTATAATCTTATGAAGATAATGTAGTTTTTACTGAGGGACAATAATAGAATACACCACATTGAGGCAAATTAATCTTGAAATCTGAGTCATCTTGAATTGTTAATTACATCTTTCACTTATCAAATTCAACAATAATACACGTTTGGCCCGGTTTACAAGTTTAGTGATGGGGCATTTCTTGCCACCTTCAAGAAAAAAGTTCAACTATTGTCCTCCCCATCCATTAATCTCCAATTAAAACAAAAGATGATACTTTTGGACACTCTGGCATTCAAATATCTAATGTAATTAACCTATTTTTCATGGATTTAGCTAATTCAAGCACTCTTGGTTTTGTCCCATTATTAAATAACATGAAATTATATATATGTTCGAACTTTAACCTGAGATTGCCTCTAGAAACAAATGGTGTCTATTATTATATTTGGATTGACATGCAAAGGCATGTATATCATGGTTAAAGGAGAACATCCTACACCTTTAATATTCCTGGAAATCCCATGAATAGTTGAATCTTTTCCTTATTATCAATATTGTTGGTCCAGCTGTCCTTGATAGTCATCACCAAATAACATAATTAAAGCAATAAATCATCCATGCTAACCATGTTTCTAATTCTATAACTAATATAAATAAATTTATCAACTTAATTGAGCAGCTTTCTTTATAAGGAAGTATACTCCTAGCTAGCAAAAGTAGAAGGTATTTCACTGGGATATACATCCCCTGGGAGCTAGGGTTTGACATGATGAGTTTGATTTCAAATCTATCGTCTCCCTAAATGGTGTGATTAATTAAGGGGAGATCAAGAGAATGTTATCATTGTAATTAAGGGGCAAACACACTCAAAGAGTACTTAATGGCCTCACTTTGCTAGCTTGAGGTTTTTGTTCTAATAAGTAGGTTCACCTAACATTAGTACTCTAATCCAAATTTAATATTCTCGTACCTATGATTTTGTATTCCTATATATAGACAAAGTGTCCCCTTGATTGAATGCACAAACCTAAATCATTAGTTAGTACCTCAGCAACTTTAGTTTTGTCAAACCAATTAACCAAATTATTTCTCCAAAATCTATAATTACAAAGAAGATTATGACATATTAATCTAATTTTAAACAAGATATTAGAAGCAACAAAAAAAGGGGTTCATGGGAAAGAATAAATAATGGTAGTGAAGTCACATTAACTGAATAATTAATCTTGTTTCTTTGGGCCCATAACTGTGGCGTAGACACGAAATTTGTAGTCAGTCCAGTCGAGCGGCCTGTAACCACTTTCATACTTTGTCTTTTGCATCTTTGGCATTAAACAATTGCATTGTGGAAAAATAATAGAAAATGCACGCACCTGCAACAGTTGCACTTGGAAAGTAAAATTACGAAAAAAGGTGAATTGAAAAAAAAAAGACATGAAGAATTGAACTTTGATAGAAAATGTATAGAAAACTAAGAGCTTCAAAAGTAGTTTAGCCTCACTTCCTTGCCATATAGTCTTTTTCTTGAAAGAAGAAGAGATGAAGAAATGTTTTGTTGTATGTGATTAAATCTTTGTATTTTTACAAGTGGTTCGCAAACACCAAGTTTTCATTTTATTTTTCCTCATAATTTTTAACCAAAAAAATTCGACAATGCTACAAGGACTTATGATCATCGACATAACCACCATCAACAGTGTCAGATTTGGCCAGAAAAACTAGCATTATGGCACATCTGAATATAGTGTCATGACCTAAATTTGCTGTTTTTAATGCTTTAACAAGTAGTTCTTGTTTTTTTTTTTTGATTCTTGTTTAAGAAGGTAATTTCTCATCGAAACTCGACAAAATAAAGGAAAACTTATATTAAATAGTTTTTGTTATTTGCATTCAGACCTTTTGCGATATAATTCAACACATGTTGAACTGTGTGCAGTTGATTAAATTGAGACAACATTTGTGTATTAGTATTAGGTCACAAACTCAATTTTGAAAGCTTTAAGAGCATCTCTAAAAGAGATGTCAAAAAGTCCACATCAACAATAATGGTATAAAAAAAACAGCATTAGTGTTTTTCAACCGAAATGTCAATTCCTATGTGACATGACATGGAATGGCAGCTAATGGAGTTACTGTCAAATTTGACAGCATCTTCAAATCTATTTTTAGTGGATAATAAATGCTGTATAATTTTTGTTATTATCTTTTGTTTTAAAATACTAATAACAATTATGAAAGCTAAATAATGTAATTAATGATAGTTTAAATTTGACATATCAGTTGGAGAATAAAATTTACAAAAAAAATTCAATGTGCCCCATAAACCTTCAAATTTAAATTTTGTATTTAAAATTTGACATCTCCTTATCACTTGGTACTACGGTCTAGTGGTACTCATCTTCATTTGTAAATGACAAGTCTTAAGTTTGATTCACGGCAAAAACGAATTTATTGAACCACATTATTACCAGCCCATTATGAAATTAAGATAATAGTGAGTCGCTAACATAATTTTGAAATCTCCAATGCATAGAGTAGTTTTATTCAAGGTTAATATGTTGATAACCATTATAATATTCGGATAAAATGAGAGAATATTTTCAATAGATGGAATTGAGTAGGTAAAAAAAAATAAAGAAACTTGGAAGGTTGTAATTGTGAACTGAGGAAAAGCACGAGGGGACATTGCCTCTAGGGTTTTAAAATACCAAAATTTGACTGTTGACTATGGATGCACACACGTGCAATGTAAGCCATCAGATCTTAGGGATCAGTGACAGAGAGGTTGGGGCTCCTTCTCATTCTTTACAAGTATGAAGTGCGTGCCGCTCTGCTTAAAATAATGCATGATTAACTTGACACAACCGAAGTTTTATGACAAAGAAAAAGATGGAAAAGAAGAAGTTTGGCCGCAGAAGAACCCTAATAGGATTGAATTAGATCATTGAGCTTTGTGCTGAGCTGCGTCTCGCGCGAAAATGGACAATTTTTGTCGCGTACTTTTGGAGGGTTTTGTTTAACTTTAAAGTTACTTTTGTATAGTCCACTAAAGTTAAAGATATAATGTGCATGATTGATTTTGTCTTCTCATTGTAAATAAATGAATCAAACTCATCAACATAATGTGCATGATTGATTGTCTTGTCGTTGTAAATAAATGAACCAAACGCATCAACAAGCTTATTTTATTTCATAATCCTTTTATGTAGTTTTGCAATGATTTTGTTGTAACAAAACTTGACGTGGTCACACGTAAAATTTGGTTAAAATGATGTATCTAAACGCATAAATGCATAATAGTATATGTTTTGATAGACACTTATTCTCTTCTTTTAATTAATTATTTTTCACACAAACGATATTGAAAGAGAAGATAACCGAACATAAGACTTTGTGTGCACAAATAAATATTTTTTACCACTTGAGCTTAAATTTTACTCACCCTTTTTAACCTAAGGAAATCAGCTACAGTTGGATTAGTCCTTCTTGAACTAACAAAGAATTCCTTTGTATATTTTGACTTGTGGTGTCATCCACACACTTTTTTTTACCTCTTACTCTCTCTATTAATTTCTATTTTTTTGATCATCTTCAATTTATTCTATACAATGACTAAAAATTAAGAAGTGTATGAAAAGTTAAAAAAGTGTGGATGCTATCACCCTACTTTGACAAGTAGTTTGCCTCCTTTAAATCTTTCATTTATTTTTCCTCAAATTGGTCAGATGGACTTGAATAGATTCCATGGGTCTTTGGGCTTTTACCATGACTCACTTGGGGGTTGCCCACAGAGTTAGGTCTATGTACTAATTCATGGGTTTGGTCCAAGTTAATTGGGAGTTTTAACTTTTAACTGAAGACTAGTTTGCCGTTTAATTTGTTTTACTCTCGGCTTCTTCAAAGGGAAAACTGTTGTGATATTAATTAGGGAAAATTAGAATCCTCTGCAATTTTCTAATACTCTTTAGATTAAACATTGGTTCTATTTTGAAATTTGATTAGGATGTCTAAACAATAGTCATGTCAGCATTTTTCTATTTATTTAGATTACATGTAATTATTGTGTTTTTTAATTTAAAATGTTAATTATTAAATTCCATATATATCCTTTTAGGTTGATATATTTTTGAACGTGGCCTTTTTTTTAGGAAGCCAGTTTCTTCTCCCACATTTGAGCCGTATGGTTCCTTCTCCCACGTTAGAATTATGTGATCCTCATTTTTGAATTTTGAATGGACTTATCCATTTCAATTAGTGGTTGTTTTCACTATTTTATATTGATATCATGTGAGATAATTAGATCTATTCTCTATTTTCAGAGGCTTGAGGCTAGTACGTTCAGATAATATATTTAAACGTACCGAATATGTACCAAGAAGATATATAAAGTAACGTACCAAATATGTTTTTTTTAAATAAATATAAACGTACCAAAATAATATATAAATGTACCAAATACATACAAAAAAGAAATATGAACGTACCAAATACGTACCAAGAAGATATATAAAGTAACGTACCAAATACGTACCAAGGAGAAATATATGTTTAATCAAGAGGAAATATATGTACCAAATATGTTTTTTTTTAATAAATATAAAGGGTAAAAGACTGTTTACCACCCTCATGTTTCGTGGTTTTCAACATTTAGTACATCAAGTTTTTTTCGTCCCAGAGTCATACCTAAAGTGTAAATTTTGGGACAGTCTCATACATCTGTTAGTCAAACTGTTAGTTCTCCCGTCAAGTTTTTTTTCTTCTTCCTCCTCCTCCTCCTTCTTCCTTCTCCTTCCTCCTCCTTCTTCTTCCTTCTCCTTCCTCCTCATTCTTCTTCTCCTTCTTCTTCCTTCTAGGAAGAAGGAGAAGGAAAAAAACAGAAAAAAAAAAAAAAACCGAACCCAGAAAAGAAGAGGAAGAAGGAAGAAGAAGGAGAAAAAGAATGAGGAGGAAGGAGAAGGAAGAAGAAGGAGGAGGAAGAAGAAAAAAAAAAAAAAAAAAAAGAAGAGAAACCGAACCCAGAAGAAGAAGGAGAAGAAGAAGGAGGAGGAAAGAGAAGGAAGAAGAAGTAGAAAGAGGAGGAAGAAGAAGAAGAAGAAAAAAAAAAGAGAGAAACCGAACCCAGAAGAAGAAGAAGAAGGAGAAGAAGAAGGAGGAGGAAGGAGAAGGAAGAAGAAGGAGGAGGAGGAGGAAGGAAAAAAAAAAAAAAAAAAGAAACCGAACCCAGAAGAAGAAGAAGAAAAAAAAAGAAGAAGAAGAAGAGAAGAAGAAAAAAAAAATTATATTATTATTTTAATATTATATTATTTATTTAAATATTTATTAATATTATTTTTATTTAAATAATTTTTTTATTTTTTTAATGACACGTGGCGTCCAATCAGAGCGCCACGTCATCACTTCACGGGAGAACTAACAGTTTGACTAACAGATGTATGAGACTGTCCCAAAATTTACACTTTAGGTATGACTCTGGGACGAAAAAAACTTGATGTACTAAATGTTGAAAATCACGAAACATGAGGGTGGTAAACAGTCTTTTACCCAAATATAAATGTACCAAATACATACAAAAAAGAAAACAAACATACCAAATATGTACCAAGAAGATATATTAAGTAATGTATCAAATATGTACCAAGAAGAAATCTACGTTTCATGTGTAATTTAATTCTACAATATTTATATACAAGATTTTAGGAGTTTTGGTGTATTATCTAGGAATTAAAAGGTATATTTATATAATGTCAAGTTGGGTAATTTAAATTATAAAAAAGGCTACTTCTAATCCATGTGGCACCTAAATTGTAGGAAAATATTTAATCAAAACTCTAAAAGGCATAAATGTTTAATCTCAAAATTTTAAAACCTAGGCATCTATATCAAAACCCATTTATTAATTATAGCACATGCGTAATTGTGTTAACTACTAGTACATTGTATTTAAGATAGGCTTTTTATATTAGCACTGTTGATGCACAAAACCGGAAGGTCTTGGAACAACGTAAATCCGACCGTGAATATGCAGAAAGTAAAGAACACAAGATGTATCGTTGTTCACCCCAATGTTTGGGCTACGTCCACACTGATGTTGATTGTATTTCTCTGTAACTGTATGTATGGATTACAAGTGTGAGGGGGAGTCCCCTAGAGAAAGAGAGAGTTTGAGAGTGTTTCTCTGTTTGTGAGAAGGTTGCTGGATGTGAGCCTTCTGATTGTGAGGGTGAGGAGTTCCTTTTATAGACTAAGGGCTCCTTCCCTTTTACATAGATCATGGGCTCAATGTCTGGAAGCCCACATAATGAGGCCCAATGTAATATGGTACTAACAAGCACCCCATAAAATGTTGAATGCACCCACATTAAATTTAATGTTAAATAACTTATTTACTTCATGATGCAATGACAATTTTGACCTTATTAAGTTTTATAAAAATAAAAATAAAAATTTCTAAATACATCCCAAATCACTTTTAACATGGTGAATGCCAAGCTCTTCAGAAGCTAGTCAACATGGTAAAGTTCATACTTTGATCTCCGATAACTGGATCATCTATTCTTATACCGAACACTAATACTAGGTTACACCTGTTTCTTATGTAGACACTAATACTTGGCAACATAGATGACATTGAAGAAATGTGAAATAGTAGCTCGGTTGTTCTTACAACAGTGCTCAAGCTCATTGACAAGTATAATCTGTATGGGCAAGTGGCCTATCCTAAGCATCACAAGAAATTAGATTTACTTGACATATATCATCTAGCTGCAAAACAAAGGTACATACATACTGTATGATACAGGCTTCAATTATGTCTTTAAAAATGAGCCCTAGTTGGCTTCACAAGGTCAGATGACCCTTCACAAGGTCATTTTCAAAACTCAAATTTCTAAGAGTAATAATTTACGGGGATTTCTATTAAAGGGAGTTTTCATCAACCCAGCTCTCATGGAACCTTCACAATGAAGTCATTGCTGATGATTTGAAATCTTTCGGCAAACTAAACGTTCAAATGGTTAGATTCAATCTCTGAAAATTAAAAATGAGTGTTATAAGATTTGAGAAATGTGGGATGTATAGAAAATGTGGGGTGTATGTACAAAATATAAGGTGTAAATTGAGAATGTGGGGTGTGGGGGTATTATGGGAAAGTACGTGGGGTGTATTAAGATAATTTTTAAATGAAAAGCAAATGTGGGGTGTATTAAGTATGTGGGGTTTATTCAACAATTTGTGGGGTGTTAATATAATAAGCCTTTAAGATATTAAAAATCTTATCCTTTATGATTGTATTACTGGCAAGGTAAGGAATCCTATCATGTTTACTATAAATATAAAGGCACTAGGCATAAGAAATAAGACACACAGAATTCCTCAAGCCTTTCTCCATCTCTTTATCTGCCGCACTCTCTCTTCCTTTAGTATATTAGGTCATAACACGTTTTCAGTACGTTTTTGTTGTTGTGCTAAGGAATCGAAGGTTTTTTGCTACAAATAAGATTTTGAGATCTGACAATGGGCGAGAATAATTCACCGTCTAAATTGTTGATATTTTTTTTTCCAGCTTGATTGCATCCAACATTCACCATTAAGTATGAACTCTAATTTTCGATTACCGAATTATATATTTACTCAAATTGTTGTTTACAATTATATTATTTTACTGTTATTATAGTTGTGGTGAATTGCGATTGTGTGAATAAGCAAAGAAAAAAAAAAGAAAAAAAAATCCTAATCGTGTAAGCCGTGCCTGAAGCCTCGCCACGTCGAGCCGCGCCGCCGTGCCACGCTCCAGCAGCTCAAAAACCGCCAATGAGCAGCTCCAAGCCGAGCCGAACTGCTGTTTTTAATATAAAAAAAAGGTGTACTATCCACACATCCCTTGTTCTAATTTCTATTATTTGGTTTTTTTTTAATTCATCCGATCCGACAATTAAAAATTAAAAGGGTGTGTGAGAAGTAAAAAAAAGATATGTGGATATCACACTCCTAAAAGAAAAAACAAAATGGTCAAAACGACGTCATTTGTGTCGTCTTTCCCATTGGACCAAAGACGCCATCCGCGCTCGCCTCACGCCGAGCCCCTCCTGTCTTCTTTCATTGCTTTTTGGTGAAACTGCCATCCCCAACGACCAGAAGTCGTCACCGGTGACATCCCAGTCATCCCCGACGACTTACACTGAAAAATCATGACGATTTTTCGCTAGATTTGGTTTGACTTCAGAAAAACACCTCGACTCCATTTCGATCTTGTCATTGCCATCCCCTGCCCAGTTAGAATCACTAAATGATTTTACCGTCAAATCTCATCTGGAATAAGATATGCCAAAGTGCAGAGTAAGCTTCAAGTATCTCAAGATCCATTTAACCTCAGTAAAATGAGAAATCATAGGATCTTGCATCAACTAGCAAACTTGGACTAAGAAAGTTACGTTAGGTCTAGTAAAGGTAAGATACTATAGAGCTCCTACAACCCTCTTGTAAAAAGCAGCATTATTAAATGGTTGACCATGTTAATCTAAAGAGAGAAATGTGTATAACAGTCTAGAGAGAGAAGCTTTAGAAAACAGAGAGAGAATCGAAGTGAGAGAAACTGTAATCTTGATATTTCTTAGTGAAGAAGTTAATAAAAAATGAGAGCCATAAGGCTATCTATAGCATTGCTGGGAACATACCACCTCACTAATAAACTAGCCTAATTAACAAATCAATTGACAAGTGGCATAATCAAGGCCATGCATTATTATACTCCTAATACTATTTACATATGAATGGCGATGCCAAAAGCACAAGAAACTGGCCTTCAACTGACAGGAGTACACATAAAACACAACTCAAAATTGAGAAATTAGATACCTTTCAATTACATTATATTCTAGCTAAAAATATTAACAACTACATATATAGCTAAAGTAATTGTCTGAATTAACTTATGAATCATGAATAATGTACGTCCTAAAGAATGTATAGTGTACGCGATTATTTCTTTTTAACTGTAATGGTTCTGGGGGTTGAGCAAGAAAATAATAGTAAAAAACCACTTCCCTTTTTTATGGAAGGATTAGGGCACGCCTGATTAAGCAATCAATAAGCACTAGTACTATAAATAGTAAGAGGAATCACCGGGTTGTTCGGTTCAATGGTTGGGAAGCTAAGCTCCTTAGAAAGGATTGACCGAGAAGGCGACCCCTTAATCAACGGAGTTTTGTAACCCATAAAATTTGGGATAATGGAATTGTGCATCTCATTATGTTTGATATATATATATATATATATATATAGCTGGGGTTCCTTTTTGGTCTGAAGATAGCTAGGGTTTTGATAATCCACATTGATCTCAGAATTAGCCATATCACATTTCTTAATTTGTTATTAATTAGGAAATATGAATGAAATGCTGGAGATATACTTGAAATCCTTTCACTAGAATATATAGATAGATAGGGTTTTGATCCACAGGATCATCATTCTACAATTAGCAAAAAACTCATAAGCATGCAGTTTAAGTTTAGTCCCTAAAATATTTGCATTGATGAGCACAATATGTACAATTATATATCAGAATCAGAAAAACATGATTTTGAAAAAAGCATGCATGTATATGCAGTCTACTACAGATTCTCACACAAAAACAAGCATCACGCTTGACAAAATAATAGTTTAAATTGCAGGTGTCAAGAAGATACAAATATCAATTGAGTTCTAATTCAGGTTTCCACTTGATCAAATGTGGTATTCAGATATCTATATTTGCATGTTTTTCAAGAAATCATGAAACAAAATCTGGGAAAGATAAATTTTTGGAAGAAGGAAATAATTAAACAAAAGGGGTTGGAAGACCAGAGTTGGGAGAAAATTTTCAGGGTTTCCTCCCAAGTTCCAATGACAGAGAGAGGTTTTGATTTCATTGGGATCAGGGCTTTCTAAATATGAGGTGCAATCCTCCTCATGTTAATATTACAAATATGAGACGTACAAGCTGCAGATTTAGATGTTATCCTTTCATGAATTAACTTCATCAAGTCATTCAATCATCTATTTTCTTAGAAACTATATAAGAATGGAAACAGGTTAGCTAGACAGGTGGTATAATATACATACATACATGTATATATGTATATATGTATATATATATATAGCAAGAGTTATATGAGGACAAAAAGGAAGCTAATTCTGAACTTCATCAAGTACTTCAATCATATATTTTCAGAAAAAACCATTCAAGAAAGGAAAAAAAATAGTAAAAATGGTCTAATATATAATTATATAGCAAGATAGGAAACAAATTATATGCTTAAACATTCAGTGCGAGTAAAGAATTAAGCTAGCTAGCTGCAGCTACTTGCACCTAGTAAATCTTCAAACATTAAATTTCTATCTGATCTTATTGTTTAAGCAAATGTATTGGAGACAGAATATTCTAGGGTCATTAGATTTGTCCATTACGCCTTCAAATCAGTATATCTTTAACTTGAGATCAAATTAAACAATAAGATAAAATAATTTGTGAAATGCAACATACTAAGTTTATATAGAAAGAGCAGTATTAACAAAGCAAAACTAGGTCAAAATTTTAGGTCTACATGAGGTTCAATAAACAAAGAAAATTAGCTCAAGCAGAATATCATGAGATCTATCCATTTCTGTCAGAGACTGACCGATCAGAGAAATGAACTTATATTATTCGACTAATATATAAAATTACACTAGCTAGCTTTAACATATATATGGTACGTAGGGTTTCCACTTGTATTAACATTTCTAGGGTTCAAGTCTGAGCTTAACGATAGCAACAAATTTAAAGTGAATGCTTCAAAGTATGCAGGGCTGAAATTTAAAACTGACACACAGTCATTTTAACTGATGATATATAGAACTCGTGCACCGGTATACTATCATTGCCGGTCACCTCATCATCGTGAATGCAGGTCAGTGTATCTGAAAGCCACTGGCTGAAGTTCATCAGCATCCTGAAAACCCCATTGCCTATTGTAATTCGTTTGCATGTCAAAGGAAGACATGGAATGAGAAGTGCCCTCTTCAAAGCTGCCATACGAAGAGACATTTTCATCTGGGATATTCATTGAATTTTCGTAACTCCCATTAACAGAGTTATATGAATTCATCATTCCATTCTCATAGTATGATGTGGTTCCAGCATCATTGGAATTGATCAATTTTGGCAAAGGGTTTGATGAATTTTCTAACTCATGAAACCAACTATGAGCTTCTTCTGTGTGAGAAGGAGCCTTCCCATAAAATTTCTCATTAGGGTTAGCTACAGCAGAGCCATTGAGAAAGCATTGAGCTGCTTGATCCTTAAGGGAAGCTAATTGTGCTTGTAAGCTGACCACCTGAAGATTTCAAAGCAAAAGCATATATTCATCAATCAATTGGATATATAATATAACTATAAGATAATTAAACAGCATTAGGTTTTCTATTTTTACCCACAAGTTCAAGGTCAAAAGCTACAAACCTGCTGTTGGAGAGCAAAAATATGTGAAACACAACCATAAATGGGATCTTGAAGCCTCGCTTGAGCTTCATATGATATCGTCACGGCCGCTTCACAACGATCACTCACCGGAAGGTGAGCAAGCAGCTTCGACACATTGCTTGCGCCAAAAACCTTGTGGATGGCCGAGAAATGGGTAGCACCTTGTTCATGGCAGAAGTAAGGTGCAAAAATACACCCTCTCACACATTTTCTTCTCAAGAACTTGCAGGCTCCACAAGGAGAACCAGAACCTGTCATGATTTCAATTAGGTTTTAATTTAGGGATTTTGGTGATTTCTGCTCTGTTGGCTTAGCTTATCATTTGTGCTCAGCATTATTTATCACCATGTTTATAAACACTATAGGAAGAGTGGAGTTGATTATAAAATATCAATAATTAATTGCATTAGGTTCCCTTAATGGGGTACATACATCATTATTTTTTTCCCTTTTCCTTCCATCTTAAATTTGTATACACTCAGTCTCAATATTAGATTCCATTGTACCTCCTTATACGACAAAAAGAGCTACCACAAACCAAACCCCTTTCTATTCTTTTGATGAATTCGTTTCGTTCTTTGTAGTTGGGTAGTAATACATGTAGAGCCACATTACCAATTATATATAACCTGCATTAAACCTATCTGCAAGAGAGCATATCTCTGCATCACTAGTGATCATATACTTCGAACAAATGTGGCTTAGTTTTTGTAATTCTCTTAAAATTTAATTTGAGTCTCATTTTTTCTCCAAAAATTTACTCTGTTCCACTTTCTTTTAGAACTCAATGTTCATTTTACATTGCCAGAATTCCGTTAAGTTCATGAAATATATGTTAAGTTTGCTCATGTACCTTTCAGGTTGTGGTGACACGTGTCGGATAAGAATTGAGTTACACAAAAAAATATGGAATAATTGAATTACAGGGGAAGAAAGTGATATAATTGAGTTCTAGAGAAATTCCAAAAAATAAGCCTAACTAAAATATTATATTCATTTAATTTACCCCTCGATAAAAAGAAAGCCGGCATTGATTGGTAAAATTTGGACCGCGGTGAAGGGGATGTTTACGTTCGAACTAATTAACTCTAGCCCCCGACAAAACTGTGGTCATTAGACAAGCTCACATCACTAACTAGCTATTTAATTAGTTTGGATAAGAATTAATTAAGTAATCAATCCAGGTTAGGGAACTGCTGGCCCCTTTAATTCACAGAAATAGGAGACACAAGTATATATAATTTCAATAGTTTAATTAGTACGGAGTTGCACATATGGGAGAACATTTTTAATCAGATCCAATTAGTATGATGAATTTATAAAATCTTAAACATATATTTTTGGTGGAATATTGTGCCAATGTGGTTATTGGATTAATTGGGCATAATCTATAAAATCCAAATCGTACGTGCAAGAGGCATAAGGATATAGAAGAAAAGAAATGAACGATATTCGACAATGAATGAAACAAGAGAATGACATTGGAATGCAACACTGGCTGCCCAGGGAAGCACAAACATAAGGAAGAGAGAAAGGAGATTTTCCCCTCCGTCCTTTCTCTCAATTTATTTGTTTAAGTTATGGAGTCACGGTTTGTCTGAGCAATACAGTGTATATTAAATAACTAATCTTATATTAATCATAATCACTTTTGCTTTGCCACCCACAGCTACAAACATGTAGACGTGCGGTTAGGTCCTACACCCCCTAACTTAATAATGACACCCTAACTTAATATAACTATATATCCCCCATCTTTCCAGTGAAATTAACTTAGCTACTCAAAAGATAAGGAGGAGTTCCTCCTCTAAATACCAAGATTTTGATCATAAGCACAATGTTTTATAAATTGGATTTGACGCGTTTTGAGTAGCTAAGTATTGTTCATTTCCTACTTCCTTTTTTTCATTTTGGTTCTGTATATCGATTTAATTTGTGATCCTAATAAATGGTATAAATTTTAGTAAGGATGTAACTGTTGGTTATAATTTATACTAGTTTAAGTAAGGGCTAACTACATTTCGTACCCTGCAGGTTTGGTGGGATTTTCAAACTAGGTCACGAGGTTTGAATTTTCTCATTTTGCACCATAAATTATATATTGAAATTGTATCAATTTATGTCTTTCTTAAAATTTATAAAATTGATACATTTCAACTCTAGGATGTAAAATGAGATTAAAACTTCATGGCCTATTTTGAAAACCACCTCAAAGATATTGTGGGAGCTATGTTATACTTCAAAATTATCAACATACGTGCAAGAGACTGATCTTAACAACTTAAGTTTGAAAACAGAAGTTGAGATTTCCTTATAAATTCAATTGGCAATATAGAGAGCAACACTTCTTGTATGAAAACTGCTAAGTATATATGGTACCTGTGGACGTGATTTGGTTTGGGTTTTTTGTTTTGGGGGTGGGGGGGGGGGGGTGTTGTTTTGTGCTCGGCAATGGAGCCATATGGACCATTGGCAGACGTTTTAAACAATGGGGGAATGACTTTGAATCGTGTATTTGTTGGCCACTTGAGCATGGAAATAATGTGCAGAAGGATATGGACAAGAAGGTTTACTAATGGATAAAAGATTTATAAAATAATTGTTCTTTGAGATATGTGTATAGTAGGAATTCAACTAACCTTCAAAAGAGAACATCATGGCGTACACACCTGTCTAAACTTTTGTCTTAAAACTTTTAGGGATAGTTAAATAAATACTCACAAGCATGCATGTTTCATTTCATGTGATGCTAACATTTTCTCACATTGTCTTAAAACATCTCCATTTCATGCCATGCATTGTATGGTGATTGGCCATTGCTCACATTTTCTCCTTTTTTTTTTTTTGCCACATTGTCAGTACTTTATTTGCGCCCCATTATATTTTGCGTTCATTAGACCGCCTTTCTTCAAATGTTTCGAAACTTTTATTCTCTCTCAAAGCACTCCAGGTCTTATGTTCGGTATATCTATTATCGATTGTGTAAAAGAAAAAACTTTATAATACATTTATTCTAACCCCCACTGAGTTTTTGTCTTTTAAACTAACATTATACTTTTAACGTTACATTAGCCAGCAGTAACCATTGAGAGAGAATGTGGCTGACGAAATAGAGAGGGATGATGAGAACTTAGGAAAGGAAATGACATTTTGCAAAACACCACTGCAGATACATAAGGATAAATTGAATACTAGAATTTGGAATAGTAGTACTTAGTTTCAAGTAAATTCCAATAAGATAAAAAGAAATTTTAAGCTTTGGCAATTTAAGTTTTTATTAATAATAATTAGCTTTGGCAGTTTCGCTATAGCGACGATATTAAGGAGAACAGCAGACCACGGTGTAGAGTTCGCCAAGATGACCAGACACTGATTTTTGGAGGTTGTTAGCCAAGGAAGGTTTCGCAACCTGTGACGTTTATTTTGGTTCGTCCATATATATCGGACTCCTGTTAAGAAAACGATATTACGCACAGTAAGATGACATCAATATGAAGAGCAAGAATTTTTCATGTGCGATTGACTTCTATATATAACAAAAGTTTTTCATGTTTGGTAAACCCTATAAAAAAACACTTTCCACGCATGGAACATGTTGTAAGGAAACATAGACACATACCTCAAAACAAAACGGGCTTGCAGAGAGGAAACATAGGCACATTATAGAGACATTCATCACTTTATTACAAACAGCCTTATTACCACCTTCATTTTGGTCATTTTTGCTTCTCAAGCCTTAGTCTATCTCATCAATAGGATGCCTTCATCAACATTGGACAATAAATCGCCATTTGAAGCTTTGTTTAACTCCATTCCTAAGATTCATCATCTTAGAGTGTTTGGTTGTTTATGCTATCCTTTGCTTAGACCTTATAATCATACCACACTGCAACCTAAAACTAGAAAGTGCATGCTTCAAAATATAAGGGCTATATTTGTTTTGAAGTCAACAAGTGCATTTTCATATCCCAATTTGGTTTCTCAATGCTCAAGAGTGAATACTACATTGCCTATAGTGTCATATCTACACCTGTATTAACCCTAAACCTTAACAATGTTCTAGTTACACCTCAGTTTAATTCTTTGCCCATTTCATTATCACCATCAGTATCCTATACACCAAGCCTAGATTCTATACCTATGCCAACTGAAGTTAGCCCTGCAAATCTGAATGCCCACAGTTCTGCATCTCTTAATGACAATAACTCTGCAACTCTGAGTGAACCCATTACTGGCACTGCACATCAATCTTCTCCTTCACTCTCTGTGGTTCTTGAATTTCAGGGTGAACAACTTCAAGTGGTTTTGTCTATACCACTATTGAACCTTCATCCTATGCAGACTAGATCTAAGAGTGGCATTTCTAAAAAGGTTTCTTTATTAGCTTCTGTCCATGAACATGGTGGTGTTGATCTTACTAAGGTTGAACCTGCAACTTACAAATCAACATTAAAATCTCGAATATGGTTGGCTGTAATGAAAGATGAATTGAGTGTTCTTCATAATCAAATAACTTGGTCTCTAGTACCTCTTCCTCCTCACAAAAACTTTGTAGGCTGCAAGTGGGTGTTTAAGATTAAAAATAATGTTGATGGTTCTATAGGGAGATATAAGGCTCGATTGGTTGCAAAAGGGTACACTCAAGAGGAAGATATAGACTATGGTGAGACATTTAGTCTAGTGGTTAAGCCAACCACTGTGAGGTTAGTACTTGCTTTGGCTGCTCACTTTAATTGGACTCTCAGACAACTTGATGTGAAAAATGTTTTTCTGAATGGTGTGTTACAAGAGGAAGTCTATATGGCTCAACCTCCTGGTTTTCTGGACTCTACTCACATTGATTATGTTTGCAAATTACATAAGTCTTTATATGGTCTCAAGTATGCCCCAAGGACTTGGAATGATAGATTTACTAGTTTCTTGCCATCTTTGGGTTTTAAATCCACATATAGTGATTCCTCTCTATTTGTTAAAGTTGTGAATGGTTCAGTTGTGACCTCTTCTTATATGTTGATGATATTATCATCACAATAGTGCATCTCAAGCTATATTAGATATTATTCATGCTCTTACTCAAGAGTTTGATATCAAGGACCTAGGACCTTTGCACTACTTCCTTGGTATTCAAGCTGTTCACAAGAATGATGGATTATTTCTCTCTCAAGATAAATATGTTAGTGATTTGCTTAGTAAAACTGAAATGGAGATGTCCAAGCTGTGTGCTACTCCTTGCCTACCCAACAATATGTTGTTGAAGGATGATGGGAAGCCATACAATAACCTAACATTGTATAGAAGCCTTGTGGGAGCACTTTAATACCTAATTACATGACCTGATATTGCAATTGTTGTGCATCAGGTTTATCAATTTATGCAGTGTCCTGTAGAAGCTCATTTTGTGGCAGTTAAGCGGGTTCTGAGATATCTCAAAGCTACTAAAGGTTGTGGACTTCATTATACCAAATGAGGATTGGATTTACAAGTGTTAGTGATGTTGATTAGGCTGAAGATCCCAATGATAACAGGTTTACTATAGGTCTGGCTGTTTTTCTTGGCTCAAATCCCATTTCATGGTCTTCAAAGAAACAAAACACTGTTTCTTGTTCTTCTACTAAAGCAGAGTATCGAGCACTATTTACAACTGCTGCTGAGATTGATTGGATTAAACAATTGTTACAGTGTCTGCAGGTTCCTATTTCTGGTACACCTACACTATATTATGATAATCTCTTTGTTATTGCCCTCACATGTAATCCTATCATGCATCAGAGAACAAAGCATATAGAAATTGATGTTCATTTTGTGAGAGAACTGGTGGCTAAACAAGTGTTGTTGGTTTAATTTGTTACTTCACTCGAGCAGTTTGCTGACATATTAATTAAAGATTGTCTTCACGCCTTTGTTCTGGACTCATAGTGTCAATCTTAGACTCAATTTTATTGTCCCTGAGCTTGAAGGGGGATGTAAGGAGTAACCAATCTAAAGGTTACTCTCTTGACATGTGTCATAAGATTAGGCAGTTAGTTAGAGTTTGTTAAATGGTTAGCTTATCTTGTAAGCTACCATAGTTACATATAAATACTACAATGTTGATGTACTGAGTTCAGTTAGTGAAATATCAATACAATTAAGATAACTTCTTCTCTAAGCTTTCTCTCTTCATTTATGTATGCTCTACTGTGTTCATCTTCTCTGCTGCATAAGATCAGCCATGTTTAATACATGTTTGTTATGAAAAAAGAGTTTACTATTGTTGGTTGATGTCTATAAGAATTTATCATTATGGTAAACTATTTAAGAACAAAATTTACACGTCGTAATCCCAATCAAGAAAGAATCTTAAATTTAAAAAATTGTTTTGGCAATTTAACAAATGTTTTTAAGTTTCGAAATGTTTTTAACAAATGCTTTGCCACTTAATACTACGGTCTTGTGGTATTCCTACTCACTTGTAAGTGAGAGGTCTTAGGTTCGATCCTCGCCAAAGACGAATTTGAACCACATTATTGCTAGCCCATTATGAGACTAAGCCCACCCTCTCCACCTTAGTGTAGTTAATATGTTTGTTCAAAAAAAAGAAAAGTTTCACAGTGGAAAATGATTCAACAAAAGAGAAAAAGTGTATAATAATTTGTCGACCTCTACCCACACGAGTCCATCTTTTTCTTCTTCTTTTTTTCCATTTTTTTTGCCAAGACATTTTTTACATTTTAAACTAATTAAAAACTGAATTATTTTAAGTAATCCATGACACACCCCGACTGGAGTCGAGGCATGATGGCCGCCATCCGAAGGTGACGTAACATAAAGTGTAGTGTAGTGAAAAATGTGAATAAATTTAAACCTAAAAGTGCCTAAATATAAGAGTGCACTGTGAGCAGGAATGAACCCGTTTCACACGTGATGACAGAGTATAAGTAAAGTATAGTAAGGTAAAGTAAGAGTTATACCATCAAAGGTAGCCACCTATACTGAGATTTGTCAAGAATCCTTGTCGATACAAAGTTCAGCTGCTAAAACCTGGAGGGGCGAAAAACAAAGGTGAGTGGGCTCGAAAATAAAGTTTTATAAAAACCTTTCTAAAAACATTGTAACCCTTCGCCGTAAAACAAGTATAGTTTCCAGAATATACTTAATACGTATAGTATAAAAATACTTACCATAACCTGTACAATCTCAAGAATTCATTATGGCACAATATCTCGAAACTATGGGCATGACATCCAAAATCACAAAATCTCAATAGTAATATACGTAAAATCAAGTGCTCATCAATCTATGCTAGCACACAAGTCGGAGTCGCCTAATGCAACCTATACGACAGGACTAGGTGTAATTATAATATACGCTCTAGTGCTACAATCACGTAAAGACTGCGTTATTCATGGTCACCTACGAGTCGGAGTTGCCTGATGCAACCTGTATGACAGGACTAGCACCTACTTGGATCCAAGTCGATCGAGGAAAATTAGTTTAAATTAGTTCTAGTTTTGGTTTTAATTTATTCACATTTTTTAGACTAAAGTTTATAAGAATTAGCGAAATGATGGAATTTATGAAATATGCTACATCTTACGGGATGCACATGTATGCTTATAATCTTTGATGCCATAATTATATCTACAACTATGAATGTTAGTATGTTGACTAGAATTATTGAATTGTTATGGCATGCTTATATTTATGTAGTATGCTCATCATTCTTGCACCCCGGTGTTAGTACTCGCCCAAGGCCAGGGCTAGTCTTTCACGTGTTTGTTCACCTCTACACCACACGCTCGCCTTGGATCTAAGTAAGTGCCAGTCCTATCATACAGGTTGCATTAGGCAACTCCGACTCGTAGGTGACAGCGAATAGCCCCAGTCTTTACGTGATTGTAACACTAGAGCGTAGATTATGATTACACTCAGTCCTATCGTACAGGTCGCATTAGGCGACTTCGACTCGTGTCCTAGCATAGATTGATGAGCATCAGTTCAGTCGTACAGGTCACATTAGGCGACTCCTACTCGTGTGCTAGCATAGATTGATGAGCACCTGATTTTACATATATTACTGTTGAGATTTTGTGATTTTGGATGTCCTGCCCTTAGTTTCAAGATATTGTGCCGTAATGAATTCTTGAGATTTTGCAAGCTACGGTAAGTATTTTTATACTATATGTATTAAGTATATTCTGGAAACTATACTTGTTTTATGGTGAGGGGTTACAATGTTTTCAGAAAGGTTTTTATAAAACTTTATTTTTAGGCCCACTCACCCTTATTTTTCGCCCCTCCAGGTTTTAGCAGCTGAACTTTTGTATCGACGAGGATTCTTGGCAAATCTCAGTATAGGTGGCTACTTTTGATGGTATAACTCTTACTTTACCTTACTGTACTTTACTTATGCTCTGTTATTACATGTGAAATGGGTTCATTCCCACTCACGGTGCACTCTTATATTTAGGCACTTTTAGATTTAAATTTATTCACATTTTCCACTACACTACACTTTATGGCTTCGTCATCTTCCAGGTGTCGGCCAACACAGTTCAATTCGGAGTCCAAGTGAGCATTCCAGGTCTAGGTGTGTCAATCCATGTGGCAACACATGATTAGCTTTGTGAATCCCACATGAGTTCCAATTCATCATACTAAAAGATTCTTTAATTATTCCTTGTTATTTCTTTTTGTTATTTCTTCTTATTCTTCTTCCTCCACCTCTAAATCCAATTCATATATATTTATTTAATTTTTATAATCAACCCATGTAATAGGTTAATTGTATTTATCAACCTATATGACATATATATATTTTTTATAATCAACATGTATCACCGATTAATGTATCTTGCTTGTAGGAGTATTACGTTTTTGTATCTTTTAGTTAGATTTCATATCTCGTTATAAATATATTATCTATTGATGTATTTGTCGTATGCTGTGCAGGTGGATTTATGTTAATATATTAGTTTTTTTGTTAGAAAATATTAAGTAGATTAAAAATAAACTAATTTTTTAATTTTGAGAAATTCAAAAATACAATAAAAAAATGCATGAAATTAATTTTTTATTTTATTTATCTCTAGTATTGAAAAGAATGTAAAATGAGTTTAAAAAAAAAATAGAAACGAAGATAAGGTAATAATGGGCCAGAACCTAATTGTATGTTAATTTTTGGACCCATATCTAAATGCTCCTAGATTTTTAACGAAGTTGGGTGACAAAAATAACATCGATGAGTAGAGCTAGACATAAGGAACAAATATGATGAGCCACTTAATACTATGGTGTATAGTCTAGTGATATTTATCTTCACTTGTAAGTGAGATGTCTTACGTTCGATTCTCACCAAAGACGAATTTGAACCACATTATTACTAGCCAATTGTGAGGCTTAGCCTAGTCACCCACCTCCGTAGTATATATAATATCGCTTGTTCAAAAAAAAAAAAAAACAAATATGATGAATTTAAATAAAAGACCATCTACTTAGTACTACGGTCCAGTGATATTCCTCTTTACTTATAAGTGAGAGGTCTTAGGTTTGATTCTTGCCAAATACGAATTTGAATCACATTATTGCTAGCCCATTATGAGGCTAAGCTCACCCCTCCCTTTAGTGTAGATAATATTGTTTGTTCTAAAAAAAAACATGAAAAACCAAATTGATGAGTTGATAAAACATAAAGGATTAACTGAAATAAAAACTTTTATAAACGAAAATTGTTAAATTGAATTTAAGAAAAAGAAAATATGAAGATGACAAAGGATGAGGAGACAACATGTTAGACCATCTCTAACCGAGGGCTGGCCAGAGGGCTCGTTTTAGCCCTCTGGCCCTCCAAGATTCCCCAAGATATTAATATTTTAATGAACAGTACAGGGCCATATTGGCCTCCGTCTCCAACTGAGGGCCAAAGGGCCAGAGGGCTCGTTTTAGCCCTGTCACAAAAAACCGTCTCCAACCGAGGGCCAAAGGGCCATAGGGCCAAACATAATTTATTATTTAAAAACTACAATTTAAATTCAAATCTAACGGCTAAGTGACATCATGCTGACGTCAGCTAGCCGTTGGATTTGAATTTTTTTTTTGCTATAAATAGGGTGGATATTGGGCTATAATTCACACAACTTTAAATTCAATCTATTTCAATTCAATCTCTTGAATTCAATCTCTTTCAATTTAAGTTTGCAATGAATTCCAACTTTGGATCTTCATCCAATTCCAATATTGGGCTATAAATAGGGTGGATCTTCATCCAATTCCAATATTGGGCTATAATTAGGGTGGATATTGGGCTATAATTCACACAATTTTAAATTCAATCTATTTCAATTCAATCTCTTGCAATTCAATCTCTTTCAATTCAAGTTTGCAATGAATTCCAACTTTGGATCTTCATCCAATTCCAATTGAGGGTCCTCATCCAATTCCAAATTGGAAGCAAAATGGGCGCAAATGAGATGAGAAGATGAGGAGTCTGATGAAGAAGTTCAAGTAAGGCGCAACAAATAAAACATGGCTACGGCCATGGTGTGTCAGCCAACTGAGGAACAACCTCAATGAGGTGGCTCTGTTGCTGGTCGCTCTTACAAACCACGAAACAGAGCAATGGCGCATGCCAATCTGATGAACAACTATTTCAACCCCAACTCGGTGTACACAGAAGAGGATTTCAGACATCGCTTTCGGATGAGGCGTCATGTCTTCGAGCGTTTACTTCGTGATGTCCAGCAGGTCAATCCATACTTTCGACAGAAGCGGGACAGAGCAGGCCTCCCTGGTTTCTCACCTCATCAGAAGGCTACTGTTGCACTCCGAATGATGGCATATGGCTCCTCAGCTGATTCGATAGATGAAACCCATGGTATGTCTGAGTCTACATGCCTTAATACTCTTGAAGAATTTTGTAACACAATTGTTCAGGTTTACAAAGACGAGTACCTCCGAGAGCCAAATCAAGAAGATCTAAATCGGCTCTTTCACAAAGCTGAAGACCGTGGGTTTCCGGGCATGATAGGGTCATTAGACTGCATGCATTGGGATTGGAAGAACTTTCCCACTGGATGGCAATGAGGCTTTAGCGGAAGGTCGAGAAAGCCAACTATTGTGTTAAAGGCAGTTGCCTCATATGACACATGGATCTGGCATGCTTTCTTTGGAGTCCCTGGATCCCAAAATGACATTACAGTTCTTGGGCGTTCACCCCTCTTCAATAACTTGACGGAAGGTAAAGCACCTCAACTTGACTACTACATCAACGGTCGTGAATACAATATGGGGTATTACTTGGCAGATGACATCTATCCAAAGTGGGCAACACTTGTCCAAGCAATTCCAAAACCTAGGAATGATGCAGAAAAGTTGTTTACCTTACACCAAGAGGCATACCGGAAAGATGTTGAGAGAGCTTTCGGTATTCTACAAGCACGGTGGAAGATTATCAGCGAACCGGCAAGAGGGTGGAGTCGAGAAAATTTGAACTCCATCATGATGTCTTGCATCATATTACACAATATGATAGTGGAGGATGAGCGAGATGGGTATATTGATGGAGAGTCCGATGATGACCAAGAAGATCCAAATAGGTCAAGAAGGGCTCTAGCAAAAATATATGATGGGCCTAATTTGCCTTTCAATCCAAGAACTGGTAGTATCTCTATAAATGAGTATATGAGGCGCTATAGAATGATACGTTCTCGTGCCACAAATAAGTACCTACAACAGGATCTTGTTGCACATATTAGGGCCAAAAGAAGCATGGAGTAGGCTTTTAAGTTTTATGTTGTTAAATGTTTTTAAAAATGTTGTTTAAGTTTCATGTTGTTAAATGTTTTTTTATGTTGTATAATTTGTATGTTGGTTAATGTTATTTAATGTTGTTTCATATTGTTTAATGTTGTTTCATGTTACTTAATTTAATTTAATGTTGTATAAATGGCCTAGGAAGTTATAGGAAAAAAATAGAATTGAAAAAAAATATGAAACAAATTTTGTGAAATAGAAGTTATAGGAAAAAAATGGAATTTAAAAAAATATGAAACAAATTTTGTAAAATAGAAGTTATATGAAAAAAAATATGAATCAAATTTTGTAAAATAGAAGTTATAGGAAAAAAATAGAATTTCAAAAAAAAATTGAAACAAATTTTGTGAAATAAAAGTTATAGGAAAAAAGTGGAATTTAAAAAAAAATATGAAACAAATTTTGTAAAATAGAAGTTATAGGAAAAAAAAATATGAAACAAATTTTGTAAAATAGAAGTTATAGGAAAAAAAAATAGAATTTAAAAAAAAAATTGAAACAAATTTTGTAAAATAGAATTGAAACAAAATATGAAACAAAATTTGATTCATATGAAAAGGAAAAAAAAAGGGAAAAAAAGGGGGAAAAAAAGAAGTTTAAATTCATAAAAAAAAAAAAAAGTTAATACAACGGCTACTAGCCGTTATATTAAAAAAATTCAAACTATTAGTGTCGGTTAATTAAAAATAATTTTTTTTCTTTTGAATAACTATTACTGTCGGTTATAACAGATAATATTAAAAAATTCTTCTTTAATGCTGTCGGTTATAACCGACAACAATAGGAAAACATTAAAAAAAAATAGCCAGCCCTCCCTGATCCCGTGGGGCCCTCCCAGATTCCAAAGCCCTTTGGCCTAGCCCTCGGTTGGAGACAGTTTTAGGGCTATTTTCGGCCCTCTGGCCCTCTGGACCCTTCGGTTAGAGATGGCCTTAATATTCTCAAGATTGCAGTGCAGGTGGTGAATAAGAAATCCGCTAATCGAATCTACTTCTGTAATTCTGATGTTGACACACCGCACGAATGGCACTGTTTCCCCAGACCTGAAGGCCCCACATCTACCAATTGCCACGTCATCACGAGCTCGAGAAATGGCAAAACGATAAAATTAGAGTCCTCAGTTCCATGTTTCAGAAATTGTCTCTTTGGTCAATGACTTGCAAATAATTACTAAGCAGGATCTCATATTTTATTAACCATTTGTGTTTAAACCTTAAATTATCATAAAATACTTCAGCATTTAGCCTTTTTTAACGGAATGGGTGAAGTGAGATCAAAATAGTTGAAAATATCAGTTTCAGGGGGCGAAATGAGACAAAACCAATTTTAATGGGTAAATTGAGATTAAGTGGCAGTTTCATAAGGCAATTCCACTACTACAAAAGGGTGTTATAGTGTCAGTAGGTGGTGTCGCTTTAATCTAATATAGTGGCGGATAAGACAGTTACGACACTAACTGAACGTGACGTCGAATTTACTGTCGCTTATAAGCGTCATAAAATGTTTATGTCGCTTTTAAACCGACGTAAACATACATTTTAATAATTTTTAAACACTGGTGTCGCTTTTAAGCGACATAAAGTATTTTTTAAATACTGGTATCGCTTTTAAGCCACATAAATTATATATACATATATTAAATTAAATTTTATACCCCAAAAAACTATAATAATTATATATATATATATTAAATTAAATTTTAAAAATTGATGACCATTGGATTGGCTTAAATATACATACGATTCAATTGCTTAAGTGTTATACATACAAAATAAATAAATTTAAATCTACTTAATAAATAAATATATATATATACACACACCATGGAACTTGATTGGATACGAATTCTACGAAACTAATTTCGACGGTTATAAACGAAAAATCACGATTTAACGGTTATTTTAACTCCGATTTTGATGATTTTTTACAGTTACACTCCTTGACCCTATATCAATTCAATAAATGAATTTGATCTTCAATTTAAAATATTTACACTAGGGGATACCACAAATTTTATGTTATACTTGATGAAAGTATAAATAAAACTCTAAGTGTTAGTGAATCTATCGTTTTGATGAGATACATATCATACTAAACTAATTTCAACGATCCAACCGTCAAATTTGTTTGTATATGCTTCGAGATCGCATACACCAAAAATCACAAAAAAAAAAACATTCAGAGATCAAATAACGGGGACAAAAATTTTGACAGTTATAAACGAAAAATTACAATTTAACGGTTATTTTAACTCCGATTTTGATGATTTTTTTACAGCTACACTCCTTGACCTTATATGAATACAATGAATGAATTCGATCTTCAATTTAAAATATTTACACTAGTGGATACCACAAATCTTATGATATACTTAATGAATGTATAAATAAACTCTAAAGTGTTAGTGAATCTATCATTTTGATGAAATAAGCATCTTACGAAACTAATTTCAATGATCCAACAATCAAACTTGTTTGTATATGATTTGAGATCACATACGCCAAAAATCGCAAAAAACAAACATTCAGAGATCAAGTAATGGGACAAAACTTTTCGACGGTTATAAACGAAAAATCACGATTTAACGGTTCTTTTAACTCCGATTTTGATGATTTTTTATAGCTACAATCCTTGACCCTATATGAATATAATGAATGCACTCGATCTTCAATTTAAAATATTTATACTAGTGGATACCACAAAATCTTATGTTCTACTTACTTAAAGTATAAATAAACTCCAAGTGTTAGTGAATCTATCGTTTTGATGAGATACGCATCCTACGAAACTAATTTCAATGATCCAATTGTCAAACTTGTTTGTATATGCTTCGAGATCGCATATGCCAAAAATCACAAAAAACAAACATTCAGAGATCAAGTAATGGGACAAAACTTTTCGATGGTTAAAACGAAAAATCATGATTTAACGGTTATTTTAACTCTGATTTTGATGATTTTTTACAGCTATACTCCTTGACCCTATATGAATACAATGAATGAATTCGATCTTCAATTTAAAATATTTACACTAGTGGATACCACAAAATCCTATGTACTTAATGAAAGTATAAATGAACTCTAAGTGGTATCCACTAGTGTAAATATTTTAAATTGAAGATCGAATTCATTCATTGTATTCATATAGGGTCAAGGAGTGTAGTTATAAAAAATCATCAAAATCAGAGTTAAAATAACTGTTAAATTGTAATTTTTCGTTTATAATCGTCGAAAAGTTTTATCCTGTTACTTGATCTCTGAATGTTTGTTTTTTGCGATTTTTGGCGTATGCGATCTCGAAGTATATATAAACAAATTTGACGGTTGGATCATTGAAATTAGTTTTGTAGAATGCGTATCCTATCAAAACGATAGATTCACTAATACTTAGAGTTCATTTATACTTTTATTAAGTACAACATAAGATTTTGTGGTATCCACTAGTGTAATATTTTAAATTGAAGATCAAATTCATTCATTGTATTGATATAGAGCCAAGGAGTGTAGCTGTAAAAAATCATCAAAATTAGAGTTAAAATAACGGTTAAATCGTAATTTTTCATTTATAACCGTCGAAAAGTTTTGTCCCGTTACTTGATCTTTGAATGTTTGTATGTATGCGATCTTGAAGCATATACAAACAAGTTTGACGGTTGGATGGTTGAAATTAGTTTCGTATAATTAGTATCCCATCAAGTTCAATGGCATATATATTTATTAAGTAGATTTAAATTTATTTATTTTTTACGTATAACACTTAAGAAATTGAATGATATGTATATTTGAGCCGATCCAATGGTCACCAATTTTTAAAATTTAATTTAATATATATATATATAATTATTATAGTTTTTAGGGGTATAAAATTGTTAAATTAATATATATAATTATTTTAGTATTGTTAAATCAACAATGAAAATTTCCATACAAGGGTTGGCGTGGAAGAAATTCATTTTCTTGAATCATTACCGTTGCCTGTCGAGTTCGTTAATCATGCAAATGCCGACGACGAGCTAACAGATGATGACAGGGAAGAAATATATTAATTATTTTATGTATTAATTAGACTATGTTTCAATTTGTGTGTGACGATATCTTATCATAAAATTATATTTATGTTTTTTTATTAAGTATTATGTATAAATTAAATTTTATTTATTAAAATATTATATCAGATAACATAAATGCTTATTTTTAAATTTTGGGTTAAACTTTAATTTTTTTAGGCGGGAATTTTCCCGCTTGTTTCAACACCACTTGCATGTTTGTCAGGCTCACGTCGGTTTGAACTGACATAACGTTTTCTTATTTCCACGCAACCTGCGATGACTGTATGTTTTTCAGGCTCGAGTCGGTTTGATCTGATGCAACATTTTCTTATTTCGACGCCACTTTCCTAAGTTTGTTAGGCTTACGTCGGTTTTAACCGACGCAGTTTTTCCCTTATTTCGACGCCACTTGCCTTTCAGTAAGTGTGTCAGACTACTTGACTTAGTGTCGGTTTTAACCGACGCTAAGTCCAAATATTTCGACGCCAAGTGCATTTCAGTCAGTGTGTTGAAAAGAAACAATAAAGCTCAATATATTAGGGTAACAATACAGTCCTTATTTCTCATCTCTGAACCCTTTTCGAAAACCTGTGTTGACGTAATTTTTTTACAAAATTTATTCTTCTTGAAATGGGTAGTGGCCGGAAGGGCAATATTCCCCAGAGGGTTCTTCTCCCCCCTGTGTATGGAGCGTCATCTTTCAGCAGCTGAAAAACTTCCAGTGTTACCAGTTTCAGTTCGCCATCTTTCAGCAGCTCAAAAAGTTCAACATGCCACCATTAACGGCCTCGGAGGAAGCTCCCTCACCGGAACAAAGCTCGTTGTGAACCCCACTCGCCAGAGCATCATAACCAAAAACATCAGGTACTAAATGGATATTTGAAAATAGTAAATGCTTGTTGTCTCTTGTTCTTATATGCATTGTGATGGGTGTGTAAATGCTTGTTGTCTCTTGTTCTTGTATGCATTGTGATGGGTGTGTTGAGTAATATTACTAGTGTGGTCTGTGGTGGTTTAGGTGTGGTGCTGTGGTGGCCAAGTACGGAGACAATAGCGTCTGCTTTGACCTTGAGGATCTGGGCAACACCACCAGGAAGTGGGATTTGTATGGTTCAGATGCGATGATGATCCAGATGTTAGTGAATATTTTGGTGATTTTTTTGGTTGTTTAAGAAGAAAATGAAAAAGAAGTGAAGAGTGTTAGACCAAGTCGTTAGTCTGTTTGTTTTACTTAGTTTGAAGTGTTGTTTTTTATTTCAAACTCTTATCTCTTTGGAGTTGGATAGGCTTAGGACTTTGTCAACGTCTTTAAGCTTTCTGTTTGTATATTTGAATTTCAAACCTACCATGTAAATTGGGTTTTCAAACCCTGAATGTAATCTGTATATTTGGTTATAAAAATATGCAACCCAAGCTTTTCTGGGTATGCAAATTGATGTGAAACAACTTTCTTCTCAATTTTACAAAACCTGCAGTTCTTAAGTTTGTATAAAGAGCTAGCCTCAAAAGAAGTGAAGTTTTGTTGATTTTATGGACGACAGCAGCGTAATTGTTTTATTTATGGAGATGTTAGGTAATGTCTGTTACAACCGACAATAGATCGATTATTTTATTTATTTAACTTACGTGATGTCACATGATGTCAGTTTGGACCGACAGTAAGTGTGACTTTTTTATTGTTTGTTTGTTACTTAATGTCAGTTTTGACCGCCATCATATCAGATTTTCATGTCGCTTAAAAGCGACGTAAGAGCCTATCTCGTTTTTAAGCGACGCTGTTGTTCATTTATATTTTAGATTACTTTGCTTCTTGGTGGCGGATTAAGGGGTTTAAGCGACGTCATTACCCTTTTTTGATGGTAGTATTGGTGTCGGTTTTTCTATGCGACATTGCACGATTTAATGTCAGATTTTTATCAAAAATCCGACATTAATGGGTGTTTCTTGTCGGTTTTTCACCGCCACTGATGTGCCATTTTGTAGTAGTGTTCAATTAATAAGCCTATAATTAATTGAAAGTTGAAAGGTGAAACATTAAGCGATTCAAATCTATTCTTATTGACTTGAAAAACAAACTTGTGTAATCTTTCTATTGCACTTCCCAGACTTCTAGACACCGAACCCTAATCGGCTAAACCTTTTGATTTTTGTCGCATTCCCAAAACAAACACCAAATAAACACCATTGTTTATTCTAATCGGTTGCCTTCTTAAATAGACAAAACTCTCAAACTCTCAATCTTAGACTTTTGACTGCAAATTGATAATGTAATCGAAGAGAAAATGTATCATTTTTATAGTTTTTCTTTTTGAGTTATTGAGATTTTTTTCTATATTATGGTAATGGACCAATGGTTTGGTATTATGTCATAAGAAAAATTGAATGAATTTGTTAGCTATTTTACCAATTGGAAAAGAATTGGTTGAAAAATTAGATTATATAAACTTAATTAATACACATTTGCGTCTAAAAACGCGAGATGTATAATATTTAAGTAATGCTTGTGTTGATGCACAAAATCAGTAAGGACTTTGGTACAACAGAAAGTGTTAAGTTTGTGACATTCGCTAGATTGCTCCGGTCACTAGTATGGATAAGTATGTAAATGGATAGAGATAGGGAAGCAAACACAAGATGTATGTGGTTCACCCAGATTGGTTACGTCCACGGAGTAGAGGAGTTTTCATTAATTTTGAAGGGTTTACACAAGTACATAGGTTTAAGCTCTCTTTTAGTGAGTACAAGTGAATGATTTAGTACAAATGACATTCGGAAATATTGTGAGAGAATGATCTCTATTTATAGAAGAGAGTTTCTAGTTTCATTCTGACATTGATATGTGTCGTGTTGTGATTGACTTCTGATGTTGACACGTGTCGCGCTATGATTGGTTTCTGATGTCGACATGTGTCACGTTGTGATTGGCCTCCTGGTTGGAGGGAAACTCTTCTGGGTCCTTGACGGTATAACGTTGACCGGTGCTCAGTAGTTTCGGGATTGGTCAAGTATGATACAAACAGTGCTCCCCTAAGTTCCCGAGTGAGGGAAGCTCCTTGGTTGGGGACTTGCAAAGTCTAAGCCATTGAGTAATCACAAAACTTCTAAGTACCGAAGTGTGGTATCATTGTCACTTGCCTTATCTGTCTCATATGTAGATATGGCATCTTTTCTGGAAGTACTTTTCCTCCATCCAGGGGTGGTATCTTTAACCGATGAAGATGCACAAGGTAATGTATCAATTTCACTTGAAGCTTACTTATAGTTTCAGGCTTGGTCAAGTGCGATACAAACCCTATAGTAGGAGTCCCCCAAGTCGCCAAGCTAGGAGATTTGCCGAAGGAGGTAACAGACAAAGTAGCAATCAGACTTCCAAGCAAGCAACCTGGATTGGAGGTTCGACTTCAGCTTCCGGTTGATTGTTCTCCTTCTCCTTGTGTCATAAACAGCAACAAGGATAAGGAGAAGTAAATAGAGAAGAAATGATATAAGATACTTTTTGCTTTTGAAGAAGTAACTTTCCACAGGCTTATTCTTGAATTGGGCTGGAGGGTTTTCTGGTTTCCTCCAGAGTATAAAGCCGACTCAAGAATTTGAGGGTCAAAACAAGTCCATCAAATCTAGAGTACATTCGACCCTGATGATATGGGATACTTTTGATGTTGACAAAGTAGTGGATGTATCGGCATGTGTTCTGTTACGCTTGTCTCCACATGCTTCCTTGTATCCTTCTCACTTGCCCTATCTGTTCTTCAGGCATATGTGGTATCTTCTTTGGAAGAATAAGATGTTGAAGATGAGTACTCGAGAGCAATGCCAGATAAGTAATCAGGCAAGGGGTTCCAGGCAGTCAGTTCCTGACTGGAAGCTTGATTCCAAGTGCTGACTGATTGCTCTTTTTCTCCTTGTCTTGCAGGTAAGAACAAGGCCAAAGGAAAAGATAGGGAAAAAGCATGATATGGGATACTCTTGCTTTTAACCCTAATGATATGAGATACTCTTGCTCTGGTATGGCTTGTTTGCAGAGGTAGTATCGGGAGGAAAAGAAGCTGAGTATTTCGAGAGACTTTGCTGAGAGTGCCCTCTAGGATGTGAAGAAAAGTTAAGCATTTTTTTTATTTGCAGGTCTGCCTGGCTGTGGAGGATGGAGGTCGACATATATAGGAGTCTCCCAAACAACAAGTAGTAATACTATTCCTTTACCCTCATTGGTCATAGCAATGTAGTGGGAGTTGCTGTTTTAACTTTGTCAGAGCACTTTGAAAAAATGGTCTGTGGTATCTGGAAAGTTGATGTTGCGTGTGAAAATTGCAGATAAGCTTTATCCAAGGAAATTTGGCTCTCGAAGTTCGGAGAGCGATGCCTCTTCGATTTTCGAACAAGCAATCCTATCGGGGATCTGGCTCTCGAGATTCAAAGAACGGTGCTTCTTTGATTTTTGAGAAAGCAATCATGTTGGGAGTCTGACTCTTGAGATTCGGATAGTAGTGTCTTTTCAATTTTTGAGAAAGTAATCTTGTTGGGAGTCTGGCTCTCGAGATTCGGAGGGCGGTGCCTCTTTGATTTTTAAGCACGTAATCCTGCTGGGAGTTTGGCTCTCGAGATTCGGAGAGCAATGTCTCTTCGATTTTTAGAAAGTAATCTTGTTGGAAGTCCTCGAGATTCGGAGGGTGGTGCCTCCTTGATTTTTGAGCACGTAATCCTGTTGGGAGTCTGGCTCTCGAGATTCAGAGAGTGGTGCCACAGAGCACGAATGTGAGTAAAGGTTGGGCATTTTTGCCAGTCTGCCTTGCCACGGAGCACGGAGGTTGATACACATTGGGACTTTCTAGTTATCAAGTAGTGGTGCTGTTCCTTTACCCTTATGGGTAATAGTATGGTAGTTGGACCTTCAAAATTTATGTGTCTAAACTTTGTCAGAGATCTTTGACAAAGTTATCTGTGGTACCCGAAGAGCTGATGTTGCGTGTGGAAAATTATGCCTCTTCGGAGTCCGGAGAGTGGTGCCTCTTCGATTTTTGAACCAACGGCTCTGTTGCCCTTTCTTTTATAAGGGCACCAATTGTGTGCAAGAAGTACATTCAGAGAGTTATTGCTTGTAGGAATTTTCCCCTGACTTCAGAGATTTATTGCACCTCATTTCTCCTTCATCATTTTTGAGAATGTCTAGCCCATCCGACCGTCGTTTTGACTTGAACTTTGGTGAAGAGGCAGCCATGCCTTCTCAAGACAACATATGGCGCCCATCCTTCTTATCCCCTACTGGTACTCTTACCGTTGGGGACTCTGTGATGAAGAATGATATGATCGCTACGGTGGTAGCCATGAACCTTCTCACTCCCAAAGATAACAAACTACTTTCCAAACGGTCTGATGAGTTGGCTGTTAAGGATTTTCTGGCTCTCAGTGTTCAGTGTGCAGGTTCTGTGTCTAATATGGCCCAACGCCTATTTGCTCGAACCCGCCAAGTTGAATCATTGGCGGCTGAAGTGATAAGTCTCAAACAGGAGATCAGAGGGCTCAAGCATGAGAATAACAGTTGCACAGGCTCGCACATGACTATGCTACAAACATGAAGAGGAAGCTCGACCAACTGCAGTAATCTGATGGTCAGATTTTACTTGATCATCAGAGGTTTGTGGGTTTATTCTAAAGGCATTTATTGCCTTCGTCTTCTGGGGCTGTACCGCGTAATGAAGCTCAAAATGATCAACTTTCGGTGCCTCTTCCTTCTGGGGTTTTGCCTAATACTAAGGCTCCGAATAATCACCCTCTGGTGCCTTCTCTTTCTGGGGCTCTGCCGACTGCTGAGACTTCTCCTGAGCAACCTTTGTGAAGGCTCCCTCTTGTTTGTTTATTTTGATTCATGTATATGCATATATTTGTAACTTATCAGAGATATAAATAAACAAGCTTTGCTTTATTTCAACGTATTGTGTTAAATACACCAAGGCCTTCTTCACTAAGTTCTTTGAATTTTTCCTTTTGTTGAAGCTTGTATGTTGAAGCTTTGTGAGTGAAGCATGTAGGTTGAGGTAGTGCTCCCTTAATTTTCCGAGTGAGGAAAACTTCTCGTTTGGAGACTTGAAAAATCCAAGTCACTGAGTGGTCGTGAGACTTCCGAGTATCAAGGTGCAGTAGCATATGGTAGGTGATCACTCATATATTTCATGCATTTATACCATCCATTTCTAAAGTTTTTGTGATGTTTTTATGTGAAAATTGTAGCAATGTACCTTACCTTGTGTTAATGTACCGTTAATTGTATTGTAGGATTAATTTCAAACAAAATGGGCAGAAAAGAATAGAGAAAAGACGGAGTGCAACACGGCATTAAACAAAGGAAGGAAGTGGACTATCAAGAAATTGAATAATAAAAGAGGAAAGGGAGAGACTTGCGGACTGTGCGGAGAAAGAAGAATAAGAAAATAAATAAGTGGGAGACATGGGAATGATGGAGAAATAAAGAAGAAGGCAGTGCGGAAAGAATAAAATACAAAGAAGAAGTGGAGTGCAGACTGACGGGAAAAAGCAAATAATAAGAGAAGAGTGCGGGAGACATAGCGCCAGCGGGGAGAAAACCAACGGGGGGAGAGAGGAAACAGAAGAAGAAAATATAAGAGGGCTAGGAGGGAAGCAGCGAAGCTGCCTTGCGGGAGAGAATAAAAGCTGCCTTTGCAGCGAGAAAGAGGACGCCAGTGAGAGAAGCAAAAGCTGCCTTTGCAGCGAGAAAGAGAAGAGAGGAACAGCTGCCTTGCGGCACAGAAAAACAGAGAGCAGCGCCAGCGGGGAGAAAAACAGAAGGAGCAAGCTGCCTTCTCTCTCGGTTAAATCTTTCCAAACTTATATTTTATTTTTGTTTTAATAATGTGTAACTAAATTTATTTTGGCTAGAGGTTAATTCAAAGCCATGAATATATTTGTAATATGAATTGATTACCTTCAGTTGTGATTTCTGAGTTGTGATTTAATTTGCTTAACTGCTTGATTGATAACTTATTTTTGTATGTCGATTAAGAATGCATACTTAATTTACATGCATGAATTTGATGCTAGAATATAAGTGAATTTCACCTAATCGTTATGAACTTATGAGTAGTGAAGGTTGTTATCCACAATCGTGTTAAGTGAATTCTTGGCAAGAGTATCATGCTTTTCATAGTTACGAATGCCTCGTCAATGCTTATAGTTTTCACAAAGTTTAATGATCTTTGATTGTATCTCTATTGTGCTTTTCACGTAGGGGACTTTTGAAGAATGTTTTGAATTGTTGTATGCGTTTTTCCGTCCAATTCAATAACTTAAGGAAAACTTGAAGATTAAAAAAGTGCTGTTCACGGTTAATCTGAAGTATTGAGATTTACAATTTATTGAAAGAACAACTGAAAATCAATTTAGGTTGCATATGTGTCATGTGTGGAGAAGAACCCTCTAGCTAGTCCATCACCTATCCTTTCACCTTAATTTCATGCTTTTGTCAATTCTGTAATTTATTTAAGTTTAATTTACTTCTCGTCAAAACCAAACCCCCCCCCATTATTAAATTATATTATTTAGTTAGTTTTCAGTGTTGTTAGTCTTTTAATTCAATTTCCGTCCATTTCAGTTCCTAGTGTCTAATTTGATTGTTTTCATTATTTTGAGTCATTCTAAGTGTGTTTCGAGTTATTAGAGTTTTTAGCCTAGTTTTGTGTCCTTGAGTCTTGTTTAATATTTTTAAATTAATTTAGAATAGATTAGCAATCCCTCCTAATCCCCGGCCTAGAACGATACCCTACTTACATCTATACTACAATTGTCAAAAAGAGGGTTAAATTTGTGTGCTTATATATTTTGCATCAAATTTTTGGCGCCGCTGCCGGGGATTAGCAACTTTGCTAATCCCTTTATTTTTGTTTTTGTTTATGTTTATATTGGTGTTTGTGTATTTTACTTTTGATATTTGATTTATTTTTCTTTCTTTGATTTTAGGTACAAATGGAGCAAGACATGGCACTTGCGACCATTCAAGCTCAATTGGCACAGCTCACTGCTCAATTGACTCATAATGCCGAACGGACCACAATGCCAAGTGTCCCTACATTTGATGTGCCTTATGGGCAAGGATATCAAAGTCCTCAATTTTCTGCAAATGAAGATGTTTGGGGATATCAATGCCATAACCAATCAAGGGGCAACATGTTTTCCAAAGCTTGCAATTCAGATTGGAGAGGTAATTCAGATTATATGTGGGATGAACCTCAACAATTTCAACAAGGTGGATATTGCCAGCAAGACGAGTTCTATTCAAGACCTATGCAGCCACCACATCATCCCCCACAACAATTCCAATCAAATCAAAGTATGCCCGTGAATTATAATGAAATTCTTGAAGGACTAATTTCTTTGACGCAGGGTTCACAAAAAGAAGAACAATTGCCGCCATCAGAAGAGTTTTATCAGTGGCCATATGAACCGTCACAGCCACCACAACAATCAACCCAATTCAATTCAGGTACGTCCTTGGATAATGATACACTTAATAAGTTACTCACCTCTTTGAATCAGGGAGTAGAAAATCAAAACCAAGAGATGCAAGACCGAGTCAAAAGAGTGGACGAATTGGATATGCAAGTTGGGCAGATTGTGGAATTCATGGCACAGATTCGAGATCAAAGTGAACTTTCCAACTCAAACATTGCAAATTCAAAGGCAGAAAGTGAAATCGATAAAGCCATCACTTTGGAAGGTGACATGAAGGATAAAGCTGTCCCAGAACCATCCAAACACAGCCCGAACATGGATGAATTGCTGCTGCAAGCAGAAGAGAAGGAGGACGACCTGGGCAGTTTAGAAGAATTCTTACTGCAAGCTCCTCAAATCCCTATGTCATCCAATTCAGGTGAGGAAGTTCTAAATTCACTTCATTCTAACATTATTCCACCGAATGTCCTTTGTCCTTGCAGGTTTTTGATTCCAAATATCAAAGAGAGTGAAATAGACATTGTGGAAGCTCTTCCAAAGGTGCAAAGTGATATCCCAATTCTTGGTGCACCAAAACAAGTTCCCGATGGTATTAAAACGTTCAAAGAACCTTGCACACCAAGAAAAGGGATTCAAGAAAATGAAGTGGTTGAAGCATATCAAGAATACATCCAAGAGGCTGTGCATGAGACAATCAAGCCCAAAGCAGTTGAGTTTGATGACACGGGACAAGCCACAACCATCATAGTAAACCTGGCCAAGTTCAAAGTCCCGGAAATGTTCAAAGATGTGGTGTTTGTCATTGAGTTTGTGTCGGAAAAAGAAAGTAAGCCATATTCTCCAATTTTAATTTTAATTTATACTAAAATGTTTTTGATTTTGATGATTCAGGCACCCACTCTTGAATTTAAACCATTGCCGAATCATTTCAAGTATCACCTCCCATTAAAAGATAAATTCCATGCTTTGGAGCCGAGGGGAGTTTAAAGGAAAGATTCGTCCGACTGCGGACGTTAAAGCAAGCGCTTCTTGGGAGGCAACCCAAGCATTCAACTTACACCCTTATCTTTACTGCTTTCATTTTGTTTTGTTTAGTTAGTTGTGTTATTTGGTTGATTTCTGTGAGTTTGTGTTATTTAGTTTAAGTGTGGGGGAAGGTTAAACAAAGTCTTTTTACATTAATTTACATATTAAAAAAAAAAGTAAAAATATTTTACAATGATGTGTAAACTAATAGCATTCATTGGTCAGGTGGTGCTTTAGTAGTCGGCGGAGCTTCAATAGTCGGCGGGGCCACGGAAGGAGGAGGTATCAGAGGTTGATCAGTTGGAGCTTCACTACGCGATGCCGCCCCAGAAGACGAAGGCAGATGCGGTTGGAACAAACCCACAAACCTCCGGTGATCAAGTAAAATCTGACCATCATTTTCCTGCAGCTGGTCAATTTTCCTCTTCATGTTTGTGGCATAATTGTGTGCAAGCTTGTGCAATTGTTTATTTTCATGCTTGAGTCCTCTAATCTCCTCTTTGAGACTCTGTATTTTAGCCACCAACGATTCAACGTGACGGGTTCGAGCAAATAGGCGTTGGGCCATGTTGGACACAGAACCCGCACACTGCACGCTAAGAGCCAGAGACTCCTTAACCGCCAATTCATCAGACCGTCTAGCGAGCAGTCTGTTATCTCTGGGGGTGACAAGGTTCCGGGCCACCACCGCAGCGGTCATGTCATTTTTCATCACCGAATCGCCAACGGTAAGGGGACCAGTAGGGGATATGAAAGATGGGCGCCATATGTTGTCTGGTGAAGGCGGAGCTGCCTCTTCACCAATGTTCAAGTCAAAACGACGATCGGAAGGGCCAGACATTTTTCAGAATGGTAAAGAAAGAAGAGATCAGACAGATTAAGATTTTGGAAGTGCAAGAAGGGAGTGTTTACAGGAGGGAGCTCAAGTGTGTTGTGGAACAAAATTAACGCCTCTATAAAAAGAAGTAATCAAAGAGGCGCTCCTCAGAAATCAAAGAGGCGTCCTCTCGCAAATCGAAGAGTCAGGACTCATTTCTCAAAAGTCGGATTCTTTTCTCAAAAGAGGCGTTTCATTTCTTAAAAGTTGGGCTTACTCAGAAACCACGAGCCGAACCCTGGATTTCAAAAGATCAATTTGTCCAGACGTGTCGTCACTCGTCACATGCAACTGGCAGCTTTGCGGAAATTACGGGCAGCTTTGTCAGAAAGCGCGTAATTTGTACTATTCATCCATCAACCGGCTGCCGACAATGAGTGATGGAATAGTTCCGGTTGTGAAGAAAAGTCCTATAAGTATCTACCTTCGCCTTCCACAGCAAAGGCACACCCTCTCAGCACTTCTTCATCTCCGAGAATGTATTTCCAACACACCCTCTCGAGTCACTCAGTGTTCCTTATTCCTTGGGGTACCTCTGCAAACAACCCATCCAAAGCAAAAGTATTTCATATCATGCAGGTTGAAAGCAAGAGTATCTCATATCATGCTTTCTCCCTGTCCTTTCTCCAGCCAGCTCTTGCTCTCGAGTACTCATCATTTTATGCTTTCGCTTTGTTTCTCACTTATAAGGGAAGTGAAGATGATACCTCGAAGCATGTGGAGACAATGTGCTGATTCATCCTCAACTAAGGACAAGGACAAAGAGAGCAAGAGGTGGGCACTTGGAAAGCTTGAAGAAAGAAACAGACCAACACCTTTACCTCGTGCCTGCCTGTCGTGCAGAAGAAACAAGCAGAGAAGAATGCAGCTTGCACAATCATCCCAGCGGAATGAGTCTGAGATGAAGAACTAGAGAAGCTGCCACATCTGCTTGGAGAACTGATGCGTAAAATAAGTTAACACACAAAATTAAACCCTCTTTTTATCAATTGTAGTAAAGTATGTAAGTAGGGATCGTTCTAGGCCGGGGATTAGGAGGGATTGCTAAATCACTTGGAAACTGACTTGAAAACGTGAAAACAAAGTTTAAAACACTAACTAGACTCAAAGAATGCAAAACTATACTTTAAAACACTAAAACAAACCAAAAGACTCAAAACAGCCCCTAAACACTCAAAACTACCTTAAAAACACAATCTGGGCAATTTTGGGACTCTCACACAAACTTGGACAAATTTTGGTTTTCTAATGAACTAAAACACTTAAAAACATAATCTAAGACAAGTTCTAATTAATATGACTCAAAGAAATAAGATGGGGTTGATTTTTGACGAAAATAATTAAATTAAGACAAGAACAAAGTAAACAAATTCTTAGACAAATTTGGGTGAATCAAAACACTCTAACACACAACCAAAACAGAAATTAAACACTTTGAAACAATAAAGTAAAAGGGGGATTTTGGTTTTAATGAATTTGAAAACAAAACAAACTTTGTAAAACAAAACAGATTGTAAATGAATTTGAATGAAACTTATGGATGGAAGATTAGCTAGGAGGTTCTTCTCCACATATGTCACACTTGCATACAAAACGATTTCCAGTTGCTTTTCGATAAGCTATGAATACTCAACGCCCCAAATTAACCGTGAATTGCACTAATTAACCCTCAGTTTTTCCACAAGTTATTGGATTGGATGATTGCATACGACAACCCAAAACATTCCCTACAAGTTCCCTACATGAATTGCATAATAGAGATACAAGCAAGAATCATTAAGTTCTATGAAAAACATAAGCATTGACGAGGCACTCGTTACTATGATTTGCATGAAACTTATGCCAAGAATTTACTTAACGTGATTGTGACTAGCAACCTTCACTACTTGTGAATATAAGTTCATAACGATTAGGTGAAACTCCCTTATATTCTAGCGTTAAATTCATGCATGAAAATTAAGCGTGCACTCTCAACCAACATACACAAATCATTTTTTATACGATCGGATAAGTAAATTGAATTCACAACTTATGAATCACAACTGGATGTAATCAAATCATATTGCAAGTATGAACATGGTTTCGAATCACCCCCTAACTAAGAGGGGTTTAGTTCCTCATACTCACAAAGCAAAGATACATAAAATTAGACATTAAAATCAAAGGAAAGAAAACACCTAAAATGCTCCAACTTGGTAGCAAGTGCATCCAAGATTCCTCCTTTCCCTTGCTTGCGGCAGATTGGGTTATGGACAGATTTTGGGTAGTTTTATGATGTAGAATGGATGGGGAATGGTATGGAAGAGTTTAGGGTGAGTGTGGAGGAGTGTTTGATGGTTGGAGGGTGGTGGAGAACTAGGCAAAGAGGGTGGAAGAAGGTGGAGTGGCTGTTATGTTTTCTAGGCACTAGAATGGTGTTTTTGGGGTGTTTTGCTTCCTAGGGTGTGTATGGACGAATTTTTGTGATAAAATGATGAATATGGGGGATTGTCCTTTGGCCAAAGGGTGTAAACATGTATTTATAGGCCCCCAAAAACCTTAGAAAATCAGGTTAGGTTAAGGATGAAATGCATGGCAATTTGTGTGTGTGGTGTGCAATGGTCCAAGGGTGAAAATGAAGTAATGATGCAAAGTGTGAAGGGTAAAATGGAGTGGTGTTGTAGCTAGGGAGCATGAATGATTGTGTACATTGCATAGAGATGGAAAGGGAGGTGAAATGTGTCAACAAATGGGTCAAAGGTGCAACAACATGTGTTGCACATGGCATTGGATTCCAAATGTGAATGATGGAGCATCAATTGGTGCATGTAATGGATGTAAATGTTGTCTAAAATCTAATGAGTGAAGGGAACAAGAGATATCAAGCAATTGAGTGTAATAATTAAATGAATTGAAGCATGAAATTAGAAATTATGTAGGGGACAAGAGTGATCAAGCATGGCATGGAATCCAAAGGGAATTCTATGTGGTTTGCATGGCAAGGAATGCAAGTTGGGGTGACAGATTTTTGGGCTATTTTCTTCATCTTTTGGACCATAATTCTTCATATTCTTGGCCTCTTTAGTTCTCAAATTCGTCCACCCACTTGGCCCATGCATTTGCTATCCATTCCAAGCCCGAAACATGCTCCAAAGGCCTCCAAAATGCATCTTCTTGCATACTTTGTCCATAAAATCTGAAAACACACGAAAATGACTTTAAACATTAAAATAACTAAGGAAACACGACATAAATGCACAAGAACAAGCCAACTAAGTCGCATAAATGTGCTCCTATCAAATCCCCCCACACTTAGCTTTTGCTAGTCCTCGAGCAAAACAAAGAGATAAAACGAAACAAAGTAAAACACAACCTAAACCTTCCAACATTTGCCTCAGGGATTTCCAATGCACATGACATGTTAAAAATCATTATCCCCACAGATTTGAGTCATCTTCACACTTAAGCACGTACTTAATCATAGTCACTACTTACTTGTTCACAATTAATCGATTAAAATAATGTTTTTGATGTAGTAACATGCCTTAGAGAAATCATTCAATTCCTTACAAGATATGCACTCAATTTTCACTCAGATTTTCTAACTACACACCCTATACTAGTTATATGTGAGAAGATTGATGTAGATATGAAAATGAACGCACACATATATGTATCACAAAGAAAGCAATTTCTGGAGTTAATAAGCATGTTTAGATATGATCTCATGAATGGAATGCTACTACTTAGATGCGAGAACCAGTGACACCATATGCTCATGTCAATTTCAAACTCCACATATTGAAACGCATGACACTCAAGATGAAGTTAAGGGTTGTAACGGGGCTTGGGGTGATGGCTAACAAATGAAGGATAAGGATAACAATCGTTCTTAAAGCAATAGCAAGTAAAGTAATGAAATTGAAACTTAGAATTCACTTAGATTGCAGAAATCAGCTTTTAGACACGAAGGGAAAATTCAAGCAATATTTAGGGCCGAATTCTATGTTTTGGACCCTTTCTTCAACAAGCAGCACTTTAAAACTCTTTTTCGCATATTTTTTTTTTCAACTCTTCTTTTCTTTTCAACAAGCATAATAACTCACACTTCCCCCACACTTGTTTTCTGCCATACATTAATCAAAAGAAATTCAATTTGAATCATGTTTTACTATGCTTCAAGAACAAGGGTATGGATGGTCCTAAACTAGGCTAGGTAAGGATAATGTGGTTTAACAAAGAATGTAGGCTATCAAGGCTCAATGGGGTTAACTTAAACATATAACGATATGGGATACATGGCAGTTTGGCTTTGGTGGTGGTAACTACACAACTTCATCTTGAATATGTTTTATGCAAATCAATAGCATGCTTTGAATGAAATAGGCATGAGTTCTAGCATTTGGAACTAAATGATGAAACGCATTCTAAGTAATAACCAAGCAAAGAATAATGAGATCATGCAACGACTTTAGAAAACAAGAATGCACAGATTTTAACTTTCCAAATAAACGTTTAAGCTCAAGTCTCACAAGGTTGTAGCGTTAGTTTGAGTTCTTTCCTTCAAGCATGTTACAAAAACTAATTTTTTTTCTTTTATGATTACATGTGATTTCATAAGTTATAACCACAACCACGCATAAATAAAGAGTAAATCAAACTTTCATCCATGTTTATAACTCTCTTTAACAGTCATGCAATTACAAACCGAATCCTCATCATTGTGTTGGAAGGTACCCTAAGACACAAATAAGCGCACAAAAACAACTCTTTTTTTGGATTTTCAAAAACAATTTTTCAAATTTTTATGAATTTTCGGATTTTTATGTCAAAACACACTGAAATACTCCAAAACAGCTTAAAAATACTTAAAACAACAAGGAACAACACTAGAAGTAATGGGTGATAAATTTCTACGAATTTCATGCAAAACAATGGTTACCCCCCCACACTTAAATCAAACATTGTCCTCAATGTTTCAAGCATATACTCACACCAAAAACAAGCAAATAATAAACGACAAATAAACATGACAAATATGGCAAAGTAAAAACCAGACAGAGTAGAGTTTAAGAACGCAAATCTGGTTTTGGAGATAGTTGATCTTGTTGACTTTCCACAGCTTTGATCTTGAACTGGATTGGAATTGTACGACGAAGCTTTTCTCTTTGGCGATGTTGCAATTCCTTATTTGTTCTCCAAGCAGATGTGGCAGCTTCTCTAGTTCTTCATCTCAGACTCCTTCCGCTCGGATGATTGTGCAAGCTGCATTCTTCTCTGCTTGTTTCTTCTGCACGACGGGCAGGCACGAGGTAAAGGTGTTGGTCTGTTTCTTTCTTCAATCTTTCCAAGTGCCCACCTCTTGCTCTCTTTCTCCTTGTCCTTAGTTGAGGATGAATCAGCACGTTGTCTCCACATGCTTCGAGGTATCATCTTCACTTCCCTTATAAGTGAGAAACAAAGCGAAGGCATAAGATGATGAGTACTCGAGAGCAAGAGTTGGCTGGAGAAAGGACAGGGAGAAAGCATGATATGAGATACTCTTGCTTTCAACCTTCATGATATGAAATACTTTTTCTTTGGATGGGTTGTTTGCAGAGGTATCCCAGGGGATGAAAAATACAGAGTGACTTGAAAGGTTTCTTTGGGAATACATTCTCGGAGATGAAGAAGTGTTGAGAGGGTGTGCCTTTGCTGTGGGAAGGCGAAGGTAGATACTTATAGGACTTTTCTTTACAACCGGAACTATTCCCTCACTCATTGTCGGCAGCCGGTGGATGGATGAATAGTACAAATTACGCTTTCTGACAAAGCTGCCCGTAATTTCCGCAAAGCTGCCAGTTGCATGTGACGAGTGACGACACGTCTGGACAAATTGATCTTTTGAAATCCGGGGTTCGGCTCGTGGTTTCTAAGTAAGCCCAACTTTTGAGAAATGAAACGCCTCTTTTGAGAAAAGAATCCGGCTTTTGAGAAAGGAGCCCCGACTCTTCGATTTGCGAGAGGACGCCTCATTTTCTGAGGAGCGCCTCTTTGATTTCTTATTTTTATAGAGGCGTTAATTTTGTTCCACAACACACTTGAGCTCCCTCCTGTAAACACTCCCTTCTTGCACTTCCGAAATCTTAATCTGTCCGATCTCTTCTTTCTCAACACCTTCAGAAAATGTCTGGCCCTTCCGATCGTCGTTTTGACTTGAACATTGGTGAAGAGGCAGCTCCGCCTTCACCAGACAACATATGGCGCCCATCCTTCATATCCCCTACCGGTCCCCTTACCGTGGGGGATTCGGTGATGAAAAATGACATGACCGCTGCGGTGGTGGCCCGGAACCTTGTCACCCCCAGAGATAACAGACTGCTCGCTAGACGGTCTGATGAATTGGCGGTTAAGGAGTCTCTGGCTCTTAGCGTGCAGTCTGCGGGTTCTGTGTCCAACATGGCCCAACGCCTATTTGCTCGAACCCGTCACGTTGAATCGTTGGTGGCTGAAATACAGAGTCTCAAAGAGGAGATTAGATGACTCAAGCATGAAAATAAACAATTGCACAAGATTGCACACAATTATGCCACAAACATGAAGAGGAAAATTGACCAGCTGCAGGAAAATGATGGTCAGATTTTACTTGATCACCGGAGGTTTGTGGGTATGTTCCAACCGCATCTGCCTTCGTCTTCTGGGGCGGCACCGCGTAGTGAAGCTCCAACTGATCAACCTCCGATACCTCCTCCTTCCGTGGCCCCGCCGACTGCTGAAGCTCCGCCGACTACTGAAGCACCACCTGACCAATGAATGCTATTAGTTTACACATCATTGTAAAATATTTTTACTTTTATGTTTATTTATATATATATATATATATTTTTTAGGTGTGTTTTTTTTTTTTTATCAATGTAAAATATGTAAATCAATGTAAAAAGACTTTGTTTAACCTTCCCCCACACTTAAACTAAATAACACAAACTCATAGAAATCAACCAAATAACACAACTAACTAAACAAAACAAAATGAAAGCAGTACAGATAAGGGTGTAAGAATGCAAATCTGATTTGGTTAGCGATTCCAAAGTCTCCCTTCGTTGAATGCTTGGGTTGCCTCCCAAGAAGCGCTTGATTTAACATCTTCCAGCCGGACGATGAACACAATTACTCCCCACTGGAGCCCACGGCATGCAAGGGAATGTCCTCCACAACATGCTCAACAAAGTTCTCATAGATTACATCCTTGAACGGAAATGGATAGTGATGTTTGTTGATGGGTACGTTGTGTTGCCTAAGGTTCATGTTCATACGCCCACCATCGGGGATTTGCTTGGGTACCTGCACCAAAGAAGGGAACCACCTATCAACTTTAATGGAAATTGGATTTGGATTAAGTGGCTTACCTATGTGTTGTGATGAAGTGGCAGCAATGTGAACATTCTTCCCCATGGTGCGTTCGGCCAATTTGAGCATTTTGAGAGCAGTGGCCGTATGATCCTTGTGCGCCACTCCAATTCCCTCGTCTTGCATGGTTCTTGATGCATCCTTTGTGCCTAGTGCTGAATGGTCCGGTCCTATATTTTCTATTTTATCAATGGCACAACAAGAATGAACAACATTAGGAGTCTCAATGGATTCAGAAATTTTAAAACTAATCATGTCACCACCAAATGCCATAGTTACTAATCCTTTGGCCATATCAATCTTCGTTTGAGCCGTTTTCAGGAATGGCCTTCCAAGGAGGATGGGCAATGAAGGGGCATGGTCTGATTCATCCATTTCGAGAACATAGAAATCCGTTGGGAAGATTAAATGATCAACCTGCACTAAAACGTCTTCCAAAACTCCCTTTGGATAAGCGTTAGATCTATCGGCCAATTGTATGATTACACCATCATTTTTCAATGCTCCTAAGTTCATAGATGCATAAATGGAATATGGCATAACATTTATAGAAGCACCTAAATCAAGCATGGCAGATTTGAAACGGGTATTACCAATGACACACGGAATTGTAAAACTTCCCGGATCTTTGCATTTGGAGGGTAGTTTATGTTGCAAGATGGCGGAGACATTCTCACTTACATGTACCACCTCTTTCTCCCGGACACGTTTCTTTGTTGTACAAAGCTTCTTTAAACACTTGGCATACTTCGGGATTTGCTTTATGGCATCAAGGAGAGGAATGTTGACTTGCACCTTTCTAAACGTCTCTAGAACATCGTTTTCCTCCTCTTCGTTCTTTGATTGCAAAAATCTGCCAGGAAAGGGCACATTTAGTGGAATAGAACTAGAAAAAGTCAAATTGGGACTTACCTTGGTGGTTTGGGACGGTTTAGGAGGACTAGATGAATTCGGCAAGGTTTGGTCATCCTTGGCCGTGGGCTTTGCTCCCTTTGCTTCTTCTTGCAGCAACTTGTCCTCCTCGTCTTGACTTGATTTGGATGTATTTGAGTCCGTTCCAACCTGTTTACCACTTCTCAACATGATGGCCTTAGCGGTTTCGAAACCTCCTTTTGGATTTGGAATGGTAGAACTAGGAAGCCTTCCTTGGTCTCTAATCTGCCCAATAACGTCGGCAATCTGCCCCATTTGTTTCTCTAGTTGGTCCACTCTTTTGTTTTGATTTTCCTGCCCATTAGTCAAAGTTGTTAGTAACTTAACAAGTGTATCATTATCCAAAGCATTACCTGAATTATTTGGGGCAGATTGTGGTTGGACTTGAGGGGGTGCGTATGGGTTGTTGTAGAAGCCCGGGGGTTGTTGCCTAAAGCCTCCTTGTGGTTGGGCTTGTTGTGGCTCTCTCCATTTGAAGTTTGGATGGTCTCTCCACCCCGGATTATACGTGTTGGAGTATGGATCATGTCTTGGCTGATTTTGGCTTTGAAACCCAATGGCATTAGCACTCTCCCATCCACCATTCTCGATAAGTTGAGGACACTTTTCGGAAACATGTCCTTGGATAGAACATACGTCACACACCATGGGTCCTTGAATCTTCATTCCCTCGGCCATCTGTGAAATAATAGAAGTAAGATTAGCTAATTGAGATTGAATATTGGATGCGGAACTTACCTCATGCACTTGTTGCTGTGGGGGTCCTCTTTGGCCTACACCTTCATATTGTTGAGCGTTCAATGCTTTATTAGCAATCAAGATTTTTGCAGCCATGGGCGTTTTGTCCACCAATGCTCCACCCGCCGAGGCATCGAGCATTTGACGTTCTAATGGTAGGAGCCCTTCGTAGAAGTATTGCAAAAGCAACTCCTCCTTCATCTGATGCTGTGGACAAGAAGCAACAAGTGATTTAAATCGCTCATAATATGTAGGAAAAGACTCACCTTCATCTTGTTGAATTCCACTTATTTTTTTACGAAGAAGAATGATGCGAGAAGTTGGGAAAAATTTCTCCAAAAACGCCCTCTTCATACTCTCCCAAGATGTGACAGTTCCGGGAGCTAACTCGTACAACCAATCCTTGGCTTTATCCATTAAAGAGAATGGAAAAGCCTTCATCTTCAAAATACTTCCGTCGACGTTAACCGGAGTCATGCTTGAACACACCACTTCAAATTCTTTTAAATGCTTGTTCGGATCCTCCATAGACAGACCATGATATTTTGGAATGTGGTGGAGCAAACTTGACTTCAACTCGAATTCCTCGGTCTTTCCTTGGGCAGCCGGGGGATATTGGATACACAAAGGTGCGGCATTATCTAATCCCGAAGCGGCGAGCTCCTTGAGTGTTCGGTTGTCCATGGCCATGTCTTGCACTACTTCTCCCACTTGTGCCGTGGCCTTCTCTTCAACCTCAACTTCTTGCTCTTCTAATTCAGGCTTGGGACTACGAGGATTAGACTCTTGCAATTTCTTTTTCCTTCTCAAAGTCCTCTCAAAATCACCGTCAAGGTCGGAGATATGCTCACGAACAGGTTGTGAGCTACGGGTCATAAACTAGTACCTGCACACAAGAGCAACAAAGTTAATAACCAACTTAAGAGACTCGGCACAAGTAAGGAATTAAGGTGCCTATACACGGCACACAAACAAAACACACACACACGGTGCAAAATTTAAAAACAAAACAAACAAGAAAAACTAAGCAATTTAAACAAGACTCAAGACAAGGGATTAGCGACTTTGCTAATCCCCGGCAACGGCGCCAAAATTTGATGCGTAAAATAAGTTAACACACAAAATTAAACCCTCTTTTTATCAATTGTAGTAAAGTATGTAAGTAGGGATCGTTCTAGGCCGGGGATTAGGAGGGATTGCTAAATCACTTGGAAACTGACTTGAAAACGTGAAAACAAAGTTTAAAACACTAACTAGACTCAAAGAATGCAAAACTATACTTTAAAACACTAAAACAAACCAAAAGACTCAAAACAGCCCCTAAACACTCAAAACTACCTTAAAAACACAATCTGGGCAATTTTGGGACTCTCACACAAACTTGGACAAATTTTGGTTTTCTAATGAACTAAAACACTTAAAAACATAATCTAAGACAAGTTCTAATTAATATGACTCAAAGAAATAAGATGGGGTTGATTTTTGACGAAAATAATTAAATTAAGACAAGAACAAAGTAAACAAATTCTTAGACAAATTTGGGTGAATCAAAACACTCTAACACACAACCAAAACAGAAATTAAACACTTTGAAACAATAAAGTAAAAGGGGGATTTTGGTTTTAATGAATTTGAAAACAAAACAAACTTTGTAAAACAAAACAGATTGTAAGTGAATTTGAATGAAACTTATGGATGGAAGATTAGCTAGGAGGTTCTTCTCCACATATGTCACACTTGCATACAAAACGATTTCCAGTTGCTTTTCGATAAGCTATGAATACTCAACGCCCCAAATTAACCGTGAATTGCACTAATTAACCCTCAGTTTTTCCACAAGTTATTGGATTGGATGATTGCATACGACAACCCAAACCATTCCCTACAAGTTCCCTACATGAATTGCATAATAGAGATACAAGCAAGAATCATTAAGTTCTATGAAAAACATAAGCATTGACGAGGCACTCGTTACTATGATTTGCATGAAACTTATGCCAAGAATTTACTTAACGTGATTGTGACTAGCAACCTTCACTACTTGTGAATATAAGTTCATAACGATTAGGTGAAACTCCCTTATATTCTAGCGTTAAATTCATGCATGAAAATTAAGCGTGCACTCTCAACCAACATACACAAATCATTTTTTATACGATCGGATAAGTAAATTGAATTCACAACTTATGAATCACAACTGGATGTAATCAAATCATATTGCAAGTATGAACATGGTTTCGAATCACCCCCTAACTAAGAGGGGTTTAGTTCCTCATACTCACAAAGCAAAGATACATAAAATTAGACATTAAAATCAAAGGAAAGAAAACACCTAAAATGCTCCAACTTGGTAGCAAGTGCATCCAAGATTCCTCCTTTCCCTTGCTTGCGGCAGATTGGGTTATGGACAGATTTTGGGTAGTTTTATGATGTAGAATGGATGGGGAATGGTATGGAAGAGTTTAGGGTGAGTGTGGAGGAGTGTTTGATGGTTGGAGGGTGGTGGAGAACTAGGCAAAGAGGGTGGAAGAAGGTGGAGTGGCTGTTATGTTTTCTAGGCACTAGAATGGTGTTTTTGGGGTGTTTTGCTTCCTAGGGTGTGTATGGACGAATTTTTGTGATAAAATGATGAATATGGGGGATTGTCCTTTGGCCAAAGGGTGTAAACATGTATTTATAGGCCCCCAAAAACCTTAGAAAATCAGGTTAGGTTAAGGATGAAATGCATGGCAATTTGTGTGTGTGGTGTGCAATGGTCCAAGGGTGAAAATGAAGTAATGATGCAAAGTGTGAAGGGTAAAATGGAGTGGTGTTGTAGCTAGGGAGCATGAATGATTGTGTACATTGCATAGAGATGGAAAGGGAGGTGAAATGTGTCAACAAATGGGTCAAAGGTGCAACAACATGTGTTGCACATGGCATTGGATTCCAAATGTGAATGATGGAGCATCAATTGGTGCATGTAATGGATGTAAATGTTGTCTAAAATCTAATGAGTGAAGGGAACAAGAGATATCAAGCAATTGAGTGTAATAATTAAATGAATTGAAGCATGAAATTAGAAATTATGTAGGGGACAAGAGTGATCAAGCATGGCATGGAATCCAAAGGGAATTCTATGTGGTTTGCATGGCAAGGAATGCAAGTTGGGGTGAAAGATTTTTGGGCTATTTTCTTCATCTTTTGGACCATAATTCTTCATATTCTTGGCCTCTTTAGTTCTCAAATTCGTCCATCCACTTGGCCCATGCATTTGCTATCCATTCCAAGCCCGAAACATGCTCCAAAGGCCTCCAAAATGCATCTTCTTGCATACTTTGTCCATAAAATCTGAAAACACACGAAAATGACTTTAAACATTAAAATAACTAAGGAAACATGACATAAATGCACAAGAACAAGCCAACTAAGTCGCATAAATGTGCTCCTATCAAGAACAAATAAGGAATTGCAACATTGCTAAAGAGCAAAGCCTCGCCGTACAATATCATCAAATCATCACTTGCAAGTAAAAAGCTAAGTGTCACCCCGTTCAAGAGGAAAGCTGTGGAAAGTCAACAAGCACGACCAATGATCACTTATTAGTTCTATTCATTGTCTTTTATCGTCATTTTCAATTTTTCGTTTGCATTTTCTACATTTTCTTGCGTTACTTAACTGAATTATTTCTTTTCTTTGCAGGAACTTTTGGTTATTTCCACCTTTGAAGTTGATTGCAGAATTTTAGCTTGGGGGGTCATCGCTTGGTTTTACTGCAAACTAGGGAAGTTTTCAGTCCAATTGCTTTATTTTGTTTCTTATTATTTATTTATTTTATTTTTATTTGCATTATAGTGTTTTCTGACATTGGGGACAATGTCCAGTTTAAGTTTGGGGGTAAAGAGTATAAAAATGACCAAATTGAAATTTTTTTGTACCTTCAACTACGAACGAGTTTCATTTGTTTCCATGTTGTTGCTTTTTGTTTTCTTAATTAGTTTTGTTTTCTTTTAAAAAAAATCTAAAAAAAAAATCGGAAAATTTAAAAATCCAAAAATATTGTCTTGTTTCCCTTATTGTTATGAATTAGATTTTTGTTAGTTTCCCGACCCAATGATATAATTGGATCAAATTTGAACCATGATCATCAAGAACTTAGTTAACATGTGTTTTGTGAAATTCCTAATTCTCTTGTTAGTTTTGTACATGTTTGACCATCTTTGAAAAACCAAATGCACATAGCCTTGTTAATGTGAAACTAAAGTATGACTTAAAGCTTCATATGTGAATTTAGTGACCATATACATCCTATGTGAGTTTTTGAGCCGATTGAAAGTGTGTGCATTTTTCATACACTCCTATTCTTTCATGTGTGATGAACTTATGTGAGATACATCTCTAGAACTTGCGTAACGATCTTTCGAAATGTTTGTCATTGATTGCATGAACTTGGAAATGATAGAGACATTAGGTTTACCACTATGGCCCAAATAACCATGTTTCCCAAATAAAAATGATATCATTAGATTGCCAATTTGAGCCGTGTATGTTGAGCCTTTTATTTCTTATCACCAGATATGTCTACCCTTATACCTGAAACATTTTTTTCTTACCCTTTCCAAGCAAGCTAGTGAGCAATGTGAGATTGTCTTATGAGAAATGTTTGTGAAGTACTTTGAAGGTGTTTGGCAAAAGAATAAGTGTGGGGGTATTTCATGTTTATATTTAAAAAAAAAAAAAAAAAAAAAAAAGAGAAAAGAGAAGAAAAAAAAAAGAAAAAAAAAAGAAAGATTGTATACAAAGAAAATAAAAAGTTTTTCAAGTTTCAGTTAAGGGTGTGGTTGGAGGTGCTAGAAGAATCGCTAGAAAGATTGAGTTCTTATAAATCTAAACAAAAGAATTGCTTGCAATGTAGCTTGGAACTTGTGTTTACCTATTCTTTCATTTCAATAACCCTCTCCCTAAACCTCATTACATCCAATAAAAGTCCTCTTGATTTAAGTTTTGCAATTATGACTGTAGAGAAGTGATCTTTATGCAAGCTTATGGTAGAACTTTCACATTTGATTCTTTGAGCGAAACACATTAAAACTAAACACATGTGTGATTGAGTGCATATCTCGTGAGAAGGTCGCTAGTTTGCATATGATGATTTTAAAAATAAAAACTTGAAATTGCATTAGCATGACTATCTCACACACTACACTTCAAGGATGATTCAAAGATTACTGCTAATATTTGAATAAGGAAGATGAACTTGGATTAGTTTGTTTGGTGCTAGCTATGGTTCTTGATGATTTGTTTTCTTGAATGAAATTCTATGAGGGTCACATAGAGGGAAGCTAATGTTTTTCATGTTATTACTTTTTCATATTTTCTTTGTTTTGCTCGAGGACTAGCAAAAATGTAAGTTTGGGGGTATTTGATCACTCATATATTTCATGCATTTATACCATCCATTTCTAAAGTTTTTGTGATGTTTTTATGTTAAAATTGTAGCAATGTACCTTACCTTGTGTTAATGTACCGTTAATTGTATTGTAGGATTAATTTCAAACAAAATGGGCAGAAAAGAATAGAGAAAAGACGGAGTGCAACACGGCATTAAACAAAGGAAGGAAGTGGACTATCAAGAAATTGAATAATAAAAGAGGAAAGGGAGAGACTTGCGGACTGTGCGGAGAAAGAAGAATAAGAAAATAAATAAGTGGGAGACATGGGAATGATGGAGAAATAAAGAAGAAGGCAGTGCGGAAAGAATAAAATACAAAGAAGAAGTGGAGTGCAGACTGACGGGAAAAAGCAAATAATAAGAGAAGAGTGCGGGAGACATAGCGCCAGCGGGGAGAAAACCAACGGGGGGAGAGAGGAAACAGAAGAAGAAAATATAAGAGGGCTAGGAGGGAAGCAGCGAAGCTGCCTTGCGGGAGAGAATAAAAGCTGCCTTTGCAGCGAGAAAGAGGACGCCAGTGAGAGAAGCAAAAGCTGCCTTTGCAGCGAGAAAGAGAAGAGAGGAACAGCTGCCTTGCGGCACAGAAAAACAGAGAGCAGCGCCAGCGGGGAGAAAAACAGAAGGAGCAAGCTGCCTTCTCTCTCGGTTAAATCTTTCCAAACTTATATTTTATTTTTGTTTTAATAATGTGTAACTAAATTTATTTTGGCTAGAGGTTAATTCAAAGCCATGAATATATTTGTAATATGAATTGATTACCTTCAGTTGTGATTTCTGAGTTGTGATTTAATTTGCTTAACTGCTTGATTGATAACTTATTTTTGTATGTCGATTAAGAATGCATACTTAATTTACATGCATGAATTTGATGCTAGAATATAAGTGAATTTCACCTAATCGTTATGAACTTATGAGTAGTGAAGGTTGTTATCCACAATCGTGTTAAGTGAATTCTTGGCAAGAGTATCATGCTTTTCATAGTTATGAATGCCTCGTCAATGCTTATAGTTTTCACAAAGTTTAATGATTTTTGATTGTATCTCTATTGTGCTTTTCACGTAGGGGACTTTTGAAGAATGTTTTGAATTGTTGTATGCGTTTTTCCGTCCAATTCAATAACTTAAGGAAAACTTGAAGATTAAAAAAGTGCTGTTCACGGTTAATCTGAAGTATTGAGATTTACAATTTATTGAAAGAACAACTGAAAATCAATTTAGGTTGCATATGTGTCATGTGTGGAGAAGAACCCTCTAGCTAGTCCATCACCTATCCTTTCACCTTAATTTCATGCTTTTGTCAATTCTGTAACTTATTTAAGTTTAATTTACTTCTCGTCAAAACCAAACCCCCCCATTATTAAATTATATTATTTAGTTAGTTTTCATTGTTGTTAGTCTTTTAATTCAATTTCCGTCCATTTCAGTTCCTAGTGTCTAATTTGATTGTTTTCATTATTTTGAGTCATTCTAAGTGTGTTTCGAGTTATTAGAGTTTTTAGCCTAGTTTTGTGTCCTTGAGTCTTGTTTAATATTTTTAAATTAATTTAGAATAGATTAGCAATCCCTCCTAATCCCCGGCCTAGAACGATACCCTACTTACATCTATACTACAATTGTCAAAAAGAGGGTTAAATTTGTGTGCTTATATATTTTGCATCAGTAGGAGTCCTCCAAGTCCCCGGTCGAGGGAGTTGACGAATGAGGCATTTCCTTTCTAAGTGGTAGCCCAAAACTCCTTCTTCATATATATTTGTTATGAAAGTTGTTAGGCCCAAAGAAGAGGAGGCCTAGGCAATTTTTTTTTTTTCGAAATTTTTTTTTCGAATTTCCGAAATATATATATATATATATATATATATATATTAAACTTTTGTAGGTGAAGCTTTGGTGTTGAAGCTTTATAGGTGAAACTTTGAGATTGAAGCTTTGTTGGGTACCATGAATTGATTTTGCTTCACACTATCTTGATCAAGATAGTGTGAAGCTTTTGTAGGTGAAGCTTTGTAGGTGAAGCTTTTGTGGGTGAAGCTTTTGTGGTGGGTGAAGCTTTTGTGGGTGAAGCTTTTGTTTGTGGGTGAAGCTTTTGTGGTGGGGGAAGCTTTTGTGGGTGAAGCTTTTGTGGTGGGAGAAGCTTTTGTGGGTGAAGCTTTTGTTGGTGAAGCTTTTATGGGTGAACCTTTTATGGTGGGTGAAGCTTTTGTGGGTGAAGCTTTTGTAGGTGAAGCTTTTGTTGGTAAAGTTTTTATGGGTGAAGCTTTTGTAGGTGAAACTATTATGGGTCAAGCTTTTGTGGGTCAAGCTTTTGTAGGTGAAGCTTTTGTGGGTCAAACTTTTGTAGGTGAAGCTTTTGTGGGTCAAGTTTTTGTGGGTGAAGCTTTTGTGTTGAAGCTTTTGTAGGTGAAGCTTTGGAGTTGAAGCTTTGTAGGTGAAGCTTTAAAGTTGAATATTTTGTTGGGTACCATGAATTGATTTTGCTTCACACTATCTTGATCAAGATAGTGTGAAGCTTTTGAGAATTTGTAGTTGTCCTCCATTGATGAAGCTTTTGTGGTGAAGCTTTGTTGGGTACCACGAATTGATTTTGCTTCACACTATCTTGATCAAGATAGTGTGAAGCTTTTGAGAATTTGTAGTTGTCCTCCATTGATGAAGCTTTGTTGAATTTCCTTTTTTTTTTTTTTTGGGAAACTAGAAATTTGAAAATGTGGGAGAGACAACATATACAAATTTTGCTTCCACACTGTTGAGCAAGAGATTGTGATGCAAGCCACACCTTGTAGTAGTCGAAGGTTTGGATGAACCATATAAATTGAATTTGCTTCGAAGGTCTGAGAATTGTAGTTGCCCTCTATTGATAAAGCTTGTGTTGGCACCATAAATTGGTTTTGCTTCACATTGTCTTGATCAAGAGTGTGTGAAGCTTTTGAGAATTATGGTTGAACTCCTTTGATAAAGCTTTTGTTGGCACCATAATTTGGTTTTGCTTCACACTATCTTGATCAAGAGTGTGTGAAGCTTTTGAGAATTGTGGTTGCCCTCTATTGATGAAGCTCTTGTTGGCACCATAAATTGGTTTTGCTTTACACTGTCTTGATCAAGAGTGTGTGAAGCTTTTGAGAATTGTGGTTGAACTCCTTTGATGAAGTTTTTGTTGGCACCATAAATTGGTTTTGCTTCACACTGTCTTGATCAAGAGTTGTGAAGCTTTTGAGAATTATGGTTGCCCTCCATTGATGAAGCTCTTGTTGGCACCATAAATTGGTTTTGCTTCACACTGTCTTGATCAAGATTGTGTGAAGCTTTTGAGAATTGTGGTTGCCCTCCATTGATGAAGCTCTTGTTGGCATTATAAATTGGTTTTGCTTTACACTGTCTTGATCAAGAGTGTGTGAAGCTTTTGAGAATTGTGGTTGCCCTCCATTGATAAAGCTCTTGTTGGCATCATAAATTGGTTTTGCTTCACATTGTCTTGATCAAGAGTGTGAAGCTTTCTACGATTTGTAGTGTTTGCATTGTTACAGAGGGGAAATGTCTGAAGCATATGCAAGAGGGTTGATTAGCTTGATCTTCGTATGCCATACATTGAAGTTGTTGTTGGCTTGCAATAAGACTTTGTTGGTGACTATAACTCTTGTTGGGCATAAGTGCTCCCCTAGTTGAGTTGTCAAGTTTGAAGGTTTTTGATTATTTGTGAATGCTAGGAGTTCACATGTACAAGTTGTACCACTCGTCCTCTGGTAAGTGGAATGAATGGTGAGTTGCTTTCATCACTTGGTTGGTGGTACGAAGGTGAGTTCCTTCATCACCTTTCATCACATTTCATCACCTGGTTGGTGGCACGAGGATGAGTTCATTCTTCACCTGGTTGGTGACATGAATGGCAAGTTAGCAAATGATATTAGAGTATGGGTTGTACATTTCATCACCTTGTTGGTGGCATGAAGGAGAGTACGGGTTGTACATTTCATCACCTGGTTGGTGGCATGAAGATGAGTTCTTTCTTCACCTGGTTGGTGGCATGAGTGGCAAGTTGCCAAATGATGTTAGAGTACTGGTTGTACATTTCATCACCTGGTTGGTAGCATGAAGGAGAGTATAGGTTGTACATTCCATCACCTGGTTTGTGGCATGAAGATGAGTTCTTTCTTCACCTGGTGCTGGCATGAATGGCAAGTTGCCAAATGATATTAGAGTACTGGTTGTACATTTCATCACCTGGTTGGTAGCATGAAAGAGAATACGGGTTGTACATTTCATCACCTGGTTGGTGGCATGAAGATGAGTTCCTTCTTTACCTGGTTGGTTGCATGAGTGGCAAGTTGCCAAATGATATTAGAGTATTGGTTGTACATTTCATCACCTGGTTGGTGGCATGAAGGAGAGTATGGGTTGTACATTTCATCACCTGGTTGGTGGCACGAAGATGAGTTCCTTCTTCACCTGGTTGGTGGCGTGAGTGGCAAGTTACCAAATGATATTAGAGTACGGGTTGTACATTTCATCACCTGGTTGGTGGCATGAAGATGAGTTCCTTCTTCACATTTTATCACCTGGTTGGTGAGAATAAGGGCAAGGTGTCGAGGCACATTGTAGCAAGTGTCGAAGACAAAAAGTATGTTGAACCCTTTCGAAGCACAATTGGCTTATGTATGGATGTGTTGGAATGTATGATGTTTATGTATGAATGTGTTGGAATGTATAATGTTTATGTTGATTGATATGAGTGATGCTTATGAATGTTTTGCTATGCATGAAGGGATCCATGCTTTTGATATGTGAACCATGTTGGTTGTAACACTTAGTATCACATACTTTGTGTCAAAGTACGCATGTTGAAGCTCTGAGTTGGATTATAAGGGTACGTCAGTGTAGACCAAGTGTTCCAGTGCTAGGAACGCAAAAGACTTAGAAGAAGTTGTCTGAATTCCCTCTTCTTTAAATATTTTCTGAATGGCTTGTGTGACAAAAGATCTCAAGCGGTTGAGAGTCAAAACATTTGTAATGTGTATGCCTTCTTATAATAGCATTTCCTTTAGTACCTAGTCCTCCATTTTGAAAGAGTAAGGCTTGGCCCCATAGTCATAATAGTCGACGGTACGTTCACCCCTGGTTATCTTGATACAAACTTTTATCCCTCTTGTTGTAATGGGCTTGCTGAGAGTAAAAATCCTTCCTCTTACCAAGAGACAGATACATTTGGTGACTAAGCGAGTAGCTAAAAGGCAGGAGATGATGCAATAGGTGTCTGAATGGCCAATATCTCCTCACTTGGTAGAACTTGACTTTCACTTCCTATTTTTTGATAGGGGTTAACCATATGGGGGTTCCCTTGGTATGTCCTTGCTTCGGCGGAGGCGTGGTTGTAAGTATGTGCCATCACCTCAGAGTAAGTCTTCCAAGTGTTGGCATTGATCATGTACTTGAATAAACAATCACATAGGCCTGCCGTGAAGGCCTTAAGGGCAGTCTTGTCATCTACCTCAGCGCAGCGAGAATACTCATGGCTGAAGCGACCGACATACTTTCGTAGTGACTCATCCGACTTCTGGCGAATAGTGTACAAGTCATCTGCAGAATGCAAGTGATCGGTCTAGAAGATATGTTGAGAGACAAACAGCTTCCTCAATTCCTCAAATGAGTTTACTGTCTCATGTGGAAGACGGCAATACCAGTTTAGAGCTCTGCCAGAGAGGGTGGAGGAGAAGAGAAGACATTGTTTTTTGATAGGGAATTTTACTACTCATGTGAACGGGCTTAAATCTCCTATTTTACTTGCAAGAATCACAAGGTTATTGTAGTATAAACGGATCTCGCAAGGTCGTCTCCACAAGGATTATTAAATAATTCGAAACTAATCAGATTCCATTTAATTATTGTAAAGTAGAAGTTTAGGTGATTGATTTTATAACCTAATTAAAATAAAAACGAAATTAATGAATTAAAATAAACAATCTGCAATATTAGAACTGGGGGAAAAAGAAAACAGTTTTGGGAGAATCAAATTAAGAAAGCATTAGGGTTCCACCATCACCTAGCAATCCTATAAACTTTTACCAATTACTTATGATCTACACATGCCATTTTGAAGGTTAGATTTTCCTAATTCATATTCTACTTGGAACCTCCAACATAGAACGTATATCTAACATGCAACCCGTCCGGACGTTCGGATCAAATCTGAACATGAAAGACTCATTATGCTTTATGAAAATCCTTTGAAAAACCATGCAACCCTTAAAACGTGATGTTCATCCTAAGTGAAATTACAATTATTAATCACAAGAAGCCAGCGTCAATTTCAGGGAACCTTCCGACCAAAATTGCATCAAATTACTTTTCTAAATATCCTAATGGTGATCAGGTATTAAGACAATTAGATAGTTTTTATCCCGGTAATTAACAATTCAAAGTATGCATGCAATCAATCATAAGCAATTAAATAAAAATCACATATTCATGCTAAGGCTCAAGGCTTCGCCCTAGCAAAAGAAATTAGTTCCGCATATTCATAATTGAAATCATAGAAAATATATTCAAGAAAAGGATTGAAAGCACTTTCAAGTAAAAAGTCTCCAAAACCCTAACAATTCTCTCTGTCTCCAAAATTGTATAAAAGAAAGCGTTGAGAAAAACTGTAGACGGCCAAGCAATATATCTGCTAAGCCCCCACACAAACCCTAGGAAACTAAAATTAATAAGAAAACCAAAAACTTAGGAAACATAACCCTAAATTAAATGGTAAAATTCGTCTAAAATCTGAACAGCCACGTTTTGGACCCATAAGCTGCTCCAAAACTAGCCCAATATAGCTGAATTTAATGTTTGGAATATTCTGAACACTTCTCCAGAAGGCCACGAACCCATCCGAGGTCATCTTGGGCTCCAAAAACGCAATTTAAGCCCAAAAACGTCATTTTCCAGCACTGCACACTGCTTCTTTATTTTATCGCCAGAAAATAACCGCTTGGTGGAAAAATCCCAAATTTTGATACGATCAAGCTAAGTGACTCATGAACGTCTTCGAATTACTCCAAAATTTGTCCATTTGGTCCTGTTTTGCTCCAGAGGAAGTCGGAAGTCCTATATTGAAAATACAATTCAAAGTATCAAAATTCTTCCAATATATTAACCAAAATATACTAAGATTAGGGTAAAATATATAATATAAAATATACTCATCACTTTTCGTCGGTGTGCATCCGATATGCCATGGTGGACTCAAAGAGGTTAAGGTGTTCAATTGGGTCCTCCCTTCCAATATAGAGTTGTAAACCAAGCTTTTGTTTTGTCTTCGCTCGAAGGGGGTGTCGAGGATCTTTCTTGTGAGAGGGCCAGGCCTAAGTTGGTTCCAGTCAAGTATCTCGGTTTGACGTTCGTCCTTCAACTTGTTTACTTCCTCAAGGAGCTGTAGGACAAGGGGGTCTTGAGTGGAGTCATGTACCACTGGAATTTTCTTTCGTAAGTCTCCATCGCCTCTTGGAAGTAGGAAAGTTTGAGCAAGGGCGTGTGGTTTTTTCTTGGACTCGCCGTACTGAATTATAAGGCGAGTCTGTCGGAATACCTCAGAGTCCCCCGTACCTTCATGTTCCTCTAGGACCTGTCGTTCCTTCCCTAGATTGGCAGTTGGCCTAGGTCGTGGGAGGGGACCGAGTCTTTCAGAAACCCTTGGGTCATTGATCTTCGAGCATATGTGGAGGGGATTCTCTTGACGTTGCTTTAGGAAGTCTCAACAGTCACGATAAACAACTTTCGATCCTTCCAACCCTTCTGCAAAAAGGTGTCTTCCTCCACTTCTTCTAGTTCGGGTCGAAGCATCTGGGTCGAGAGAAGTCTCATGTTGATCAATGTTTTGATGATTAGCTCTTCCTCATCAGGGATACCCATGTCGAAGGGAGGTGACCTTTCGTGCACTAGTACAAAAACATGTTTGCACGACGGAAACTTGCGCGACGCAGAAAATTTCATCGCGCAAAGTATGTTTGCGCGACGCTAAACACAAAACGTCATGCAAATGGCCTTTGTGCGACGACATTTTGAGCGACGAAGTCTTGCGTTGCGCAAAGCTGTTTTGCGCGACGAAGGTACACCTACGTCGTGCAAAACAGTTTTGCGCGACGCAAGACTTCATCGCACAAAGGCCATTTGCACGACGTTTTGTGCGTTGCGCAAAATTTTGGCACCGAACCATCCCACTTTGTGGGATGTAGTTGAACTTGCATCGCACAAATCTATTTTGCGCAACGTATGTGGCGTTGCGCAAAGTCGACGACTTTTTTTTTCTAAAATAACCACACAAGGGCCTTTTTCTTCACATTCAACCTCTCTCTTTCAGACTTTCCATCTCTCTCAACCCTCACCATCATCACCTTCAGGTATTGTATTTATTTGATTAATTAATTAACTATTTATTGATTACATTTATGTTTGGATTTTTTTATTTTTGTGTATTTATGTTTTTCTTTAATTATCTTTGTCAATGCTTATTTTTAACAAGTTGAGTTTTGGTTTTGAACAATTGAATGAGTAGAATGAATGACTAGGAGTATGAGGAATTTTGATAGGTTTAGGGAAACAAAAGCTAAGAAACTGCAAGCTGCTAAGTTAACTTGATCTAATTTAGGGATAGATTGATGGGTGCTAAAAAATGGATAGATTTCATTTCTCACCAAATTGGAAGGAGGAAACTAGAATGTTAGAGATTTAGAGAAGAAGCCAGTTTACAGCTTTGTCAAACCACTATTCTATTACGTGGTTAGTAATCATTTTAGTATGTGCACCTACGTCGCGCAAAGTGTTTTTTTTTTTTTGTTTTTTTCTTTTCCTTTTGCTTTTCTTTTGGGGTTCTTGCATTGCCTTCTTCTTTTGCGGTATCTACTTGTGTAAATTTTTAAATTGACGATCGAATTAGTTCCTTGTATTCATATATGATTCAAGAGTGTAGCTGTAAAAAAAATCATCACAATAGGAGTTAAAATAACCATTAAATCGTGATTTTTTTCGTTTATAACCGTCGAAAAGTTTTGTCCTGTTACTTGATCTTTGAAGGTTTGTTGTTTGCCATTTTTGGCGTATGCGATCTCGAAGCATATACAAACAAGTTTGCTGGTTGGATCGTTGAAACTGGTTTCGTGATAGGAGCACATTTATGCGACTTAGTTGGCTTGTTCTTGTGTATTTATGTCGTGTTTCCTTAGTTATTTTAATGTTTAAAGTCATTTTCGTGTGTTTTCAGATTTTATGGACAAAGTATGCAAGAAGATGCATTTTGGAGGCATTTGGAGCATGTTTCGGGCTTGGAATGGATAGCAAATGCATGGGCCCAGTGGATGGACGAATTTGAGAACTAAAGAGGCCAAGAATATGAAGAATTATGGTCCAAAAGATGAAGAAAACAGCCCAAAAATCTGTCACCCCAACTTGCATTCCTTGCCATGAAAACCACATAGAATTCCCTTTGGATTCCATGCCATGCTTGATCACTCTTGTCCCCTACATAATTTCTAATTTCATGCTTCAATTCATTTAATTATTACACTCAATTGCTTGATACCTCTTGTTCCCTTCACTCATTAGATTTTAGACAACATTTACATCCATTACATGCACCAATTGATGCTCCATCATTCACATTTGGAATCCAATGCCATGTGCAACACATGTTGTTGCACCTTTGACCCATTTGTTGACACATTTCACCTCCCTTTCCATCTCTATGCAATGTACACAATCATTCATGCTCCCTAGCTACAACACCACTCCATTTTACCCTTCACACTTTGCATCATTACTTCATTTTCACCCTTGGACCATTACACACCACACACACAAATTGCCATGCATTTCATCCTTAACCTAACCTGATTTTCTAAGGTTTTTGGGGGCCTATAAATACATGTTTACACCCCTTGGCCAAAGGACAATCCCCCATATTCATCATTTTATCACAACAATTCGTCCATACACACCCTAGGAAGCAAAACACCCCAAAAACACCATTCTAGTGCCTAGAAAACATAACAGCCACTCCACCTTCTTCCACCCTTTTTGCCTAGTTCTCCACCACCCTCCAACCCTCAAACACTCCTCCACACTTACCCTAAACCTTTCCATACCATTCCCTATCCATTCTACACCATAAAAACCACCCAAAACCGTCCAAAACCTCTAGTGCCGCTGCTTGCAAGGAAGGAAAGAGAAGGAACATCTTGTGCTGTGCCTATGCCCAAGCCTCGGGAGTGTTGGAGCATTTCTAGGTGTTTTCTATCTTTGTTTTTAATGTCTAAATTTATGCATCTTTGCTTTGTAAGTATGAGGAACTAAACCCCTCTTAGTTAGGGGGTGATTCGAAACTATGTTCATGCTTGCAATATGATTTGATTACATCCAGTTGTGATTCATAAGTTGTGAATTCAATTTACTTATCCGTTCGTATAAAAACTGATTTGTGTATGTTGGTTGAGAGTGCACGCTTAATTTTCATGCATGAATTTGACGCTATAATATAAGGGAGTTTCACCTAATCGTTATGAACTTATATTCACAAGTAGTGAAGGTTGCTAGTCACAATCACGTTAAGTAAATTCTTGGCATAAGTTTCATGCAAATCATAGTAACGAGTGCCTCGTCAATGCTTATGTTTTTCATAGAACTTAATGATTCTTGCTTGTATCTCTATTATGCAATTCATGTAGGGAACTTGTAGGGAATGTTTTGGGTTGTCGTATGCGATCATCCAACCTAATAACTTGTGGAAAAACTGAGGGTTAATTAGTGCAATTCACGGTTAATTTGGGGCGTTGAGTATTCATAGTTTATCGAAAAGCAACTGGAAATCGTTTTGTATGCAAGTGTGACATGTGTGGAGAAGAACCTCCTAGCTAGCCTTCCATCCATAAGTTTCATTCAAATTCATTTTACAATCTGTTTTGATTCACTTAAATTTGTCTAAGAATTTGTTTACTTTGTTCTTGTCTTAATTTAATTATTTTCGTCGAAAATCAACCCTATCTTATTTCTTTGAGTCATATTAATTAGAACTTGTCTTAGATTATGGTTTTAAGTGTTTTAGTTCATTAGAAAACCAAAATTTGTCCAAGTTTGTGTGAGAGTCCCAAAATTGCCCAGATTGTGTTTTTAAGGTAGTTTTGAGTGTTTAGGGGCTGTTTTGAGTCTTTTGGTTTGTTTTAGTGTTTTAAAGTATAGTTTTGCATTCTTTGAGTCTAGTTAGTGTTTTAAACTTTGTTTTTACGTTTTCAAGTCAGTTTCCAAGTGATTTAGCAATCCCTCCTAATCCCCGGCCTAGAACGATCCCTACTTACATACTTTACTACAATTGATAAAAAGAGGGTTTAATTTGTGTGCTTATATATTTCGCATCATTTCGTACAATGCGTATCCCATTAAAAGGATAGATTCCCTACTCATTTTAGGTGTAGTCTCTACCCTTTACGATTTAGAATACATGGTCTCATCATATAGGTCCTTAAACAATAATTTTAAGGCAGGAGTGGAAGGGGTAAATAAGAAGTTAAAATTGTGGAACTTAGAAAAAAACCAAAAACAAAAACACTTTGCGTGACGCAGGTCCACATGCGTCGCGCAAAGTGTTTTTTTTTTTTTTTTTTTTTTTTTTTTTTTTTTTCCTTTTGCTTTTCTTTTGGGGTTCTTGCATTGCCTTTTTCTTTTGTGGTATCTACTTGTGTAAATGTTTTAAATTGACGATCGAATTAGTTCCTTGTATTCATATAGGATCCAAGAGTGTAGCTGTAAAAAATCATCACAATCGGAATTAAAATAACCGTTAAATCGTGATTTTTCGTTTATAACCGTCGAAAAGTTTTGTCCTGTTACTTTATCTTTGAAGGTTTGTTGTTTGCCATTTTTGGCATATGCGATCTCGAAGCATATACAAAAAAGTTTGATGGTTGGATCGTTGAAACTAGTTTCGTACAATGCGTATCCCATTAAAATGATAGATTCCTTAATCATTTTAGGTGTAGTCTCTACCCTTTACTATTTAGAATACGTGGTCTCATCATATAGGTCCTTAAACAATAATTTTAAGGCAGGAGTGGAAGGGGTAAACAAGAAGTTAAAACTGTGGAACTTAGAAAAAAAAAAAAAAAAACACTTTGCGCGACGTAGGTCCACCTGCGTCGCGCACAGCTATTTTGCGCGACGCATGTGGACCTACGTCACGCGAAGTGTTTTTTTTTTTCCTTTTGCTTTTCTTTTGGGGTTCTTGCATTGCCTTTTTCTTTTGTGGTATCAACTTAAAATGTTTTAAATTGACGATCGAATTAGTTCCTTGTATTCATATAGGATCCAAGAGTGTAGCTGTAAAAAATCATCACAATCGGAGTTACAATAACCGTTAAATCGTGATTTTTTCGTTCATAACCGTCGAAAAGTTTTGTCCCGTTACTTGATCTCTGAAGGTCTGTTTTTTGCCATTTTTGGCGTATGCGATCTCGAAGCATATACAAACAACTTTGACGGTTGGATCGTTGAAACTAGTTTTGTACAATGCGTATCCCATTAAAACGATAGATTCCCTAACAATTATATTTTATTTATACTTTCATCAAGTATAACATAAGATTTTGTGGTATCCACTTGTGTAAATGTTTTAAAGTGACGATCGGATTAGTTCCTTGTATTCATATAGGATCTAGGAGTGTAGCTGTAAAAAATCGGAAAAAATCGGAGTTACAATAACCGTTAAATTATGATTTTTTTGTTTATAACCGTCGAAAAGTTTTGTCCCGTTACTTGATCTCTGAAGGTCTGTTTTTTGCCATTTTTGGCGTATGCGATCTCGAAGCATATACAAACAAGTTTGACGGTTGGATCGTTGAAACTAGTTTTGTACAATGCGTATCCCATTAAAACAATAGATTCCCTAACACTTATATTTTATTTATACTTTCATCAAGTATAACATAAGATTTTGTGGTATCCACTCGTGTAAATGTTTTAAAGTGACGATCTGATCAGTTCCTTGTATTCATATAGGATCTAGGAGTGTAGCTGTAAAAAATCGAAAAAATCGGAGTTACAATAACCGTTAAAATTAGTTTCGTACAATGTGTATCTCATCAAAACAATAGATTCACTAACACTTAGAGTTTATTTATACTTTCATTAAGTATAACATAAGATTTTTGTGGTATCTAGTGGTGTAAATATTTTAAACTGATGATCGAATTAGTTCATTGTATTCATATAGGATCAAGGAGTGTAGTTGTAAAAAATCATCAAAATTGGAGTTAAAACTACCGTTAAATCGTGATTTTTTGTTTATAACCGTTGAAAAGTTTTGTCTTGTTACTTCATTTTTGAATGTTTGTTTTTTGCGATTTTTGGCGTATGCGATCTCGAAGTATATACAAGCAAGTTTGACGGTTGGATTGTTGAAATTAGTTTCGTACAATGCGTATCCCATCAAGTTCAATGTTATATATGTACATTAAGTAGACTTAAATTTATTTATTTTGTACATATAACATTTAAGAAATTGAATGATATGTATATTTATTAAGTAGCTTTAAATTTATTGTTGTAGTTCGGATTGGATTTTTGTTAGAAAAATATATTATTGTGGGATTTATGTAAAAAAATAAATAAATTTAAAAAGAATAAAGTCACATTTCAGTAAATTTTATAACATTTTTTTTAAATACTTTGCACGACGTCCAAATGTATATCTCCGTCGCGCGATTCCTGATAATTTTGGCTGTGCTATTGTTAAAAATGGGCGCCTTTTTTAAATTTTCCCAACTCTGGACAAAATTTTCCCACACCCGAACTCTCTCTCACTCAGTCTCTGTCTTCCCCCTCGCTCATCTCGCCCTCTCTCTCCCTCTCTCTCCCACCCTCCTCATCCTTCATCCTCATTCTCTCCTCATTCTCTCCCCGTAGCCTTCCTCCTCATCTTCTTTATTTTGAACTCAGACCTCTCTTTCCTCTTCAAAAGCTCAAACCCCAAATCTTGAACCCGGACCTCTCTTTCCTCTTCCCATTCTTGAATCCAACTACCACCACTACTCTGTCGGTTATCTCTCTCCCTCTTGTTCTAAACGACGGGCAGCCACCACCCCTTCGTCATGCTCGGAGGTTCTCCTTGAAAGTAAGTCTAATTACAAATTATGAAATTGTGAAATTAAGGAATTTGATTGTGAATTGAGATGAATTTTAGAATTTAGGGTTTTAATTTGGGATAAATTACTAGGCCATGGGATGTATTTCAGGGTTTAGAAATTTGTGAATGGGAATTAGGGTTTTAATTTTGAAATGTAGATTGAATCAGGGTTTTTATTCGTTTTAAAAATCTCATCCCTTCAACTTCTGGTGGATCATTGGGTTCTATTGGGTATCGGCAGGTGGTCAATCTTTAGCAAGCGCCTCCCTTCAGCTTTACTGGTTTTTGCTCTCTATCTCTTTCTCTCATCTATTTATTTGAAAATCAAGGATAAACTCCTAACTATGGCAATGTGGCTTTGTCTGCAGGTTATGTATAATTTTCCTGGGTTTTGATGTGTTTTTTGTCATTTTTTGTGTTGCACTGGCATGTATGATTGATATCGCAGTTTGTTGCTGTCTTCCGTGCATTTTTACACTTTTATATGCTGTCGCAGATCAGGTCGTTCTCATCCCCAGTAATCTCTATTTTTTGTGTGTGGGGGTGTGTTGGTTTTCATGTCTATAACTATCAGTGTCTTCTATCATTATCATTTTGTAGGTTCGGTGAATATTGATGTATTACTGGTTGAAAAATGAAACCGGAAACTGACAAGTTCTATATGTTTCTACAATAGCAAACTTTATTTACCAGTTATTTGACAATAACAAAAATTAGTCAAATCTTGTTAGTTTGAACGGAAATATCAATGTATCAAGATTTTCAGTAGGAGGATTTGGACTCTAAAATGGAACTTAACTAAGATGGGCTTGATTCCGGTTTAGCATAACTTTATATGGGGTGGGTTGGCAAGTGATGTTTTGTATAGAAGTTTGTTGATAGCCTTCATGAGCTCAACTAAACGGGCGAGTTCCCGTGTTGGTAAAATAGGCCGCACTAAATTAAACCGTACCCTTCTCCTATTCACTGCTAAACTTTCATCTCCTTAGAAATATCTGGTATATCCTCTCAAATTTGATAGTATTGATAGATAGTTGAATTACATGGTTCTATTTCTATTGATAAAAGAGGGTTGGAAAAATTGATGTATAGTAGTTTCCCTTGGAGCACTTCAGGATGAAAGATTTATTATTGTTGTACTAATTCGTTTCATTTAATTTGTTCTGGCTCTCTTTTAGTTGCATCAAACTTAATGGGCCTGACAAAAAAAATTGATGGGACAGTGCTTGATGTTTTGTTGTTGTAACTAAAACTTGGAAGTGTTGTTTACTCTTATCAATTTGCCTCCTCATTGTTTATAAATTTAATGGAGTGTAGTTGGAAAAATTATATAGAATATTGATGCCTTATTTTCTCGTTCCCTTGTATATTTTTTTGACCTGTTATTGAAACAGGATGGAGCATCTATGGAAGACATCGAACAACTTTCAAAATTTAGATTCAAAAAAGTTGCAAATGAGAAAGTTGCCGATGATGTACAAGGTGGAGTAATGACTGAATGTGGAACAGATTCACCCATCAAACATGTTCTTTCTTAGGAGGATGCAGTAAGTGGCTCTTAACTTTTGGCTCATACTCTTCTTTACTCTCTTGAGTTCCGGTAGTTAAGGAGGAACGTTTTTTACTTGACCGGTTATATAATTGGATTTGTTTTGTATTCAAATGCAATGTGTGGACTAAAGAAATCTTTGGAGCAGTCAAGAGATTCTTGTTACATTTGAATGATGATCATTGTGATTTAGAGGAGTGCTGCATCTGCCTTTCTTGTTATGATGATGGAGTGGAACTAAGGCAACTTCCTTGTGCCCACCATTTTCACTGTTCCTGCATCAACAAGTGGCTTTTTATCAACGCTAGCTGTCCTCTCTGCAAGTACAATATCTTGAAGAGTAGCAGCCAAAACTAAGGGGAAGTGTAGAATTCTTCTAAATAAAGACAAATGCTGGGCACGCTGTGGAATTACATAAAATTCTGGCTCAGGAACTTGAGTGTAATGTTATGCAAAGCTTGGCATTGGACGATACCAAGTAGCCTGATGTATCGATCCTAGAAGACTAGTTGTTGTAGTTTTTTCTTTTTTGTTTGCACATTTTGTATGTACATTTTCATATATTTTATAATTAAATACTTTTTCTTGATTTATTAATTATTGTTTAGAATTTAATTATAATATTATTAAAAATTAAGAAAATAATATTTTTGACCAAAAACCAATAATCCACTTTGCGCGATGCAGGCTACGTCGCGCAAAGTCGAGTGACGCTACTTTTAACGACGCAGCCTATGTCGCGCAAAGTGTCTTTGGGCGACGAAGGGTTACATGCGTCGCGCAAATACACTTTGCGCGACGCAGGTGGCGTCACGCAAAGTAGTTTTGCGCGACGCAGCATACGTCGCACAAAGTGTATTTGCGCAATGAAGGGTTACATGCGTCGCGCAAAGCCTTCTGTCACTGCCTTGCCGCGACGGTTTGCGTGCGATGAAGGTGCGTTGGGCAAAGTTTTGCACGACGTTTTTTTACTTTGCGCGACGAAGGACCTGCGTCGCGCAAAGTGTTTTTTTTACTAGTGGTGTTGGGGGGCACACAGATGATGGTTGATGTCCACAGGGGCAACGAGCTCGCGTGTTTGAGTACGCCTAGTTTCGTGGAGCGTCTCAAAGAGCTTTTCATACTGCTCCTGGAGGACCTCATTCTTCATTGCTATCTTGTTGTTCTAAGCTTCTAGCTCATCAACTTTAGCTTGAAGAGCAACCCTCTTTCCTTCCTTCTTTCGTTGCTTCGCACTAGGTGCAAGATGGGTGTCATTCTATGTGCTGTGGCTTCTTTCGCTCCCCATGTTGGAGAGGGATGCCTGGTCAAAAGAGAATGTACGAATGGTGGAAACCAGCTTGGCAAAGCTAAAGAGAGTGGGAATAAATGTCGTTCCCACAGACGGCACCAAATGTTGATGCACAAAATCAGTGAGGACTTTGGTATAACAGAAAGTGTTAAGTTTGTGACCTTCGCTAGATTGCTCCGGTCACTAGTATGGATAAGTATGTAAATGGATAGAGATAGGGAAGCAAACACAAGATGTACGTGGTTCATCCAGATTGGCTACGTCCACGGAGTAGAGGAGTTCTCATTAATTGTGTAGGGTTTACACAAGTACATAGGTTCAAGCTCTCCTTTAGTGAGTACAAGTGAATGATTTAGTAAAAATGACATTCGGAAATATTGTGAGAGAATGATCTCTATTTATAGAAGAGAGTTTCTAATTTCATTCTGACATTGACACGTGTCGTGTTGTGATTGGCTTCTGATGTTGACACGTGTCGTACTATGATTGGCTTCTAATGTTGATACATGTCACGCTATGATTGGCCTCCTGGTTGGAGGGAAACTCTTATGGGTCCTTGACGGTATAACGTTGACCGGTGCTCAATAGTTTCGGGATTGGTCAAGTATGGTACAAACAGCTTGTATATCTTTCTTCTTTTTATTTGATGTAAAAATAGATTTTTTCATGTATATAGCGAATTTTTTCATACATATCAATGTAAAAAGAGTTTTGGATTATAAAACTCTAGGACCCAACTTTGAAGGCTCACCTAAGGCTATCAAATTCTTAGGAACTGTTCTGCTTACTTGTAGTAAGCTCGATACAAAATAGTGAAACATTGTGCCTTATTGTGAGTGGAATAACAACCTATTGTATATAAAATAATAATAATAATAATAATAATAATAATAATAATAATAATAATAATAAATTGTTCATATCCTATTGTGGCTTATTAGGAGACAAGTTGTGTGCATAGGGAATTGTTACAGTAAGCGCCGTATTAGGTTTGGTTTGCTTGTTTTCCTAGTGTGTACATGTATTGAAGATTATTACTTGAGCGATTAGGTTTCATACAATTAAAAACTTAGCTCATACAGCACACCTTGTAATCCTAAAAATTGTTTCTGATTTCATGGCCGATCATATAATTTATCAGCCAATTGCTTATTTCAATGTGGTGCCCAATTATTGTGTCAAAACTGCATTGGAAACAACATATAAATTTTGCCAACAATGTAAACTATAGGATATACTCAGGTATTTTCAATCTTGTATTCTTGAATTGATAAAAGAGAAAAATTAAGAAGATTCTCTTAAAAGTAGAATTTCTAGACATGGCATTTGTGTCGTGTTTTTCGTGTTCATGTCGTTTTCGTGTCATACCCGATATCTTAACGGGTCATGTCGTGTAACACCTGTTAAAATAAACGGGTAAAATGACCCGACCCGAAATCAACCCAATATTATTAACAGGTAATATGACCCGACCCGTTACCTGTTAAAGAAAATATATTTTAAACCAATAAATAATCAAATGAAAAACATAATACTAAATAAGTATATACATATCAAATTGTCACATCCAAAACATAAAACACATTTTTCTTTTAAGTATATTTTCACTTACCTAAAGTCTTTAATAGTTTTTAATTAATGTAGAAGTGTAAAAAAATATAGAAAAAATATATAAATGCTCGTAATGACAAACTTTACAACTTTCATGAAGATCTTAACTTCGAAATTCGCCACTATAATCATATAAATCATAGACCAAAATTTAACCGTTGATTGTTGTTTACATTTACGCTTCATTGTTCTCATCAAATTTTGTTTTTTTAGATTTTGTTTTTTGAAAACTTGATCTATTAGAGGATGCATGAAGATGAACGGTTCGGATTGTTGATATTATATTCAGAGTTTTATGGTTAGTGAAAATATTGCTTGATGTTTATAATGTTTCTACAAACTATATGACATTGACTCATATTTCAGTTAACCGTAAATATCGAAACGTGGTATCAAAGATCTGAACCGTTCATCTTCTTACATCCGCCATATGATCATGTTTTCAAAAAGAAAATTTTAAAAATGAAATTCAGTAAGAAGAATAAAGCGTAAATGACAATCGACGGTTAAATATAAATTTAAGGTTTATGAATTATAGTGTTGGATTTCGAAGTTGACACCATCATGAAAGTTGTAAAGTTTGTCACTATGAGTGATTGTATATTTTTTTTTACATTTTTTACACTTCTACAATAATTATTATTAATTTTATTAATTTTTCCCTCAAATAAAAAACATTATTCATGAAGGTTTGGAGGATTTTAAAAATCTAAACAATAATGTAAGTGTAAATCACGAGTGTTTGTATATTCTTTCACATTTTTCATAATTGTATGTATGTCTTAATTGTATGTATGTCTTCTTAGTTTTTGCCTATACAAATACTATATTAGTTTATTTTAATTTTGGACAACAACATGGTAAGTAAAATTTATCTTAGTAATGATAATAAGGAACTCTCATAATAAAAATAAATAATGACTAAAACTTTTTGTTTTTAAACTTATATAGAATAATAATACAAAACTATATATTTAATATAGAATATATTGTATATATTAATATGGTTATTGTATTTTATAAGAAATCTTTTAGTAATTAAACTTTAAAATTATCAAAATAAATTTTTTCTTAACGGGTTGAAACAGGTTACCCACTTGTTACCCGCGTGTATACTTGTTAAGAACCCGTTATTAACGGGTTCTTAACGGGTCACCCGATAATGACCCGATAAGTTATTGTGTTGACCCGAAATCCGTTATTTTCGTGTCGTTTTCATGTCGTGTTACCGTGTCGTGTCAGAAACTGCCGGATCTAAGAATTTCTATGAATTTTTTATCATTTCATAATTTAACATTAATTTTCATGCTAACATTATAAAACATTTTAATAAAATCTCCCTCCACTCAATTAAAATAGATTAAAATAGCATTGCATGTTTTTTCTTTTCTGTCATCGCTAGATAAGACAAAATGCATGTCATGGACATCCACAACGCCCAACGTCCAAAATTATGGTGACATACATATACAAAACAAAAATTAGAGTAAAATAGTGCCTGTATGTTACTGGTATGCCACCAAATAGTTGAAATTTTTATATTCGAACAAATATATATTTAACTAATTGAAAAGAAAACATACACAGAACGTTGCAGTACAAAGTTAAACATAACTTATATACTTATGCACTTTGTGTGTGTGAATATTTTTTTATTTTTGTTTTTAAAATAAGGAGAAGGGGAGAAGATAACGTGAGTGGGAGTGGGACGAGAGAATTTTGTTTTTTATTTTTATTTTTTAATATTAGATATATACTAAAATTATATGTAGGTGATGCTTTAATAAAAAACTGCAAAATTTGATCTTGTGAAATTACGTTATTGCCCATTATCATTTTCAATAATAGAAGACTAAATAGTTTTTAATCCCCTTTTGGTTGACAAAGAGGTTCTATAATACGTAGTTTAGATAACGAATTTTTTAATATATACAAAGTATAATCCTGCATTAGGATTTTTATTTTTGTTTGACTTTTATATACAAGTGATATTGGAGGAGAATGTCCAACCTTAACCTTGTGTTAAGGGAGTCATTATCATTATTAGCCTAAGCCTAAGCCCACACTTTGCGTGTGAAGCAGTTTATTTATTTATTTATTTTTGGAAAACATCGGGGGAGAGAAGTTGGAGAGAAATATGAAAGGTAGAGGGAGTGGGAGAAAATGTGGGATTGGAGAGATGTATATATTATATATATATATATATATATAATTTTTTTTTAATTAGAGATATGATATTTTTGTAATGTGAGTGAGGGGGAAAATAAGCAAAATTTGGTTTGTGCGAAATACATTATTGTTCATGATTTTATTTTGTAGTTTAAGACCAAATTTTCTCTCCACCCTATTTTGGTTGACAAAAAAGATTTTGTTAATAGATAGTTTATGGGTTGGAGGCGCTTTTAAAATGATTACAAACGCTTTTGGGGAAAATGTTTTTGGGTTCCAAAAGCATTTCAAGTGTTTTTCTAGATTTTACTTGCATTTTTAGTAGGGATTTGCTCAAAAATATTTTTACCAAAAGCTTTCAATCATCTTAGAAACACTTCCAAACAAACCCTATATTATCATTGTTAGTATCATTACTAGCAACTAACACACGCGATATGAGTGCTACTTAAGTTTCTTCTTAGTTTGGTACGAATTAAAATGAGTTGTATATAACCAAAATACAATATGTTTGCCAAAGCCGAAAAACATAAAAATCAGAATAAAATATAATTGTATCATCACTTATTATGACCAATCAAACATCTTCAATTTACAGGGAAATCAAAACTCAAAAAACCATGTTAAATTCAACAACAACAAAAAACCATGTTAATACTTAGCTTCAAATATTTATGATGCTTAGAACTCAAAGAACCATATTCAATGAAAGATAACATCAAATATACATAACATTTATCTCGAATAAACTTACTAACATTCCTCTTTAATCTCTTATCGATGTCTCCAAAAGTGAATAAACTTGAAAGAAAATGATAGCCAATTAGTGATGAGTTCAGCTGCAACTTCCATAGATGGTCTGATAGGAAACGTGGAGATGGGAGGTTGTGAGGTTTTAGGTGGTAAGCAGTGGAGCGGTTGAGACGGTGAGGAAAACGTGGCGACGAGAAAATCTCAAAATTTAAACTTACCAAATCACAATAAATATAGTGGTGAGCATAACCACCATTTGAGGGTGGCGATGAGACATTTATAGATTATTAGGCCTAATAAGATAAACGGTTCTTGTGGTGGTAAGGTAATCGGAAAATAACTCATGTGGTAAAAAAATTAGGATTTAAACCCTCTTGCTGTAGTCTGTTAGCAAATTTAGTCCAAAGATAATTTTTCCATTAAATTTCAGTTAAATGCAAGGGTAAAAATGTACATTGACGTGTGCCTTCTTCTTCCTCGTCTCCTTCCTAGTCTCTCTACTCTCTTTCTGTAAAACAAGTACAACCAATGCACATAATAGATGGACAAGACTAACAAATCAACTCCAAAATTCCAAATATTCATGGATTAAACCGCAATGCAATCTCGAAACACTAATAATTCATTTGATAATGCTAAAAAAATTAAACTAAACTAAATCTCACATTAATCTTTAACTTAACAAACAGAACCCAGATATCCAAATTTATCTTCTCACCACAAAGACCGTTTATCCGATTAGGCCTAGATTATTATAACATTTTTGTACCACATATGTGTACCATCTGACGTGACAAGTAACGTGTATATACCACGTCAATTAATGAGTTTATTTTATTTATCGTTGCTTGTATCATTACTTATAGATAGTACAAAATTGTAGTATAAATATGTACTCTCTATAGCACTACTCTTATAAAAAATAATTGAGTTACAAAAATAAAATAAATAATTGTGTATGAAAAAATGGTGCTAAGTTCTGTCTTTCTTTGACTAGTCAAGCCGAAACACATGTTGCATACGGGGCATGGCACGTGTGGGGATGATTACCACGAATCTAAGTATAATTTCTTAATTAGATCCCTCAAATTTTGTTGTCAATCTGGAAGAAAATACGTCTAGTCTTTCGTGTTTCAGTAAGCTAATTTTACATGAAATTCCAACTGTATCATCTTTGATGGGACTCATCTTCCAAACCAAAATTCAATTGTAAAGTTAAAAAGTTCAATAATGTTTGAATACTTGCATTGAGACGGACTTCAAGATTAACTAGGTATTTCATTTCCGTTTGTTTAGTTTGTGTGTGTGTGTGTGTGTATAATTAAGAAGTCATATTCCGTTCGATCATTCAAATCTATCTGATAAGTGACTTGCACTAGATGTTCAAAAACTTCACACATATGCAACATCGACTTCTTTTTCTTAATAACTGATATAACAGAAATGCCACATGACATTATTTTAGTGGTTGAGTTTGTTAATATAATAAGAAGAGTATCATTGTAATTGAGATATCTGGTTATATAAGGGATTGTATAGCTATCATTTCTTTAATTTCATTTGTATACATTTTCTCTAATCAATCAATACAATCTTTTTTGTTTCTCTCTATCAATTCTTTCTCTTCCTCTGTACCAAGTTCATCTTTTGCAATGTAGTTCACATGGTATTAGAGCCACCAAGGCTCAAGCCATGGATCTTGATCCTTGGTGGTCGATTCCTCTTCTCTCATTACTTTCTATTTTTCTTCATTACTTTCTTTCGTTTCTGCGTATTTGATCGTTTATGCTTCCGTATTCATAGTTCTTATTTTTTGGTCTTTGGATTTTTCCGCCGAGGGTTTTGTGTTTAGTTTTGGGGTTTTTCCTCTGGGTTTGAAGATGAAGCCGGCGAGACCAGCATGGCACCACTACTTGACCTTCACATGGAAGACGTCGGCCCTCTCCTCTTCCTTCACCTTCAATCTTCCACGCCCGTCAATGGTTTTCTCCGTTAAAGTTCACCATAGCCTAGAATTTTGAACGACAACCGTCATTAACCCAACTGGGTCTCCAACAAAATCAACAGTTTCTTCTCCCCCGCCAATGTCCTCGCCGAAGAATGTTGTTCTCGTTCTTTCAAGAAATTGGGGTTGGCGAGGATGAAAGCCGAGTGCTTTTGGACAAGAATCCAGCTGTGGCGTTGACATCTTTGGATTCACTGCGAGCTTGGGTTTGTTCCTTCCGTTCCGTTGGAATCGATGGCCTTGTGCTTTCTTAGTTGATTACAAAATCCCTAAGTCTATTAACAGCTGAGGAAATAGGTCTGTTTCTGCAATTTGATCTCGACGATTTGGAAGGGAAGATCGAGCCGCTGCAGCTGAAGTGGCTTTTTAAAACAACAGAAGCAAGATTCTTGGTGGGTTTTGATCAGAAAGTCAGATTGCTTCTTCACCGCGGAGTTCAGTTGACAAGATTTTTGATGTTCTCAACAAGGTTAATCTGTACAAGGCATTGTATCTCAAGTCACTTGAAGAAATCGAAAGAACAATCGCATTCTTCGCCCGCTTTGGTGGCATTGATTTGATAGTAATGCATCCGACGCTTCTCAATTTTGATCTGGAGACCCAGCTGGTTCCGAGAATAGGATTCCTGGCGGAGCTCAATGGCGGAGATGATGAGGCCACGGGGACTCTGTTGGGTAAGCTCCCTGCAATCTTAAAGCTGTTTGTGTTATTTGTTTGAGATTTAAAATCATGAAATCATCTTTCTAGTGCGTCTTTTCTGGGTTCTTCAAGTTGTTTATGATATTTGGGTTCAAGATTCTTCGTTGCTTCAAGATCAGTGTTTGTCATGGACTTCATTTGGTTTGCTGGATTTTCGAACCATGAACCGTGCAATTTTTATGGTGTCCAAGTCTATCTCTCTGCCCCATTGAAATTCTACTATCTCTTTATTGGATTTGAATTGTTCAGAAGCTTATAACAGCTTATAATGTTGATTTCTTGGAGTGTCATTCTCCTTGGTTAATTTTGGTATTAGGGAAGATTTAGGAAGCTATCTTGGAGTGTCATTCTCCTTGATTGATTTGGTTTCTTGGAGTGTCATTCTCCTTGGTTTATTTGGGTTTCTTGGAGTGTCATTCTCTTTGCTTGATTTGGTGCTAATCTCTGTAAAGATTTAGGAGGGGTAATTTGCATATACAGTGAGTGTGTTACTATGGCTTTTCAGTTCAAAGTTGAAAATCTTTTGGTCAACAGTTACAAAGGTGACATGGGGTGCACTCCTTTGATTCAGAGCTTTGGGAAAGCTAGAAGATTTGATGATAGGTTTTGCCATTTCGTGGAATATGGTTAATTTCTTTGGTGCACAGTCTAATGTATTTTGGAGTCTCATGACAATGAAAACAATCTTGCTGTTGTCAAAAATGGGGAAATTTTGATATCTAATGGCAATGGGAATTTTGGTGCTGATGGTCATGAATGTAATGAGAATTCCGATGGAGCAAATTCCTTTGTGGTGATCCCTCATATTCTGTTTAGGGATGAAAGTACTGACATAGAAGTGAAGCAGGTAGGCTATGGACAAATTGCTGCAAGGTTTCTTGAGAAGGATGAGGTGCCAAATTTTATTAGTAGAATATGGTGTGAATGGTTGGGATGAAGGACAGCTAGCAATGGTTTACTCAAGGTTCCAGATAAGTCTCAAACACCTGGCTAGTTCAAACTTCACTTGGATACTCCAAGTTTAGTTTGAGGGGGGAGTAATAACTGATATAACAAAAATGTCACATGGCATTATTCTAGTGGTTGAGTTTGTTAATATAGTTAGAAGGGTATCATTGTAATTGGGATATATGGCTATATAAGGGATTGTATAGCTATCATTTCTTTAAGTTCATTTGTATACATTTTCTTTAATCAATCAATACAATCTCTCTTGTTTCTCTCTATCAATTATTTCTCTTCCTCTGTACCAAGTTCATCTTTTGCAATGTAGTTCACATTTCTGACAAACAAGAAGCATTGAAAGCACTCTTGCTTGATGATTGAGAAACAAAATTACGTCCAAAGCTTCACAACAAGAATTTAATTAATTAAGAATATACGCGCACACATGAATTATACAATGCTTTTGGGGTAATTAACTTGGGTTTTCATTTAAACTAATTGTAGTTGGAATTGGGGGCAATCATTCAAAGTCCAACTTGTTAAAGGGATGATCCATATGCATGAAATATATAATTAATGAGTTAAGTGAAAACAGTAAGCTACGTTGTCGTTTCAGCCCAATGCTTATTGACATAGAAGATTATGAGAAGGATGGGTTTGTTTCTGTCTATAAATATATATGTGGTGGTGATAAAAATATAATAGTGATCGCGACGGAGAGCCTCTTCAATGACTTTGGTCTGGAATTAACTTTAAATTAATTCTAATATTAATGATAATAAGGAAGTTAATCACAGATGGAGACAACCTGGGAGAAACCAACAGATGAGATTAGTCATTTGGAAGATCTTTTGACCAGGGACTAATTAGCCTTTGGCAGTAATGATAAGGAGATAACAAGGTCCTACGACACGTTTAAGATGTAACTTCTGAGTTTAGCAAGGGACCATGGGGTCAAGCTTAGTTTGACTACTCTTAACATGATTCTTTGTCTGGATTATTCCCTTAGCCTTGGCTCTAACAAAACCTTGAAAACCCTAAGGATTTCTTTCTATTAGATTCATTTCTCTCCCCAACAATGACTAGATGTGTTCATTGTTGTATTTACAGTTCTAAAGTTCCCATTTCAATAAGGCTAAGGCTTAATTTGGTATTATTGTAGTTTTATTTAACTATAAAAATGTTTATGTTGTGTTTTGAGATTATTAGTTGTTAAATAAAACAGTTAAACGTTTAATTATACATTCAAAAATAAGTATGAACACCAATGTCACACCGTTTGGTAAATTTGATATAAAATTATTGTAGCTGTGTATATGGTTAAAATGGACATGAAGTCAAAAGTGTTATGCATTAATATTGACTTGTATTTATGGTCAAAGTTTTAAATTGATGATCGGGTTCATTTATTGTATTCTTCTAGGGTTGAGGAATGTAGTTGTAAAAATCATCAAAATTGGAGCTAAAATAACCGTTAAATTGTGATGATACGTTTGTAACCGTCAAAAAATTTCATCCCGTTACCTAATCCACGAAATAAACAATTGGTAATATTTGGCGTATGCGATCTGGGGGTATATCAAAACAAGCTTGATGGTTGGATCATTGAAACTAGTTTTGTAATATGCATATCTCGTCAAGACAATAGATTCAATAAACAGAGTTTATTCTATACTTCCATTAAGTAGAAGGGAAGATTTGTGGTATCACTAGTGTAAATATTTTAAAGTGATGATTGGGTTCGTTCATTGTATTCTTCTAGGGTCGAGAACTGAAGTTGCAAAAAAAAGGTCTAAATCAAAGCTAAAATAACCTTTGAATCGTGATTTTTTGTTTCTAACCGTCAAAGGATTTTGTTGCGCTACCTAATCTCCAAACGTTGTTTTTGGCATATGCAATCTTGGAGTATATATAAACAAGTTTGACGGTTGGATTGTTGAAATTAAATTTTGCAGATTGCAAAAATAATCGAATGAATTAAATATGCCAATCATATCCCTCCCATTTGCATGAAAAAATAGTATATTTTGCCCTACGAAACATATCCCTCCTAAATCATACGAAACATGGATAGTTTGTCGCGTAAGGGTTGCCATTTTACGCGTCAAAGTTTTTCCCTTGGTGCAAAAATTTTACCCGACGTTCGACGGGCAAAACCCAAATGTTGACCTTTTTTACCCGACAAACGTTTGTATTCTGTCTGATAAAAGTTATTTGCCCAATGAAAATTGTTCATCATGCAAAACTTTGTCGAGTAAATGGTAATTTTTGGTAGTGAAAGCCAATAGGAATTAGGTTTATATCATAATGGGTCTCACATGTATGATTGATCGAGTTGAATTAGTTGGTGGTGCAATATTTTCCAACGCCTCTAGACAATATTTGTGATTAACCTTGGATGCTATATATTATGCGCCTAGGGTTGGCCTAGGGTTGGCCTAGGTTATGAATACAGCCTAATTTTTTTCGACATACCTTTCGAAGGGTGAGTGAAGGTGGGGGTGCTCGATCTTTAATCATTGAGAAACTTGAATTAAGACAAGGCAAGATCTCATGGATTAGTTGATATTAATCCGCACTTACTTCATTATTGAAATTGGGTTCTCTTTGGAATGATCATTGATATTAACTACTAATTAAATACAACATGAAACTGATATGGATTCTTTCTGAAACTAAAGAACAAAAAAATAAAAAAAAAACAAAACCGGTTTTGGCCATCAGTCATTTGGAAAATGCGTTCACTTCACTGGACCCAGAAAACCTCAGGAAATCTCTTGAGGCTTACAGATAGGGCACTACCGGCTATATCACATTATTGTGGGTGAGAAAAATACCGTACTGCATTTTTTGAAAAATATTTGTGACTGCTGTATGAGCACTCCTAGGGTTCCTAGTTTTTCTTGTATGTGTCAATAAAAATTGCAAAACCTTCCCCATTTATTGCATTATGATAATATTCCGGCGACTACTGCTGATAACTGAAGCTCATCAGTGCTCATCAGTCATGATCTTGATCAAAACCCCATGAAATATTGCTCATTTGCATGTCTAATGAACACGTGGAATTATAAGACTCTCCGTAGCTTCCGTACATGTCATTTAGTACTTCTGGAATCATGGAATTTTCATTAGCCGCGAAAGAGTTAGGGTTCTTGTTTCCGGAATATACTGGTGTTATTGATTCATTAATCACACTTTGTGGCATCAGTGTGTTTGAATTTTCCGACTGAAGCCAACCTTGGAAATTATTGCTGGAATAGCCTTTAGCTGCTTGTTCCTTGACAGAAGCTAGTTGTGCTTCTAAACTAATAATCTGCAATAGTCAACATATAAGATTAATCATCATGATCTGTTGAAATTAATGAATTAGAAGCTAAATTAGAGAACACAAGTCCAATGATTAACTAGTAAATTAATTAAAGTAACCTGTTGTTGGAGAGAAAAAATATGGGAAACACAGCCATATATAGGATCTTGAACCCTAGCTTGAGCTTCATATGAGATTGTAAGCGCGGCTCTGCATCGGTCACTGGCGGAGAGTTGAGCAAGCAATTTCGACACATTGCTTGCCCCGAAGACCTTATGGATGGTTGCGAAGTGGGTAGCACCTTGTTCATGGCAGAAGTAAGGTGCAAAAATGCAACCCCTAATGCATTTCCTTCTCAAGAACTTGCAGGCACCACAAGGAGAACCAGAACCTGTCATACTAATTAGTACGTTTTAAGAGAGTTTAATTAATCTGGTTTATGCTATGTGCATAGCATCACTCCTCCAGGCTTATAAATACTGTCAGAGCTTAGATCAGAGTTTGAGTGGGGGCAGTGTTAATTATATTACAATGAATACTTAATTAGAATAGGTTTCCTTTATGGGCTACAGCGCTTCACTATTATTCTTTCTATCCCAGTAGCCTCTCACCAGTCAATACTAAATTTTCATGCTCTCAAAATTCAAATAAGAAACTAAGATTCCTTAAAACGACAAATTAAAGAACTTATCAGCTTTCACAAACCAAATCCATGATATCTTCATTTGTAATTTTTCTTCAATGATATGTAATATTAAGTGGTATATATATATATATATATATATTATATATATAAGAAATGAATGATTGATGTTGAAAATAAAAGATCTAATGAAAATCAAATTTAATGGCTAAAACACTTGTAGCACTGAGGTGCTAACAAGCAGTAATTGAATATAACTATATTGCCAAATAAGTATATCATAGGCAAAAGGGTAACTATGCACATTCACTAGAACAAATGTGATAAGGCTTAAGCTGCTACAATAGGCATATGTGCTTTTAAAATATACATAACAGTACTCATGAAAATTACAAAGCCATTTTGAGTGTTTTTTCCTTTTATTAACAGATAAAACTCTCAAAATATACGTAGACAATTTTGGTTGATAATTGTTTAGTGCTTTTGACTTCTTTTAATACTGACCAAATAAGATGTATGAAACCAATTTTATGGCAGAAATTTGAAAATTATATAACGTGAGTAAGTGACAGGCAAATGGCATAAACTATATATTACACTGCATGAACTAGAAAAGCTGGCAATGGATGTGGGATTCCATTGAACAATTGATAAATCATCACACATTTCATCCTTCTACCATGAACCAGCTGATCATCCCCATGTTACTCCTGATTCACATCGATAAGCAGCTAACACAAAATAACATTTAAAAAGTTGGGTGTAAATAAATTACGTTTTATATAGGTACTTAATTATAGGATAATAATGTTAGTCTGACGTATTATATTGGTAAAGTCTATCTTAAAACACGATGTATATACTAGTATACTAATAAATATTAACAGTTTTGCAACAAAACATATCAGTAGAGAATATTTGTCCATCTAATTGAATATCTTTACATTAATAATTCTTGTGTGTGTGACAACTCAATCTGCCCCAACTATAGACTAAGGCTGAAAAGTTCAAATAAGAGAGAGAGAGAGAGAGAGAGAGAGAGAGAGAGAGAGAGAGAGAACATTTTGTAGCCCTTAATCTGTTATTGAATTCCACTTGTTAGTTTAGTTTATGGAACCAGGCAAGAGTCCTTGAGTTTTTAAATAGAAGCAACGGACAGATTACTGACTAAATAATGCACAGTCCCATAGATTAGACCCACAGTGGTCGATTAATGAAAGATTATACACTGTTAATCTATACTTATGGGGCTAATAATACTCATCAATTACAGATAATCAAACTTTAAGGGAGGTAATAAAGGTATAGAAAAAGAAGAATATATTCTACAAATGAATGAAACAAAAGATAGTGACACTGGAATAGAAACACTTCAGGAGGTCAGAGGAAGAGGGACAATTTTTCCTTTCTAGCACTTCAGGTCGCGACTTGTCGAGACAGCATAGTACTCTAATGTCATTAACTCATCTTAAGCACTGATGTTCAGACATTTGCACAACTAATGGTGCACTAATTGAGGCCCCACACCCCAACTAATCTATTGGCAATCATAAGTTAAGCTAGTTCCTTCATTTATGCAGCAAGAATTAAATTGTTAATTAAATATTACTCCGGTTGATGAAATTGAAGATTTTTTGTTTATTTATAGTCCCAAAGTTTGTCTAAAATAAGAAGCTAATTGGTTTAAACTGTAAGACATATTCTGAAATCACAACAATAAGACATTAGGATCACAAATAAATCAAATCAATATAAAATAGAGATCGACTAATTATATTAAACTTATCTGTAGAATATGGAAGACATTGCAGATTTCTAGGTTGTCTTCTACTTCCAGTACTTCAATAATATCTCTCTGCTATATGAATAGGGTTCAGCGTATCTGAGAGATTAAGCGTATGGAAGCAGGGACTTAACCATAGTATTTATATCATTAGGGTTTAATCACAGCCAGCCTATTATTGGTTGTGAAAGTCGAACCCTATCACTTAAGTGTTTAAGTCCCACCCACCATGATACTGTATCTTTGTAGTGAAATCCTTCAGATTTCTTTTGGTCAATTGCAAAGGATAAGACTCCATAATCCTTATTTCATTAGGACTATCAAATTACTTAAGTTGTTAACAACTCAATAAACAAGTGGCCTACAACATAAGTAATCCAATACATCATTCATTGTCATTCACAACCTTACATAAACAATTATGTATTAAAGGGCAATTTTTCATATTACAAGTTTGTTTTTTTTTCGGTCGAATTTATAAATTACAAGTTGGAAACTACACAGTTGAGCTTATATGAGCGAAGCTAATTGGTTTAAACAATTATGTATAAAAGGGCAATTTATATATTAGAAGTTTTTTTTAGGTCTAATTTATAAACTACAAGTTGGAACTACACAGTTGAGCTTATATGAACAAAGGGGGTTATTGAGCTGGTAGATATAAACCAGATTGGCTACCATAATCTCACAATAAAGAATGCTCCGGAGCCATGTGTAATTGTTGGCCACTTAAAGCATGGAAAGGGAGGAATGGTCTTGGGAACAACAAGATATTCTCATTAACTAATTAATGGAGTTATTAGATTAATAACATTTAATAGAAGGTTGTTCGACATATACATATAGGGCTCTGGCAAAACTTTAACTTTCTCCAAAACTTGTAGCAGATTTATCCTTACTACTCATTAAAATAGCTCAATTGTTGTTACATAACTTGCAAACTTATTCACATGGACTATGTCCTTAATTGTTAGAGAAAAGTTCGAACTATAACCTTAATTGCTAGAGAAAATTAACAAATGCTTCAAGGTAATCTAAAGTTTCTTAAGTCAATATTTAATAATTATTCTACCAAAAGAAAGCATCATAAACTCTTTTGTCTAACATAATATATTTTTGCTCTATAAAAAAATATAATTAAAGGATGCTATCAGATGAAAACCTTTTTGTACTCTAAAGATCGTTTCAAAGTATTTTTCTTCAATTACGAGGAAGAAAGAAATTTTGAGCAAAATGCAAGTTAGTATCCTAGTGAATAGCGTGTTGGATTTTCATCATGCATTTCAGGTTGGAAACTCCGTCATCTCTTAAATTATTATAATAGTTTCAAATCATCTCCTCTCTTTAATAATAATAATAATTTTATTATTTAAAAAATGCAAGTCAATAAAGCCACAAAACTTTGTGGTTTGGTTATTTGAGTTTTGGATTATGGGTTTACATAGGAGATAGGGAGAAGGCAAATGATTATGAGTCAGGTTTATAGGATACGGAAAAGAATTCTTGGTTCTTCTATTTGCGCAAAAAATTGTCCACCTACTCATAATTTAGATGAAAGATGATAATTAAGTAATTAGTGATTATATGCACATTTCATTTCTTACTTCTCCACAAACAAATCCATGACTTCTTTTGTATGAATTCCTCCATGTCACTGTGAATAATTAATTCAATAGTTTCTTTTCCTATTTTATCTTATTATCTTGTTATAGGCCAACTTGATTTTTTTATTTTTGCTTGAAAAAACTTGCTTATTTTTTGGCCGTATATAAGATGTGAGAAAATGATGCTGACAATTGTCCGATTGACCAGTCAAATCCGAAACCAAGTAGCATATGGGGCCAAATGCACGTGTGTGGATGATTGCTTCAGTTTTCTTAGCTCCATTTTCTTGTCCATCTAGAAGTAGAAGTAGAAGACTAACACAATTTCACCTCACCATCGGTATGTCACCTACGTTCCTAAAGAATCCAACATGTTGTGATCCAAAACATAAGAAGATAATCAAGTTGTAATTAAAAATGAAACGTTAATTAATTAAATTTAAGCTCACAATCATAATCCAATACTATAGAAGTTCAATCTTTAATTTTCAATTAACTTAACAACGTTGATGACAACGACAAAATACTTTCCTATTGGAGCAATGTATCCCTTCAGTATCTATTCTATACCCACCATTTGACTTATTAAGTAATGAATAAGAGAGTGAGAGATCGGGAACATATCCTCGTTACATGAAAGGTTTTCTTGTGTTCTTGAGAGATCGATTATGACTCGAGCAAACAAATGTTCATTTTCAAAAGGCTAGAGGCAATCAAACAGCATAATATTTATGATCGTGTAGTTTACGTTACATCTTGTCCTGTTGGCCATCTTACATGCCTTAATTTGCTTACTTCTCTACTTATATAAAAAAGATAGAAAATCATGTAGTTTGAATAGAAGGCAAATGTTCAAAGTCCAAACCCTAATATAAGGGGGTGATATATTGGATCATATGGTCTTCTAGTAAGAATAATGAGGACAAATATAATAGGATGTAACTTCTCGTAGGGTTAATGAATGATAGCTTAATTAGTGTTAATGAAGGTTTTGTTTTTTGTTTATGATAGACCTTGACTTTTTTTTTTCTCTTCACACAAAGCCAAGATAGTGGGACAAACTAGGAGAAGCTAATAGACTGAATGAAGCTGAATGGAAATTACAATTAACACGGCTTAAGTTTTAAAGTTACTTTCTATAGAATGCTGTTTTTTCATGACCCTTTGAACTTTGAATTGCGTATAATCCACCAATACGCAATACCCCATTGCACCTGTCTGTCTCCCAATCTGGTTGGATGTGCCACCTATGATCACCATGAGAACATTCTTGATTTCTTGATCAATATTTTCACTTTACCCCCAGCTATATATTTATTAAAATCACCACTTTCGTGTTGTCAGAACTACTTTGTAATGTTATTCAATAATCATAACCGCTAGTTATAATATTATATTTTTGTAGAAAATAAAAAAAGTCAGTAATTGTTTAACCGTTTAATCATGATCAGGAGCATTTCACTTTTTATGTCGTGTTCATCTATTGTCATGCCATTGTTATATGATTGAATGCTTTCCGATTTCATTGTTTTTGTACTGAAGGTTCTTAAATGAAATCTTAAAAAATAAAGGGTTCGAATCATCAAATCCCATCAAATCCCATCGTGGTTTCGGGCTGGGAAGTCGGAACACCTGCAATTCCTTTGGGTGAATAGTAGAAAAAACTCCTGTTAAGAAGGGGATTTGTTATTAACAACCTTGAGAAGCAAAGCAAACCCTAATATATCACACCTTATGGGGTTTTTTGTCATATTATGTTTCATGGGGGTAGAAGTGCTTTTTAGCTTTACCTAGGGCACGATCCTAAATAAGTAAATATATAGCTCTATTTGCCTAGCAGTAGCAGAATAGGTATGGCTATTTTTAATATAATCTAATCTTTCATGGCAGGTAAATGGTGGGAAACCCGATTATTACTTACCCAAAAGCTTACAAGAATTCAGATTACCTTCTAAGTTGGAGTTCATTATCTGGGATTAAACTATGTCACAAAACATCAAAACCAAAAGGAAGTAAAGACAAAATATCATACTGTGAAGATAAGAAGTTGGAAAAAGGCCACCAGTAAAAGGAGAAAAAGGGTTACTCATGCCAGCTAGTCTGCAATCAACTTAGCAGTTGTCAAATTGGAAAAATGTTCAAGCAGTAAGTGAAACAAGTCAATGGGATAAGACTTATCTGCACTCTGGATACGCCAGTAAACACGATAGACATGTGTTTTCACGTTCTCACATGGCATCGGGTTATTAGTTTGGAGTGTCGCAGACTCATTGTGAATAAAACTTACCTACAATCCAGATATGCCATCAAACGCGATGACATGTGCCACATAGCATTGGGTTATTAGCTTGGAAAGTCACGGACTCATGGTGAGAGACGTAGGAAAGTCTCTCTCCACTAGCAAAGAGAAACTTATCTACAACTGGGACACCATTGTTGCAAAAAAAAAAAAAAAAACAAAAAACAAAAAATACAAACAAACCAAGCAAGCATTGCCATATAGAGAAAGTTGAAACACATGACAATACTATATTGGGTTGGGATGCTCCACAGTTGCATCCTAGTTGTAAGTAAGTTCTGTCTCCCAATGGGTTTGCCTATTGTACAGTCTAGTTGTTGGCAACCATTCCTAACTGATAAGCATATGGCCGTAACAGATCATTACTCTGTACATAAAATACTGTAGCGAGACACTCGATGAAATATTGATCAATCAAAATTGCTAAATTCTATTAGAACATTGCCAATTACAATAGTCATGTATGAGCTACATTTTTACAGAGCTAAATTCAGATCAGTTTGTTTTGATCATTTAAAAAAATTTGTTTTCATCAAACTGAGAGAAAATCGGTTACGGTGGTTTGGACATGTGCAAAGAAGGCCTACTGACGCTCCGGTTAGAAGATGCGACTACGGGACAGAGGTTCAGGGCCGAAGGGGTAGAGGAAGACCTAGGAAAACTTTGGAAGAGACTCTAAGAAAAGACTTAGAGTACTTGGATCTAACGGAGGACATGACACAGGATCGAGCACAATGGCGTTCTAAGATTCATATAGCCGACCCGACTCAGTGACTTGGATTTTTCAAGTCTCCAATCGAGAAGTTTTCCCCACTCGGGAAATTAAGGGAACACTACCTCAACCTACATGTTCCACTCACAAAGCTTCAACATACAAGCTTCAACAAAAGAAAAATTCAAAGAACTTAGTGAAGAAGGCTTTGGTGTATTTAACACAATACGTTGAAATGAAACAAAGCTTATTTATTGATATCTCTAAGAAGTTACAAATATGTACATATACACGAGTCAAAATAAACAAACAATAGGGAGCCTTCACAAAGGTTGCTTAGGAGAAGTCTCAGCAGTCGGCAGAGCCCCAGAAAGAGAAGTCACCGGAGGGGGATCATTCAGAGCCTCAGTACTGGACAGCACCCTAGAAGGAGGAGGCATCGGAGGTTGATCATTTGGAGCTTCATTACGTGGTCCAGCCCTAGAAGACGAAGGCAATAAATGCCTTTGGAACAAACCCACAAACCTCTGATGATCATGTAAAATCTGACCATCAGATTCCTTCATCTGGTCAAGCTTCCTCTTCATGTTTGTAGCATAGTCATGAGCGAGCCGGTGCAACTGTTTATTCTCATGCTTGAGCCCTCTAATCTCCTGTTTGAGACTCATCACTTCAGCCGCCAATGATTCAACTTGGCGGGTTCGAGCAAATAGGCGTTAGGCCATATTAGACACAGAACCTGCACACTGAACACTGAGAGCCAGAGAATCCTTAACAGCCAACTCATTAGACCGTTTGGAAAGTAGTCTGTTATCTTTGAGAGTGAGAAGGTTCCTGGCCACCACCGCAGCAGTCATATCATTCTTCATCACGGAATCCCTAACGGTAAGAGGACCAGTAAGGGATAAGAAGGATGGGCGCCATATGTTGTCTGGAGAAGGCGTGGCTGCCTCTTCAACAAGGTTCAAGTCAAAATGACGGTCGGAGGGGCCAGACATTTTCAAAGGTGTTGAAGAGAAAAGAGGTCGGACAAATCAAGATCTTGGAAATGCAAGAAGGGAACTTCTACTAGTGGAGATTCAAGTGTGCTTTGGAACTTAATACCAGCCTCTATAAAAATCCGCACTCGATGGAGCTTCAGAAATCGAAGAGGCGCCTGCTCAGAAATCGAAAAGGCGTTTGCTTTCTCAAAAGCTGGGCTGCTCAGAGACCACGAGGGCCGATCTCAGGAATCGAAGAGGCGTTTGCTTTCTCAAAAGCTGGGCTGCTCAAAGACCACGAAGGTCGATCGCAGAAATCGAATAGGTGCTTGCTTTCTCAAAAGCTGGGCTGCTCAGAGACCACGAGGGCTGATCTCAAAAATCGAAGAGGCACCTGTTTTTTCAGCCTTGTCAGCACCTGTCACATGCACACTCAACTTTGCGGAAATTACGGGCATTCTGTCGAAGATTTCTAGTGAAGTAGAAAGCACGTGAATGTTACTGTTCAATCATTCACTTTCCACACGCAACATCAGCTCACGGGTACCACATATAACTTTGCCAAAAATCTCTGACAAAGTTTAGACACGTGAAGCTTGCAGCTCCCATTACATCGCTATGACCAAGAAGGGTAAAAGAATAGCAAAGACACAGCACTAACAAAGTTTAGACACATAAATTTTGAAGGTCTAGCTACCATATTATTACCCATAAGGGTAAAGGAACAGGACCATTGCTGGATAATTGGAAAGTCCCTGTGGGTCAACCTCTGTGCTCCGTGGCAAGGTAGACTAGTAAACAGGCCTAACCTTTACTCACATTCGAGAAAACACTCCCAACAAGATTGCTTGCTTCAAGATCGAAGAGGCACCGTCATCCGAATCTCGAGAGCCAGACTCCTAGCAGGATTGCTTTCTCAAAAATCGAAGAGGCACCGTTCTCCGAATCTCGAGAGACAGATCCCCGACAGGATTGCTTGTTCAAAAACCGAAGAGGCACCGCTTTCTCAACTTCGAGAGCCCCTTAGATAAAGCTTGTCTGTAATCCTCACACCGCTTTCTCAACTTCGAGAGCCAGATCTCCTTGGATAAAGCTTGTCTGTAATCTTCACACGTAACATCAGCTTTCCAGATACCACAGACCACTTTTTCAAAGTGCTCTGACAGAGTTAAAACACGTGAAGCTGGCAGCTCCCACTACCGTGCTATGACCAAGCAGGGTAAAAGAATAGTATTACTCCTTGTTAGGGAGACTCCTATATAACGGACAGGCAGACCTGCAAAAATGTTCAACCCTTCCTCATATCTGAGAGGGCACTCCCAACGAAGCCTCTCGAAATACTCAGCTTTCTTTCCCCCCGAGAATACCTCTGCAAACAAGCTACACTAGAGCAAGAATATCTCATATCATCAGGGTTAAAAGCAAGAGTATCCCATATCATGCTTTTTCCCTGTCTTTTTCTTTGGCCTTGTTCTTACCTGCAAGACAAAGAGAAAGAGAGCAATCAGTCAGCACTTGGAATCAAGCTTTCAATCCGGAACTGGCTGCCTGGAATCCCATTGCTCTCGAGTACTTATCTTCAACATCTTATGCTTCCCGAGAAGATACCACATCTTCCTGAGGAACAAATAGGGCAAGTGAGAAGGATACAAGGAAGTATGTGGAGACAAGCGCAACAGAACACGTGCCGATACATCCACTACTTTGTCAACAGCAAAAGTATCCCATATCAGCAGGGTCGAACATACTCTAGATTTGATGGACTTGTTTTGACCCTCAAATTCTTCAGTCGGCCATATACTCTGGCGGAAACAAGAAAACCCTCCAGCCCAGTTCAAGAATAAGCCTGTGGAAAGTTACTTCTTCAAAAGCAAAAGTATCTCATATCACATTTTCTCCTTTTCTTCTCTTTATCCTTCATGCTACCTGCAAGATAAGGAGAAGGATAACAATCAGCCGGAACTCGAAATCAAACTTCTGATCTGGGACTGATTGCTTGGAGCTCTGATTGCTTACCTTGTCTGTAACCTCTTTCAGCAGATCCCCTAGCTCGGCGACTTGGGGGACTCCTACTACATGGTTTGTATCGCGCTTGACCAAGCCTGAAACTACAAGTAAGCGTCAAGTGAAATTGATACATTACCTTGTGCATCTCCACCAGTTAAAGATACCACCCCTGGAGGGAGGAAGAGTACTTCCAAAGAAGATGCCACATCTACCTATGAGACAGATAAGGCAAATGAAGATGATACCACACTTCGGTACTTAAAAGTTTCGTGATTACGAGATCATTCTTCCACAATATTTCCTAATGTCATTTGTACTAAATCATTCACTTGTACTCACTAAAGGAGAGCTTGAACCTATATACTGTGTAAACCCTTCACAATTAATGAGAACTCCTTAACTCTGTGGACGTAGCCAATCTGGGTGAACCACGTACATCTTGTGTTTGCTTCCTGTCTCTATCCATTTACATACTTATCCACACTAATGACCGGAGCAATCTAGCGAAGATCACAAACTTAATATTTAAGATGATATTCTTTGGGGTAAACGCGAAGCTTAACCTTTGGAGAGAAGTATTGGAATTTAAAGGTCATCGCCTAAGCCGATCAAAGACAGAATATATGGAGTGCAAGTTCAGTGCAAACGGAGGTCAAAATGAGTTAAGGGTGAGGATCGGAGATCAAGAAATACCAAAGAGCGACCGTTTTCGCTACCTAGGATCTATCTTGCAAAAGAACGGAGAATTTGATGGAGATCTCACCCATAGAATACAAGCTGGATGGATGAAGTGGAAGAATGCATCCGGCGTGTTATGTGACCGTCGTAGGCCACTGAAGCTCAAGGGAAAATTTTATAGGACGACAATAAGGCCGGCAATGATGTATGGCATAGAATGTTGGGCGGTGAAGCATCAACACGTAGGTGTAGTGGAGATGAGGATGCTTCGTTGGATGTGTGGGCACACGAGAAAGGATAAGATTAGGAATGAGGATATCCGAGGTAAAGTAGGAGTAGCCGAAATTGAAGGAAAGAGGAGGGAAAATCGGTTACGGTGGTTTGGACATATGCAAAGAATGCCTACTGACGCTCCGGTTCGAAGATGTGACCACGGGACAGAGGTTCAGGGCCGAAGGGGATAGAGGAAGACCTAGGAAAACTTTGGAAGAGACCCTAAGAAAAGACTTAGAGTACTTGGATCTAACGGAGGACATGACACAAAACCGAGCGCAATGTCGTTCTAGGATTCATATAGCCGACCCCACTTAGTGGGAAAATGCTTTGTTGTTGTTGTATCGGAGGCGGGAAAATCTTTGAGCACATCTCTTAACGCATAGTAATGGCTCACACACTTGTGGTCTGTTATTATGTTGCTTGAAAGCACAATCCTCTGAAAATGCTCACCCGGATGCCTCTTCCAAAGCATAAAATACTCCCTTCTTCTGCCGTTGTTGCTGCCAGCATGTGCGTCCACATTCCTCTTTAGGTAGTAAACGGTACCTGGTACAAATAACTCCTCAGGCACTTTACAGGCAGCTCCTCCACTTTTAATAGCAACAGTGTTATCTGTTACTTCTCTGTCATTTAAAGGGACCCCGAGAGCAGTAGGAGTTTTCTTTATGATGGGACCACCTGTTCAAACACCACAAGATAATTTGGTGAAGGGAAGATCATATGGTGTCAAGCATGTTAAAGCTTAAATTAATCATTAACGATTAATGAGGTATAGCCACCCATCTGTTGAGATTTGATGCTTCCCCAACAAAACAAACACCATCAAGCAGAGAAGAATGACAAATTTCCAGTCCATCCACACCCACCAATGTAATGAAAATCATACACGCGACATAGCCAACAATTATAAACTGATGGTGCGAAAAATGCAGCCAGAGATTATTTTGAAGTTTCAAATTCACAACGCCCAACATTTGCAGCGTAAATACTAAATATTCATCAATCACAGTACATATATATAGCACTTTTGTTACAATATACATGTCACGACACAGCAAGGAATAAAGATATAATTAACTGAACTTATATACAGTAGCATTGACACTTCAGGCACAGAGCAGGGTGGGATTTACCAGAAGAATTTTTACTGCTCCCAAACTTTGCGTAATCAGAAAGCTTCCGAGCAACATCTTGCACGGAAGACACAACCTGCTTTGCATTTGTAACCAAATCTATGACACTTCTCCAGTCTTCCTTCTCAATCACTCTTCCTGCAAAACATAACGTATAAACAAATAAGTATGAACTATGATATTTTGATAAAGCCTTCACAGTTAACATCAAATTGCCACTGGTGCAAAAAAATTATGCTCACAAAAGAAGCAACTTTTCCGTTTTCCGTGAATTGATGAATGATGCTTTCAAGTTAACATAAATATGTCAAGTTTTCATCCGTTTCGGTGCTTTAAAATTATTCATGGCCAAATTTTTTGCTTTTCCACAATAATCCAAGCAAGAGAAATAGACACGAACTAAAAGAGGTGCATACTAATTTTAATTCCAAGCAGTGGAACAGGCAGCATAGACCTTACCAAAAGAAGTGCACAGACAGTTTTTTCTAGCAAAAGAGTTGAAAGGTTTATATCCATAGAATCACAAAAAAATCCATAGATTTCCAAATTACCACGCAGCATTAATCCCAAAATGCAAGTTCAAGGTCCCGATCTAATTCTTGAAACTTAGAAATTTCTGAGAATAGACGGTGCAGGCAAATTACAAGGAAAGCAGAAAGTGTCAATTGCAAGCAACAGATTTACAAAAACTAGTTCAACATCTTCTTTGAGTTCTTAATCATTTGGTATATGAAGCAATTTAGTCTCAATTCAAACGACTAGTGTGCTTTTTTTTTTTTTTCTCTCAACCTATTTTGAAAAAGAGTGACAGGAAACTGTGAAGAAGCACATTCATTTACTTACCAATCGGTTTGAAGAATTTCACTCCTCAACCTCGTTAGAATGCTGGACTTAGCCTAGGTATCATAACATCCTGCATAAAAAGATGTCTTAAGTTTGTAAGAATTTAAGAAGGGAAAAATAACAAATAAAACTATAGAAAATCAACTGCAACGAGTAGATATAATTAGATTGAAAGTGCTTCTTCTAACTAGAGAATAATTGAATGCACCTTCCCACCTGCATCACAACAGTTGTGACATAACTGGAGCAGCTTTCAGCAAGTTCTCTGGAGACACAAGGTGGCGTTGCATAACCCACGGCAGAGACAATCTGTGGATTGAACCCCAGCTCCTAAGCTGACTTTTTGTGGAGCATTATTGCAAGTAAAGCAGCTGTAGCACCTCCGAGAGAATGACCAACTAGCCTTAACTTAAATCCCTGTTAATGAATTGGGCTCAACTACAACCAACAATGACAAAAAATCTGGTCGGGAGAAAAAAAAAAAACACAAAATCCTCGAACAAGATTACACCACTCAAAAAAAAACAATAACAAAGAAAAGTGAGGGTAAAAAGATTCCCCACCTCACATTTCTCTAAGCACTTCCTTATATTTCCCATCTCGTGACTAAGAAACCAGCGAGCAGCTTCTGTAGTGCCAAAGTGGGTTGAATAACCCTCAAATGTGACTTCACCATCGCTAGAAGAAACAACATCAGTTATAAGGTCATATACAGTATGAGTACCACGGATTCCTAAAATCACAAGTTTTTTACAAGGATCTATCCCTATATAATATCCAGGCCTCATGACACTGGAATCTTTGACAAATTTCAAGACATTGCTTTCACGAAGCATGGTGTTCCTTGCAAGAGCTGCAGTATTATCCTTATAAGAACCTTTTGCTAACTCAGAGTGGTAGATGAGATCTTGCACCTAAACACAAAACAAATGGCAAATAACTAATGACAACCACGTTTTCACCACAATCATACTTGCCACAAAATATTATGTGTTTGTACAAACTAATTGCAGAAGCAAGAAACATTTTCAGAATTAAAAAGATCATGTAATTCGTATTACCATGGAATCTGAGGAGACCTGGACACCATTAACATCCTCAAACGGATTTACAGACGCTTGACGAAGATAAATGAGAAACAAACCAATGGTGAGATCACTCAAACTCCAATCCTCAATTCCTATCTTACTGCGTTGGATGCTTGCAATGATCTCTGAGACTGATCGAGTAGTGGGTGGGGTTTGGTTTCCCACTCCATTTCCTTCAACTTTCAAAACTGAACAATCTTCACTCACAACTCCAACTGCAACTTCCAAATTAAACAATTTCCTCCAAAACCAATGACCACCCAAGTTCCAAATGACAAATTTTAATTCTTTTCAACCAAGCGAAACCACAACTTCCAAACTACATTTTTTTTTTCATGCACAGCTAATATTGCAAGTTCCAAATTACACAAAATCATTCAAGACCAATGACTACCCAATTGTGTTCAGATTTAAGTTCAACAAAGTGTGTATGTATTCATGAAAAAGAATTACAAGGGAGAGGTCTCATAAAAAGGAGACGAAGCAAGGAAGGAAAAACCTACCTAATAAAAAATGCAAACAGCTACAAAGTAGTAGCTAGAGAGAAAAAGGCTAGCCCTAGATACAACTCAAAACAAATCTCCTAGAAGACATAAACCCTAAAATTAAGGAATAACACTTTAACACAAAGTGATGGCCACCCATCAGTTTCAATACTCCCCCTCAAGCTGGATCAAGGGGGTTGATTGATCCAAGCTTGCTCAGCAATCTTTGGAAATGAGTAGAGTCGAGAGCTTTTGTAAACAAGTCATCAAGTTGATCATAACTTTAAGTGTACACGGTGTTGATGACTTTGGATTGGACTTGTGCTCGGATGTAATGGCAATCAACTTCAATATGCTTTGTTCTTTCGTGGAATACTGGATTTGAAGCTATATGCATGGCAGCTTGGTTGTCACAAAACAAGGACATAGGTTCCTTGTTGACGCAGCCAAGATCTATTAGGAGACTTTTTAACCAAATTAATCACAAGTCGTGGCTGCCATGGCTCTGTATTCAGCCTTAGCACTTGATCTTGCAGCCACGGTTTGTTTTTTACTCTTCCATGTCATAAGATTGCCACCAACAAAAGTACAGAAACCAGTGGTAGACTTGCGATCGAGGGCATTACCCGTCCAGTCAGCATCAGTGTATGCCATGATATGATTTGAACCATGTTTTTGCATGAGTAAGCCTCTGCCAATGGATCCCTTCAAGTATCTAAGTATCCTTTTGACACTCTCCCAGTGAATCATCGAGGGAGAGTGAATAAATTGACTGACAAAACTTACAGAATAAGCAATATCAGGTCTGGTGATAGTGAGGTCGATTAGTTTTCCTACCACACGTTGATAAACCCTAAGGTTTGGTAGTGGTTCACTGGGTGCATCTACTTGAAGTCTACTCACTAGAGGAGTAGAAGCGGGCTTGCAATTCAACATGCCAACTTCATCCAATAGATCAAGAACATACCTCATTTGATTGAAGAACAAACCCTTGGAGGAAGTAGCCATTTTAATGCCAAGAAAGTACTTTAAAATTCCCAAATCCTTAATGGCAAATTGTTGATGAAGAGAGGATTTGAGGGCATTGATTTCTTCTATGTTATCACTTGTTATAATAAGATCATCAACATATATAAGAACAACTAGGTTGCCACTTATACCAGTGCGAACAAATAACGAGGAATCGGCATGGCTCGTTGTGAATCCTGTAGCTTCAAGGACTGAACTTAACTTCGAGTACCAGGCTCGGGGAGATTGCTTCAATCCATATATGGCCTTATGGAGCTTGCAAACTTTGTTAGTTTCATGCTCTTGTGGAGTTCCGAGAGGAAGCTTCATGTACACCTCCTATTCGAGGTCACCATGAAGAAATGCATTCTTCACATCCATTTGAAATAGGGACCAATCGAGATTGACTGCCACAAATAACAACACTCGTACAATACTCATTTTGGCTACGGGAACAAATGTCTCATTATAGTCAATGCCATAAGTTTGAGTAAAGCCACGGGCTACTAAACGAGCCTTATATCTTTCAATATTGCCATTTGAATGAAACTTGGTCTTCTATATCCACCTACTCTCTACTGCTCTTTTTCCTTTTGGAAGATAAACCACACTCCATGTTTGGTTGTTGTTCAGTGCTTGAAGCTCTTCTTTCATAGCTTTCTGCCATACTGGAATGTGAGTAGCTTCATTAAAATTCTTGGTTCATCATTAGTGGACAGCTGATGTAGAAAGGCTACATGGGATGGTGGCAGTTTTTGATAGGTTAAGGCTTTGGAGATGGGATGTCTTGCCGTGTACGTAACATACTCTTGCAGCCTTAGAGGATGATGCCTGTCACGAGTAGGGTTTCTTCGTGGTGCCAAGACAGGTTGAGGAGTAGTGCCGGAGCTTCCTTGATCATGAGATGTTTCTTCATCATCATGTTGTTCTGAGTGGCGGTCGAGATAAACATTGAATTCATGTAGATTTGCTGGAGTGGGCAGAGGAAAAATGTCCAGTAGGTTCTCCCCCTGAGGTTCTTCACTGCTATTTTTGTGAAAGAATGGAGCATTCTCATTAAATCGAACATCCCTTGAGACACCAATCTTTCCATTAAGAGGATTGTAATATTTGTATCCTTTTTGAGTGCTCGAGTATCCCATGAAGGCACTATTGACAGCTCTGGGATCGAGCTTGTCTCGATGTGCAGCTTGAATATGGACATAACATGTGCATCCAAAAGTTCTCAGGTGTGAGATGTCAATAGTTCTTCCCTTCATTACTTCAACAGGTGATTTTGAATTCAATACACGGGTAGGTAACCTGTTGATGATGTAGGATGCAGTGAGGAGAGCCTGAGACCAAAACCTTCTAGGAGCATGCATTTGAAGCATAAGAGATATGGATTTCTCTTATAAGTCACGGTTTTTTCTATTGACTACACCATTCTATTGTGGTGTACCAACACAGCTGGTTTGATGTAAAATCCCATGATTGCTCAAATAATTAGACATATTGTTGGATGTATACTCAGTACCATTATCCGACTGTAAAATGTTTAACTTAGAGGAGAATTGGTTTAAGATTAATTGATGAAAGTCTTTGAAAGCATCAAAGAATTCACTTTTGAATTTCAAGAGGTAAATCCAAGTGCAACGAGAATAGTCATCAATAAAGGTGGCATAATATTTATATCCATCAAATGATTTTACACCGGAAGGACCCCAAATATCTGAATGAACAACCTCAAACAGTTTACTGGTTCTAGACTTGAAAGAAACAAAAGGAAGCCTAGTAGCTTTTGACATTTGACAGACTTCACATTCATGTGTGGCTTTACAAAAATTTGAAAATAGTTTTGTTCATCACAGGTTATGAGGGATGGGCCAATCGAATGTGCCAAAGTTGGTACTCTTGAGGAAGACTTAGGCTGGCAAAAGGATGCTTAACAGGCTTGAGCTTCTTTGAAAGAAAGTAGAGTCCATTCAATAGAACCCTTCACCAATCTTCTTCTGGGTGACTCGATCTTGAAATACAACATTGTGAGAAGAGAATATGGCAAGGCAATTTAGTGTGTTTGTGAGTTTTCCTATGGACAAAAGCTGGAAGGGAAATGAAGGCACATACAAAGCTGTTGACTTAATCTCATCACTTAACAGTTTAAGTTTACCTTTTCCCATAATAGGTTATCCTTTCCCATTTGCTACAGACACAAGTGAAGACTCAGGCATATTTTGAAACTTATCTAAGCAAGAGGACTTATTTGTTATATGATCTGTGGCACCTGAGTCTATGATCCAACAATCATGCGTAATTTCATTGAGAGCAGTGGAGAGGGCAGAGATAATACCTGAAACATTGTCTTGGGTTGTGGTCTCATTCAAGAAGCCTGCAAATTTTCCAAGCATGGCAGTAGGATTCTTAGAGATCACTTCCTTTTCCTCATTGGTGCCTCATCTCATTTGAAGAAAGCTTGCAAATTCATTTATCAAATCTATGGGATTTGCATTGAAGTTTGGTAAACCACCAGTCAACGAGCTAGTTGAATGGAGAGCCTTTGGAAAAATTCCCTTGCCTTCTTTGATCATTCTTCCTTCCTTATCAAACTTTGGCTTTAACTCCAAATGTAGGATCCAGCATTTTTCCCTTATATGCCATTTCATGTTACAGTAAGTACATTTCCAATCTGCCTTCTTTCTAGTAAATTTTTTTTCACCAGTGTGTTTATGATTGCTGGTGAAAACCCTTGCCTCAGAGTTGGACTTGGGTTCAATGTGCATAACTTTTCTTCGAGTTTCCTCCCGTTGGACAACTTGACAAACACTATTAAACGAGGGCAGATCTGCAGTCATCAGCAAGTGACTTCGAAGATCTTCATATTCTGCTCCAAGACTTGCCAGAAGTTGAAACACTTTGTCTTCATCGTCTTTTTTTAGGAGTGCAGCGGAATATGTTGTATGTGGACGATACATGTCAAGTTCGTTCCACATGGACTTCATGCTCCCAAGGTGTTGCATGAAGGATTGATCACCTTGCCTTAGCCCAGTGAGATCCTTCTTGAGTTGAAATATACGAGCAGCATTGTTTTGGCTGCCATACATCTCTTTGATAGATTCCCACAAAACATGAGAGGATTTTGAGTAACTGAAGAGTTCGGACAGCTTAGGTTCCATAGAGTTAAGTATCTAGGACATAACAAGCTAATCGCTTGCATGCCATGCACCATACGATGTAGAAGATGGTTCAGGTGCTTTAATGCTTCCATTGGCATACCCTAGCTTCGATCTTCCACCTAGGGCAAGAAAGATGGCGCGAGACCATGGTAGGTAATTAAACTCGTTTAATAACACTGAGCACATGCACAAATTTGGATTGATTTCACCATGAATCACACTGGAAGATAAAGTGTTTGACGAGCTTGCTGCCTCTCGGCTTAAATTCTGGTCTTCTGCCATGATAGTGAACGAAGAGCAAAAGACACCAAGAAAGAAAGAATTTTTTTTTGAATGGAATGGATTGAACAACAGAGGCAGGACCCTATGGTTCCTGCTCTGATACCATGTTGAGATTTAAGTTCAACAAAGTGTGTATGTATTCATGAAAAAGAATTACAAGGGAGAGGTCTCATAAAAAGGAGACGAAGCAAGGAAGGAAAAACCTACCCAATAAACAAATGCAAACAGCTACAAAGTAGTAGCTAGAGAGAAAAAGGCTAGCCTTAGATACAACTCACAAGAAATCTCATAGAAGACATAAACCCTAAAATTAAGGAATAAAAGGCTAGCCCTAGATACAACTCACAAGAAATCTCCTAGAAGACATAAACCCTAAAATTAAGGAATAACACTTTAACACAAAGTGATGGCCACCCATCAGTTTCAATAAATTGCCCCGACATGACAAGTTTTTATCCTTTTTAGCAAAAGCGATACTCTAAACTACTCTAATTTACGCGAAAGGGATTTAAATTGGGGTACCTACAGAGGTTGGCAGAGCCCATCTGCACAATTGAAAAGCTGGCTCGAGAACTTTGGGGAGCCAAGCAAGCTCGAACCTTTTCCTCTTGCTATCGACTAAATCTTCATCCTCACTCGAAGAGCTGCTAATGCCACCAGCAGCTTCTGGCCCCAAAGCAGCTTGCTGAGGACCAACAGCTTTCGGCTTTTTCGGTGCGTCCGATTCTCCTCCTTTTTCGGCTTTCGAGTGCTGCGATTTAAACAGATTCACGTAGCTGTATACAAACCGCCGGTAAAATTCCTTCCTCTTCACAAAGCTTTGCGTAAAATCTACACATTTCGTGACCCAAAACAAAACAAAACGAAAAATTCATTCTTGCAGTTTGAAAAGAATTGAAGAACAGAGCAACAGTGCTTTTGGGCTAAAAGTGCTTACGCAAGCTGTCGAAGAGCTGCTTGGAGAAATGCTTGGCCAATTCCATAACTGAGAGAAAAAGAGAAAGAGAAAGAGAGAAAGAGAGAGAGAGAGGGAGACGGCTCGGAGATTTAAATCAGTTGGCAATGGCGGTGGGGTGGCCTCCGAGGCACAATGTACGGAAGCAGAAGATCGAGTGGTTATTTCATATTTGTACTGGACGGTATGGACAAATTTACTCTCACATCTATTTGGATACCAAAAGTAATTTTACTAAACTTCCAAAAAGATTTTGTTTAAATTATTTGAATTCGTATAATTTCTTTATCTTCTACATCCAATTTACTCTTTTGTTTTTAATTAAACCGTTAATATCTATTTAAACTTAAATTTATTGTCTAAACTAGTCTTAGTAATTCAATTCAATAGTAAATATATCGATATACTTATTTAGAACATAAAAACCCAAAATCAATATTCATGAATGTTCTGCAACTCATTCAATATTAATTATGTCTCTTCCTCTCTCTTTCAATTAAAATAAAAAATAAAAAATACACACTTTGTGTGCGCATATACTAGTATGCATAAAAAAAAACCAACTTAAACAAACAAAAATAGAACTTTTTGTGTGTGCATTTTTTGATATTTTTTTTTTGTTTATTTTATCTTGTATTTGATGGTAATTATGCAATATGATAAAAAAAAATCATATTTTAAACTTAAGTTAAGTATAGAATAAGGTTATATATGTTCAAATAAAATTTCCCAATATTTTTCTACAGCTCATTTGAGTTCCACCACCACCACTGCATCCTCAGCCTTCGGCCTTCATTGACTCATCATAACCTACGAAGTCAATACTACAATTATCACGTCACTTAGTACTACGGTCTAGTGGCGTTCCTCTTCAATTGTACATGAAAGGTCTTAGGTTCGATTCTCGTCAAAGGTGAATGTAAACCAAATTATTGTTAGCTCATTGTGAGGCTTAACCTACTCTCTCACTATTTTCTTGTAGATAATATCGTTTGTTAAAAAAAAAACAAAAATTACCACAAAATCTAAAAGAATTTCAACAAAACCCTATGGTGACAAAAAGAAGAAATCAAAGGCTAACCCACCTCACAAACTTAAAATCTGGAAAGAGCAAAGCCTATACGGCACGGTGAGAAAGAGGACGAGTCGTCTCTAAGGATGGGCAAATTCCCATTGGTTATGGGTAACCGCGGTTACCCGTCCATTTAAATTAAACGATTACGGTTATGGATGACCGTTTAGATAAATAAACGATTATGGGTATAACCGTTTACCTGCAAAATTTAAATGGGCAGTTATGGGTATTAACCGCGGTTATAAACGGGTAACCGTTTACCCATTTATTTTATATATGTAAAACTAACATAAAACATATTCTCGATCCAATAATACTTAGCACCCAATAAAGTAGCAAGGAATTCATCGGTCATTCTCTCAATAACACTGCTATAGGAATGATGATTCTCATCATCATGGAATTCGCCAAATTAATTTAAATTCCTTGCGGGTAACCGTGAAATTGACAGAAATGCTTTGGCAGAAATGTCTTCTAAACAATTTTTGTAACCCAATAATACTTAGCAAATATTATATTTACCTTCATTGGTATCAGTTAAAAATATCGTCTGTAAACTATTATTTCAATTATTGGAATGGTATAAGGACTTAAAAAATTAAAATACGAAAATGTATGATGAATATACCTATAACGGTGTTTAATTGTAAAAAAAAAAAATTATGACAATTTTTTTTAATTTTCAAGTTGTTAAAAAACATGTAGACGGGTGAAAAAGGGGTAATGGTAAAAAAAAAATAAATATAAATTGGTTAAAAAGGGTAAATGGGTAAACGTGTATTAAACGGTTACGGTTAAATGGGTATGCGGTTATGGGTATGGTTAACCATTTATAAACGGTTATGGGTATGAGTATAACCGTTTAGGCAATTACCCAATGGGTAAACGGTTATACGGGTATGAGTATAAACGGTTATGAGTAAATAATTACGGTTACCCGCTCGCCATAACCGTTGCCCATCCCTAGTCGTCTCAGTTTTTTCCCGGTAAATCAATGTGGGTTGGGCTGGATTGAGAAAACGGGTCAAGCCCATATAGAGACTCGCGACTCGAGACTTGAGACTCTTCTGCCAGATGCTGCCCTAAAGGCCCAAGTTTTCATGATAAATACCCAATCATTAGGGTTTCTGTTGCATCACAATTTCACACTCTGGGATAGCAGTGGCGGGAGCCGTTCTGCTGCTGGAAAGCCCTAGTCTCTCTTCCTGCTTAAACCCTAGATATATTCTTTTTCTGTAGTTTTCTTTTTTCTCCTGGTGCTGGTGAAAAACCCTAATCTTTGTTTCTGCTTAGAACCCTAGAAATCTTTTTTTTGTGTGTAGTTTTTTATTTGAAATTGTGTGTGGGGGCAGATTTGAGATGAGGAATAGGTTCGTATCCCTATTGGTTTGAACGCCTTGATGATGGCGAAACTATGTACAACTACAAAACCCTAAATTTTCTATTTGATTTTGTTCATCTTTTTTTGTGGTTTTTTTTTTCTTTCAAATTTCAGTTTTAAAATATAAAACGTGCCACCATTAATTTTAGTATATTTTTAGAAGGAAGTGAAGGGAAATTTGAGGAATCGAGAATGAGGTGATGATTTGAACTTTGTGTTCCCTATTGGTTAGTTTGATTTGCCGCAATGATGGCATCTATATGTATGTATTAGCTGTATCTCACTCCTTCCAACTTATCTAAGAAATTAGATACCCAACTAAAACTAAATCATGTTGTAAGCATAATTTACTGAACAATTATGGAGGTTATAGAGAGAGGGGTGCGGCATGGATAGAGAGAAAGAGAGAGATGTGTAATGTGAGGTGTGTGTTATTCCACCCCATTGTGCCTTTATTTATAGTAGTAGGAAGGGTAAAACATTTCCCTTTAGGATTACAACATTTAATAGGTAATCTAATCCTAATAAGAATATAAGATACATTCCCAGATTTCCTAGGAATTACACAATCACATTCCTATTCTAAATATGACTGCAACACTCCCCCTTGAGTGTGTAAATACTCAACAAACCATCGCATCAGATCTTCAGCAGATAAGGTAGAATAGTTGATGAAGTCATCGGCACAACGGGTGATCGCGAGTCTCAAATTTAATTTGAAGTATGCATTTTTAAAAACTCACAAAAACCTCGCTATGGTAAAACCCAAGGAATGAGAAAAACCCATAGACTAAGGAGAAAAGTAAGAAAATATGCATAATGTCTAAAACAATCGTCAAACTGGACGAAGGTAGTGAACTCAACGGAGTATGATCATCCCAGGATGGGTGCCTCATTAAAACCTAGTTAGGTAGCAAAAACCCAGTGGGAAAAATGCTCATAATCGTAGGGAAAAAGAGTACATTAAGATCATGTGAGTATACTTCTAGATACTCCCCTGAGTTAGACATAACTTCTAAATAAGAGAACTACAAGTGATTCAACTCAGATAATTAGGCATACCAATTCCTCGGACAAGCTTCTAGAAGGTTAACTTCGGCAATGACGTCGTGTAGAGGTCGGCAAGGTTGTCTGGGATTGGTTTGCATGACTTCAATCTCTTGATGCTTTGCTGATGTAGATGTAGACGCAATATGTCTTGGTGTTGACTTCGTTGATGTATCATGGTTTGGTCGGGTTGATACATGTGGCATAATCTTCATGGATCGTTGTTGGGACTCAATGATAGATGAAAAATAGTAAGTACTTCAGATATGCTCAACAAGAACTCCTAACCATGTCTCACTTGTGGCGTAGTGAAGTGAGGTGAATCTTGGAACGATTCGAAGATTTCGCAACTAAGGTCATATCGTGGACCTCCAAGATATTGCGATATCCCTAATGGTAAAGACATAACCATTTGGGGATTTTGCCTTGTGCGGGTTTGATAAGTAACCAGCGTCAGCATAACAAACAAGGCAAGCATCATTATGAGGATCAGGGGGTTTGGATCCGCTGAGATGCGTTGGGATTTGCCCATGTAATACCTTTAGGGTATGTCTTTAATACCAATTCAGTTGTTGCGTGTAGGCGCGGTGCTGCATCTTTACCAAGATCAACAGCGAAGGAGATGTCCTGTCTAAATACAATGAGCTAAGTACAACGAAGCGCAAAGTTGAACTTAGATAAGGAATTTCGGATTCCATAACCTCTTCAAGGGTCTCATTTGCATATAACGTATGGACGATCAAAGGTATACTCAAAGGTGACACATTCAGGGTGTAGTTCGACTGGTAAACCAAAATACCGTCAGAACAATGCTTTAACTTTAGGTCAAGGCATAAGTGAGTTTTCCCAAGATCCTTCATCTCAAATTCCATCTTCAGGTGCGAGTCAGTTTTTCAAGCTCATCCAGAGTCTTAGTGAGATTCGTGTTTAACGACATAAACTATAACTCTAGCAATTTGGAATAAGACTTCATAGTTTAACCCGCAAGGGCATAATTCATCCCTGACTGATCAAATAATCACTTAAGACGGGTATACCATATCTGTCGGATTGTAAGTGAACGCCTCAAACAAGTTAAGAGGGTGTTTCGTGGTTTTGGAACTATTTGAACCAATCCATGTAATTCTTCGAGAACTTACATGTAATTCTTCGTATCAATATCCCCATGGAGAAACACTAACCACATTTCATAATGCAGCTATCAATCACATGACGTTTGAGAGAAACCTTGCGCCGTAAGGTGTGCATCATATCGCACTATTTCATTCATCTCATAACGCTTCATTTCCCATTTGTAACACAATGGAGTTACCTTGGGCAGTGTAGGAACGACAGGTCTAATACACACTTTGGTAAGGAATTTGACCTGGATTGTAACTTTAGTTGTTCAATCAGTTCTATGTTGTCACTTAATCAACGGAACACGGTTCGATATCGTCGCTTTTCATTTATGTCGGTAGCTACCATATAAGTGAAAACATCATCGATGATAATCTCATTTCAATTCCATTTTCTCATCCAAACTAGTATACTGGACCAAGAACTTCCAGTCTCAGGAGTAATCTGGATTAATCTCATGAAATGGAAATGATTTGAGACAACGATCGAGTTTAGATTCATTATTGTGCCGTGTTTTCTTGTTCTAAGGAACTCTTATAGGGAAGTGAATCCTACGAACCGAATGATCTGTCGTGCTCCAGTCCAAGACAGATTGATTGGCTATTCGCCGGTGTACCGAACCGTCCAACAGGAGTGTCCAAACCGTCCAACAGGGGCGGCACACCCTTCAAGAATGTTGACTTGATGTCCGTTAAGTACGTCTATCCTTGTAGGCATGTTTGCAGCTGGTATATGATCTCGTCACTTTAGCTAGATCAAATGAATGCGTCTGGAGCAACATTCTGAAATCTAGAATTCATCGCACTTGCTTATCACACTTGTGCGGTATGGGGATCGAGATGAGACATAATGGGCAACGTCCACGCAAATTCACGTCGTTCTATAGGAACGTTGACGTTCTTATCTCCCCCTAACTGTGGGAAGACGGTCACATTAAAGTAACAACCCGTAAATGAGCGGTAAAGAGATCGCGTGCAAGGGCTCGAATAGAGCTAGTGTGAAAGAGAATCATGATCGACAAAAGATTCCCATCCTTCTTTGAGGACCCAAGGTGGTATGCTGCGGCGACGTAACTTGGCACATGGAATGCACACCCAAATGCGTAAATACGAAAATCGTCAAGTTCGTACCCAGTAACCAACTGTAACGTCATATAGGTTGGGTGGTAAAAGGCCTCAAGGCGGACCAACATAACTGCGTACAAGGATTGCATAGCCCTAGGCAGAAACTGAAAACTTAGTACGTTTACCAAAATTCGGGCGATCATTTAAATTGCGCTTTATGATCACTATGTGAGGCTATTTGGGGTGAACATAGGAATTCGATATTCAATTAGAAACCCAAAATACATGCAATACTTTATCGAAAACCGTCGATGTAAACACTCCGGCATTATCCAGTCTCCAGGACCTTAAGGGATAAGTAGGGTGGTTAACCCATAATCGGCCAGGAGGTTTAGCAGCAATGTGTGTGGACAAACATGTGACCAGTTTGTCGATTCATCAACCAAAACCATAAGTATTTATATGGTCCGCGTTTTGGTTGGATTAGTCCACATATATTCCCTTGAATCCACTACGAAAATGGAGTTGTTTCGTATCTTTGCTAGGAATGATTTAGAAAATCAATTTCCCTAATGAGCATGCTTGGCAAAGTGTGCTTGTAGGCACAAGATCCTTACTTCGGGTAAGGAGATGCGTTGTAGCATCATTGTTCGACCTAAGTGTCCCAAAAAGTCGTGCCAAAGCAAGTAAACTGCTCAATCACCCAGCTCTAGGCGGGCCACATATGGTGTATTCCCAGTTTGGAGACAACCCATTGGCTCCAAATGAAAGCTTCAGGCTCAGTGTTTTTTTTTTTGGAGGTGGTGCAAAGATATTTCACTCTATTTTCTTCAGTGGTTTCATTTATGATCATTATCATCTCGAATATCCTTAAAAACTCAACGTCAGGGAAAATTTAAGGTCCCTTAAATGGTGATGCAGTATCATTCATACAACGAGGAGCGTGCCAAATGCTCTTAATCAGGTTGGATATACCTGAAGTCATTGTTAGAGATGTGATTTAGGTGTAAAGTTAGTGTGCGTAGTACGCATTCATCCAGACAACTAACTTTCCCACATTCCCACCTAATCATGTGGTCAATTGAATTGGTCACATGTATTCAAGAAACATGATTCAATTAACTCATATTCGAGGACAATATCAATAAGATTATCCATAAGTAAAACATACACCAAACTTGAATCCAAGAACATGGAAAAATGTTCACAAAGTAAATCAAAGTTACTTTGGTGGATTCGGCCAACAAGGCCATTCATGTCACAATTTTGCTATTCCAACGATATTCGGTGGAGCAAAATCAATCTCACATATTGACTACTAGAATGGTACTCCTCAACAACATTGGTAGGGGCACGAACAGGTGCATAACCAATGGTCTATTCCATCAAGACGGAAGTAGATTCTGCAGGGTTAAGGTTTGGGAATATTATCCCGTATTCTTGAAGTTTTAGGTCATAGGTGACAAGGATCACGCGTCGGGCATGATGCCACACCTTGGCAGGCCCTGATTCTACCATATGTTTGTCAAAACAAACTCAAAGTTGGATTGTGAGAGAGTATGCCATTCAGTGTATCCTTGCCGAAGCAGTACACCACCATTTGGTAGGCTTTGACCAAACTGGGTCCATACCTTTCTCTCACGTTTGTGGTAGTAATCAGATCTGAGAATTGGATAAACTTCCGCTATCTACACTGTTGCTTCAGGGGTGAGTTAGAAACAAGGAAGGACGAGAAAAGTATTCTCCAGTCAAAATTCGATCGGATTTATAAACTTCAGAATTATACTCATTCATGGACGTAATCATGGTTTGCTTTGGGCAATATCTTTCATGATTAGACGGTCTGTAGAAGCGAGCCAAAGAGCCATGGAATCCTCGTTCGGGAGGTACTTCCATTTGTAATGCTTTGAGCATAAGTCTTCGAATGAAGATCATGGCAGAGGCTTATTCAGCTCTTCCATGCCATTGTTGGCTTCAATGATTTCTCAGCTTCTTAATAGTCATGTGGAGATTCACATCTTGTACCGCACATAAAGTGGTTTCTATTAGAAACGTTCAAATCAGGAAAATCAAACTTGTGACGGTTCGACAATTCACTGAATTTGAGGGAACAAGATTGTGATTGGTGCTATGGGAATAAATCATCCATAAGCATCAAAGTTAGAACATTCAAGTTCTAAGACATGGTTTTCATGAAAAACGTCGGGTTTTCATGGGTGTATTCTTTTATGAAAACTTCTGGTTTCAAAGGCACGAAATTCGAAACTACAGGTTCGATTTAGTTTATGAACATTTAGTTCATAAAAGAGAGGTTCCTCCAAGAAACTCAGAATGTAATATACTAACTTAGTGTAGTGGATTTGAGTTGTCTTCGGGAACTCAAGTGTGAGAGCTTCATTACTACGAAAGTATATGACGGTTCAAAGAAGAGAAATAAATTATTGAATCATTAATGTCCAAAAGTGATCTTCAGGTTATTAATTTTGGGTTCATTATCAGATTAATGGACTGCAGGTCACTTTTAATTAATTCAATAAATCGGGCCGTACATGGTCGATTGTAGAAGCTAAATAATATTAACATACGGGTTAAATTATTTTAGAATGCTAGAATAATAGCTTGTGGGTTGAAAAATGCCCCAAAATAATTTGGGCATGGGTGCCGTGAAAAAAAAAAGGAAGGCACGGGGTGCCTTGAGTAAAAACGGCAAGGCCCAAAAGGGCCTCGGGGTATGGCTGCAGGCCACCGGGGAAGGAAAGAAACCCCAGCCGTAGCTGGGTGTCGGTTTTGGGCTGTAGGGAGTTCACGGGCAGGTCCAGCTCATGCTGGCCTGTGGGTTGTCACGGGAATCCCAACGAAGGCTGGCTGCGTGAAAGCAACCCCATAGTGACTGCAGGTCACAGGCTTGGGTATGGGTGGCGCAGGGACAAGCCCAGCATATGCTGGCTATATGTATGCGGGCCAGAGCAACAAAACCCAGCAACCAAAAAGGTTGCAACGTGTGTATGGGAGGACAGCCCAGACAATTGGGCAGGTTGGATGACTGCGGGCCAAGGCCAGTGTGCATAGGCTTAGGGCTACAGGCCAAGGCCAGTGTGCATAGGCTCAGGGCTACAGGCCCTACCGAGGTAAAATCCAGGCCTAGGCCTGGTGATTATTTGCACAATGATGGTGCGGTGGTGTGGCGCACCATGTCCTGATTCCCCCAATTTTTTTTTTCAAATCCTTTAGGGTTTAGGAAAACCCTAATATGCTTCTAATTTCTTTCGATTCTTTAACTCACAAATTCCACATAGCAATTATTGCGTAATGCATGAAACAAATATATATATTGACAAATATATGAAACATATACAATATATATATATTGGAAGGTAAATATAAATGTAGAGGGTTCATGCATCATGGGGAATGTTTTCATGCTTCATGGGTCGTTTCAAATATCTTTCTTTATTTGAAGCGTACCTGAGTAGCAGAAAACGAATAAGCCTTTGAATTTGTAGAAGATCCTTCTCCGAAAGTCGAAATTGCATCTCCAATTCGTTGTATCACGTGCAACATAGAAAAATTAAATTGAATCAATAGTATGTAGATCAATTCAATAAAATAATTAAATTAATCATGAAAAGAATGATTAAAGACGTAATACTCCCCAGATTGAAAATCAAACTCTCTTGTCAGCGCAGCGTCAAGAACGTACTGATAACGTGTTGTATGCATAATTTACTGAACAATTATGGAGGTCATAGAGAGAGAGGGGTGCGGCATGGATAGAGAGAAAGAGAGAGATGTGTAATTGTGAGGTGTGTATTATTCCACCTCATTGTGCCTTTATTTATAGTAGTAGGAATGGTAAAACCTTTCCTTTTAGGATTACAACATTTAATAGGTAATCTAATCCTAATAGGAATATAAGATACATTCCCAGATTTCCTAGGATTTACACAATCACATTCCTATTCTAAATATAACTGCAACAAATCAATTATTTAATGAGAAATTATTATGATTTTTTTTATTTAAAAATAAAGTGCCAACATAAAAAATAAAAAAATGATTTGGATACAACTAATTCTTTTTTTTTTTTTTTAATAAAAATGGTAACCGTTTTTCTTAAAGGGTCTGTAATTTGATTAATTCAATTGGTTGTGGATGGGACCGGGATGGAGTGGAATTGAATTAAAGATAAAGGTTTTACGATTTTATGGGATGTGACTCAAGAATGAAATTGCCCGACATCTTTACTTTGCGTCTAAATCGTATGCATATGCGAATAATTTGGTTGTTGTCGGGCTAATTGCAAGTGGGGTCTAAGAACATGTGTTATGGGTCTTTTTCATTGGTAGGCGCGAAATCTTCAACTGAACAAATGTTCTGAGGTTGACGAGCGGTCATGGATATCTTAGAAATTTTTATATTCTATCCGTTTATTATATATTATGCAGTCAGTTTTTATTAAGTATTATTTATATTTAATTTTAAATAAAAAAATCAAATAATTTCTAATCATACAATACACAATAAATAGCTAAAAATTTGGATCCTCATGGGATCCAAATCCGTTGTCTTGGCATTGATATGGCTAAAAGTATCAACATTTGGTAGAAAAGTTTACAATCCGAGGCATGAAAAGCGGATAAAAGAATGGAGGGAGTTATACCAAAGGAATGTACTAGGAAATTCATACAAACTGAAAACAGAAAACACTAACAATTTTCGATTCAATAGTTTTCGTTCATTGTTTCTTAGAGGAAATTGTAGCAATGGTCCCTCAATTTTAACTCAATTGGAGTAATGACCTTTTAACTAAAAATTCATGATCATTGATACTTTAACTCATCAAAACATTCATTTATAGTCCATTTTGTCGACTCCGTTAAAACTTTTATCAAAATGAGTCACGTGGAACGCACGTGAGGCTAAATCATGGGGCAAATGAGTCAAAATGAGTCATATTGCAATGACTCTTGATAGCAATGGTTCCTCAACTTCGATGAATTAAGGGACCAATGATCATGAATTTTAATTGATTGACCATTGCTCCAATTGAGTTAAAGTTGAGAGACTATTACTACAATTTTCTCTTATTCCTTATTTCTGTCCCTCATTGTTTAAATCAAAACCAAAGATTTACACATTGCACAATTCAAATAAAAACCAAACAAGTTCTCAAAATCCAAATATGATAATAATTTTCCCACAACTGAATAAGATCATGTCTCCATACGAGTGAGAAATACGAAAAAACCATTGTCTGTAAATCAAAATCTTCAAATGCAATGTGCAATTTCTAGCATTGTTGCATTCATAATTTTCAAATCATGAAAAACATATACAAAACTTCGCATATCACCCTCAAATCCGATATCATGCAACAAATACAACAATCTGATATACATGTTTTTGCACACATAAAACAAAATTCATAAAACAAGCGTTATTGAACAAAACCCATAAAACAAAATCAACAACAAAGAAAACAATACAAACACATGATACTCCAGATGATCATATGACAAATGGAGCAAATTACGGTTAAAAAATGGGTTATTTAAGAGTGAGAAAATTACATAAATGCCTTGGGAACATGGGGCATCGACAACAAAGTCAATGACATGCTTACAATGGACCATGACGATAATTGAAGCTCCATATTTGCCCAACTGAACTAAAATCTCGTGCCCGATTCCTAATGCTCCTCCCGTCAACAAAGCCACCTTTCCCCTCAGTGTCTCCGCCTTGAATGGCGACTTCATTGCTCTCTCTCTCCTTTGTCTCTCTTTGTTGATCGAAGTTGCTAACTTTTCTAGGAGGGGAACTACGGTAAAGCCTAATTATTAGGATTTCTAGGAGGGGAAAGACGACAAACTAGAGAAGGGTGAAGCGAGGAAGAAGAAGGATAAGGTAGGGGCGAAAGGGATCAAAGATGGTCTTAGCAATCTACTCGATTTCGAGGGCCTTGTTAAGACCGACTAGGAATGCGTTTAATCGAGGCGAGTCCCTCGTAGTTTCATTAAAGTTAGTCTATGTGGGTAACAAACACGGAAGTACAATAACACTTAGTCCGATAGAGTCTAGTGAAAGCTAGTACACCAAACAAACACATCTTTAATCTCTTCCTACTCCCAATCTCAAAATATTTTTTTATGAAATTTCAAGTTTACCCTTATATATATCAAGAGAGAAGCCAAAAATGTGAAGTTTTCAAAATACCTGGAATGCCCCTCTATTTATTAATGTTTAAATAATGCAATTTAACTAAAAAGAAAAAATTGTTAAAGTACAAAATAAAACTACCTTACTTATAGAAGGGAGTATTTACTGACATATCTATTTTTATTTTATTCTTCTAAACACATGTAAAATCAGTTTCTTAAATAATAAAACAAAATACAAAAGAGAAAATAATCACGCATGTCGCAAGAGGCTAATATATAAAAAAATGAAAGAATATAACTGTTTGTACCATACTTGACCAACTTCGAAACTACTAAGCACCGGTCAACATTATACCGCCAAGGACCCACAAGAGTCTCCCTCCAACCAGGAGGCCAATCACAATGCGACACATGTCAACATCAGAAACCAATCATAACGCAACACGTGTCGACATCAGAGGTCAATCACAGCATGACACGTGTTAATGTCAGAATGAAACTAGAAACTCTCTTTTATAAATAGAGACCATTCTCTCACAATATTTCCTAATGTCATTTGTACTAAATCATTCACTAGTACTCACTAAAGGAGAGCTTGAACCTATATACTTGTGTAAACCCTTCACAATTAATGAGAACTTCTTTACTCCGTGGACGTAGCCAATCTGGGTGAACCATGTACATCTTGTTTGCTTCTCTGTCCCTATCTTTTTACATACTTATCCACACTAGTGATCGGAGCAATCTAGCGAAGGTCACAAACTCAACACTTTCTGTTGTATCAAAGTCCTCACTGATTTTGTGCATCAACAATAACAACTACGTGAATTTCAATCCAATCTCACACCACACCCACCCTCTTTCTAGTGGCTATACCTAGGGGTGGAAAAAAATACAGATAATCCCGAATTAAGCTGAAAACATCCCTAAACCTAACCGAAACTTCCCAAATCAAAAATCCTGAACTGTTCGATACTCGAAACTGAACTAACCCCGAAAAGTTTGGTAAGGGATTCGGGGTCTCATATGCCTTCATTCGATATGAACCGAACCTAAACAAAACATATTTTACAAAATATACTTAATTTTAAATTGGGTTAAGAATTATATCGATCGTTAGATTTGGTTGAGATTTAATCTTAACTGTTCAGTCATTACCCTGACTCTCTTGACCTCACTTAAGTCACCTCACTCTGTCCCTCTCTCTCTCTCATCTCGACTAGTCTCCTCCGCCAACCCAAAATCGAGCTTTACTTTACAGCACATTCCAATGGCTTCCTTCACTATCCCTTGTCCTAAGGCGTGCTCCGCCCCCTTTACGTGCCTCGGCTAGGGATGGGCAACGGTTATGATGGGCGGGTAACCGCGGTTATTTATTCATAATTGTTTATTCTCATACTCGTATAACCGTTTACCCGTTGGGTAATTGTCTAAACGGTTATACCCATACCCATAACCGTTTATAAACGGTTAACCATACCCATAACCATGTACCCATTTAACCGTAACCGTTTAGACCTCGAAAAGTTTGGTAAGGGATTCGGGGTCTCATATGCCTTCATTCGATCTGAACCAAACCAAAACAAAACATATTTTACAAAATATACTTAATTTTAAATTGGGTTAAGAATTATATCGATCGTTAGATTTGGTTGAGAATTAATCTCAACCGTTCAGTCATTACCCTGACTCTCTTGATCTCACTTGAGTCACCTCACTCTGTCCCTATCTCTCTCTCATCTCGACTAGTCTCCTCCGCCAACCCAAAATCGAGCTTTGCTTTACATCACATTCCAATGGCTTCCTTCACTATCTCTTGTCCTAAGGCGTGCTTCGCCCCCATTACGTGCCTCGGCTAGGGATGGGCAACAGTTATGATGGGCGAGTAACCGCGGTTATTTATTGATAATCGTTTATTCTCATACTCGCACAACCGTTTACCCATTGGGTAATTGTCTAAATGGTTATACCCATACTCATAACCGTTTATAAACGGTTAACCATACCCATAACCATGTACAAATTTAACCGTAACCGCTTAGTACCTGTTTACCCATTTATCATTTTTAAACCCATTTTTCCTTTCTTTTTTACCATTTACTCATTTTTCACCTGTCTACGTGTTTTTATAACAACTTGAAAATTTAAAAAGAAAAATTTGTCATAATTTTGTTTTTCTAACAATTAAACACGGTTATAGGTACATTCATCATACATTTCCGCATTTTAATTTTTTAAGTCCGTATACCATTCCAATAATTGAAATAGTTTACAGACGATATTTTTAACTGTTAGCAATGAAGGTAATATAAAATTTGCTAAGTATTCTTGGGTTACGAAAACTGTTAAAAGACAATATTCTTGGGTTATTTGACTCGGAATGTAAAATATTAACATAATATATATAATGGACCATGAAATTTAAAGTGGTTAAGGAAAACTATATTATATTAGCTATAGAAATCATGCATTATAGTCAATAGCATTGATCTAAGTTTTGCCCGATAGGGAATATGGTTTTGTGTTAATTTTACATATATAAAATAAATGGGTAAATGGTTACCCGTTTATAATCGCGGTTAATATCCATAACCGCCTATTTAAATTTCGCGGGTAAACGGTTATACTCATAACCGTTTATTTATCTAAACGGTTACCCATAATCGTAACCGTGAAATTTAAATGGGGGGTAACCGCGGTTACCAATAACCGATAGGTATTTACCCATCCCTAGCCTCGGCTCCTTCGCCAGCCGTTGCATCCGCAACAGCACCTCCTCCCTTTCCACAATTGCCTCAATTGCTGCCCCATTCCATCTTTGTAGATTTTTTGCCTTCATGTTATATTAATTTCTGGCCTTCATGTTTTACAAAATATTTTCTAATTCGTTGCTTACGCAGAGTCGCAAGCAGAGGGTGGGATGAGTTTAAAATTTAAGGAAAATTAACGAAAAGTCTAAACAAACTTCCCTTTTAATGAAAAGCTTTTTTTAAAAGGTATAGTGAATAGTAACAGGGAAATGTATAAATGTGATTTTTCGTTAAATGTGAACAGTACTGAGAGTGTTTTGTTAAAACTTCCTTTAATTTATGTGTTTTTTCTTTTTTTTTTTAATTTTTCCTTTTAATTTTATGAGGGGTAAAATGGATAGTTTCTTCCTTGTACTGCTGCTGTTAAAAAGAATTGAATATTGACTCTCATCACAAGCACAGAAAGTCTAAACAAAAAATTGAGAGGTGTGTTTCTTTACTTTGCCGTCCAAACAATGAGTTGTTTTCATAATCGTCACCAAACAAGGAGTTAAACTAAATTTGTCGTCACTAAACAATAAGTTATTTTCTGTTTGCCGTCACCAAACAATGTTTAGTTGTTTATAGTTAAATGGAAACCAGCAGAGTCGAGTTGTCCATTGGGCAAGATCCCAAAGGGCAAGAATCCAAGCAGTTGCGGCAAATGCGGTGCATCCAAGTCAGGTTTAATTAACCCTAATACAAAAACGTAGGTTGAGAATAATATAATCAAACTAATGTATGTGTTCTATATAATATTTGGGGAGTGACTCTATTTTAAAATCTAGGGGTGTCAATTTGTCGAGATTAGTCAATACAAACGTTGATTGTTTAATTAATTATGCTAATTAAAAGCTTAAAACTAGGTCGAGGATGCTAAAAAATATCATTTAAATGACTTATCATTCTAGAAGAAAGAACGTTGAAAACCTAAGTCCCATTTTCCCTTCCATTCCACATATTTCGTCACACTAATTTGAATTATTTATTAATATTATTTGTGTTAATTAGCACGTCACGTATAATTCGTGTCAAGCAATTCTTCGGTAGAAAGGATGTTGAAAACCTAATTAGTCTCGTTTTTCCTTCCTCTAATAGGACTAATATCACGCTATAATAATTGTCTCTAGTCTCTACTACTTCAGCCTCATCATCCAAAAAAAACCTGGATGTTGTTGACTATGGACCAGGATCCTCGCCGGATCCATTCCCTAGGGATCCTAGGAATCCCACAATCCTGTCCGTTCATCGTATATCGTGCGGTCAGAAATCATTTAAATTTTAAATTTTAAAATTCAAAAGTAAATAGTACCTAACGAAAACTGACCGCACGATATACAATGAACAGATAGAATTGCAGGATCCCTAGGGAATGGATCCGGCGAGGATCCTGGTGCGTTGACTATCATTGACTAAATGCCAACTCAGCATAGTTTGTTAAGAGTGCCAACTCATCACGAATTTGGATCCTCGCTAGATCCTTTTTGTAAGGATCCCGAGGATTCGTGAAACGTGTCCGTTCATGTACATTATGCGGTCATAAATCATTTTAAATATTTTTATTTAAAATTAAATACAAACAGTACCTGACAAAAACTGACTGCACAATATATGATGAACAAACATGATTTACGGTTCCCTAGGATCCTCACCAAAGGGATCTGAAGAGAATCATGTTGGACTCATCACAGTTTGTTGTAATATGGTTCTACAACTGTTTAGACAGTTAGGATAATTATTTAGCTTGTAAGGAAAGGCACTGCAGCTATATAAGCTGCTGCACTCTGTAATAATTCTGTTAAGTTTTCATACATTCAATACAAAATTACATTTCCCTAGTTTTCTCTCTCCTTCCTCCATAGCTTTCTTAAGCTTTCTGCAATAGTTAAAGACTGCGCTCTCTAAATCATTAACACAGTATCATCTCCATGGATCGATCTTTGGTGACCATCTTCTGTTGTGGGTGAACAAGTTCTCTTAGTACAAGCTTGGATGTTCGAGTGTGTTTTCTGGGTTTCAAGATTCAAGTCTTCAAGTTCTGTTTCGATTACTGGTTTTTTAGCATATCAACTGTTTATGTTAATGTCACAGTAAATCTGTTTGTCCATCGAAATTTGTGATTAATACAGAACAGATACATGGATTACAAAAGAGATAACTCTAGCATATAAAGAATGGATTAAAAAGGACTTAGTTTTGCTTAGCTTATTGATTGCTACTTTAACTGATGATGTTATGGATAATGTGATTGGTTGCAAGACACCTCATGAGGCTTGGACTGTTCTGCAAGAAAGATATGCTTCTGTAAGAGTTCGAATTAATCAGTTGAAAATTGAGTTCCACACTGCACATAAAGTTGGTGAAACTGTGGATAAGTTCTTGTTAAGGTTGAAAAGCATAAGGGAGCAATTGGTATATGCATGGGAGAAAATTACAGATAATGATTATATCATTGCAGTATTGACTGGTTTACCAGCTGAATTTGAAATGATCAAAACAATAATTCTTGCAAGGGAAGCTTCAATCTCTATGGAAGATTTTAGGGCTCAACTGTTAAGTGCAAAAGGAACAATTGATTCTAGGATTCAATATGTAACATTTTTTATGTCTGCAATGTATGTCAATAGTGAAAATTCTGATACTCAAAGGTTTCAAGGTGGTTTTGAATAGGGAGAAAGTTCCTCAAAGATTTCAATTATATCAATTCAATAATGGGTTTAAAGGAGGATCTGGTTTTATGGGAAATGGGAATAGAGGTTTTCATCCTCAACAAAGAGCTAACAACTATAATAACATGAAGTTTGTTGGTGGAAATAACTTCTCTGGTGGGGGTAATAACTCCAAATCTGACTATAGTGGTAACAATTTGGGAAACAGAAATAGAGGAAATGAAGGAAATTTCTCTGGAAATAACAATTACTCTAGTGAAGGTAATTTTTTTGGTGGAAACAATAGGAATTCATTCTCTGGTAATGGTTCAAACAAGGGTACATAGAATTACAACACTAATTTCAAGTTTGGTATTTCTCCTAAATGTCTTATTTGCTTTAGGAGAGGGCATACAACTCCTAACTGTTACGATAGGTCTGAAAGTGGAAGTTCTTAGGGCTGGTTTGGTATTGCTGTGCTTTGAAAAAAAGCTGCTGTGAGAATAAGCGGCTGTGCTGTGAGAATAAGCGGCTGTGAAATAAATCAGCAGAGTGTTTGGTAAACTTTTTTGTAAAAGTGTTTTTGGAAAAAAAAGCAGTCTGATAGTGAGTCTTTTCATTAAAGGAGTACTGTAGTTATGTGTGCTTTGAAAAAAAGCCAATTTTCCAAAGCTACAAATGGTAGCTTCAGCTTTTTCCTTTGATTTCAGCTTATTCTCACAGCAGCTTCCAAAATAAGCCTTTTTTTTTTTAGTTTACCAAACACCAAAAACACTCCCAGCTTTTTTTCATAGGAGCTTTTTTTAAAATCACCTCAACCCCAAACTGGGGCTTAGTCATCTTGAATTACCACTACTACAAAAGTGGCTTATTATGTCGAAGACTGGTGTCAGTTTTATACAATGTACTGCTAGATAAGACATTTTCGACAACCTATTTAGATGATGTCGGATAACAAAGTAGTAATGTCGCTTATAACCGACATGACTTGCTTTTTGTTTTTTTTAAATATTTTCAAACTTGCGTCGAATAACTTAACGTCAGCATTACTGTCGCTTATAACCGATAAGACTTGCTTTTTGTTTTTAAATATTTTCAAACTTGGCAATACTGTCGCTTATAATCGACAAGACTTGCTGTTTTTTTTTTTGTAAATATTTTCAAACTTGCGTCGGATAGTGTAATGTCGGTTTTATCCGACGGAATTGGCGTGAAATATTTGGGTAGGAATTTTCCCACTAGTTTTGCACCTGGAATTTGGCAAAGTGATGTCAGTGGGAGCAGGGTGGTGTCAATTTTAACCGACGGAATTAATATATGCTGTCGGTTTTGACCGACGCTAGTTTTCTACTCTAAATAAAAACCTTCTCCTCCCCCATTTCCTTCTTGTGCCCTCCCTCCTTGTTTCTTTCTCCTTCAACTACCTTCAAAACAGCATCGTTCTCCCTTCATCTCCCTTCACCCTAGCTTCGAAGCATCCTCGTGTCTCTCTTTCCACTACTCCTCAAAACGTTCAATCTCTTTTTTCTCTATTTATTTTTCAGAATTAAAAAAAAACATCTTTGCAGAATATGTTTAAATTTTTCTTTGGAATTCTTGCCCACCCCTAAAATTTTCTTTCTAGGTTTGGTCATCAGGTCGCAAATTTAAAAAGGTTTTGGCTTTCAAAGGAGGTGGATATTGGTTCTACAGTTGCAATTAGGGATGGCAACGGGACGGATTGGGTTATGATGTGCCATCCCCATAACCAAACCCGTTTTTTTTCCCCATACCTGAAACCGTAAAAAACCCGAACGGGTATTCTCCATAACCGAATTTGTCGGGTAACAGATTCCCCATCGGGTAACGGTTTTCCTGTAACCGTAAAATTTAACTGATTAAACAGTTAGAGGGATAAGGAGGCCGGTGGTGTTTTTGTGGTTGGTTCTCGGGGGAGTTTGAGGTGATGATGAGAGAGGGACGATGAAAGAGAGTGAGAGGTTGCAGAAATGGTGGGGGTCTGGACGGTGTGGTTCGAAGGCTCACCAGAGACAGTGGGGTGGTGTGGGTGGTGGTGCTGTGTATGCGTAGCTCGGGAGAGGTGAGGAGAGTGTAATGAGGATAAGGAGAGAAAGACACAGAGAGAGAGAGACTTGCAGAGAAGTAAGGTGAGGGGTGAGGGAGAAAAGATGGTGGTGTGGTGTGTAATGAAGAGAATGAGAGAAAGACATAGAGAAAGAGAAAGACTTGCAGAGAAGTGAGGTGAGGGACAGAACACAGGAATAAGAGAAAGGTGCTTGGGGAAGGGAGAAGCACAGAGCACAAAAATAGGACTTTTGTAATCTCAAGACTTTTGCATGTGTGGGTATACGTGTGTGTGATGCTTAAGACTTTTGTAGTCTCCCATGTAGTATTAACGAACTCAAAGGTTTTAAATATAATAAATATTTATATTTTTTTATTAAAAAATGAAAACGGGGCAGGTTCGAGTATGGGTTCGGAGCAGATACCCCTATAACCATAACCGAACCCGAAACGAAAAATTTTACCCAACGATTACCCATAACCGTAAAAAACCCGAAATTTGCACCCCGAAACCAAACTGTTCGGGTCGGTTACCAGCGGGTATCGGATTTGATGAATTAATTTGCCATCCCTAGCTGCAATAGGTGGCGTCACAGTGGAGCAGCTGCTCAACAAAAATCCTTACAACTCTGACATCTTTTCCGAGCAGGTATGTATCTCTGTCTTTTTATTGATGGAAATCGATACTTGGGTTTGATTAATTTTGATTGAATGACTGGTAATTTGGTTGTTTTATGTTTCTTCACAAATTGATACTTGGGTTTAATGCCAATCTCTACCTTCTTTGTCTTTATCAGGTAAATTTGAGAGTTGAGTTTTTGTTTTTCTTTGTTTTTTCCCTTTAGATTAGATTTTGATTTAGAGTCAATGCATAAGTGAATTTTTTTTTTCTATTGTGTTTTGTTTTGATTTGAAAATTAATGCAAAAGTGATTTTTTATATATATGAAAATCCTTAGTTTTTTGCAAATTCATTTAACTAGTCTTGAATTTTCTTAGTTGGTTTTTGTATTAGAATCCATAATTTATTGCGAAGCTGGACTTTGTTAGTTGGTTTTCAGTTTATATTCTATGATTTACTAAAAATTTGAACTCTGTTAAATTGGTTTGTGTTTTTAGATTCCATTAATTATTTATTTTATTTAACAAAAAACTGGAATAGGTTATATATATATATATATATATATTATTAATGGTTAGTGGTGTCGATTATGAGCGACACAAATCTGCTTTTTTTAATTATCCAACATGAGTTTTAATGTCACTTTTATCCGACATTACTGTTTCTTATTTATTTTATTTATTTATTTTTTAAACGCTTTCCTTTTTCTTGGTAGATTAAGGGAACTAACCAACAACAAAAGCCTTTTCGTGACGCTAGCAATGTTGTCGGTTCTTCTATCCGCCATTACATGAGTTTCTGTTAGATTTTTCCTTAATATCCGACAAGAATGTTATGAGCGACACAAATCTGCTTTTTTTAATTATCCAACATGAGTTTTAATGTCACTTTTATCCGACATTACTGTTTCTTATTTATTTTATTTATTTATTTTTTAAACGCTTTCCTTTTTCTTGGTAGATTAAGGGAACTAACCAACAACAAAAGCCTTTTCGTGACGCTAGCAATGTTGTCGGTTCTTCTATCTGCCATTACATGAGTTTCTGTTAGATTTTTCCTTAATATCCGACAAGAATGGGTTTTTCTTGTCGCTTTTTAAAATGACACTATTGGGTACTTTTGTAGTAGTGTACAAGGCGTCAAATCTATTGCAAAAGAGGGCATATTGCTCTGGAATGCTACCATAGGAACAATTATGCATATCAAGGGAGTCCACCACCACAATCACTTGCTATAATGATTGGACAAACACAAATTGGCCTAGAATGAAGGTATTCCAGTTGATAATGGTCATAGTTTCGATGCAAATGATCAGTGGATAATTGACACAGGTGCAACACATCATATGACAGCCAATATCAATAATCTCAATCAAGCCATTTCTTATTTTGGTGATGAACAGATAACTGTTGGTAATGGTGAAAGATTAAAAGTTTCTCATATTGGTTCCAATACATTGTCTACTTTTAAGCATCCTTTGTTACTAAAGAATGTATTATATGTTCTTAGAATTACTGTGAATTTACTTTCTATTATACAATTTTTTTTTATTGAGACCTCATGTAAGCACCATATCCTCAGTTTATATGTGTTTTCAATCTTCAATGAATATCGTACTTATACTGAAAATAATTGTATGGATTAAGACATTAATTATTTATAGAATAAATATGGGTAAATTACATTTTCATACCTCAGGTTTGGAGTCTATTTCAATTCCTTACAACATCTTCAAAACATTTCACTTTCATACCTTAAGTACTATTTTATTTCAAAATAATACATCCGTTACATTTTCCATCATGGATCCGTTAAGTGCTGATGTGGCTGCCACATATATGCCACGTGGCTGCTAAATTAAAACCTGAATTTTCTCAAAAAAAAAAAAAAAAAAAAACCCATTATCCCTTCCCCTAGCGACCCATATCCCTGAAGAACCAAAAAATCTGCAACAAGAAGAAGAAGGATAAGAAAAAGAGGGAAGAGGAAGAGGAAGAGGGAGGAAAAAGAAACCCAAATCCAGTTCCCTACCTGCAAGAAGAAGAAGAAGAGAAAAAAAAAAGAAACTGCAACCCATTTCGTCCCCTCCCCCCCCCCCCCAGTTCCCCACCTGCAAGAAGAAGAAGAAGAAGAAGAGGAAGAGGGAGGAAAAAAAAAAACCGAAACCCATTTCCCCACCTGCAAGAAGAAGAAGAAAAAAAAAACAAATTGCAACCCCCCCCCAAGTTCCCCACCTGCAACAACAACAACAGCAAGAGGAAGAAGAAGAAAAAAAAATTGCAACCCAGTTCGTCCCCTACCCCTCCCCCAGTTCCCCACCTACAACAACAACAAGAAGAAGAAGAGGAAGAGGAAGAAAAAAAAAATTGCAACCCAGTTCATCCCCCCCGGGGACCCCGGGACCCACCTCCCTTGCACAGAGACCCCGAATCACACCTAATCTTGGGTGGTTTTGTGGTAGATTCATCTTGGGGATTTTGAGTTTGAGATGATTTTTGGACTGGTTTTGTGATAGATCCACCTAATCTCCGATGGGTGATGGAGGATGGGAGAAACGGGTGGCTCGGGTGGGATTTTTGGGGTGGGTGATGATGGATGGGAGAGAGGGGTGGGAGAGAGGGTTGGCTCGGGTGGGATTTTTTGGGTGGGTGATGATGGATGGGAAAAGGGGTGGGTCGGGGATGGTTTTTTTATTTTTTTTGAATATTTAGGTTTTTAAAAAATATTATTTTTTTTGCCATGTGGCACACTTTTAGTAGCCACGTGGCATATATGTGGCAACCACATCAGCACTTAACAGATCTATGGATGGAAAATGTAACGCATGTATTATTTTGAAATAAAATAGTACTTAAGGTATGAAAGTGAAATGTTTCGAAGATGTTGATGTTGTAAGTAATTGAAATAGGCCACAAACCTAAGGTATGAAAATGTAATTTACCCAATAAATATTTAAGGTATTAATTATTTATAGCATAATATTTCAGGTATTAATTATTTATAGAATAAATATTTAAAGTATTAATTATTTTTAGAATAAATATTTTCTGAATATTTGTTTGTAATTATAAAGTTTATGTAAACATAGGTATCTATGTTTACATAAACTTTATAATTACAATTATTTCATTCGTCACGCAATATATTACGCGACGCTACTTTCGTCGCGTAAGACAGCTTTGCGCGACGAATATCATATGTTTGTCACTCAAACCACAGTTAGACTGCGTTCAAACCTTCCCATTTATTGAGCATTTATGACGCATTTTGCGTGACGAACATGGAGATTTGCAAGACGAATGGGTTCATCACGCAAAGGTGTCCTAGTGCTAAATAAACACATTTTCAGAACCCTAGTTTTCAAATTTTTTTTGTTTAAAAAGAATGGCCAATTCTGGAAAAGGTTCTGGCAAAAAGAAACTTGTGCATTTAGAGAGGTATTGACGAAAGCAAGTGTCGTACTTTGAAGGAAAAAATATGGCTGACGCGTATGCCAAATTTAGGTATGACATTGAGAATTTGGTGCGGAGGGATTGTTCTGCCGAGTTTGAGTCTTGGAAAAAGGGTTTTTTAGGAGTTGAAGAAGTCCATGTTGGGAGAGTTATCAGTAAGTTTGTAGTAAATAATGAACAATAATTTTTGTTAAAACGTAATATTTTTTAAATTACTAATTTATTGTTATTGGCATTAATGTAGGTTCATTGGGATGTTAATGAAACCGATGAGAAGCAACGGATTTATGTGGATGGGCTTTTCAAGCAGAGTTTCCGACAGTGGAAGTTTGATGTGTTGCGGGCGAGGGATGAATGAAGTTGATGACGGTTGTTTTTTATTTTGTTTTTTTTTTAAATAAGATTTTGTGGACTTTATATTTAATTTAATTAATAAATATATGTTATGTGGATGAGTATTAATATTTACATTAATTATAATTTCTATTTGGGATAGTAAATTAGTTTTGTTAATTAATTTAATGTTTAATTAGGTTTGAGTTTTTGATTTATAATAAAATAAAAATTTAAAATACATACAAATAAAACAAAAAAACATCAAAAATAAAAAATAAAAAATATGCATTGCGTGACGATAAATGTTTTCTTCGCTCAATTTGTGAAAAGAATAAATTGTAAAAGAAATAAAATAAAAAAATGGTAAACTTGCTCGACGAATGTTTCTTTTTATTTTTTGTCACGCAAATGACATTTGTGCGACGAAGACCATGGTAATCACTCAAAGGATATTTGCGCGACGAAGACCTTGTTCATCGCGCAAAGTCATTTGTCCAAAAGTGAACTTTTTAATCTTGATTCAGCCATGTGCAGAGGCAAACTGCAAAAAAAAAAATTGCATATTGTGCCTCTGAACTCATCCCTTTGATTTTGCTCAATCCGGTATCCGTCATTTCCTTTTTCTCTCAATTTCATCATCTAATACTCCCTCCATCTTCTTCTCTAGGTTGATCGAGCTATCTTGATGTGTCTGGTAATTGTTTTTTGTCATTAGTGTAAAAGTATTAATTGGATTTCGTGCATGGATGCGAAAGTATTAAGGTATGAGTCGCTTACTTTTTGTGGAATGTATTTAAAAGATGGGGAGATGACTTTTAATCATCCTTAGCGCAATAATGACGGGGGTGTGAGAAAGGAGAAACTTTCTGTTTTTTCCCAAAGCGCACCACACTTTGGAGATCCTGTACGAGGAGAGTCGTTTTCCAGAAATGACATAGAGGTAGCACATTGGTTCGTACTGAACAATTGTGATGAGATAATGGCATACTTAGATTAGCATGAAGAAATGATGAAGCAAGAACATCCATCACATTTGTATGCCAAGAAACATCGAGAATTGTTTCCACAATGGTTTCTCGAATATGTCAGTTATAAGTGTTTTGTATTTGACATATATATTGTAGTATTTAATTTTCTCAAACTAACATGTGTATGTTTTTGTACAATATTATGTGATTAAATTGAAAGCATCGAATTCCCCCACTTACAATGAAGAGTTATATAACTTGGCATTCGGCTCGATTCGCACTGAATTGTTCTCAGGTTGCCTTGTTAACGGAGTCAAGTTTTTGGGGACTGTATGAGATGACAAGTTGTGTATGCAAAATAGTGGTGTCCATGTCCCAGGTGGAGGCAAAAGTACGAACATTGATTTCTATGGCAAACTAACAATTGTCGTGTAATTGATTTAAACAGACCAATACCAAGTGATCATGTTTAAGTGTCGATGGTTTAATACAAACCCAAATAGGTAGGGAAGTGTTAAAATAGACCATGACTTACTATTTGTGAACATTAACAGAACTTGGTACGATGACAACCCTTACATTTTGGCAAACATGGCAAAACAAATTGTGTATCTAGATGACCCTAAAGCCGGGAAAGGTTGGAAAGTTGTTTAGAAGATGGATAAGAGGAATGTGTATGCTATACCAGAACAACACCCAACTGACTGCGATGTTGACAACGTCGCTGACCAATGTTTAGAATCTTCAACGGAAAATGATGCGGAAACACTTCGAGATACAAATCATATCCAAGAACTGTTTCAGATACAAGGAGTGTCTTCAATCAAAATACCGATTCAGTCAATTACAATTGACCTTGGTGATCTTCCGAGATACGATGTTGCAGTGGGCCCGAACGACGACGGTGATGTGGTTATCAAAGAGGTGGATTGGGAGACCGAAAGTGATGATAGCGACAATAGCGAAAGTTATTATAGTTCAGATGATGAATAATTCAATTTATTTGCAACTTGCCATGTAAAACATAGGAAATGAATTTTTTTATAATTCAATTATCTTATGTCATAAATAAATTGGTTTTATTTGAATAAATATAAATTTAAAAAAATTTACCCGAGTAAATTAAATTTTCAGCTCGTTGCGTGACGAACAAAATATTATTTGTCGCGCGAATGGGATTTGCGCGACAATTAATTACTCTTCATCGCGCAATGAGCTAAAAATTGGGCACGCACAAAAATAATTTCGTGAAAATTTGAATTTATTGCACAACGAATATCTTATGTTCGTCACGCAATAACCTCGGGATTAAACTGAAATCGCAAACACTTTCCCACTTTCCCTTCACCTCTCCTCTTTGTAAACTCTCCTTCTGATGGCCATCTCCCTCAGCTCTCCCTCACTCTCTCTTCCTCCTTCGGCAGCCTTATCTCTTCTTCCTTCAGCACCCTCTTATCTTTTCCTCCTCCAACAACCTTTTCTCTTCCACCTCCGACAACCCTATCTCTTCCTCCCCCGATAGTGCTCTCCCTAAGAGGTAAATTTCAATTTACTTAACTCTAGTCAAATTAGGAATTAGGGTTCTAATGTTTTGATTAATTGCTTTGATTTGATGATTGCTTTGAATTAGGGTTCTAATCTGACCAAGAAGAATGAGTTTTAAAATTCACATCTATAACGCACATGCAAACACAAAGTGAAGTTTAAAACTCCAATATCGAAAGAAAAAAAATTAAAAATTCTCAATTTGAGTCATAAAACCCTAACTTCAGGAAACCCTCAATTCAAAATCCTCAATTCGGGTGTCTCCCCTCTCAGAAGGTCAGCACCTTTAACTCTCTCTCTCTCTCTCTATATATATATATGTGTGTGTGTGTGTGTGTGTGTGCGTGTGTGTGTGTGTGTGTGTGTGTGACTAAACCTCTGTGTATAATTGAATGTATGTATGCCATGACAGTTTTTTGTATATTTTTGTAAATCTATGTTGGTTTCTTATATTACGTGGAATGCAGATTGCAATAATGCAATATCTGCATGCACATTTGTCAGTTTTTCTTGTTCTCTTTCATTCAGTTAGTGTTAGATCTTGTGTTTTCGTGTATTAAAGGCTATTTTTAGGTTCAGTTTTCATCCTAGTAGTCAATTGAATTTTTCGAGCCTTATATTTCCATAAGTAAATTAGTGAACATCTAAGCTCTTTCTAGTTTGAACTAAGGTTTGAAAACATTGAAAACTCAGTGTGACCTCTTTGCAATACTAATTAAATTGTGAATCAAAATTGAAAAATCAGTTTGGATTTATTTGTATTTTTATATTTTATGAAGTGTAACCTAACCTAAACTGTCATACACAAGTAGTCTTACCACGATATAACAGATGGATACCACAAATTGAACAGAAAATTCTTAATAGCATACATAAATTGTTTAAAGTCACACATGCGAGACTCTTGATTATAGAAAAATATGAAGTACGTACTACATAAAACCGGAATGAGAGATTATGTAACTAAGTCAATCTACTAATTGAAGCACTGTTGTGGTTGAAATCACTGAACCACTTGGCTAATTGCTTGGGGTAGCGCTTGTAGTTGTCATCGAAATCAACGTAATAGAGTCCAACTTGTTGAGACAACCTATACCCCATTCATAGTCATCGAATAGAGCCCAGCAAAAGTATCCTTTGACATTTGCTCCGTTCCTACGATAAACATGATAAGAACGTGATTATACATTGAGTCAATTAATTGAATGGGGAAATGCATATAGGTAAGTGGATTGGTTTTTTGTTTCTCTTTTAATGAAATGCATATAGGTCAAGATGCTTTTATGGGGTTGGTGTGAATGGTATGCCACAAAATTAGGCATGTTGAAGGATATGTTTGTGTTTATGTTTCAAGGCCTACATAAGGCAGTTGTTGCCCAAATCAATTGGCTCTAAGTACCGCATATATTTTTGTTTTCTTGTTGTTTAATTGAATGGGGAAATGCATATAGGTAAGTGGATTCGTTTTTTGTTTCTCCTTTAATGAAATGCATATAGGTAAGTGGATTGGTTTTTGGTTTCTCCTTGAATGAAATGCATATAGGTAAGTAGGTCCAGATGCTTTTATGGTTTAATTGTATGTTTTATGTTTAACGGTATATATATGGTTCATATGCTTGATTTAGTTATGCGTGGGGTTGGTGTGAGTGATATGCCACATAATTTGGCTTGTGGTGGGATTTATGTATACTTACTGATTTTTTTTTCTTTTTGTAATTGTGCAGATGTCAAACCTTATTAGAAGTCGTAAGGCGATGACGACTGCACCCCGTTCGCCTCCCCCTGCTCATCCGTCAGCTGCCACTGCTCCAGCACAAATGGACCACTTCCCGGTTGGTCCCGGGGTTTCCTAGGCGATGGCTTCATCAACCTCATCAATAGCGCTACCTGTTAGCGCCAAGCGTGGTAACTGCTGTCCTCGTACGCCTGACACACCATCGGTATCCACTACTGATGCCTCAGGGTCACAACAAGGTAAAGTTTAATAGCGCCCCGCACGTTGATAGCTTTTTTTTTCCTATAGTGCCTTGGTGATTTGTCCATATAGATTGTTGTATGTGATAATGGAGTGCTTAATGATGCTAGGAGGGTGGTCATTATTTTTTTTGTAGAGAACAACGTGTCTCTAAAAAATTTTGTTCAATTTTTCTGCTTAATTCTGAGTTTTACTATTTAATTTTGTTCAAAAATTTGAGCACCAGTTGCTCTAAGTTCGATCTTTAGTTATTTAGGTAAGTAGAAAGAAAATGTGTAAAGCGGACATATCATTGTGCTTTTCAAATGCATATGCTTCCTTGAACTGAAAGTAATTGTTGTTTATTTATGCAAATTGTGGAGTTGGATTGTATTTACATTTTGTAATAGTGCATACAAGGTTAGCAAAAGTACAAACCTTATAAGGAATACCAAATATGAAATATGATAAGAATTTGGTTAACTTAGTTTTGTTATTTTACGTTCAGTTTGTTATGTCATTTAAGGATTAAACAGTTATTATATATATTGTTTATTGTTGTCATCGTTCTGAACCTATTATTAAACAGTTGTGATCATTCTGTTGGATACATATATTGTTTACGTTATTTTCAGGTCTTTGGGAAATGTTTTAATTATAGGAACGTTATGTCGAAATTTTAGTAGGATTTGTTATTAGTTTTGGGTTAACATTAATTTCATATTTCTTTGCAGCCAAGAAAAACACCCGAGGACCTTGTTGCCAGTTGAAGATGGCGAAGATCACCCGAGTGACCAACGGACGTATCACTATCGAATACAACAAGCGGCATTGGGCTGCACCAATGGCGGAGCAGCATAGCGCATTGACCCACGACATTGGTCACATCGTTCAGACCTATTGCCCTATGTAATGGAAGTCTTGGAAGGTGATGCCAGACGAGGTGAGGACGAAGGTGCGTGCATAGTTGTTGGTAAGTATCCTACCTTTTAATTGTTTTTCCTTCAAATTTTATATATTTATATTACTTAATGTATGTAATTAATTTGTTACATTACAGACAAACTACAATTTCGAGGACATCAACGACGATATGTTAGCGTACATCAACAAACTCTTCTTTGAACGGTACAAGCAGTGGAAGAGCGACCTAAACCAATATTTTGAGACATTTGATGATCCGTAGGTCGCTTTTGAGAAAGGTTGCCCGAAGGAGTTTGAGATTGAGCGTGGCTCTGCAGTCATTTTTAAGAGCCTAGCTATATGGTATTTTTTATATTTAGTTTAAAATTAATATACGTTTCTTACTAATGTTTATTGATTTTTTTATATTTCATTTACATTTGAACTAATACATTTATTTTTTGTATAACAGAAGAAGGTGATAGCCAAAAATAGCAATAGGGACAAGAAGACTCTTCTCTACCATTCCGGTTCAAGACCCTTCTCATATAGGATGGAGGCGTCGCGACGGGTAATAATAAAGTTTTTCATATTCAATTTTTAATATGTCATTAATATTTTTTTTTCATACTAACATTTTTCTTCTCTTGTTCTATTCAGGGGGATTCAAAATTCCCTTCATGTAAGTATTCTTCAATATTAATTATTATCTTACACATTCAAGTTTCATGGTTATTATATGAATGTTATAATTAATATTTGATGTTATATTACATAGGCAACGATGATGGAGAAGAGGCAGTTGGTTTTTCAAGAGTCCGCCTCCCAGCTTCCTCTCAAGACTCCGCTTGACTTTGTGGATACCTTAGAGGATGCAGGGTTTCAGATCCTTACGGAGACCTTGGATCAGACTCTCGGGCGAAGGCCGGGGACATATTGTAGGGGGATAGGGAATGCCCGACTGCGGGAACCTAGAGCCCTTTCATCATCGTAGTCAAAGAGTCAAGTGACAGCTTTGACAGCAAAGGTGACCGACCTTAGGACCAAGCTTGCCTCGTATAGGAGCCAGATGTCACAGATTGTATAGGCCCTCAGTTAGTCCGGCATTCGTCTCTCAGATCTTAGTCCCTCATCGACCTCCGAGCCCTTCCAACCCGAGAATGGCCACACCTCTACTCCTTCGACATCTGAGCCTGTCAACAACCTCGAGACCTTCCAGCCGCCTCCGCATGACGACCGCATAGATTACGCTGCATTATTTTCTTAGTTTTTACTTCCTTACTTTTTAAACATTTTTCTTGTACATAGTATGTACATTTATATTAATTTAAATATACTATTTTTCTCTTCATTACATTTTTTAATTGCAATTTAATTTTATTAGCAAAAAAATGCAATTTATTTTTATCACAAAATTAAGAAAAACATAACGTAAAATTGTATTAAAAAATTATTTTTATTTTTGCGCGACGAAAACCTTCGTCTAGCAAAATTCAAGTGACAAACTGGGTTTCGTCGCACAATAATAAATTGTCATCGCACAAAGTTTAGAGAAACGAATAATAGTCATCCCACGTATGTATCCTAGTATTTTGTGCGACGAAAACATTCGTTCCTAAAAATTTTGTGCGACAAAGGGTAAACCATCGCACAGCGTTTTTGTGACCAATGATGTTTTTCGTTGCGCAAAGTTTTTCTTCGAGATCTTTGCGCGACGGATTCTGTACAACGAAGTTTCTGCTATGTTGAAGTTTGTGTGATGGAAATACACTTTGTGCAACCAACTTTGGTTCGTCGCCCAAATAATAAAATGTAATAGTGTTGGCACTTATGTTGAAGAATTCACAGATTTCAGTTAGTACATATTCTTGTCTTTCTCTCTGTGTATCTTGTATTCATGGAAAAATGGATTTTTCCAATATGTTGATGCATAAAACCGAAGGTCTTGGTACAACGTAAATCCGATCGTGAATCTGCAAGTAATGTAAATAACATAAGATGTATCGTGGTTCACCCCAAGGTTTGGGCTACGTCCACATTGATTATGTATTTATCTGAGAAATGAGGGAGAGAGATTCAGAGCCTCTGAGGGAGAAAGTGAGGTCTCTGATAGCCTAGGAATTGGCCTCCCCTAATTGTGAGGGTGAGGAGTCCTTTTATAGAATAAGGGCTCCTCACTTATTACATATTTTCCATTTCCTTTATTACATAATTACATTTAAGTCTCCCGAGTTTTATACGAGATCTAAATACGGAGACCCTAAGTATGGTATAAACACAATAAATAATACATCAGAGGCATTTTATATATTTGTCAAGTTTTATTCCTTTGTTTTAAACTAGTTCAATGTGTCTATCAAGTGCTTATAGACTGATAGAGGGGGAGAATCTGAGTAAATTGTTTATGAGTTTTCTTGAGAATAAAGGAATTGTTCATATGGTGTTATGTCCATATATTCCTCAGCAAAATGGACTTGCTGAAGGAAAGTACAAGCATATGGTTGAGACTACTATAACTTTGATGTCTGATGCAAATTTGAATTCTACATTCTGGTATCATGCATGTTCACATGTTGCATTTTTAATTAACAGAATGCTATGTAGAACACTGCAAATGAAATCACCATATCAAGTCCTATTTGGCTAGAATCCAGAAGTACATCTAAAAGTATTTGGATCAACTGTATATCCATTTTTAAGGCCCTATAATGAGAACAAGTTGCAACAGAGATCAATTCAATGTGTGTTTCTTGGTTATGTAATGGGATACAAAGGTGTAGTATGCTATAATATGAATACAAGGAAACTGATATTGCCCAGACATGTTATACACGATGAGGAGATATTTCCATGTAAACATAATGTGTTTTCAATTGCTACAAATCAACAAAAGTCTTGTAATGTTTCTCAAGTTCTAATTGTGATATAGTTGCCTCAAATTGGTTCTACAATCGAAAATACAGATTCATTATTAAATACTGAGAACATGTCACAGTATGCAGACTCAAATTCCTTAAAATAGTTTAGTCATGATTTTTCAGGACACAATGACACAATTTCTGCAATTAACTCATTGAATTCTGGCAATACAAGTCAAATGAGATCTACAAGTCCTGTTTTCTTAGAACAAAATGGATTAGTTTCTGTAACAAGCAATTATGTAAATTCAGTGAACTCTGGTATTGCAAGTCAAAGTCCCCATCATCATCACCATCACTTGAGTATAAAAGCTATATCACAATCACCTTTGTTCCCTGTCCATCAAAGCTCTCAACTTAAGGTAATTTTTCCTCCTATGTCCCCATTATCTCATTCCTTATCTACGAATTCTATTAAGAATAAAATTATTACATTAGTTAATCCAATGGTGGCAAGATTAAGAAAGGAAACATTATGCTGCTTTGCTAGCTAGTTTTCCTGAACTTCAAACACTAAAATTGAGTGATGAGGATTCATTTCATAGAGGATATTCCTTTATCTTAGAAATTACAGATGCAATTGAGCCTTCATGTTTCAAGAAAGATGCCTCAATTCCTCAGTGGCAAAGTGCAATGCAAGAGGAATATGACTCATTTAGAGCTCAAGGTACATGGACTTTAGTTCCAGCCCCTGAAGATAGATTTATTGTTGGTAGTAAGTGGGTCTACAAGGTTAAAAAGAACCCAGATGGTAGTGCGTCAAGGTACAAGGTCAAATTGGTTGCACAATTCTTAAGAGCATGGGATTGATTACACTGAAACCTTCAGTCCAGTAGTAAGACACACAACATTAAAAATTATGCTTGTTATTGCTGCAATGAATCATTGGGAGTTGAGATAATTAGACATAAAGAATGTCCTTTTGCATGGAGATTTGCAAGAGGAGGTATATATGAAACAACCTCAGCGCTTTGTTAGTAGTTCCCATCCAACACATGTCTGCAGATTGTTAAAATCACTTTATGGTTTGAAACAAGCTCCAAGAGCTTGGAATTCGAAATTTACAAGTTATCTTCTAGTAATATGATTTTCTGCATCACTCTCAGATTCAAGTTTATTCATGAAAACAGAAGATGGTGAGACTATCATACTACATTTACATGTAGATGATATAATTCTCACTGGATCCAATTCTATCAAAGTCTCGAAAACCGTTGAAGAACTCTCTGCAGTATTTAACTTGAAAGATTTGGGAAAGCTTACATATTTTCTAGGTTTATAGATACAATATAAGACAAATTGTGACACTTTTGTTAATCAAGCTAAGTATGTTAGGGATTTGATTCATAAGGCAGGCATGAACTCTTGTAAACCAGCAACAACTCCTTGCAAACTCCACAGTCAATTACTTGTCTCAGAAGGAACAATACTTACAGATCCAAGTATGTACAGAAGTATTGTAGGATCACTGTAATATTTGACATTTACTAGGCCTGATATTGTTTTTGTTGTCAACTCAATTTGCCAATTCATGATAGCACTAACAGATTTACACTTTGGGGGCAGCAAAGAGGATCTTGAGATACCTTTAAGGAACATTAAATCATGGTATAATGTATTCAGCAAAGTCAGAATCCAACTTAACAACATTCTTTGATTTAGACTGGGTTGCTGATTTGAACACCTAAAGGTCTATGACAAGATATGTAGTATTTATTGGGAACAATTATGTGTCTTGGCAATCAAAGGAACAATCCTCAATTTCAAGGAGTTCAATTGAAGCAAAGTATAAAGCACTTGCTCACACTGTAGCTGACGTTGCTTGGGTGAGATAGATTTTGAAAGATGTACAGTTTCATGTTGTTTTCACTCAAGGATAAATCGTTTAGATACTACCTACCACATTGTAAGGGAAAGAGTGCAAAAGGGTGATTTGGAGGTGCTCTACATACCTACTGAAGATCAAACTGCAGATGTTTTAACCAAAGGCCTACACAGTCCCTCATTTCTTATACATTGCTTCAATCTTAAGCTGGGGAACCCCGGTTAAAATTGATGGGGGATGTTGACTATCATTGACCAAATGCCAACTCAGCATAGTTTGTTAAGAGTGCCAACTCAACATAGTTTGTTGTAATATGGTGCTACAACTATTTAGACAGTTAGGATAATTGTTTAGCTTGTAACGGCACTGTAGCTATATAGCTGGTACACTCTGTAATAATTCTATTAAGTTTTCACATATTCAATACAAAATTACATTTCCTCCGTTTTCTCTCTCCTTCCTCCATAGCTTTCTTGTTTTCTTAAGCTTTCTGCAATTGTTAAAGACTGCTCTTTCCATATCGTTAATAGATGTAGCCCCTTATTATGCAAAATGTGTTGTATGTTTATTTTCTAGAAAATTCTCTAACACTATGTTTGGAAAAGGGAAACAAATTTGAAATTTTAACTAAAGTCAGAATATATAAATTGTCATGCATCAATTCCTGTGTTTGAATTCATAACATAGAAATTTAGAATTCCGCATAAAAAAGGAATTTGGGACTTCCAATTCTCATGTTTAAATTCCAAGTAAATAAGTGTCATTTCCAATTTTCTATGAGTGAGAGTTTAAAAATAAAAAGTTATGCACATAAATATCATTGTTGTTTTAGGTTAACTAAACTAGAAAGTCTAAAATTTCTAGAAAATAAAATTCGTCATTTTGAAATTCCTTTACACTATGTTTGGATGAAGTAAATAAACTTGAGATTTGGATAAAAGTCAGAATTTATAGATTGACATATGTCAATTTCCTTGTTTGAATTCATAAACATAGAAATTTAGAATTTCCACTTGGAAAAAACTTGGAATTTGGGACCTCCAATTCCCAAGTTTAAATTTTATGTAAATATGTGTTATTTCCCAATTTCTGTGATTGAGAGTTTAAAAATAACAAATTTCGTATTCAATTCCATTTGTTCTTTTATGTTACCAAACTTGAAATGTTGACAAAATTCAAACTTTATAATTGAAATTTTGACATAGTACTCTACTTGGATGAGGGAAATCAACTTGAAATTTTGACAAAAGTCAGAATTTATAAATTGACATGCACCAATTCTTTTGTTTGGATTCATGAACATAAAAATTTAGATTTTCCGCAGGGGAAAAAACCTGGAATTTGGGAAGTCCAATTCACAAGTTTAAATTTCATGTAAATAGTTGTCAATTGCAAATTTCTATTAGTGAGAGTTTAAAAATAAAAAAATTTCGTATTCAAATTCCATTGTTCTTTTAGGTTACCAAACCCAAACAAAAAAATTCATAAATTCTAGAATATAAAATTATATCATTTCAAATTCTGTCATTTTAAAATTTCTTAGTAATCTAAAAAATTTCTTTATCCAAACAAAGTATTATAATCTTAAATTTTCTTATCCAAACACAGTGTAATGGATAGTAAACAAAAGTGTAAATTTGCACTAACATCTCTAGGAGGTGAGTCTCACCGCTTAAAAGAGAAAAAATTAAGTGAGATTTCAAATTTACAGAGTAGAAATTACATTTTACTTTTCTCAAAAATGTAAAATGTGTTGTAAATAGAGTTTTTACATCTTAAATTTGTATCTCTCTATTAAAAATAAGGTGAGATTTTAAACTTTATCATTTTTTACAACTATCAATTAGTTTCAAATTGAGCATCTTGACAATCCACCGCATAGGCTAAAGATATGAATTTTTCGATGGCTTCTCAACCAACCACAATGATATCTTATCATCACCCTTCATCATTGCTTCTAAACTTTAATTGAAATAAAACACTACTATACATTCATATAACTGATAAATTTTTGGTGTAACAGTTATTTAATCACCATAATTAACACATGATAAATTTCTTATTATAATTATTGTGTGATATTATTAATTTTTACATGTTATAATACAAATTAATACGTTATATACCTAGTCACCTACAACATAACATGAATGAGAAACTTCTCATTGAAATATAGCTTTTGTATGCATCGGCAAATCCCTACAGTCAACTAAGGTAGACGGACAATCTTAATTAATGTCTATATGAATGAGAAACTTCTCATTGAAAAAATATAGGAAAATTAACGAAAAAGGCTTGAAAACTTTGAGTTTTAACGATAAGGACAAAATAAAGGGTAAAGTGAATAGTACCAGTATTGATTTTTTAGTGTATGAATTATTAACTACATTGTAAAAGATGAAGTTGGTACAAAGGAAGAGGAAGATGATAGAGAGAAAACAGAAAGATTGTATTGATTGAATGAAGAAAATGAATACAAATGAACTTAAAGAAATGATAGCTAAACAATCCCTTATATAGCCATATAACCTAATTACAATAATACCCTTTTCTGTTATATCAGTTATTACTCCCCCCTCAAACTGAACTCTGGAGTATCCAAGTGAAGTTTGAACGAGCCAAGAGATCTGGGAAAGATGCAACGGCGCCCAATCGAAGTAACGTAATGACAGTTTCCTCACTTCCAAAATAGGACGCCCAGTGAAGCCCTGTTCTTCCGTGAGCATCTCTAAAATTTGCCAAAATATGGACTGATTTTGTATTGAAGAAGCCACTTAAAATGCTAATCCAGTGCCTCATACCACTCATCAGTGCCATGGTCAACACCACAACGATCTTTAATTACAGTATCAGATATGCCAAAAACAGCAGAAAGTGCAGGAAGAATGAAGTCCCAAACTGTCATATTAATCTTCACACGTACATAAAGGCCCAAAATAGCATCTTCCTCCATCATATCAACTGACCCATTTAATGTACAGAATTCGAAAAATAATGGCGACAGAAGAACTCTTCTCAAATATACGTGAATCTGCAAGATTGCAAGGCTTTCCTGATTGTGAATGAGCTTAGCAAAACAATTAAATCTGGTCTTGGTCTGAACATATCCAACAAGTTTTTGATGGTGAACTGAGAATCCATAGTTGACACTGCCAAGAAACTAAATCTACCAAGGAGAATGACACTCCCAAGAAACTAAACTACCACGGAGAATGACACTCCAAGAAACTAAATCTACGAAGGAGAATGACACTCCAAGAAACTAAATCTACCAAGGAGAATGACACTCCAAGAAACCAAATCAGCCAAGGAGAATGACACTCCAAAGCACAACACAAATCTCACACTTCTACTAAAAATACCAAATAAGGAGACTGACACTCCATGAACACAAATCATACTGCAACTTTAGAGAATGAAACTCCAAATCATACTGCAACTTAGGAGAATGAAACTCCAAGATTCATAGAAAGAATGACACTTTCTTCTTTAAATTGACAAGAAAACTAATACTTGCAGAGATCAACACATCAAGACCATAGCTTCACTTCAATTAAACCTCGAAAGTACATCGAAGGCCACAGCTTCAACAAACACCCAATGTCTTCACCAGATCAACAGAATCACAGAAACTCCCACACATTGTTGATGCAGAAAGAATAACACTGTCTTGAAAGATTGACACTTTCTTGACTACAAAACTTCGTATTTCTACACATCAACATATCCAATACAATAGATGCAGATGAACACAAACACCCAAATCAACACATATATCCCAGATCAATCAGAAATATCCCACTTCAACATCTTGAGAATTTAGCAAAAAGCAGAGAACAATGGTAGAAAGATCAGCAGAGAAGAAGAAGAGGACTTTGTATATTTCGAAGAGCGTATGAGATACAATACAATTCCAAATGACTGCTATCAACACTTCGATTATCTATCTCACAACCCATATACCAGCATTCATTTACCAATTCAGAAGAACACATAACCAAAATCCCCAAATCCAATTCGAGAAAAGAACCCAGATGCAGAAAATATGAACAATATCACCTGATACGAATCAGATTCTGGCAAGCGTCCGCCAGAGTGCCACCGCTGGCGTACTCCAGAACCAAGAACCAAGTTGTAGAACTTCTCGCCGTTCTCGACTGAGTGATCGGCGCCGAAGCAGCGGATGATTTGTGGGCAGGAGCCGATTTGGTCGAGGACTTGCTTCTCGTTCTTGAGCGAATCAGAGTAGACACCTTCACGGCCACCAACGGCTGAAGATGAGAATATGGGTTGGTGGGTTTTGCTGTGTAGATGGTGAGGCTTCCCCGGCCGATTTCTTTACCGCGAATCCACTCCATGGATATAGGGAATAAAGAACCATCGAGCAGCCAGAGACCCCAGAAGAAAACCCATTTAAGAAAACCCAGAACAAAAATCCAGAGACCAAACAAAAGATAAGAACTATGAATACGCGGAAATGAAAGAAAGTAATGAAGAAAGATAGAAGCGGAAATCAACCACCAAGATCCATGGCGTGAGCCTTGGTGGCTCTGATACCATATTAACTACATTGTAAAAGATGAAGTTGGTACAAAGGAAGAGGAAGATGATAGAAAGAAAACAGAAAGATTGTATTGATTGAATGGAGAAAATGAATACAAATGAACTTAAAGAAATGATAGCTAAACAATCCCTTATATAGCCATATAATCTAATTACAATAATACCCTTTTCTGTTATATCAGTTATTATGTGGTTTTTCGTTAAAGTGAACAGTACCAAATTTTTTTTATTAAAGTTCCCTTGAAATATAGCTTTTGTATGCATCGGCAAATCCCTACAGTCAACGAAGGTAGACGGACAATCTTAATTAATGTCTATATGAATGAATGAGAAACATCTCATTGAAATATAGCTTTTGTATGCATCGGCAAATCCCAGTCAACTAAGGTAGACGGACAATCTTAATTAATGTCTATATATTCCCACTTGTCAATCTTTATAGAGAGAGAGAGAGAGAAGGAGGGCGGCCTTGCTCTGATTTCTTTTACATTTTTTTTGGAATTTCCTGTTTCTTCTTTTCGAGAAAAATTTCGGTATTTTCGGAACTCCAACTCACTAATACCAGCTGGTGTTCCCCACCAATGCGAATTAGACACCTGGATCTTCTTTTTGCTTTTTTAATTTTTAAACTGAGATGCTGAATCGTCCAACGGAAAATCAAAAACAATTTAACGGAGTTATGCCGGAGCATTCTAGTTTTCCAGAGCCGCAATCACCGGTGAGGCAAGAGATTAGCCGGCGGAGTCGTGGGAGCAGAGGGTTCGACCCCAGAGTAGCCGCCCCAAGATGCGGGTGCGGAGGTTATTTTCATTTCGACCATTGCGAGGGCGAAGCCAGTGGTCGAAAGAGGTGAGACGCAGGCGTTGGAGAGAATGCACGGCCACACTATTTACCCCACTTGTTGTCCACCATCATTAGTCGTTATTCATCCTGCAAGCTTTGCTTGCTTAGGTTGGTTCCCATGGAGAGAGAGAGAGGATCGTGAATCCGTGATCACCGTTCACATCATCTACGTTGGCTCAATCCTATCTTCTCTTTCCTCTTTTTCAGATGGCAGCTTGAAAGCAATTTGCAAAAGCCCTTGAGAACAATGTTGCCGGCGGCGCCATTGGGGTTTCAAAGTAAACCTTCGTTAGTTTATGTTTGACGGTTGCACTTCAGCTTTCAAAAATTAATTTTAATTAAAAAATAAAGAAAAGAATATCCTAGTGTCTAATTCGCATTGGTGGGCAACACCAGCTGGTATAAGTGAGTTGGAGTTCAAGGAACACCGAAAAATTTCTCCTTTTCTTCCACTTGTAAAGATTCAATTAGAGTAATGTTAAAAAGATTAAATTGTTAAATCAAATTTTGTAAAACAAATAATATAGATGTTGATGATTAAATTATTATTTAATTTTAGATGATTAACGTATTTATTTTTTATTTATGACACGTAATTTTATTTGTAAATTTAATTTAAAATTTTAATCTACTTAATATTATCCTTTTAATTGAGCCTCATATAATCTATATTATTTAATAAGAACCCACCACCAACCCACTACAGGGAATCGTTTCCACCAAAAGTAGAAGTGGGTGTAAGAGATAGCATATGGTTGGTGCTTAGCTACATACTGTCTAATTAAGCAAAACAAATTCTCGTTGCTTCTGTAAGACTCACGACTCTTCTAATTAAGCACGCTGCCTCCATCACTATTATCTCCATAATTACAAAATTAAACAAAGAAAATTGTCTCCCTGGCTAATCGGCTATATAAGTAGCAAATCCTACACAAGTTGTCAGTTAAACTTGTATTTCACTAATCATAAAAATTCAAGATGGTGGACGTGTTGGATCATGAGCTGGAGGAGGAACTGAAACAGTTCGACGAAACCAAAGCTGGTGTGAAAGGGCTTGTAGATTCTGGGGTGACCAAGCTCCCAAGAATGTTCAAACACCCTCCGGAGTGTCTACCATCCCCGAACCAAAACAATGGAATTCACGACCTGCAAGTTCCTGTCATTGATCTGAAAGATGCGGAGAACAATGAAAGGAGAAGCGAAATCATCAGTAACCTCCGCAAAGCAGCTGAAGAATGGGGTTTCTTTCAAATTGTGAATCATCCCATTCCACTTGACGTCATGGATGATGTGCTGAAAGGTGTTCGGCGGTTTCATGAGCAGCCCCAGGAAGCCAAGGAGGAGTGGTATTCGCGTGATTTCACGAAGAAGGTCAACTTCTTCAGCAATGGAGAATTGAAGGTAGACACTCCAGCTGACTGGAGAGACACCTTGTCGTGCAAAGTCCTCGAAGATGAACGAAACTTTGAAGAAATCCCTGAAGTCTGCAGGTAAATGAGTAATACTACACTCACAAAATTTGGTTACTAAAATTTTCTTTACTAACTAATATTATATTGAAATTTGAGCTCAATCTGAAAGCTGTTTAAATGCTTATTTTGCAGAACGGAAATACGTGAGTATATGAAATACATCGTTCAAGTGAAGGAGAAGCTATCCGGATTATTTTCGGAAGCTTTAGGCCTAAGCAGGGATTACCTTGAAAATCTAAGGTGCTTCAAATCTAGGTCATTGGCATGCCACTACTACCCGGTATGCCCGGAGCCCCATTTAACCCTAGGAGGAACCAAACACTCCGATCTCGGCTTTCTAACCTTGCTCTTGCAAGATAGTGCTGGCCTACAAGTTCTTCATCAAAATATTTGGATTGATGTTCCCCCAGTGGAGGGAGCTTTGCTCATCAATCTTGCCGACATGCTGCAGGTACTGTAACTACTAGCTAATTTTAACTTCAACCATAGTTTTTTACTCGATATAAAGTGCTTTTAGTTCAGCAATTCACATATATAATTGTATACATGACAGACTAATTAATTCATCCAAATCATCACGTGTGTATATTCACTGTACAGTTTATTACTAATGGCAAGTTCAAGAGTGTACAGCACAGAGTACTGATGCCACTGTCGACCCTCGAGCCCCGTACGTCAATTGCATGTTTTGTTGGCACGGACGACCTCCAAAAACCTTACGGTCCGTTAAAGGAGCTCGTCTCCAAAAACAATCCGGCAAAATACGAAGATGTCTGTTTTGGAGAATACATGAAACGTTACAAACTTTAGGTTTGAAGGGATAAGATGGTAACTTTGTGCTTCCTTGTTTCAGAATTGCACTGAGCCTAATTGCTAGTTATGTTGAAACTTGGAAGAGTTGTGGTTATGTTTGTATGCTTGATTTCACTTTTATTGGGCTCTTTTGGTATTAATGTGATTCACCTTTTCTGAAGTTTGGAGTTGGATCTGGTGATCATTTCCTCTGTTCAGATGTAATAAAGCGTTACATATGTATGTCGACAATTCCTAATAAGAACATTCCGAGTTTGGATCCCCTTTTCTTTCTTTGATACAAAAAGCGATCTGCATAATCGTCCAAACAATTGATATCATTTTGTTTGGGCCCAAAAATATTGGCTTGGGCCGAGTTTAGAATTGTTCTCGGCCCAGAGGCCGTGTTTAGGTGTCGTTGAGGGTTATCCAACTCATGGGCTGCGCAGTCGAAGCTGGCCATATCCTGTTGGGAACCTGTGGGATGTGGGTGAGTCCTATTACAAGAAGGAGTTTCGACAGGATAAGGATGGTGGAGTTTGAGATTGAATGCGGCCTGATAACGAGTTAAGTTCAAAGTCCTAGTAGGAGTAAGACTGGCCGAGCTAAGGTTGGATCGGGGAAAGGAGTTCTAATCCGAGAATGATTGGGATTCAATACAGGTTGGCTACTATAAATAGGGAGGGAGGACATCGAACAAAGCCCCTCAAATTCAACACACAAACTGCCATGTGCAAACTCTCGCTCTACGCGAAACCTCTCAACAACTTTGAGATTTTTACTTTCTTTTTCCGCCGACATACCTTTAGTTTGGATAAACAGCAATGTGGAGGTAACCAGTGAACATCTTCAGTTTGGATAAACAGCACTCTTGTCGTAGAATCAGCCGACCGTGAAGCACCTTTAGTTTGGATAAACAGCACTGTAACAGGGTCGACTGGTTATCTATCCAAGTCTCGGTCGAGAAGGATTTTCAGATCTTTATTGACAGAGGTCATCTCATCAGCCTTTTTGGCGAAGTGAGGTGTTACTAGGGCTTGGCATATCGAATGTCGAGTTGTTTATGATTGGGTATTCGCAAGTAGGTTTTAGAGTTCGACATTCTGACGGCCGAACCACTTTCACAATCAAGACGTACATTTGTTTTAAGTATTTGTGTCCCCATACTTTGGTGTTGATTCGGCGTGCTTATACTCTCACGAACATAATCACCGTGACCGAATTTGGCGCCGACGATTTGTGAACTTCGCAAAACTAGCAGCCTTGTCTTTAGGCTCTAGAACTCGAAGGCTGAGAGTGTTCCTTCCTCGGCCGCAGTCACAAGATCGAGAAGTTAGCCGAGCGCTCAACGCAACATCAACAAATTTTACTCCTCGGTCGAGCTCAGCCGACGAGTTGGCACGCCCCGCATACAACCGAAGGATGTAATTAGCTTACTAATTACTCGGCATGCGCGCCACGTAGGTTTAGTAGTTTTTAGGATCAACACATTTACACTTGTTATATAATAATTTAAACATGTTTTTGTGTTCTATCATTTACCATGTTAAATAATTTCGTTTTGTTTTGGTAAACTGTGACAAAAGTCTTTTTTTTATAGGCAACACTTTCATAAACGGGCTGTTAATTCACCATGACTTAGCATCAAACTTACTTCACATATATGTCCGTTCCTGCAGCCTTGTGAGTTAAACTTGAGACCTCCAACAAAGTACAGACCTAGCGATGCTAGAACAAGTAATCATGTGTGCTCAACCCTGCTCTTAATATTAATTGATTTTTTTATTCATAGTAGTTGCACTATTGAATGTGAATTGCAAGTTTGGTGTATGCTATCGGTCTTGGCAAGACAACGCACTACAAAAAATATGGTCTAACACAAGTGATTTGTGCCCTTTTAATTTCATTGAGCACAAATATATATTGGTGCTCTTAGATGTCAATGAACACAAAACTATCACAAATGTGCTTTCTGAACAAAAAGGCACATTAGTTAGTCTATTAAAATTTGAACACAAAAGTTTGTGTCACTATTTATGGATATCTGTAATACTAATTTTTTTATTAATTTACAAAAACTCAAACAACATTTTGGTGCCCTCTAATTTAATATATTTAAATCATTTGATTTTATAGGCACAATATTCGTGTCTTCCTTCACCAGTATGAACACAAATCATATTTTAGTACTAGTTTTTGTTGATCAAGGTGCCCCACACACACATGTTTCATCACCATCACCTGGCAGATCCACTGTTTGGATCAAGCAGATGTTTTCTAAATTTATTTTCTTATTCGATACTTTATGCTGTCAAATTACAAGGCTTTACCAACTGGATAAGTTCTTGAAAAAATTACAGAGTCGAAATTTATTTGAATAAGAGTCTACAAACCAACGAAAATTTGTCTGTTAGCACCACTTTATGTGTTTTTTTTTTTGTCTTTACATTTAGCACACAAAAAAAAAAATTAGATTATAAAATAAATTATAAAATTGTGGTAAATAATGGTATGGGTCTTCAAATAGACAAACGACACAATTTAAAAATAAATGCCTATTGAATATTAATAATTATAAATTTCCTTTTTGTGACATAAATTTTAAAAATTATGTCCAGTAAATAATAATAAATAATAAATCATTCCACTTCCCATACAGCAAAATAATATATTGGCATAATTATGGATTTGTGGATTTGAATTATTATAAAATTGTTTATGTTTGAGTGGTGTGCCATGGGACCCACCCACGTGTGAGTCACTCTTCCCCGTGCCAACCCCCTCACTTTCCCCTTACTCTCTTTTTGCCATCCCCATCCCCCATGCTCAAAGTCTGCATCTCTCATGTTGACACAATGAGTAATGTTATTCATACCATGTTTTTATATTATATTTTTATACCACCTTTGGTGACATCTGATGTGGACAGCCACACCATTTGAAAAATTTGCAAAACCCAAGGAAAAGAAGGAGAAAGACTTATTGTATACCATAATCATAATTTAATTAACTATTTTTTCTTAATTATTAGTTTATTAAATAATGAACTAAATTTAAAAATCTGATTAATTCAAATGATGTGGCTGTTCACATCAAATATCACCTAAGGTGGTATGAAAATATGGTACAAAAACATGGTATGAATAGCATTACATAGGCATAATTATGGATTTGTGCATTTAAATTATTTTAATATTATTTATGTTTGAGTGGTGTGCCGTGGGACCTACTCAAGTGTGAGTCTCTCTTCTCTATGCAAACCCCCTCATTTTCAGAAGCTTTAGGCTTTACCAGTGATTACCTTGAAAACCTGAGGCGCTTCGAATCTTGGTCATTGGCATGCCACTACTACCTGGTTTGCCATGAAGGAGGCAGATTGTCTGCCCTCTTGTTTAGGTGCTCTTCCTATCCCTTCCTATTTTGTACAGTCACGGTTAAGTTATGTCAATATTTTATATTGATTTTTTATAGAGATAATAAAACAAAAAGCAATAGGAATATAAAATGTTGACATGTCTTAACCGTGACCTCACAAATAGAAAGAGATGAGAAGGGGCACCCAAATAGGAGCGCAGACAATCTACCTCCTGCCAGGAACCCTATTTGACCCCAGTGGAAGGATATCTGATTATCAATTTTGCTGATATGTTGCAGGTGCAGTAACTAGTAGCTAGTTTTAACTTTTACCTTATCTTTTTACACTTTTATTTGCGATAAAGTGCTTTGAACATGTTACATATATCCATGCATGTGACTAAACAATCAGTTGATTCAAATTATAACACGGTATATTCACTATATATATAGATTCCTACTAATGGAAAATTTAAGAGTGTTGAGCACAGAGTATTGCCATTGACCGTCGAGCCCCCGCACGTCAACTGCATGTTTTATTTGCACCGACTACCTCTAAAAACCATACGGGCTACTGAAGGAGCTTATATCCGAAAACAATCCGCCAAAGTGCGAAGAAGTCTATTTTGGAGAATACATGCACCGTTTCGAACTGTAGGTTTGAACTTTGAAGGGAGAAGAGATATGGTAACTTTCAAAGTTGCACATAGCAACTTGGAAGAGTTATAATTATGTTGCTATGCTGGTATTCACTTTGGTTCTTAATAGTGTTGATGCACAAAACTGGAGAGGTCTTGGAACAACGTAAATCCGACCGTGAATCTGCAAGAAAGTAAAGAATACAAGATGTATCGTGGTTCACCCCAATGTCTGGGCTACGTCCATACTAATATTGTATTTCTCTCTAACTGTATGTATGGATTACAAGTGTGAGGGGAGTCCCCCAGAGAAAGAGAGAGTTTGAGAGAGCTCTTTGATGAAAGTGAGGGGATTGTGAGGGTTAGAGAGCCTGTGTATGTGAGGATGAGAGCCCTATTTAGGGGATGTGAGGCTTGAGGATTGTGAGGGTGAGGAGTCCCTTTTATAGACTAAGGGCTCCTCACTTATTACATATTTGCCCCTTCATTTATTACATAATTACATTTGAGTTCCCCGAGTATTTATACGAGATCTAAATATGGAGGCCCTAAGTATGGTACAAATAGTAGTCCTCCAAGTCTTCAGTTAAGAGAGTCTTTTGGCTGGAGACTTGAAATTCAGCCCATGTGTGGGCCGAAGTAACTAGATGTCGTCTAGAACTGAATACTCGATATGAGGCGGTGCTCAATGTGAAATGATGCTCAACTAGAAGTAGCACACATTGCGAGGCTGCTCGGCTTGTGGCTTATGTTGTCTTGATTGGCTCGGCTTATGGCGTTGAAGATGAGGGAGTCTCTTTTATAGAATAAGGGCTCCCTCCTCAATACATAAATGATGGGCTAGAGTGATGCTTGCGACGAGGCGGTTGCTCAACAGGCGGCGATACTCTTTAATGATGGTGAGGGAGTCCCTTTTATAAAATAAGAGCTCGCTCCTCAATACATAAGTGATGGGTTATGAGTGATGCTAGCGGCAAGGCGATTGCTCAACTGGCGGCGATACTCTCTAATACTTGTGAGGGAGTCCCTTTTATAAAATAAGGGTTCGCTCCTCAATACATAAGTGATGGGTTAGGAGTCTCTCTCTAATGAAGGTGAGGGAGTCCTTTTTATAAATTAAGGGTTCGCTTCTCAATACATGAATAATGGGTGCTCTCTAATGAAAGTGAGGGAGTCCCTTTTATAGAATAAGGGTTCGTCCCTCAGTACATAAGTGATGGGCTAAGTCCCCCAGTATTTTTCATGAGGCCCAATACCATATATTGGGCCTCATGAAAATACTTGGGGGACTTAGCCCATCACTTATGTACTGAGGGACGAACCCTTATTCTATAAAAGGGACTCCCTCACTTTCATTAGAGAGCACCTCCGGTTTTGTGCATCAACAAATAGTATTGTAATTCTCCTTGTCTGAAGTTTGGTGTATGATCTTCTAATCTTTTCCTAAATTATGTGACATTTACAAGAACGTTTTACTTCTACCTCTAAAATTTCAAGTTTGAATCTCCTTTTTTATCTTTGATTGAGAAAGTGATAATGGAGACAAATATTATTGTTTGAAAATTGGATAACGTAACTCCTACCAAGTGTGTGTACTGCCATAACCAACATGCCATGCCACCTACTTAGTCGTGGTTCATCAACTATTAATAGTTCGAGAGAGGTACACAAATCCCATATCGGCTGAACATGGTACAAGGTATGTTTAATTAATCAACTTATTAGGATTAATTTTCTTAGTCCTATAATAGAATATATTTAGGCTTCTTCCGGTTATAAAATTATTGAATTAACACGCTTACCGACACACTACCTAATAGGGATGAAAAATATCGTTATATGTAAACCCATTTATATTAGAGTGTATCGGTTGTGCTTGCTTGTCAAATAACATTTACTTCATATACGGAGCCCCATTTGACTCTTGGCAGACACAAGCACTCCGACCTCGGGCTTCATCACCTTGCTTAGTGAAGGCCTACAATACTTCATCAAAAATTTTGGATTGATGTTCACCGGGTGGAGGGAGCTTTGCTTGCCAATATATCTGACATGCTGCAGGTACTGTAACTCATATAGCTAAGCTAGTTTTAACTTTCACCATATCTTTTTACACACGGTAAAGCGCTTTTGGTTCATCATGTAGCATATAGTCCGTGTACGTGATAGAGTACTAAGTTCCTAATCAATCCATCGAAATTTTACTGTACAGATCATTACTAATGGCAAGTTCAAGAGTGAAGAGCACAGAGTACTGATGACACCGACACTGGAGCCCCTTACATCAATTGCATGTTTCATTGGCACAGGCGACCTCCAAAAACCATACGGGACGTTAAAGGAGCATATATCCGACAATCCGCCAATTTACGAAGACGTCCTTTTTGGAGAATACGTGAAATGTTAAAACTATAGGTCTGAAGGGATAAGATGGTAACTTTGTGCTTCCTCACTTGAGAGTTGCTATGAGACGATGCTAGTTATGTCATGAAACTTGGAAGTGTTATGGTAGTAGTAATATTGTAATTTGCTTTTTTCTGAAGTTCGGTATGGATGATCTTCTGATCACTTCCTCTCTCAATTGTAATAGAGGGCCACATATTATACATTATAGACAAGTACTACCAAGAACGAAATTCCGAGTTTAATATTATTTCCCTTGTTTGTTTTTGGAGATATAGTATAGAGTATCACAGGATGCAAATGTTTTCTATATAACTATTTAAATATTTGAAAACATTTACATACGTATTTAATAATCGAAATTCAACCATGTTTTTGTGTTCTATTATTTTACCCTTTTAAAGTTTTGAGTAACCTTTGATTCTTAAAGTTTGGTGAAGTATTTAGTAGTAGTGAGAAGACAGCTTACAGTACTGCGAGGTCAGTTGTTGGGATTACTAAACCCATTAATTATCCTCTCCAAAAAAAGTAGAAACGATTGATTCAGGATCAAGACACTATAAAAGAAAGCAATACATGGTGGCTATTTATACTGTTACTAACGGAAAAATTATGTCAAGGAATACTGGCAATTTGTTTTCTCCTTAATTAGAAGGTTAAAGTACAAATAACATAGCTGAATCAAGAATTTCATGTTTTATTACTAAATTTATATTGGATATGAACTAACCGTTCATATAAGAATTAAACAACCTATAGCTAATCAATGATTAAGATTTACAGTCTCACAATATAAACGTTTTAAATTATTCATACAATCTTTGTTTCTTCATGAGCCAAACTTCTTTTTTGGTTTCTTTTACTGGAATGTAAAAGAAATTTCAAACTTATAATAAAATCATCTTTATTATGTATGTGAAAATCAAGAAACAAAGACAAATTATTTAGACACATTTCCCCTATAACTTGTACAGTGTCATGGGAAATTATTTGACTCAAAACCCTTCAAATTATTAAAAATACATAACCAATCTGGTGTATGTGAGCATATATGAATTTGTATACCGTTTCTTCTTCCCGGACGTTTTTATTTTTGTGTTTTCAGACTCTGTTTAATTATTCCAACGTGGCAGTGGGATAGCAAAAAACTTCATCATCCCATCCTTGCAGTTCTTGCCATCGTTTTCACCACTGGCAAAGTAGTAAGGCCTCCACTGAGTTAGCGCGACCTTGAAGCCGTCGCCACCTCCCTGTGTCGGACTCGCCAGCAGTTTGGCTTTGCTGAAGCCGCAGGTTATGTAGCTCCAAAGGTTCGGTAGTTGGTATACGCTGTAGCCGGAGTTTCCCTCGCTCGGTGGATCATACTTGAACACTGCAAAATAAACAACAACAATTGACACATGCATGTACGTACTAACGGAGCTATGATGTATGTACGTCTGTTCTTTACTTAAGAAACTGATTGTGGATATGCCATGGATAATACGTTGAAACTGACACGTTATCGATACAGTATTAATGCATGTGTACTGACTGTTGTAATGAAAGAATGCATGCAAGTCATGCAGAAAGAGTTCTGATGCACATAAGTTGTTAGAGACTGCTGACCTAATTGGTCATTTATGTAAAAGGGGCTGTTTTTGAGAGCCCAATCAGTGTAGTTGAACCCGAAACGCCAGCCTTCAGACCCTCCAACGACGATGGTTCTGCTCTCACTCACTGCCAATAGAGAGGCTGCAGCAAGGAGGAGGATGAACCCTTGTGTATTAGAACTCAAAGCCATTGTTACACCTTCAGTAATGTTCTTATGAACGGTATATAAACTTGAATGTGTGGGAAGGTGATGAGAAACATGAGAGGGCTATGGGGTTTATATAGGAAATCAAAAGTGAAAGTGACTAGTACTGCTTCTTTCTCTTTGGTTGGCAATATTGTGAAGACTTTTGATACAATTATTTCAAAATTTTCACATTTCCAGATTCCGCAAGCTGAATTTGAAAAACCATTTGGAAAATTACAAAATTGCCAACTTTCAGATTCCATCATGGGTGGTGCTATCCACACACTTATTTTTACCTCCTACACACCCATGGTTAATTTTATCCCTTGATCTACTTTTATTCATTCGATCTGACAATCAAAAGTTAAAAGATGTATGTGGAAGGTAAAAAAAGGTGTGTGTGGATTGCACAATCCTACATCATAAGAGCATCCACAGTGAGGGGCTCTATATGGGGCTGAAAAAATGGTGGATATAGTCCATTTTAGAGCTCCGATAAATCTTTGGGCTTTATAAAAGAATCTCTTCCAATGAGAGGCTATTTCTTTTGAGCTCTATATGGGCTATATATATTTATTTATGTAGTAATTTGATTATGTGATAAAATTTTTTGTGTAAACTTTTCTTAAGTTGATTTTTGGTTGTGTTATCTTAAATTTTCTTAATGAACCTTTCAACCTAAAAAAGTTTAAATTGTGACGAAGTTAGATTTCATCACTTATGAACCGTTCGTTAAATTAGATTCTCTTATCTCATTCTCATCCGTTGAGAGATACAAACCCTCACTTTGCTCTTTGAAATAATTTGATTTTCATGTACAACACAACAATTTACCTAGCACCAATTGGTAAATTAGTATCATACAATTTTGAAAAATTTATTTGAAAATTTCACCCACCAATTCCCATTAACGTTAAATCAATTTGAAAATTTAATTTTTATGAAATTTAAAACAATCAATTAGCCAAATTGCAATAAATTACAAACAAACAAAACCAAATGTTTCATCACATAATAAGAGGCATTTTAGGACTATAAAATTTTGTAATCTGAGTCATAAAGCAAATTTAATGAAATTTTCTTTGTTAAACCCCAATAAACGGGTTTAGGTCAGGAGGATAGCTATTTCATTTTATGTCTTAAGCATTAAACATACAAACAAAATGTAGGAGGACCTTTGGAACAAAATATGTAATAAAATAAAATAAGAGGATAAGTGTATTTACAAGTGGAGGGAGAGTGATAGAATTTGGTTCAAATAGGTTGCTACTTTTCTCGTGGGATCCACTGTTTTCCGGGGCTAGATGTAGCTCAATTTTATGTTATCCAAGAAAAGAAGTTGCTAACCCAAGTAGTAGATTTAGCCTCATTTTCCGGCTTATATTGGAGATGAAATTTCTCACTAAGGTTTAAAATATAGATGCCTCATGAATAAAACACTCATTGGGGATGCTCTAAGTTTTTCTGGTTAACTGGAGGGGTAAAAGAGTAAAATCGATTGGCTGACAAGTGACTCTGGTCATCGGAAGTTAGGTGATTATCCATTAAGAGCAAGAATTTCATGTAATTGCTATGATTAGTGGCGCATTAGCAGTTTAGAGGTCAGCCTAAGACAACGGAAGGCAAGTGTGGGTGCGTTTTGGGAGGAGGATTCAACGGTCAACCAACGAAATTATTTCCCCCCACATGCAGGATTTGGATAACTAGTAATATTTCAACCTTAACAGCATCTCTAAAGGAGATGTCAAAATGTCCAAATCAGCAATAACAGTAAAAAAAGATAACTGTAATGTTTTCCAACCGAAAATCCAAATCTGATGTGATATGACATGGAATAGCAACTCTCTCCTGTCAAATTTGACAGTAGCGATCAAATATATTTTTTTATTAATTTTTCTATCAGATTTGCGTCTTCTAATCAAGACGAGATAGAAATAGAGGTTGCGGAGGTGTTGTACGGGATGAAGAGGCAGCCGCAAGGGCCGACGAAGCAATACATTATAGCCACCGATTCGATTAAGTTCGAATCCAAAGAAAATAATGTAATAAAATAATATTTAATTTGACATAGAGGGTGGAGAGAAAATTTTTGAGAGATTGTCAAAATGCCACATAGGTTGTCAAATTCAAATTTTATGTTTAAAATTTGGCATAACATTTTACAATCTAAGAGCGAAGAGAGAGGAAAAGCGGGAAACATTAGGTCTGAGTTATCATGACAAATCAAGGGGCGGGGTAGGAATTTTATTGTGTTTGAATCCACACGAACACGTGATCCCGTTGTCAAACCCTAAAATTTCACCTTTGTTCGAGATTTTCTGTGGTCCAAAAATCGGACGACTGGTCCACACCCCTTTCACATGTTACTAGTCCGGCTTCGCCACATAATAGTCTCTCCCTTCGTTGGGTTACCCGCATAATAGCCTCTCACATGTTACCGTCCATAGTTGAAAATTTGAAGGAATGTTCGACTCCAACAGAGCTAGAAAGTGTATGTGCCTCAATGATCAGGACCAATGCCATCCAAGACTCTTTCTTTACGAACCAACTCATCCCCGCCTTTTCAACATTGTCCCGCCTAGATTATGCAGTTTTAGCCTTCAGCCACATGGAAAATCTGAACGTTTTTGTCTTCAATGCGATGATCAGAGGCTTTGTTCATTCCGACCACCCATTTTAGGCTTTGAATTGTTACATTAATATCATGGTTGTGCCTAGCAGTTACACGTTTTCGCTGTTGATCAAGGACTGCACCTCTCAACCCTGCACCTCTTCGTCTACGCCATGTCAACTGTTGTTTCGGCTTGTGCCCATGTCGGAGCTCTTGACTTCGGATTGGGAAAAGAGAGGCATCTTTACGCAATGGAGAACGGATTTGATCTCGATGTTTATATTGGATCCGCACTGATTGACATGTAAGCTAATTGTGGCACATTGGAGAGGCCTCTTTTGGTTTTCTTAATATTGCGGGATAAGAACCTTTTCTGCTGGAATGCAGCAATGGAAGTGCTCGGAGTTCACGGATATGCAAATGAAGCAACAGCAATGGTCTGCAAGATGGAGAGAGAGAAGATCAAGCCAAATGGGGTTACTTTTGAAAGTGTTTTAAGTGCCTGCACTCATGCAGGATTTGTAGAAGAAGGCCGCAAGAGATTTTCAAGCACGATCCTGGACTATTCCATCCGCCCCAAAGTTGAGCAATATGGATGCATGGTGGATCTGTTGAGCAAAGCCGGCCTGCTTGAAAATGCTCTAGGGTTGATAAGAAGCATGGAGTTTGAACCGAACTCTGGTATATGGGGTGCATTGTTAGGTGGCTGCGAGCTTCGTAAAAACTTGAAGATTGCTCAAGTTTGTGTCAAGGAATTGATGTTGTTGGAGCCAAATAATTGTGGGTGTTTCAACCTTTTGGTGAACATGTGTGTGGATGCAAAACGATGGGGAGAAGTTGCGGATATTCGAGCAACCATGAAGGAACTTGGAGTTGAAAAGGGATGTCCTGTGTCCAGTTGGATTGAAATGGAGAGGAAAGTTCATCAGCTTGCAGCGTCTGATGAATCTCATTCAGCTTCTGATGTAATTTACTTATTGCTGGTGGAATTATATGTGCAGCTGAAACTTGACGTTTATGTTCCTGAACTTGACTCTGAGTTATGGTGGTGCAGTTTTTAAAACGAAATTGACATCCACAGGAAAATATGGTAATTCAAATATGTAATACTCGGGTCCTTTTCATCTTTTTTTATTTCAATTTCAAATCTTTATTAAGTCACACATACACATTGCTAGAACATTAAACTTGTGTAGGAAATGAGCGTAAAATGCTCTTCCGGCAAACATTGCAGCTGGAATAACATGTTATTAACTTGGTAATTGGTGCATTGTATTGTGGGAGTTCCATTTTTCATAATTCCAAAAGTGATATTTGGAACAGAACGGCGTGTTTTCCTCTGCACGGTCACTAGGCTCAACTCAATGCAGTTGAAAATGAGGCAGGGCAGAGCCACCATTTTGTCCATTGACTCTGTAATACGCAGTATATTCTCCGTGAAGCGTATCTCTGTATTTGGGTGGATTGGTTTCAGACAGAAGCTCCTTGATTGGCTTGTAGGGGTTGAGTTTGTCCTTGGCACTAGGAACGAGAAAAGATGAAACTGATATTCGAGGCTTGACAAGCGGAGTGGCGAGTACTCTGTGCTCCACACTCTTGAACTTGTCATTAGTAACGAGCTGCAGATACATACAATCACATGAAATATTAGAGATCTGTATCTATTTCTTTGTCTTATAATATAATAGGGTATTGAAGAAAATGTTTAACAACAGATTATCATGCCTGCATAAAGTCACCGAGGTTTGCTACTAAAGTTCCATCCACTGGCGGCACATCGACCCATTGGTTTTTATGGAGAACTTGGAGGCCCCCAATCTTATCTTGCAGGAGTAAGGTGAGAAAGGAGGGGTCTGAGTGTTTGATTGTGCCAAGAGTCAAATCGGGCTCCGGGCAAACAGGGTAGTAGTGGCATGATAACGAGAAAGATTTCAAGCACCCATCTGCGCTAGGTGATCTGCGGTGAGCCCTAACGCTTCTGACAGTAGTTCAGATAGCACATCCTGCAGTTTAATCAAGTTTTTGACGTACTCACTCACTTCATTTCTGCAACACAGAAAGTGCTGAATTTGATAAAGGTCAAGTTTATAATATGTTACATGTATGTACATATATATGACTGATGAATAGGAAATGGCGCCTGTTTGGAATTGCTTCTCTAGAAAGCACCTCTGCCTATAAGCAATTCCTGAAGAAGCATATGGCAGGTGCTTCTCCAGAAAGCGCGCTTTAGGCTGTCAGAAAATGCTTTTAACAATTTTAGAAGCATTTCCAAACGGGGACAAAATATTCTTAGAGCTGCTGCGGAAACTGAAGTACCAGCAGACTTGAGGAAGTGCTTCAAAGTCCCAGTGATCATCTACGGCTTTGAAGGGCAAAGTGTCTCTCCGGACTGCTGCTGATTTCGCACGCGCTTTCAGATCTCCACTGCAATAATACTTCACATGCCGCATATAGTCACGTGAGTACAAGTAACAACTCCCTCTTGGCCTCGGGGGGCTGCCCGTGAAATTTTCTTATACCTTCCAGCATCTCCTCCATTACAGCAAGTGGAACGCCATGGTTAACTATCTGAAAGAAAACCCACGTTTCACACGCATCTTTAATAGCATTCATTAAAGCCTTTGAGACAAATGACCGGGATTCGAAGGTGAACGCCATTTTCTGGCTGAGAGTTCTTCGGGCTCTCCGGTGGGTGGAAGAAGATCCTGGGAATCTTGGTCACCCCAGAGTCCGCGAGCCCTTTGACGCCGATTTTCAGGTCATCGAACGCGTACAACTCCTTTTCGGCATTGTAATCCCGAGCTGCCATCTGAACTTAGTTTGCTGGTTAAAGGGTTGTGATGTCCTGTATTTTAAAGAAGCAAATTATTGGACTAAATCATTGGCAAAAATTCATATATAAAATGGAGGGAGGGTCTCCCTATGTAGAATAATACTAATTAAACCGTTTTGCTCTTTGCAAATGGCATTTTACCGTAGTGGGGGAAAGCAAAAGTGCTTATGTATCCTAGTGCGGGTCCGATTCCCCCTCCCTTATGAGAAATTTTTGGGAGTGATAAAAACATATACCTCAGCAAGGCAAGTGGTGTTCCCAACCTATTAAATTTTGACAGTTAGATTTTATCATTTGCTCACTTAATCACACTTGGAGAAGTTGAAATTCAAAAACAAAAGGATGTCCTTTTAACTCTGTTATATCTTCCAACTTCCGTTATACTACCATTTTTCGCCACTATTCCACTAATTAATCACACCTTTTCCTTCCACCCAATTGAAAAGCTCTTGCGCCTTTTCCTTCGCTTAGGCACATTTTGGAGAAGTCTCAAACAATTGAAAGCTTTTTCACACTTTGCTTGTCGTCGGACGATCACACAAGGCTACTGCCAATTTTTTTTGTTTTTCCAAATTTTGGATGGAAACTTAGCCTCATCACCATAGGTAGGCCTGGCAAACGGGTCGTGTCTGTCGTGTTCGTGTCGTTTTCGTGTAACACCTGTTATCTTAACGGGTCGTGTCGTATCACACATGTTATCTTAACAGGTCCTTAACAGGTCGGGTCACTTTACCCGACGGGTAAAGTGACCCGACCCATTATGACCCGTTAAGAAAAATATATTTTTTTCTTAAATTTGCACATACCACACTTTGCCACATAAATATTACTTCAAAACATTCAAACACATAATTTAATATACATATATATATATATATATATTTTAGTTTTTAGGGGTATAAAATTGTTAAATTAATATATATAATTATTATAGTTTATTCATACTTTCATTAAGTATAACATAAGATTTTGTGCTATCCACTAGCGTAATTTTTTAAATTGAAGATCGAATTCATTCATTGTATTCATATAAGGTCAAGGAGTGTAGCCGTAAAAAATCATCAAAATCGGAGTTAAAATAACCGTTAAATCGTGATTTTCGTTTTATAACCGTCGAAAAGTTTTGTCTCTTTACTTAATCTCTGAATGTTTATTTTTTACAATTTTTGGCGTATGCGATCTTGAAGTATATACAAACATATTTGACGGTTGGATCATTGAAACTAGTTTCGTAGAATACGTATCTCATCAAAACAATAAATTCACTAACACTTAAGAGTTTATTCATACTTTCATTAAGTATAACATAAGATTTTGTGGTATCCACCAGTGTAAATATTTTAAATTGAAGATCGAATTTATTCATTGTATTCATATGGGGTTAAGGAGTGTAGTTGTAAAAAATCATCAAAATCGGAGTTAAAACAACCGTTAAATCATGATTTTTGTTTTTATAACCGTCGAAAGGTTTTGTCCTATTACTTGATCTTTATATGTTTGTTTTTTGCAATTTTTGGCATATGCGATCTCGAAGTATATAAAAACATGTTTGACGGTTGGATCGTTGAAACTAGTTTCATAGAATGCTTATCCCATCAAAACAATTCACTAACGCTTAAGAGTTTATTCATACTTTCATTAAGTATAACATAAGATTTTGTAGTATCCACTAGTGTAAATATTTTAAATTGAAGATCGAATTCTTTCATTGTATTCATATAGGGTCAAGGACTATAGCTGTAAAAAAATCATCAAAATCGGAGTTAAAATAACCGTTAAATAGTGATTTTTCGTTTTGTAACCGTCGAAAAGTTTTGTTCAGTTACTTAATCTCTGAATATTTATTTTTTACAATTTTTGGCGTATGCGATCTCGAAGTATATACAAACATGTTTGACGGTTGGATCGTTGAAACTAGTTTCGTAAAATGCGTATCCCATCAAAACAATAGATTCACTAACGCTTAAAAGTTTATTCATATTTTCATTAAGTATAACATAAAATCCACTAGTGTAAATATTTTAAATTGAAGATCAAATTCATTCATTGTATTCATATAGGGTCAAGGAGAGTAGCTGTAAAAAATCATAAAAATCGGAGTTAAAATAACCGTTAAATCATGATTTTTAGTTTTATAACCGTCGAAAAGTTTTGTTCGGTTACTTGATATCTGAATGTTTGTTTTTGTGATTTTTTAATGATGCGATCTCGAAGCATATACAAATAAGTTTGATAGTTTGATCGTTGAAATTAGTTTCGTATAATTCGTATCGCATCAAGTTCAATGGTATATATATATTTATTAAGTAGATTTAAATCTATTTATTTTGTACGTATAATTATTATAGTTTTTAGGGGTATAAAATTTAATTTAAAATTATATATATAATTGTTTTAGTTAATATTTTGGGGGTATAATTATTATAATTAATTTAATATATATATAATTATAGTATTTTTTAGGGTTATAAAATTATTAAATTAATATTCTGCTTATCGTATATCGTGTTATCCATGTGTATACCCGAATCAACCCGTTATCTTAACAGGTGCTTATCGGTTTACCCGATAACAACCCGATTCGTTATCGTGTCGACCCGAACACCTGTTAATTTCATGTCGTGTCGTGTCGGATTATCGAGTCGTATCATGAATTGACATGCCTAACCATAGGGCTGCCAATCTGAAGTTCATCTTCTTCCTCATCCTTATCGTATGGAGGAGAGAAAAAGAAAGGAAAATTGCTTTGCTGGAAAAGGGAAAAAAAGAAGGGAAAAAAAGAAAGGGAAAAATAGCCCTTCCATCTCATCTGCTGAATCACAGTGCTCCCGCAACCCACAACCCCAAGGACCGGTGGTGCCATGGCGAAAGCAAAGCTTGACCCATCAGAACAATTTTCGTCAGGAAAACCAAAGCTCGAGGCTTTTCACAATTTCATATTCTTCTTCGCTCCTTAACCCATGGAAGCCTTTGTACCTTGATTACTTTAGTTTTAGGTTTTGGGGTTTTCAATTTCCTTGTCTAGATGTAGAATTTGGGTTTTAATTGAAAATTTCAGTTGTTTTTTATTATCCCTATATGGAGGAGCCGTGCAATATATAGATTCCATTGATGAAGTAATTTCTCTTCCGGATGATTTGAAAAGTTTTTTTTTTTGTTAAAATGTTTTGTTTGGGAGTTGTCATTATCTTGGTCTTTAATTGAGTTTGTGCGAGGTAATGGAGTTCTTAAGCATATATAAATTTGGTTCAAAGAAAACATTGGTTGCTTGCTAAATGATATATGCTATAGAGCTGCAGGTTATATAAATTTGGTCTAAATTTCAGTTGCAAAATTAAAGGAAAAAGAAAAAAACTAGTGCACTGTTGGTATTTGGATAAACATCTCAATCACATTTTTAATCCAAACTTCCTTGTACCATCACATTTTAATCCAAAATCAAATTTAACCATTTTCAAGTCACATGTATTCTAATGTCAAATTCCAAACTTCCAATCTACATATTCTAATGTCAAATTATGGAGCTTCAGATTTATGACTACATTATGACATAGTACAACAAGAAAACATTCTCTCATGAACTTGATGCTTGTCAAAGCCACTGGAATCTTGATGTGAAGTCTAAAATAATCAGAATTAGGAGTTACAAGCATCTTAATGTTCCTCAAAGCCACAAGTAAAGGCACCCTGCATTACATATAATTTAACTTCAACAATGAATGTAATCAGATACCTAATTCAAAGCAAAGGGTAGAAGGGAAAACACAATACCTGATTCAAATGTGTCATACAATTTTGTCTTTGAAGCGTACTGGTGAAGGTAAAGTTTGGTGGGGTTTACGATAGGCGGAGTTTTTTTCTCGAGCATTGCTTTCAATATTTTCTTTATTGCTTTCGACATCAATGACTGCATTATTCATTGAGAAATCATTTTTACTATACTATAAACCAAAAATTTCATAGAACATCGACCAACAATAATCAAATTTTATAAAAAATAATATCATGGCCAAGAGCAAAAAAGCAGTGTCCTATAATCATGCAAAATGTTTAAGAGTTCACAGATACAACTTATTAAAAGGAAAATCAAATACCTTGGTCTGATTTTGAGTCTCCATCCATAATACCTTGGTCTAAATTTGAATCTTCATCCATAATTTGAGGGAAGAAAATGGCAATAGCTCTGTTCCGATGAGGCTAACGGCAAAGAAGTGTGAGAAAACAACTTCAACTTTTAATGTTTTTACTTTAAGAAACAAAGAAAATGAGGGAATTCTTTTTATTTTTCAAAGAAAGAAAAGAGGGACTTACTTGAGTCTGTGCAACTTCCCTCAATTTTCGAGATATGGACAACGGTATAACGGAGAATGTAATAGAATTAAAAGGGCATCCTTTTGTTTTTGACTTTTTAGCTTCTTCAGGTATAATTAAGTGAGCAAATGACAAAATCTAGCTGTCAAAATTTAATCGGTTGGGAACATCACCTGCCTTGCTGAGGTGTGTGTTCCCATCACCCCCAAAAAAATTTCCTCCTTACCATTTAACAATTTAACACACTAAACGAACCTGTTAAAAAGAAAACAGCTTGCCTCTTTCTATATTCCTTATCCAAACAAAGCATCTACTTACTGGCTAATCTGCAAATCCTTAACAAATATTTACTCCTTATTTTATTTTAATTTTTATTTGAAATTCAAAATTAAAACTTGATTTTGTGACCAATCGATTCTCAATCGTGGCAAGACCACGTAAGAGTAGTGGTGGATCGAGTTTGACTGGCCCTGGCCCTTAAAATTATCAACTTGGTAGAAGCAGCTTGAGAATCATGGCTTTTAATTTTGTTGGCTAGTATCATGGGATTTGATTGTGTTAATCTCCATCACTCTCTTTCAAGATCGAGAGTAAGCGTCATGAAATCCCAACTTGCTCTTGAAAGAACTAAAATTATCTCTTTCCAAAGACTTCGTAAAAATGTCCACTAATTAATTGTAATCGTAAAGGAAATTAATAAGGACCAATTAGTCTAGCTTGTAATTTCTCGAGCAATGTGATTGATGAATCCATAATATACTATATATTTTACCTTAATCTTAGTATTAGTTTATTGGTTATTTTGGCAGAAATTTGATACCTTGTTATGTAATTTCAATGTAGGACATTCAACTTCCTCTAGAGTGAAAAGTAGCCAAATGGATGAATTTTGGAGTGATTCCAATTGGAAGATGTTCGTAAGTCTGTTGACTTGATCGTATCAAAGTTTCATACTTTTATACCTAGTGGTTTATTTATGGTGAAGAAATAAAGGAGCAGCATGCAGTGCTGTCAAACTGACGTTTTGGGCTTCTTTGGGCTTTTTGGCGTCCAAGATGATGTCTTTTGGGTTCTAGACCTTCTGCAATTATGTTCGGAACATCTCAAGCTTCAATTCTAGCTGTTTTGGGCCTGTTTTAGAGCCCTCAAGATCCAGAAACATGGCTGTTTTGAGGCTGTGCAGATTTTGGGCGAATTTATATAGTCAATTTAGGATTATGTTTCCTAATTTATTTTAATTTATTTGATTTCCTACTATTATTCTAAGACCTTTTCTAAGTAGGGTTTTATTTTCTGGTAGTATAAATAATGATTTTTAGCCATTAGGGAGAGAAGACAGGGGGAGAGGTCACGCACGCACACTTTAGAGAGTTTTGAAGTTTATTTTCAAGGTGTTTTCTATCTTTGTTTTTAATAATATTTTGTTTATGATTGTTAATAACTAATCTCCGTTTGCTAGGGCGAGACCATGAGCCTTAGCAAGAAGGGAAATTTTATTTGAACCCATATAACCTCTCTCTACACCCAACTTAAACTTTAAATATGAATTGTCTTTTTTACCCCATTGCATAATTACCACCAAGTACAAGATGAAATTAATAATAAATCTAAAATTTATCAATAAACTCACACCCATCACACAATCCTTATCCTAGGCACATGAGTTTGATTCACACTCCATGTTTTGAGAAATATTTACTATCCGAAAAGAGGAAAAAACGAGGTCTTTGTCTAAAGAAATGCCTTGAGAAAAGATGGATGTATAGAATTCTAAGACGCTAAGGGTATTCATGACGGCTAAACCCTAAGACGCTCTCATAAATAAAGGTATTGTCCGCACCCCTCTCCACCAACATACCCAACAAACTTGGAATTGCAATGGTTGCCTATATTCCTGTATCAAGACCAAAAGAACAGCTGAAGAACTGAAGGGAAAGGTACCAAAAGAATAGATGAAGAATTGAAGGGAAAGGTAAGTAGCAACATAGACTTTTTTTTATGTCATTCGACGTAAGCTGGTTACCAGCAAATGCAGATAACTTTAGTTCGATCTCAACAGTCGAGCTGTTATGAACTCTATCCCATAACACATATTTTGTGGTGAAAGATAACAAATTTAATGCAGTAAGAATTGACTTATTCAATCTCCCTTCCCAAGCTCATATTCACAAGGGAGTTGGACAAACTCGTGATACATTTTGCAAGAACTCTCATTTTTTTCAGTCTGAGAGCCGCAATGCATGATGCAAGATTTAAAGTCCTCAAGGTAGCTGTGGTGGCATCTTGTGATTGTAGAAAGTTCTTGATGTGTGCTCAAGAATCATATCGACGATTCCAAAGTGATGGAGAAAGCATTTGTCAAAGTTTGGGGATAGGCTGACATAATCAATTTTTTTTTTTCTTGAAATAGTTCTGTTTTCATTTTAATGAAATTGTTCACTCTTGGCATGAAATTTCATGTACTTTCTAGTTTTGTTCTTTTAATCTATTTGGCAGATGAATCTTTGTCGGCAATTACATATTGTTAGCTTGCTAAGTTTAAAAGTTTAATGAATTTATGTGGTTTTTAATTTATAATTTTTTTTTTGAATGGGTGTAAAGATAAATGTAAACCTGTTGAACTAAGCTTGTGGGGGTGGTTTAGGTAGTAAATTTGGGTTTAAAGAGATATTAACAATTTCATTAAAAATAATATGGGTGTAAAGAGTAAGTTGGGTGTAGAAAGAGGTTATATGGGTTCAAATAAAATTACCCTAGCAAGAATATGTAGTTTCTTTTCAATTTGCTTATGATATTATGCTTGCATGTTTGAATTATTAATCACCGGTTTAAACTATCCAATTGTCTTAATGCTTAGCTACCATTAGGATCTTTAGAAAAGTAAATTGATGCAATTTTGGTCGGAGGTCGGTCCCTGAAATTGACGAAGGCTTCTTGTGGTTAATATGTGCAAGTTCACTTAAGATGAATACCACATCTTAAGGGTTGTATGGTTTTTCAAAAGGTTTCACAAAACTTAATAAATCATGCATGTTTAGATTTGATCTGTGTTGATGCACAAAACTGAAGGTCTTGGAACAACGTAAATCCGACCATGAATCTGCAAGAAAGTAAAGAACACAAGATGTATCGTGGTTCACCCCAATGTTTGGGCTACGTCCACACTGATGTTGATATTGTTTCACTCTGAATGGTGAATATACAAGAAGGCTAGAGGCAGTGTGCTCTCTAGCCTATTTTCTGTGTGCTCTCTTCCCATGGCCTCAAACTTGACCTCCCCTAATGAGGAGAGTGAGGAGTCCTTTTATAAAATAAGGGCTCCTCACTTATTACATATTTGCCCCTTAATTTATTACATAATTACATTTGAGTCCCCCAAGTATTTATACGAGGTCTAAATACGGAGGCCCTAAGTATGGTACAAACAGTAGTCCCCCAAGTCTTCAGTCAAGAGAGTCTTTTGGCTGGAGACTTGAAATTCAGTCCATGTGGGGGCCGAAGTAACTAGATGTTGTCTAGAACTAATACTCGATATGCGTGGTTGCTTAGCACGCGGCGATGCTCTCTAATGATGGTGAGGGAGTCCCTTTTATAGAATAAGGGCTCGCTCCTCAATACATAAGTGATGGGCTAACAGCGATGCTTGCGACGAGGTGGTTGCTCAGCTGGCAGCGATGCTCTCTAATGATGGTGAGAGAGTCCCTTTTATAAAATAAGGGCTCGTTCCTCAATACATAAGTGATGGGCTAGAGTTGATGCTCGCGGCGAGGCGGTTGCTCAGTAGGCAGCGATGATCTTTAATGATGATGAGGAAGTCCCTGTTATAGAATAAGGGCTCGCTCCTCAATACATAAGTGATGGGTTAAGCGTCTCTCTCTAATGAAGATGAGGGAGTCCTTTTTATAAAATAAGGGTTCGCTTCTCAAAATGGCGCTCTCTAATGAAAGTGAGGGAGTCCCTTTTATAGAATAAAGGTTCGCTCCTCTGTACATAAATAATGGGCTAAGTCCCCCAAATATTTTTCATGAGGCCCAGTTGCGGAAGCCCAATATATGGTACATAGTGTAGTCCCTTAAGTCTTCAGTCAATAGAGTATGTTGGCTGAAGACTTCAAATCCAATCCATGTATGGGCCGAAGTGGCAGTTGATCGAATGCGGTCTTTGTATACCATGCACTGAAGCTTTGTAGGTGAAGCTTTGAAGCTGGAGCTTTTGTAAGTGAAGCTTTGAATCTGGAGCTTTTGTAAATGAAGTTTTGAAGTCGGAGTTTTTGTAAATGAAGCTTTCAAAGCTAAAGCTTTGTAAATGAAGCTTTCGAAGCTGATTGACATGAGTGATGCTCATGAATGTTTATGTTGATTGACATGAGTGATGCTCATGGATGTTGACATGAGTGATGCTCGTGAATGTTGTGAAGAGGGATGCTCATAAATGTTTATGTATGATTGACATGAGTGATACTCATGAATGTTTATGTATGATTGACATGAGTGATGCTCATGTATGATTTTTTGGAGTACTGGACGTACTTTTGATCACCTGGTTAGTGATAATAACGGCAGGCTGCCGAATAATTTTAGAGTATGATTTTTTGGAGTACTGGACGTACTTTTGATCACCTGGTTGGTGATAATAGCGGCAGGCTGTCGAATAATTTTTGAGTATTGGACGTACTTTTGATCACCTGGTTGGTGATAATAGAGGGTGAACTTTAAGTGGAAGGATGGAGGTTGGAGTTTGAAGCCCACATAACATTCCAGCCCACTATTATGGGTTTGCCGACATTTTTTTTAATTTTTTAATTTTTTTATTACCCTCTGGTGGGGTTATACAGATGTCTCCAAAAGATAAGAGAAATAAATCACATGGTCAAGGTTTGGTCAGCAGGCATGGTCTCTCATACTTTGATGCTTTTGCATGTTCTCCGGGTGGGTTTTTCAAAATGGGAACATGCATGATGAAAATGTGGGCATCTTCTTTGGTGGTCAACAAAAGCAAAAGTACAATCCTGGCTTTTTCCTTTCTGTATTCGTTTTCTTCCCTTTTTCCTTTTCTTTTGTGGGAGTGGTTGAGCTGTTTGAGGGCCTTTCTTTTTCTTTTGTTGGATAAGTGCGACAACCTGGAGAATAAATGCATGGTTGAGAATGGGCAGGAGGAGGACGTCGGAGTCGGGTAAGGTCAGCTGGGTCAGGAGGAAGAGCATGAGCAGTAGGCTTGGAAGCAGGCTCATTGCTCGCAGCCCTCACTTCATTTGGAACTGGCGCAGCTTGAGCATTATTGGCAGCCGATTTCGGAGCCTCTCCACTCCTAAAAAGATAGTTCAAAGAACTCTGACCCCCACCGCTCCCAAATACGGAGGCCCGTGGAAATGAGGACGTTAATCCAAGCATGTTTGTTGTCCCAACCAAACTCATTAATCGTATCACCTGCTCGCAACACCACCTCGTTCTTCACTATATATTTTCTGTATACACGCCTCTTCGATGCCTTGTGCAGCCACACTGCTCCCCACAGTAACTCATGCTGGAAGCCGTTCACGTCGCAGTAAAAAGGGCACACGACATGGTGCAGGCTGACGCTGTACGCACCCCGGTGCCTGTCAGCAAACTCGAACACCCTAACGGCTCGATTGAGGAGGAATCTAAAGTAAGCTGGGTCAAGTGATCTGAACACGATAGAAGCAACGGCGAGAGCAGTGGCTGTTTCGCCTGCCACGTCAGACCCCGGATGGTTCTTATCGATCTTGTACACGGTGCGTGACGTGCCCATATCCTCCGGCCGCTCCTAGCAATTGTGGTCTGAGTACGGGTCGTCGACCTGGACAAAAACGACGTCGGGCACCGCCGTCACCTTGAGGAAGTAGTTGGAGCCCCATTTCACAGCCCGAACCTCATTCTTCAGCTCCGGACCCATAGTTCTCCCAAAATCGATGACGTTCCACGCCAGCAACGTCGTCGTGAATGCCATTGGAAATCTGAACTTTACGTTGTCCCCAGCGTCTTAGTAGCCGCCCGATAAGTCCACTCTAACGGCGGACCCGTCGTGCAATGTGGAGTTGTGGCGCCATTTTAGGCGTTGATCTAGGGGGAGCTTGCCAGAGTGTTGGCCTACGAAGAAAATGATGCTCTTGCGGAGAGCGTCGTGGTAGTCGTGGGTGGCGGCGCTGCTTGAATGGAAAAGGAGAGAAATGAGGAAGAAGGCTACGAAAGGGGCGCGAAATGCGGAAACATTCCCAGGGAGGCAGAGGAGGTTTCGCACCATTTTTGTTGGTGGTGGAGGGGAGCGGAGCCAGAGAGACCTTTAGAGGCTAAGTTGATGGAGATGACTCTCTTTGAAGTGTCGCAGTTGACACCGTCCTAGCTGTAGTAGGCGATGCTTGTTGACCAGCCTTTGGGTGCGGGGCTGAGGCCTGCTGCGAGATTTGACATGACGTCGGAGTCATCAGCGGCGGTAGGGGTGGTGCCGACCAGGAAAAGGAGAGAGAGAGCAAGAATGAGAACTTGTAGGATTTTCTGCTTACCCATTTCTAGGTTTCTGGAGAGAGAGAGAGAGAGAGAGAGAGAAAGAGATGATCCAGGGCTTGACGTTAGGTTGAGGTGGCTTGGTGGCGTCTCATGTGCATCTGCAGATTTTGGTCTCTCTGAAATCCCTGGTTGCAGATCGAGTAAGATCTCGAGTTGTGCAGATTCACGGGGGATATTGTGGTGAGGTTTCACGGTGGTGAGATGAAAAAATGAAAGAGAACCGACATAGCTTTTCGTGTCGATTCCCACAGACGGCGCTAAATGTTGATACACAAAACCGGAGGTCTTGGAACAACGTAAATCCGACCGTGAATCTGCAAGAAAGTAAAGAACACAAGATTTATCGTGGTTCATCCCAATGTTTGGGCTACGTCCACACTAATATTGATATTGTTTCACTCTGAATGGTGAATATACAAGAAGGCTAGAGGCAGTGTGCTCTCTAGCCTATTTTTTGTGTGCTTTCTTCCCATGGCCTCAAACTTGATCTCCCCTAATGAGGAGAGTGAGAAGTCCTTTTATAGAATAAGGGCTCCTCACTTATTACATATTTCCCCTTCATTTATTACATAATTACATTTGAGTCCCCCAAGTATTTATACGAGGTCTAAATACGGAGGCCCTAAGTATGGTACAAACAATCTAAATACCACATACGGGTTGCATGTTTGATATACGCTCTATGTTGGGGGTCCAAGTAGGCATATTTTAAGAAAACCTAACCTTTAAAATATGCATGTGTAATTCATAAGTAATTGGAAGAACTACGTAGGATTGTTAAGGTGACAGTAGAACCCTAGGCTTTTACAATTTAATTTTCAAAAACCGTTTTCTTTTAGCTTATTTTATTTTGTCATTTTATTTAATATTTTCTATTAAATTCGTTTTTATTATTTTAAATAAAAAAAATCAACTTTTTCCAAAACTTTGTTTTAAGTAATTAATTAAGATTTGATTTGATACAAATTATTCATTCAATCCCTATGGAGAAGGACCTTACTAGAGCAATCTATACTACAATTACCTTGTACTCTTGCAAGTATTTTAAGTGTTTTTATCCCTACTTTTAGAGGTGGTAAAATCCCTACCAAGAAATTGGCGCCGTTGCCGGGGATTGTTTTAAATAATTTGTGTCTATCAACTCTTAGTTAATTATTATTGTATATATCTTTTTATTTAATTGCTGATTTTGTTTTTGTAGGTTACAATTTGTTTCTTTTTTAATAGTGCAACAATGGAATTTGCACTTCCCCCTGAATTCAATCTAACACTAGGTGGACCACCTATTTTGGTTTCATTAGCAGAAACAGGTTATTATGGATTTAAGCCTATAGTTTGTGCTCTTTGCAATTCAAATACCCATGATATTTTGCATTGTCCTGAGAGAGAATATTTTCAAACATATGTTTAGACGCATATTAATATGAGAAATGACTCAAAAAGGTATTGGAACAATCCCTATTCAGAATCCTACAATCCAAAGTTGAAAGAGCATCTTGAGCAGCTTAATGTACCACATAAGCTCTCGGTAGAGGACAAATTGTCTAAATTGTTGGAATCAATTGAATTGTACATTGAAAGAAGTAATGGAGGATTTCAGATTATTAATGTTTCGATAAAAAATCTGGAGCAGCAAGTTGGGCAACTGATCAATCAATGGACAGGAAGGGAGAAAGCCGATTTTCCAAGTCAGCATGAAACTAAACCTCAAGGTTCATACAAGTTTTTAGGAACTTTCATTAGGATGTGTAAAGAGTTATAATAACATTCTGGAAGACGATGAAATTTTAGAGCCACCTACCAGTGACTCATGCCAAAAGAAAGAAACAACCCCTGATGACCTTGAAATTTCTCCAGAACCTCTTTTAACCCAAGTCTATATGCCACACATACCCAATCCCGAGACTGCAATGCAACCCACTGAGCTACATGAATGTATTGAAACTGACGAGTTGGACATGGCATTTCACAACAAATCAGAATCTGGAAAATCACATGGTTGGCACTTGGAGACTGTAACCTTGGATACATGACAAGTAGCTACTGATGCAAATGTTTTAGCTGCTTTCACAGACACTGCACCTGCACAGCCCATTAAACCCAAGGAAATTCATGAAAAATCCTACAAGCAGGCTAAATTCTACATGGGAATGAAGAAGAAGCTTAATGTCAACCCAATTCTTCGTCATGAAATTCGTCTAGTGCAATAATTGTGGGTATTAAATACCAGATTTAAGTCAATTTAAGGGAGACACAAGCCTCACTAAAAGGGAACTTATTTGATTTCAAAGACACATTCTCACAAAAAGGTGGACAAGAAAAATTCAACCAATGAATTCAAATACACAGTTCAAGTCAGTCCTTACCTTCTAACACTCTATGATACTGATAAGGAGTGGTTAATTCTGAAGGAACAAGTGACGTAATCATTAGGCTCATTCCCATTCGTCTAGTTATAAACGTTAGTTACAACGCTAATTGGGAGGCAACCCAATTTTTCTAAACTCTTATTTTTTATTTTCATTCATTTTATTTTCTACCTTTTATTTTTTATCACAAAGTATTAAAAATTAATAATAAAAAAAATAAAAAATAAAAATTCAGAAAATTGAAAAACACAAAAACAATAATTGTTAATCATTATTTTATTTTGGGATTTATTCTAACTAGATTTTTAATCTGTGTTTTTGCAAGTTACATTTGGATTTAAAGGGCCCTAAATATCCATTAAGCACGCAAAATTCAACTGAGTCATGCATTCAGCAACATTCATTCATCCATATTCATCAGACCTTAATGGATGAAAATCAGTTCTGCAATACTCAAGTGGATGGCACACCAATTCTATGTGATAACACTTTTGCCATTGCAATGGCAAAGAATCCAGTTCTCCACCAGAAAACTAGACACATCAGTCAAAAGTTTCATTTCATCAGAGAAGCCATTCAAGCAAAGAAAATCGAACTGATTTATTACAAAATAGAAGATCAGATTGATGATATCCTAACTAAAGCTCTGCCAAAGGATCGATTTGCTTGTCTAAGAGGATTGCTTGGTGTGAAATCAGCTAAAGGGTTAGAAGGAAGTGTTGATGTGTAACCCTTTAGCTGATATCTTAGAGGCAAAGTCACAAGTTTTGAATTTCTTTTTATATGTTTATTTTCTGATGTAATCTGAGCCATTGGATCATAGTCCAAGTGGTCTCTTCTCTATCCTACGATTTAAGTGATAGATTATGACAAGTGTAATCACCTCATAAGGTGATAAAATCAAAGGCTAGGATTTAATCTTGGTGTAAAGTTGTTAGAGAAAAATCTCACTTCTCTCACTCCTCTAACAGTTATATTTGGTTAGCGAAGTGTGAAATACAATAAGAACCTTCATCACTCTCGCATCACCATAGCTGCATTTTCTCTGCAATTTTCCTTCTTCCCAAACACTTAAAACCTTCATAAAACTAAATACCAAAAGCTATGAACTCTAACATGGCCTCAGAGCCAGGTTCGATTGCCTAAATTGGGCATGAATCTATGAAACGAAAACTGGAATCGATTCGAGCTGTGATTGAGCTCATTCAACGATCGAGGTGGTGTGATTTCTTAAATCCAATGTCTGATATGGCAAGATCGAGCACCATTGCGCTTCGCACGCCAGTTTTCAAAAGAGAAAATTATGAGTTCTGGAGTATTCGAATGAAACCCATTCTGAAATCTCATGGTTTGTGGGATCTTGTTGAAAATAGGTTTAATGCTTCAGATCCAAAGAAGGAGAAGACGAAGATAGAAGATGCAAATACGAAGGAATGGATTGCTGAAATGGAGACGCCTACGATGATTGAAATCTTGATGAATGATGCTCGCGCACTTGGGTTGATCCAAGGTGCAGTCTCAGATCAAATCTTCCCCATAATTGTGAACAAGGAAACCTCAAAGGGTGCTTGGGACATTCTGAAGCAAGAGTTCAGAGGAGATAAGCAAGTAAGGAGCGTAAAATTGCAAGGTTTGTGTCGAGAATTTGAATACACTCGTATGAAAGATAATGAATCCTTATTTGTATATCTTGTTAGATTGTTTGATATAATGAATCAAATGAAGAGCTATGGTGAGAATCTTTCTTGGGAGAGAGTTGTGCAGAAATTGTTGATTAGTTTGCCTAGATCATATGCCCTATTTGCTCAATGATTGAACACGTTAAGGACCTTGGAACTCTTGAGGTTCAAGAGGTAGTTGTTTTTCTGAAAAGCTTTGAGCTCAGATTGGATAGACATGCTGAAAACTCCACAGAGAAGGCTTTTACAAGTCTAAATGTTGGAGGTAAAAATCCTAAGGGTGGAGGTTATTCTAGAAATCAAAAATTTCACAAGAACTGGAAATCCAAAGGAAAGAAATGGGATAATAAGCCTAATTTTACTCCCAAACCAAATGTCCCTCATGATGGAAACAAAAAAGCTTGTAAACATTGTGATAAACTGCATTATGGCAAGTGTTGGTTTGAAGGGAAGCCTAAATGCACAAGCTATGGGAAGTTTGGGCATGTGCTCAAAGATTGCAATGGAAATAAGGGTGTACATAAGGTGAACTATGCAAATCAGATAGAAGAAACTGGTTCTTTGTTTTATGGTACATTGATAGTGGTTGTAGTAACCACATGACAGGTGATGAAAGGTTGCTAGTTAATATTCAAAGAAATCTAACTTCCAAAGTGAAGATGGGAACTGGAGAAATTGTTCAGGTGGCAGGAAAGGGAACTTTAGTGATAGAGACCAAATTAAGGAGGAAGTATATTCAAGAAGTGATGCTTGTTCTAGGACTTGAAAAGAATCTTTTTAGTGTTGGACAAATGATGGAGCATGGGTATTATCTGGTGTTTGGAGGAAAAGTAATGAATATCTATGATGGTTGGTCACTGGACAATCTTGTGGTTAGAGTGCAGATGACAAACAATAAGTGTTTCCCTCTTACAATGATGCCTGCAAATCAGTTAGCCTTGAAAGTAAGAGTAACACACCGTTTGCATATATAGCATAAGAGATTGGGGCATCTAAATGACAAGAGCACCAAATTGCTTGAAGACCAAGAAATGGTTTATGGATTGCCTCATTTGGAGAAGACTTCTGTTGTGTGTGAAGGCTACACGCTAGGAAAACAACACAAAGATTCTTTTCCATTAGAATCTTTGGAAAGCTAAACTCTCATTAGAGTTGGTCCACACATACATCTGTGGACCAATGCAAACTAAATCTATCTCTGGAAATAGATATTTTCTGTTGTTCATAGATGATTGTACCAGAATTACATGGGTGTACTTTCTCAAGAACAAATCAAGTGCGTTTGAATGTTTCAAAAAGTTCAAAGCTATGACTGAGCTGCAGTGTGGATATAAGGTGAAACGTCTAAGAAGTGATAGAGGTGGAAAGTTTTTCTCAAATGAATTTAACAAGTACTACAATGAGCTTAGAATTCAAAGATAGTTAAATATGGCATACTCTCCTCAACATAATGGAGTGGCTGAAAGGAAGAACAGAACTATGGTGGAAATGGCAAAGTCCATGCTGCATGAAAAGGGTTTTCCTTATAAGTTTTGGGTAAAGGCTATGAACACTGCAGTCTACATACTTAATAGATGTCCTTCTAAGTCTCTTAAGAAAATAACTCAATTTGAAGCATACACTAGCAAAAAACCAGGCATTGTACACTTGAAAGTCTTTGGATCACTATGTTATGTGCACATCCATTCAACACTAAGGCATAAGCTTGAAGAAAACAATCACAAATGCATTTGTGTGGGTTATGGACTCTATGAAAAAGGGTATAGGTTATTTTATCCAAGTTCCAGAAAGATCATCTTGTCCAGAAATGTGATATTTGATGAAAATGCCTCATGGAAGTGAGAGAACACTGATAGAAGTAAAATGAGAGTTTCTATGATTGCTGATAATCAAATGGCAGACTGTAGTGAAAGACATAAGAAGTTTGAAGTCTGTGAACCAAGTCAATCCAGGGATACATCAACTCAAGTAGATGAAGTTATTACACCACTGAATGAGGATGTCTTTGAAAGTTCTCAAGCAATCGATCACACACCACATAAATGGACAAGCATAAATGAGATTATGGCATAGTGTAACATGTGCAGAGTGGAACCAGAAAGCTATGAAGAAGCTGTTCTAGATGAGTCATGGAAGAATGCAATGAAATTTGAGTTAGAAATGATTGAGAAAAACAACACATGGGAACTAGTTGATAGACCATTTGATAAGCCAATCATTGGTGTTAAGTGGGTCTATAAAACCAAGTTGAATCTTGATGGATCTATGTTAAAGAACAAAGCTAGACTGGTGGTAAAAGGCTACTCCCAAAAGCCTGGAATAGACTACAATGAGACATTTGCCCTAGTGGCAAGGTTGGACACAATTATACTAGTTAGATGTAAAATCTTTTTTTTTTTTTAATGAAGTCTTGAAGGAAAAGGTTTATGTTAAGCAACCACAAGGGTTAGTGAAGAAGAGTGAGGAAACCAAGGTGTATAAGTTGAACAAGGCTTTGTATGGCCTGAAGCAAGCTCTAAAAGCCTGGTATGATGAGATAGACTCCTATTTCAGCAAGGCAGGTTACAAGAAGAGTTCTAGTGAAGCGACACTCTATGTCAAGACTAGTGAAACTTCAGGTATCATTATTGTTTCACTCTATATGATTGATATTGTATACACTGGAAGCTATCCAAAACTACTTGAGGAATTCAAGAATGACATGATGCAGCATTATGAGATGACTGATTTGGGGTTACTTCATCACTTCCTTGGCATAGGGGTAATACAAAAAGATAAAAGCATTTTTATTCATCAAAAGAAATATGCAATGAAGCTTATTGAGAAGTTTGGGATGAAAGATTGCAAATCTGTGGCAATACCAGTTGCTGTGAATGAGAAGTTATGCAAGGTAGATGGCAGTGAAGCAGCAAATGAGAGTGAATATAGACAGGTTGTAGGTAGCCTACTATACTTGACTGCTACAAGGCCAAATATAATGTTTGCTTCTAGTTTACTTTCTAGATTCATGCATAACCCCACAAGGAAACATATGGGAACATCCAAAGTTGAGATACATTCAGGGCACTCTTGACTTTGGAATTGAATTCGTGAAAGGAAAGACAACTACTCTAATTGGCTATTGTGATAGTGACTGGGCAGGAAGTGAAGATAATATGAGAAGCATTTCAGGTTATGCATTTACACTAGGATCTGGTGTGTTTTCATAGGCATTGATCAAATAAAGCACATTGGTATTGTCCACTGCATAAGCAAAATATGTTAGTGTTGTAGAAGCTACATCACAAGCAAAATGGCTAAGGTTTATGCTTAAAGATTTTGGGGAGGAATAGGTGGCACACCAATTCTGTGTGATAACACTTCTGCCATAGCAATGGCAAAGAATCCAGTTCTCCACCAGAGAACTAGACACATCAATCGAAAGTTTCATTTCATCAGAGAAGTCATTCAAGCAAAGGAAATCGAACTGATTTATTGCAAAACAGAAAATCAGATTGTTGATATCCTGACTAAACCTCTGCCAAATGATTGATTTGCTTGTCTAAGAGGATTTCTTGGTGTGACATTAGCTAAAGGGTTAGAATGGAGTGTTGATGTGTAACCTTTTAGCTAATATATTGGAGGCAAAGTCACAAGTTTTGAATTTCTTTTCATATGTTTATTTTCTGATGTAATCTAAGCCATTGGATCATAGTCCAAGTGGTCTCTTCTCTAGCCTAGGACTTAAGTGATAGATTATGACAAGTGTAATCACCTCATAGGGTGATAGAGTCAAAGGCAAGGATTTAATCTTGGTGTAAAGTTGTTAGAGAAGAATCTCACGTTTCTCTCTCATCTAACGATTATATTTGGTTAGTGGAGGGTGAAATACAATAAGAACCTTCATCACTCTCGCAGCACCATAGCTGCATTTTCTCTGCAATTTTCCTTTTTCCCAAACACTCAAAACCTTCATAAAACTAAATACCAAAAGTTATGAACTCTGACAGTTTTATGCTATGTTTTTGCTAAACATTCATTTAATGGAGACATGCAAGCACAGCAAATACATGGCATAAGTATAGTAGATCTATAGATGCATGCACGGACAAAATTTTCACGGAGGCAAACTATAGACAATTATCAAAGTTTGGTGTGAGCCATCATCCTAATGCTATGAACTACTCTTAGCCAATACAGTGAAGGGAGCATGTTTTATACCTTTTTAACTTCGAACCTGAGGATCTCGTGAAATTCACTGGTCTCCTGTCCTCCAGATCTTCGGTTTGTTATGCTTTGTGTTCTTCATCTGTGCTATCATCATGGCTTTCAGGATTTCTACACAGAAAGCACACATGTATGAGGGTTTCCTCTATTTTCTTATAAAAAGGAAACTGGAAACGACGATGACTAAGAAAATGAGGTTGTTTACCTTTGTGCACTTATAGATCTGTTTGTGGGTTGTTTGCCCAAACAAAGCTCGAAATGAGAAATGGGAAATGAACCGGGGGGGGTGTTCTAGTTTTTATTATAGTGCACGTGTGCACTTGCATGCCGAAGCCCGTGCTGTTGATCCATTTTTCGCTAGATTGGGCTCACCCATGGCCCACTTCTTTACCTCAAATTGTTTAGCACATGTCCACATATCAAGGCCCCATGATTTTCATGCATTCAGATAACTACTTCGAATCCATGTGCCTCTAGTTTCCTTTTCTTTCTTTCTTTTTCTGTTTAAATGTTGTTATTTGCTTGTTTTGTTTTTGTTTGTTTATTTATTTTAACTTTTTATTAGTTTACTTAGGTAGTCTTAATCATTTGAGTTCTTTTTATGAGTTTATTTTTATGTCTTTTGTTTATTTTCCACACCTTGAGGACAATGTGTGATTTAAGTTTGGGGGTGGGAAATAAGAATTTTTAGATTTTTAATTTTGAGTCAATAAAACTTTTATTCTTTTTATGTTAATATCCATAGATGATTTTAAACGTTAGAACAAATGGAAATGGTGAAGGTTGATCCCATAATAGTCTTTTCTATTTATCGTTTCTTAGACACTAATTCATGAATTATACTTTGAAATTTGCACATCACACCAACATGGTTTGTGGGGGAGTGAGATTGAAGCACTTACTTTTCGTCTAAGTAATTTTTAATTTTTGTTCTAAATAAAGTAAAGTTTAGTATGTGTTATAAAGTAATAATTGTTCCACCCGAGGCTTTGCTTAGTAACCAGGCTAGTCATGTCTGATCAACAGTGATTTTCGCGTCAAACGATAGAGTTTTGGCATGGGGTAGGGTGTTCTACACCTAGTGCCCTAAAGCCTTTGTGGTTTGGGAGTCATTGATCTAAAGCTCATTACATGGGCTGGATAGAAAGCTTAAGGGAACTAGCATTGCATGACCATCGCTATTACTAAAGAAAAAAAAGAAATTTTAAAAAAAAATTCTAAAAAGGAAAAAAAGAGTGAAGTTAGTATATGTGAAGTATAAATAAAAAAGGACGAGGGGTAAGGGTTTTTAGTCGAGTCTCCTTAGCTATGTTGATTCACTTTACACCAAGGGAAGTTCATGAATTCTTTTCTAATTGATTCTAAATTGTTTAGACTCTGTGGTAGGATTAGTTGGAACTATTGGAAAGATGTTCTGATTTTTAACGTGTTCTATGGATTGCAACTTGAAGATGAAAATTTTGTCTTAGTTGAGTTTTAATAAAGTTTCTAGTTTGTTAGTTTTTATTTTTGTTTTTGAGTTTTGTTTTGCTTGAGGACAAGCAAAAAGCTAAGTTTGGGGGTATTTGATGAATCCATATTATACTATATATTTTACCCTAATCTTAGTATTAGTTTATTGGTTATTTTGGTAGAAATTTGATACTTTGTTATGTAATTTCAATGTAGGACATTCAACTTTCTCTGAAGCAAAAAGTAGTCAAACAGATGAATTTTGGAGTGATTCCAATTAGAGGATGTTCGTAAGTCTGTTGGCTTGATCATATCATAATTTTATACTGAATGGTTTATTTATGGCAATGAAATAAAGGAGCAGCGCGCAGTGCTGTCAAACTGACGTTTTGGGCTTCTTTAGATTTTTTGGCGTCCAAGATGATGTCTTTTGGGTTCGAGACCTTCTGTAATTATGTTTGGGACATCTCAAGCTTTAATTCTAGCTGTTTTGGGCCTGTTTTGGAGCCCTCAAGATCCAGAAACGTGGCTGTTTTGAGGCTGTGCAGATTTTGGGCGAATTTATCTAGTCAATTTAGGATTATGTTTCCTAATTTATTTTAATTTATTTGGTTTCCTAGTATTATTCTAAGACCTTTTCTAGGTAGGGTTTTATTTTCTGGTAGTATAAATAAGGATTTTTAGCCATTAGGGAGAGAAGACAAGGGGAGAGGAGAAAACGCACTCACACTTTAGAGAGTTTTGAAGTTTATTTTCAGGGTATTTTCTATCCTTATTTTTAATAATATTTTGTTTATGATTGTTAATAACTAATCTCCGTTTACTAGGGTAAGGCCACGAGCCTTAGTAAGAATATGTAGTTTCTTTTCAATTTGTTTATGATATTATGCATGCATGTTTGAACTATTAATCATCGGTTTAAACTATCTAATTGTCTTAATGCTTAGCTACCATTAGGATCTTTAGAAAAGTAAATTGATGCAATTTTGGTCGGAGGTCGGTCCCTGAAATTGACGAAGGCTTCTTGTGGTTAATATGTGCAAGTTCACTTAAGATGAATACCACGTCTTAATAGTTGTATGGTTTTTCAACAAGTTTCACAAAGCTTAATGAATCATGCATGTTTAGATTTGATCTAAATACCATAGACGGGTTGCATGTTTGATATACGCTCTATGTTGGGGGGTCCAAGTAGGCATATTTTAGGAAAACCTAACCTTCAAAATATGCATGTGTAATTCATAGGTAATTGGAAGAACTACATAGGATTGTTAAGGTGATGGCGGAACCATAGGCTTTTACAATTTAATTTTCAAAAATCGTTTTCTTTTAGCTTATTTTATTTTGTCATGTTATTTAATTATTTTTTATTAAATTCGTTTTTATTATTTTAAATCAAAAAATCAACTTTTTCCTGTTTTAAGTAATTAATTAAGATTTGATTTGATACGAACTATTCATTCAATCCCTGTGGAGAACGACTTTGCTAGAGCAATCTATATTACAATTACTTTATACTCTTACAAATATTTTAAGTGTTTTTATCCCTACTTTTGCAAGTGGTAAAATCCCTATCAGTGACAATTTATCTCAATATGCTTTGTGCGCTCATGAAAGACGACAAGGTTCACTACAACGTGTATAACAACTTTGTTGCAATATAGGGAAGTTGGTTAGCCTTGAGCAACTTTTAAATCTAAGCATGTTAACTCTAAGAATGCAATTGCCATAACTTGATATTTTGCTTCAGCCGAATTGCGGGGAACATTTTACTGTTAAATCTGTACATAAATTGAATCAGTGTTTGGACGAAATAAATAATGTTAGGTCGGGTGACTGTAACTGTAAGGTATTGATGCAGGAGAGACTAGGGGAGTTTCTTGATGCAGGAGAAGCCAAGGTAGTCTCGGGGAGATGGGGGATGATAACCTAGGATTCGCTCAACCAGGGGTAATGGAGCTTGCTCACATCGCTAATCGTGGATTCGTTCACACGATCAAGCTAAATGGTTGGTTTTAGAAGGAGAAACAACTCACTTCAATTACAATAAGCAAATAATATTTTAATTCATTCAAGTCTAGCAATGGCTTCTAATACATCAATATTTAAAGGAACTAAAGATAAAGAAGCATCAATATACCACAACTTCCTAAGAAACTTTCTAAAAATAACTTAACAAGTTCCTATATCATTAAAATAAAATGCCTTTATTATTTGAATTTCCAATGTCAACAAGAAGTTTTCAATTTTTTTTTTTTTTTTTAAGCCTTGGCTCCCGCATCAGGTATAATAGACGGCCCACCAGTCATTTGTACTGTGTTGGATCCTTAAGCACTTCACCATTTGTGGGAGTCAATTTAGATGTTGCTCGGAAACGTTTTTGGCTTTGCTTCATTTTCTTCCCAATATGATGCTTGTTTCATCTTCTTTGAATGAAGCATATTCTGCATAGTTGTAATTTCATTAAGTGAAATTTCTGATGTATTTGTAAAGAAATAAATCTTTGTATTTCATTTCTTAATGTGTAAGGAATACAACTCAATATATATACATTTCTCTAATAAAGCTTAGTGCCTAATTATACTTAATTAGGTCTCTAACACAATCTCTAACACAGAGATTAGTTACAAAAATGTTACAACTGTAAAATGACAGATGTACAAGATGTTAGCTATGAGTTATCCCTTTACACCCAGCTCAAGCTAATCGGAGGGGAACCGAGAGAAAGCTTGGACTGAAGATACTTAAACCATGCCTTGGACAATGACTTTGTATGTATATCTGCAATCTGGTTTTCAGTGTTAACATACAAGACTTTGACTAAATATACAAGAATAAGCTCCCTGATATAGTGATAATCGATCTCCACATGTTTTGTGCGTGCATGGAACACATGATTGGAGGCCAAAGATATGGCAGAAACATTGTCACACCACAGTGTAGGAGTATGAGAAAGAGGGAAAGTAATGCCTTTGAAAATCTTGCAGATCCATGTGAGTTCGTGAGAGCAAGAGATCGATATTGGGCCTCAGTTGAGGAGCATGCAACAGTTTGCTGCTTTTTAGCACTCTAACTTATAAGATTTAGACCTAAGTAAGCACAATAACCAGATGTAGATCATCTATCAAAAACACATCCAGCCCAATCAACATCCGAAAAAGCTGTTAGCTGCAAAGATCCCTTTTTAAACCAGATGCCTTGATCAACTGAACCTTTGAGAAACCTGAGAATACATTTAACTGCCTGAAAGTGAATGTCTCAAAGGCAGTGAGGGAATTAACAAACTTGGTTCACAACAAAGGAAAGATCTGGCCTTGTCCATGTGAGGTATTGTAAAGCACCAACTATAGACCTGTACTCCTTTGGATCAGACAACAAACCTCCAATGTGATCCAATTTAGCAATGCCAAGAGGAGTGGCACAAGGCTTGCATCCTTCCATTTTTGTCTTAACAAGAAGATCCATAGCATATTTTTGCCTTGGGACAAGAATATACCTTCAAATGATCGATGTACTTTAAGACCAAGGAAATAGTGGAGAGGCCCTAAGTCTTTGACAGGAAACAAAGTACTGAGCTTTTGAATAAAAGCTTGACAATAAGAGGCATTGGGACCGGTGACTAAAATGTCATCAACATACACCAATACTATCACCAGAGAAGGATAGGTGTGCACAAACAGAGAGCAGTCAGATTGAGAATTAGTAAAACCAAGAGAGAGCAAGGTGTGTCCAAGTTTATCATACCAAGCCCGAGGGGCTTGTTTTAAGCCATAAAGAGACCGATTGAGCTTGCAAACAAAAGAAGGCTGAGAAGCATCAACAAAACCTTTTTTCTATGTAAAAAGGTGAAATAATGTATCCCTCAGTATATATGCAAGTCATTTTCGGTATATATGCAAGTCATTTTCGGTCTCTTGATGATCTAAAGTTCCATTAACTCTCAGATCTGGTTCACTTAGCACTTTTACTATCGTAAAAGTAAATGAAACTAATGTCTTAATCAGATCTGGACCTTCACCTTTCAAAGCATACAAGATAAACAAAAGTCCTTGATCTCAAGGCATAGAAAAGAACTTAATGTGGACTTAACCCAGCCATGACAATCCTTTGATAATGAGAAGTCAGAATAACTTGGAGCTCAAGTAATCGGCTTAAACACATTCATTCTACATCAGCCATACAGAGATGGCAGTGGCACGTCTCAGCACTAAGTTAGTTTTGATTGCGAGCCTCACGGCCTACACCTAAGGCCCGACAAAAGCACCTTTCAGAACTAACTCTATCCTCTTATTGCAACCCGACAAGCGAGCGAGAGCCCGACAGCCAACCAAAATACCAACTCCTCAGGGAGCTGTGTGCTCGAGCCATGGACCCTTCCCAGTGAAATTCCTACCCGAACACTCTTACTCTTCGTTAGTAACGTTGTTGACACCATTACTGACTCGACCCTCGGCTAATCCTTCAAAACCGCGTCTTTTCTTACCTTGGTTGGAATCCACCAAGTTTAAATATTCACACAGAGCAAGAACAAAGAATTGGAATCAAATTTGCATTTGACTCCAAGTTAAAAAAACGAAAGAAACTTTGCGTAAGGAATCAAATTTGCATTTCGACTTTTCACGTGAAATACATGCCACCTTATCAGATCCTGAAACCCACTCTACTGAATAAATTGCTTTTCTTTTTAAGTGCTGTTCCAGAAAAAGCCGAACGTGTGATGCCAAAACTTTCCTTTTCTGTGATACGGTGATGTATAAGACGAAAAACAATCAAGGAAAAAGACATTTTTCTCTTACTGCATTGTTACCGTCTCAAGATTGTGGTATCACAAAAAAGCCAAGGCTCAATATCTCACTTTCTTGGAGTTATTCTTTTTAGCAATCAAGATATATTCCGGTAGAGTCATTTATTTATAAATGTTTGTCATATATTTAGAAAGTGTACCCGTTTGATCGACACCTACAACTTAGAGAATCAGTAACGCCATCTGCCTATAAAAGCCTACCATGCATTGAAAAAGTGCACCCGTCCACTAGACACCAACCACTTAGTGAAATTGGTGACGAGAATATCTCTCATTTTCTTTGGCCATTTCTTAAACCCAAAAACGATTTTAAAATTGGTAGGCATCTCTTTGCTTCTTTTATTTCTTTCAAATGGCCTCCTCATAAATCTAGTTTTAGTTGCATCTTGCAGAGTCAGAAATACTTCAGCGACATCATTTTTCGCAGCGAAGATGGAAGACGAATCCTCGTATTACGACAGAACCAAGGAAGTGAAAGAGTTTGATGAAACGAAAGCCGGAGTTAAGGGCCTTGTGGACTCAGGGATCACAAAAGTCCCCAAGTTCCTCATTCATCCACCACATAGCCTTTCAAATTCAGAAACAACAAATGTAGACTTCAAGGTTCCTGTCATAGACTTTTACGGCTTTGATCAAGATTTCCGGCGAGCGCAGATTGTGAAGGAGATTTGTGAAGCATCCGAAACGTGGGGGTTCTTTCAAATGGTTAATCATGGAGTTCCAGAGAGAGTGATTGAGAATATGTTGGAAGGGATTCGAGGGTTTCATGAGCAGCCGAAGGAGTTGAAGATGGAGTGGTATTCTCGTGACTCGAAACATAGAGTGAGATACTACTGCAATGGAGATCTGTTGGTGTCGAAAACAGCGAATTGGAGAGACACGATAGGGTTTGATTTCCAGGACGGTCCATTGGACCCCGAGACATTTCCCTTCGTTTGCAGGTACTTCTCTATACAAACTGTTCAAAGTACTAATACATTAACATGTCTAACAACATAACATACCGGATGATCTAACGAGAGACTGGTTTGATTCGCAGAGAGGCAGTGCAGGAGTACATCGATCACTTAAAGAACTTGAGGGAGATGCTATCAGGTTTGTTGTCCGAGGCCTTGGGGCTCAGCACTGACTACCTGGAAAACATAGAGTGCATGGAGACTGAAAATCTGGTGTGCCATTACTACCCGAGCTGTCCAGAACCGGAGCTGACCCTTGGCACAACCAAGCATTCGGATCCTTCCTCTTTAACTGTACTCTTGCAGGATAATCTCGGCGGCCTGCAAGTCCTCCATCAAGGTCACTGGGTTGATGTTCCTCCAACTCCTGGAGCTCTTGTGGCGAATGTCGGTGATCTTATGCAAGTAAGTTTTTCACCCTAATTCCTCTAAAATAACACTTCTGCTTTCACACACCTCCTATGTCCGTCAAAGTAAGTCAAAATCACGTGACGAGAAAGACAAAGAAACACATGTTCTTGTTCATAATCCGAATTCCTCAAGAAAAAACTTGTGTCACGATCTCATACACCTCCTATCTCCGTCTTTCTTGTGATCGTATCATCATTCTGAACTTGCATGAGAACTCAGTTATCTTCATTCAAATTATGTGCAGCTTATCACCAATGACAAGTTCAGAAGCGTCGAGCATAGAGTACTGGCTAGAAGAGTGGGGCCCAGGATCTCAGCTGCATGTTTTTTCTATCCAAGTGCTACGCAAAGATTCAAACCCTATGGCCCCATCAAGGAGTTTCTATCGGACAACCTACCGATATACAGGGAAACACACTTTGGGGAGTATCTTGCTTATTACAGATCAAAGGGGTTAGATGGTAATTCTGCCCTTTCTCATTTTAAATTAGCCTAATTCAAATAGGAAATTGTTATTAACACTCCAAAAATACACTCATCACAAGTGTGTGTATATATTTTTAATCATAGATAGTTTGGAGTGCAAATTGAGATTTTTATTCACTTTAGTCCCTATGATTACAGTTTTAAGGAGTTTATCTTTATGGGTTTCTAGCATTTTTTGGTGTGGTCTAAATCTATCTAGCATTTTTAGTTTGAACCACATTATTGCTAGTCCATTATAAGGCTAAGCTCACTTCCCCCTAATTTCCTTAGTATAAATAATATCGTATGTTAAAAAAATCTATATTTTTCATTATGTTGATTGACAGAAGAGTGAATCTTTAGTCAACCCCAATCTTAATATTCACTTTTTAGCAAATCAAATCCAAAATGACTCCCAATATAAAGAGAGATTGTTAGGCAGGGGCTTTCGTGTCACGTTATTTCTCCACCCAAAAAATGCGCAAAAGGAACTCCCGGCATTCAGGACTTACACGAGCCATTTTTATGCATCTTGGAAAGACGTGGCACGAAGGCACGAAAATATAATATCTTTGAACTTTGTTTCATGATAATGTAGAGGCTTAAAAGGGTTGAAGTTCTCTATTCCTTAATTAAAAAGAAAAACTGGACATGGAAATATACATTATATATATATATATATATATATATATATATATATATATATATCCTGCTCAAGAATATTATCCTAGTAATGCACTCAACAAATGACAGAAATTGCAACAGAAGAGAGGGAAAATAACAAATGGCAGCTTCCGGGGTGGGGAATTGCTCCATGGCCTTGTCTATCTTGTTCTTTACAATTAAAGGGGATGTTCAAACCAAAAAGAAAGTAAATGAACACCGTAAATTCCAATCGAAAGTTACCGACGACTCAATAATTTACCAATAACCTACAGAAGCATTCCAAGAGCGCGACAAGGCTATAGCTGTTGCGTAAGATTCTTGAGCTGCAATATCTGAATAAGGGACCACAAAATATTCATTTTGTGTATGCTTCTGTTGTTTTGCCCCTGCAGTAATTCGAAATTATTTAGTTCATGACAGTAAACACCAGACACTAGCATGCTTGCTTGTTTTTATAGATAAATCGAAAAGCCAGTCCATTTCATATATGTGTCAAGTGTCGTTTCGAATGGATCTTACCTCAAACCACAAAACATTTCCATGTCTTTATTCCTACTTGAAATCTGAAAAGTTTTTCCATGGTAGAGGCGCACGAAAGAGTGTAACTGTTCATTGATACTACGTCAATTTATTTTGGTTGATTGAATTGGATATCGAATGCTTTTTGGCCAAAAGTTGATGAAAATTCTGAATCATTGAAACGACATCGTGCCACCATACTAGACTACATTCAAAAGAACAGAGAAAAACACAATGGTATGTAATCATCCACGCAAGCAAAGTCCTAAAATAGACACAATCAAAACCGCAACAATAACCAAGAGATTAGGAAATCCTACGAGAACAAAAAAATTGTGAAAATTTAACGCGCAAAAGCTCAATCCCCGAGTTCCAACTAAACCAGGTGGCATTTGCCGAAATTCCCACACATATCAATTATAATAACCTTAGAAACAATGTAGAAGAACAATAAAGCAGAATAGCGAGCGAAATATACAAGAGATGACAACCATTTCGAGCATAAAATAACATTTGATGAGCAACAACCATAAAAGAGATGTTGGAATTTATTAAGTTTATTTAGGAAATTAATTAGAGATTTGGTTTGATTTTGTAGTCATTCACAATGTAGTCTCTTAAAGTTTTGTAGCCGTTTCGGCATTCTCAGTTCGTTTAATAATATTCTTATTATTTTGTTAGTCTCGTTCGTTGCGCACTCTGATATTCAACTTGGTATCAGAGCGGGTTCGATCCTTAGGATGCAATCCGTTCTCGTTGGTATCAATTTGTTTGTATCAGTTTTGTTTCTGTCATCTTCCGTTGTTTGTGTTTTTGTTTTAGATTTGTTATTTGGTATTGATTGTTTGCAAGAATAAAAAAAAAAGGAAAATAGAAAGGATCTTGCTGCTGTTGTTTGTTTGCACAGAAGAAAAAAAGGAAAACAGAAAGGTTCTGTTTGTTCGCATGAAAGAAGAAAGAAAGAAAAATGGGAAGGAAGGAAGGTACAAAAAAAAAGCAAAAAGAGAAGGAAAAAGAAAAACAATTGTCTGCTGTTAGTTTAAGGTCCACACGGGCAATAAGAAAAAAATGGTTAAGTTTGTTTTTAGGTCCACACGAGTTGTTGGCCTATACGGGATTGTTTTGTGACCATCATTCGAGTACTTGGAATTGTGACCACTCAAGTGATAGTTGTGTTTGTTCATTCGTTACTACAATTGAGATATGGAAATCTCGTCCGTTTAGTGATGGGTTCTTTCCATACTCTCAACACTAGCTAGTCAAGAATCAAGAACCAGTTTGCCAGTTTGCCATCAAGAATCTATTGGAATAAGTCAATATTTAGAAGAAAAGGAATGTAGATATCTTGTAATCATTAAAGTCATGTTTTAGGGAGGATATTGTGTCATTTACTTTGTTTCCTTTTGTAACAAAGATTGTATGTACTATTTATTCAGAATATGCAATACATGAAAATTAAGCCGTAAAATTCTATTTGGCATCAGAGCCTGTGTTGCCGAAACCTTAGTTTTTTCCGCTGTGCTTGGTTGACTGTTTTTCTGCAAATCTTTTGCAGAAAACAGTGTTGCCGTGTGTGTAATCTTGCTGCGTGTGCAGCAGTGTGGGTGGTGCTGTGTTTGGTGGACTGTTTTCTGCACTGTTTGCCGTGTGTGTGTGGTATTGTTGTGTGTGCAGCAGTGTGGCTGCTGCTGTTTTTTGGTTGACTGGTTCCTGCACTGTTTGTTGCAGAAATTAGTCAAACTGTGTACCCTGTGATTGCAGCACAATATTATGTTGCTGCCGTGTGTCTTTATTGCAATTGTGTGGGTTGTTTGGGCTGTGTCTGTGTGATAATGCCGTGTGTGAATAGAAGTATTGATGTGCTGAAATATCCCGTGGGTGTGCTGTGCTGCTGTGCTTGCCAATTGACATATTTATGCAACTTCTGTGACAATAAGCCGTGCTGCTTTGTGCAGTGCAATTGTAGGGCCTTGTAGAATATGATTTGCTTAGGCAATTGTTGTTGTGCTTAAGAAATTGAAGGAATATTATATTGAAAAGTAGGCCATGTGTAGGTGCAGTGTGTTAGTGTCGTATATCATATTCTTTCTGTGGGAGTACAAGCCAGATTCTGGCCGTGTATTGGGTTTCTGCTGCTTGTTTTTCTTGCAGCGTGTGGTTCTATAATTGGTGTATTGTTGTGATTGTCGTGTATCAGTGTCTCGTGAGTTATTACAATGGTGAATATAGGTTGGATTTTGGATTTCGATGCAACCGATCATATGACTTTTGATAAAAATTTGTTTACTAGTATGACAACTAGTTCCCGGAAGTGTATTGCAACTGCTAATGGAACAACAGCACCAGTTTTGGGGGTCGGCACTGTGAACCTCACGCCACCCTTCCCCTTCATCACTGCCTACTTGTTCCCTCGTTGTCTCATAATTTGTTATCTATTCCTCAAGTTACTGAGCAAATAGATTGTGTTGTACTTATATATCCAATGTTTTGTTTACTTCAGGATATTCATACCAATGAGATAATTGGGCGTGGCACTAAGAGAGAGAGGTTATATTATGTGGATGACGTCGTTCCTGGCAGAGCTAATGCAGTTCGAGCATCCCATACCAATAATTTACAGGAAGTTTGGTTATTGTATCGTCGGTTAGGACATGCTTCGTTTGGTTATTTGAGGCGTATGTTGCCTAGTTTATTTCATGAAATAAAAGAATCAAACTTACATTGTGAGGTATGTATTCTCGCGAAGAGTCATCGAGTTTCGTTTCCTCCTAGTATGAATAAAAGATTGTTTCCTTTTGAACTTGTGCACTCTGATGTTTGGGGTCCCTCTCCTGTTAGTACTCTGTCTGGAATTAAATGGTTTGTTACCTTCGTTGATGATTGCACTCGTATGACTTGGATTTATGTGATGAAGAATAAAAGTGATGTGGGTATGATGTTTCGATCATTCTCTTAAATGGTTGCAACACAATATTCCTCTGTTATTAAAGTTTTTCGCTCTGATAATGGAGGTGAGTATATCGGTTCCGAGTTGTCCGGCTTTCTTCGGGATCAAGGAATTCTACATGAGACTACTTGTTCTCATACCCCACAACAAAACGGGGTTGCTGAAAGAAAGAATCGTCATATCCTGGAAACTGCCGTGCCTTGCTCATTGGTGCATATGTACCTAAACGGTTCTGGCCTGAAGCTATCACTTATGCCGTGTATGTGATTAACCGTATGCCATCCCGGGTTGTGGATTTTCGTACACCTCTCCAAGTATTGACAGAGTTTGTTCCAGTAGTGTCAACTAATACTCTTTCTCCTCGTGTATTTGGGTGTGTAGCCTATGTTCATATTCACAAGATTCATCGTAGTAAGCTCGATCCATGTGCTCACCAGTGTGTTTTTCTGGGATTTGCTCCTCACCAGAAAGGGTATAAGTGCTACCACCCTGAAACTAGTCATATGTATGTAACTATGGATGTTACCTTTTCTGAATCCGAGTTCTTTTATGCTTCAACTCCATCATCTTCCGATCACCCGGGGGAGAATATGAGTGGTGATCTTGGGTGGTTGGAAATATGTAACTCAGGGGGAGTATTTATTGACAAAAAAGGTTGTGAAAGCTCTCGGCGAGACACTGCCGAGAATGGAGACAGTGAATCTCAGCAAAACACTGCCGAGAATGTGAGTATCATTCGGCTAAGTAGCACTGAACTAGTTAAGTCTTCTCGACAATGTGCTGCCGAGTGTGATGCAGAGTGTGAGCAAGGAGTTGCCGAACCAGTTTCACCGCTCCAGCAACCATTAACTACCGAACCCGCAACCTCCTCTCTCTCAAGCTCAATAGTGCTACCCAATATGTCTTCTCTGAATATTCCTGAGGTAAGTACTACTGATGCTTATGTAACTAATCCAAATAATGTTATGAGTACATATAAGTTGCCTCCAAGGCAAAATCGTGGTGTTCCTCCTGGCAGGTTTTCTCCTGAAGGAAAAGTGAAGTATCCAATAGCTAAATATTTGTCATGCTCAAACCTTGCACCAGAACGTCAAGCCTGGGTAAACAATGTGGAAGCAATCCAAGCACCAACCCGAGTTGGGGAGGCCTTGAAGGATCCTAAATGGGCTGCTGCGATGGATGAGGAAATGATGGCACTACATAAGAATGATACATGGGAGGTAACTGATCTACCTAAAGGGAAGAAACCAGTTGGGTGTAGATGGGTCTTTACAATCAAATACAAGGCAGACGGATCGATAGACAGGTATAAAGCAAGGTTAGTAGCAAAAGGTTATACTCAAACTTATGGTGTTGATTATCAGGAGACTTTTTCTCCAGTAGCGAAGATGAATACAGTGCAAGTTCTGATTTCTTTAGCTGCAAACTTGAATTGGCCACTAAAACAGTTTGATGTGAAAAATGCTTTTCTTCATGGGCACTTGGAAGAAGAGGTATATATGGATTTTCCTCCAGGGTACAATGCTGGAGGGAAAACAGGAGTATGTAGGTTGCGAAAGTCACTCTATGGACTTAAGCAATCGCCTCGTGCGTGGTTTGGTAGATTTACCCAAGTTATGAGGCGGATTGGGTATTATCAAAGTCACTCGGATCATACATTATTTGTGAAACGGGAAAGTGGTAAAGTAACAACCTTAATTATTTATGTGGATGACATGATAATAACAGGTGATGATTCGGAAGAGATGATTAAGCTAGAACAAAACCTTGCCGTCAAGTTCGAGATGAAGAATTTGGGAGATTTGAAATATTTTCTTGGCATGGAAGTTGCTCGGTCATCTAGAGGTATTTTCTTGTCTCAACGTAAATATGTTCTGGATTTATTAAGCATGTGGACACTCCTATCGTAGAGAAACATTATTTGGGGATTTATCCAGATCAAGAACCGGTTGACAGAGGTAGATATCAAAGACTAGTGGGGAGGCTAATTTATCTTTCTCACACTCGTCCCGATATTGCCTATGCTGTAAGTGTGGTTAGTCAGTTTATGCAGTCACCAAGTGTGGATCATATGGCGACAGTAATGAGAATCTTGGCATATTTGAAGTATGCCCCTGGTAAAGGAATTTTGTATGAATGTCATGGACATATGAGGATTGAGGGATTTACTGATGTTGATTGGGCAGGTGATGAGACTGATAGACGGTCTACATCTGGGTATTTTACTTTTGTTTGAGGTAATTTGGTTACGTGGCGAAGCAAGAAGCAGAATGTGGTATCACGGTCTTCTGCCGAAGCCGAGTATAGGGGTATGGCACATGGTGTGTGTGAGATTCTTTGGCTACGAAAGTTACTTTGGAGTCTTGGTTTTAAGCAGAAGGAGGCAATGAAGTTGTATTGTGATAATAAGTCCGCCAGGAAAATAGCCGAGAATCCAGTACAGCATGATAGGACTAAGCATGTTGAGGTTGATAGACATTTTATCAAAGAAAAGCTGGAGAGAAAGATTATGTCAATACCATTTGTGAACTCAGAAGAACAACTTGCAGATATCCTTACCCATGCCGTGTGTAGTAGAAGATTTGGTAATTCACTTGTCAAGTTGGGCATGAGTAATATCTATGCTCCAACTTGAGGGGGAGTATTGGAATAAGTCAATATTTAGAAGAAAAGGAATGTAGATATCTTGTAATCATTAGAGTCATGTTTTAGGAAGGATATTGTGTCCTTTACTTTGTTTCCTTTTGTAACAAGGATTGTATGTACTATTTATTCAGAATATGCAATACATGAAAATTAAGCCATAAAATTCTATTGAATCAAGAATCAAGTCAAGTCAAGTTTGCATACCTGCTTGTCTGTCTATCCGCGTTGCAGAGCCTGTCTGTCTGTCCGCGTTGCGGAGCCTGCCTGTTTGTATGTCCGCCTAACGGAGCCTGTCCGCCAAACGAAGCCTGTCCACATCTGCTTGTTGGCAACCTCATGACATGTACCGCCATGAGTTTGACGGGGGGGGGGGTGTTGGAATTTATTGAGTTTATTTAGAAAATTAATTAGAGATTTGGTTTGATTTTGTAGTAGGGTATTTTTGGCATTTACGCATTAGGGTTTCTTAGGTTTATTGCTCTATAAATAGAGCTTGTAATTTAGTTTGGGAATTCAGTCATTCACAATGTAGTCTCTTAGAGTTTTGTAGCCATTTCGGCATTCTCAGTTCGTTTAATAATATTCTTATTATTTTGTTAGTCTTGTTTGTTGCGCACTCTGATATTCAACTAGAGATACACACACAGACGTTTATTCTTGAATCTTGAATTATCAAGTGATCCAACTTCCAACTACCAAATGGACAGAGCCCCTACAAGACTCCATGCCAGAACACAACTTACAACTTTGCATGCTGTAATAATTTTAATCCATATCACAGCAAGGCTGCGGGTACATTTCAAGCAGTTCATCAAAGGACATGCGGACTGATCTCTCTAGCTCTATCTCTCCAAGAAAAATTTGCATGCACTATAGATGGTTGAATCGTTGAAGTACATTACGAAGTGAGCTCTACAAAATATGTATGTTAAAAAATGTGTGCCCCGATTAAGTTAGGAGATAGCCCATATTGATTTGCAGCGCAAAATGCTTGAGCATAACTATGGGCATATTGGTCACGTGAAAATCATGTGGATGTGAGAGCTTTGTCGTTGTAACCACAAAATGATGATTTTGGAAAGGATGAGTGAAGAGCTAGGGTTTGGTGGAGCACTATATAAGTAAAAGCATTGGCAAAGGATAAGGCTCCAACAACTTCAATCAAATATCAAAGATTCTTCGTCTCTTCCATGATGGAGAGTTATCTGTTACGTTTACGCAAGTTCATGGGTGATAAAACAAAAATGAATGTTTGCAGGATCGTCTCATTTTGTTACGTCTACGCAAGTTCACGGGTAACAACACAAAAATGAACTCCTGCAGGATCGTCTAATTTTTTTGAACTTTGAAGAGGTTCTATGAGTTGTATAAGGAGAACCCTCATTCAACCCATAAAACCTCTTCAAATTTGAAACGAGAGGTTCTTTATCACCACCATCCTGCAAACATTGTTTATCACATCATACAACTTACCATGGTGGCTCCGTGCTTGCCAACCATATGGCCGTTCCGTTTGTGCATGTCAACCTTGACAGCGGCCATAGTATTTTTGAAAACCCAATGTACTACCCCAAAAACCATTTCCTATCACCCACGGTCACCAGTAGCTTATAAGGACGCCTACGGGGTTTGGACTCAGTTGTTTAGGGCTCATTTCATGTGGGATGGAGCTACAAGTAGCGAGCGAAATCGATAATCTGGGCTTGCAAGTTTAGATCATTTTAGTTAACTCGGTTAGTCTACTCTATTAGATCGGGAGCTGCTATTGACATTCCAAACCAAATTCCTGACTTTTTGGAGTGGTAACAACAATTACCAATTAGAAATCGAATCCAAAAGTAGAAATGAATATATTTATCTTTAAACTCAAAATGGTACAAGTGACACAAGTTGGTACAGAAAAGAGGGAAAATAATAAATGGCAGCTTCACACACTACAGAGTGAAGGGGGGGAAATTGCTCCCACGGCTTTTCACTCTGGTTCTTTTCAATTAAAAGGTGTGTTCAAACAAATGAAGAAAAGAAAACCGTAAATTCCAATCAGAAATCACAAACGACTCACAATAATTTACAAAATAACCTACAGAGACACTCCACGAGCGAGACAAGGTTATAGCTGTTGCGTAGGATTCTTGGGCTGTAATATCTGAACAAGAGACCACAAGATATCCATTCTGTGTATGCTTCTGTTGTTTTGCCCCTGCAGTCATTTGGAATTCAAAATTAGGTCATGACAATAAACACCAGACGCAAGCATACTAGCTCTTATATTCTACGCTCAACATGCAGGTCCCACGGGAATAGATACTAGCAAGTTTAGCAAATGCTTGTTTTTATAGATAAGTCGAAAAGCCAATCCATTTTAGAAATGTCAACATTTTAAGCGTTATTCCATACGGATCTTACCTCAACCACAAAACATATCCATGTCTTGTCACCACGGGCTTCTGTCACACCTTTTAAAATTGTCAGACCTGAGCTCCTGATAGCCTCAGCTATCTCTAGAAAATGACTGCATTCTTCACACATCAGCTGCATGGGGAAGAATTCTTTTAGTACTGAGAATTCGGTAAAGACAAACAAATTCATATCGGAAAAAGATACAAATCAATAAGCTTCATCATCGGACTGAACTAGACACGATCAAGCACATCTCCGGAGTTCATGTATAATAAGGACAGAAACACTCGCTAAGAAGTATTATATACCTCTACAACCATCTGTCCATTCTTGTTGAGATTCTCCACTATTATTGAACAAACTTTCAGATTGCCACCCACCTCCACTGCCCAGCTTGATCCACGTTCATAATTGGAGGATCCTAGCATGCTTGCTTCCTTCGGACACAACTGTGAATTAAGCATTATGATTAAGTAGATAATAAACTATCGCAATAAACATTATATATTCTTGGTGATGCTTGGTAAACTAAAATTGAAGGTTGAAAGTTGACAAATAATCCCAGGCCATAATATACTTACAACCAAAACATTTACCTTTGCATCAGCACATTTATTTAGTTTGTCAGCATGCTTAGTGACGCTTTGTAGAAAGAGCATGTGCTTGATTGTGCGCTCCAGCAGTGAATCAATACTGCACTGTACAGTTAACATGAAACTTTTAGCACATATAGTATGAATAAGAAACTTCTTTCACAAGGCCCAAAACTAGAAAACAGTTTGGAAAACCACCTTTGCTCCAGTAGGTATTAACTCCCGCAGTTCCTTAATACGATCTTGGATCAATTGCCGGTCCCTTGGCCTAGGTCTAGAACTTTCACCAGGTCTTGCCCTCTTCTTGCTATTTTTGGACGGTCCAGAAGACCTCTCCAGCTGCTCACTACAAGCACTAGGACAAGGTGATGAAAACCATTTTGGAGATATCACCCCGCAAACCCCTGATGAGCTCAAGCATTGCTGCATGTCCTCTCCAGTAAGAGAAGGCTGATCAATGGAATAATTTTCAGAATCAATTGTATGGGTAATACGGCTAGAAGGCTCTGGACATTTTTCAGTTGTCAAAAGGGACTGCATTGATTTACAGAATGATTTTTCACTTTTAACAAGACTGCCACTTTGGCAAACATTAGCCACTACTGCTTCAAGAAGATGCTCTTGACAAGAAGCGGATGTCAACTGGCTAGTGTTCATTCCCTCAGGTATCTCAGGAGTAATTCTATCTCCATTCTTCCCCGCTACCCAATCAAAATAGTTACCCTGATTCAGAAAAGCTGGTCCAAGTGCTTCATGCAGCTCACAGCCAGCAGGGAAGGTCATTGATGTACTAGATGTGTCCATGTGACCTGATTCAGTTTGAAACTCCAAGTTTTCCAGGCCCTTCTGAAACTTAACAACCGAGGGTTCACTTACATGCAACACCTCATTCTGGTGAAGATCTACCCTGTCCGCATTAATCCTTTCATGTGCAGTAGAGTCGAGAAATGTTGTAGGTAAGTCTGCAAAATCACATAAATTTACAATGTTAACAGGATCATGTGATAATGGATGGGCATAGATCACCGAGGCCATTCCAGTATCTTTGCAGCCACTACTCTCCCCTTTACACTTCCTGCTATCAAGTAATTCTACACCTACTAGTCTGTGATGCTCCATACTGAGAGCGCTTGATTTTGACTGAGGTAGTTTGCCAATCTCAACAGACCCGAAGTTGGATGACTCAAGTCCTCCATGCTTATTAGCCAGTTCAACTTCCTCTTTCAGACAATTTTCGGTCAGTGAAGAAACGTAAGAACTATCATTATCTTTCACAAGATGTGGGAAAATGGACGCCCAAATATCGGAGCTTTCTCTGTTTGTGGCTGTATCTAAATTATTTACGCAATCAGGAAGAACCCCTGAAGCCAAACCTTCCAGAGATATATTTGTCTGAGGCAAAAAAGAAAAAAAGAATACCAAGTGTCAGTGACCTTATCGATCTGTTTCACAAGAAAATTCAAAAATAAAGTGCTTCACTTATGTACACATATAAACCAGGTCGCCACATGCACAGAGAGAGAGAGAGAGAGAAAGAGAGAGGGGGGGGGGGGGGGAGGGAGAGAGAGTTACCGAGCATACTGAACTGTTTATGCTAGATTGCTTTGGATTAAGGATATGCTCTATTGGGAAATCTTGAAGAGTCTTAAAAGCATCTGTGATTTGAGATATCAGCTTCACATTTTCAGCTACCTGCACCTCTCAAACAAAGGTAAGGGAAAATGAGTGTACATTTGAAATATATATAACTTGAAAGCATAAATCCCTTATTCGTATGGTCACCACAGAATTATATAACAGAGTTGCATGGACTAGAATCGTAACATCTTCATAGCTATAACACTCAACAGAATTAAGAAATAAGCACATGCTATCCCATGGACTAGAATGGTTAAGTTATTCACCAAAATTAAGAACTTACTTTATTCAAAGAACCAAGCTGTATAACTCTATGCGGAACAACAGCCACAACAACAATGGTCTACAGGAAATTGTAAATAGTTTAAATTAGCATGACATCCAAAATATCTTAGAAATCATAATCATATTAAAGTACAATGCTTATATAAGAGAAAAAAAACTTGTTAGTGAGAGTGTCAAAAACCCAAACAAACTTGCATTCACATCTAACCAGCCATCAGCTACCGGTCCTGTACAGTTATGGAAATTTTAATCCATTTCTTACCTAACAAAAAATTAAAATAAAATAAAAACTTTTGCTCGAGGACTAGCAAAAAGTAAGTTTGGGGATATTTGATGAGCGCAAAATGTACTACTTATGAATATTATCATTCTGGTCAATGGACGGAGAAAAATGTTTCTATGAGAGTAAACAGATGCCTAAGTCAAACTAATAAGCAAATAAAACATATTGCAGGCAATGACATAATTTCCATATTTTCTCTTATTATGAATAGGCCCTGAAGAAATAACATTAATTAACAAGTGTAGTATCTCATCAGTTATCACAACTTCAAACAAAATCAAACAGAGAGATGAGAGAGAGACGGACAGAGAACGGCATACCCTTATGCCAGCTGAATATTGACTTTGCCACCCATCACAGTACTGAAAACACCCAAAACATAAAATTGATAACAATAAATGGCTGCAACGATGAATCGATAACACCTTTCAAAGTAAAACTATGCTAATCAGTACTATCACTGCAAAGTATTAAACCATTTACCTGAAATGGTGAACAGTTATTCTTAACAAGATCATCAGCATAAATCCATTGATGCTCCCCAGTAACCGCCACCTGTCCAACAATCCTGAAGGTAAAGAATAAAGGAAAGAATTAATGCAAACTAAAAAGTTTTTATTCTTTTCCTTTTGTTTTTTCCATGCTCTCAGGCTATCAGCTACCGTAATTAGATAGATGCTAACAGGAAAGACAAAAGGTGAGAATAAATAAGTTTTACAAAAATACTAGCAACAGTTATTGAATTTACAGTTCTTCAACCAAAACTCTGAGAATACGCATTATGATAACTAGAAAGTGACAAGAGTAATTACCCTTCCCCCAGATTATATACGTGGCACGACATTTTTGCCACAGCTAGCCCGAGGGGATCGTGTGAATAATGGCTATCATGCAATTTATCCATAGTCTTACTGAAGCACCTATTCTCGGAGGAATGTTGTTGCTCACAGTTGTCAAAGTAAGCATCCTCGCAAGTCAGCACCCTGCATAATGCAGCACACCCCATGTCAAAATATTACGAGGGACGCATAACTGCGTGTATAATTCATTAAAAGGAGCTAGACATCTACATGCAAATGGAAATTTTCTCAGTACCCACAATTCTAATTCGATTAGTACATGCCGAAATGAATAGCGAGATTCGTACTCTTTTATACAGAAGACCAGATATGAGAGAAAATAATGACTTGGGTACTACTTCTCCTCCAACATTACCTTCTTTCACTACTAGTTTTTGTTTTCGCTTTTCGGGTTGAATTAAATTCACTTACTCTCAACCAAAAAGAACAGAGGCAAAAGGGGTTTAATTCAAGAACCATATAACACATACTAACACACACACAAATTACAAGTGAAAATAAAAGTGCATCAGTAACAAGAAAACAAGTACAAAAACTCACATTCGAGCTCGGTGCTTGAGTTTCCAGGAAACGGCGTAGTTCCACTCCGTATTGAAGCAGAGGCTTCTCAGAATATTGTGCAAGTCAGTCCCCATCTCCTCCCCAAAAGCTTTATTTTTATTTTCCTAATCAGCCTCTAAACAACAAACACCCAAACAAACTAATCCCCAACCCAAAATTTCAATTTTGGCGCCTAACTTGGTGCTCTAACTTCCCCTATACGACCCTCTACCCGCCTGCTTCCTCCGTAAGCCCGCTCGCCGCTTTAACGGAGGTCCTACCGCCGCTAACAGCAACCGATCCGGTCCCATCCCCCTCACTCTTTAACCGTAACCTCCGCGCTCCGCGGCCAATACACCACGCTTTCCTCAATTCCCCTCACAGACTCGCAATCCCAAACCCTATAACTACAGAGTCAGAGGTATCGATACAGCCTCTGTAATCAGCCATGAACTTGTACGGAAACATCGAAAGTGCTACAAAATAAAATCGAACAAAAAAATTAGAGAAATTGAAAACTCCCCTCGCAGCTTCCTGACGAAACTTTAACTCGAAACGCGATCGATTTGAACCCTAGCGTATATCCGAAGACATGGATCTCTCACAGCAATAACAAAAAACGTGCGAAATTTTGAAAATTTAATTTCTGGGAATTGTTCGGATTTGTTCACACAGAAAGTTTCAGATGAAGATCTGAGAGTTCAGCAGCAGCTCGCTGAAAAGAGAGAGATAGGAGTAGCTCCGAAAGCTGGAAGCTTTAGCTGCGAAATGTATCAAGTGTAGCAAATTTCAAAGCTTTGAGCTGAATTGGCAGCCATTTTTAACGACAATGCAGCTTTTTCGCTTTTTCTAGAGAGTGAAAAAAGTAGAGAGAGAGAGAGAGAGAGAAGCTTCAATAGCTTTCTTTTCTTTCAGAGAGAGAGTGAGAAAGAAGGCACTTTTGGTCCGAATTGCGACTTGTTTAATATAAGGTGTTTACCTTCGCACGCTGTTCATTTTAGCTTTTCTTTCCTAAACGTGCACCGTCGTTTGTATATAGTGCGCCGGACTATCTACAGTACGCATCCGTGGGTGCTCACTGACCGGTTGCCACTAAAAACCTTTTCGTGTTCCTACTCTGCGCATCCTGCGCACTTTAGCACGTACCACCTTTGTGTTTTGAGAGTGTGAAAAAGATGTGAAAGGTTAAGGAAAAATAGTGGCTCAAGGCCCAGGAGGGAGGGAAGAGTGGTGAGGAATTGGGGAGTTTATTTATATATATTGAGATCAAATTAAATCTTTAAATTTGGGGGCTATGAGTACACTTTCTAGGTAGTGTCCTTTGATGGCAAACAACATGATGCCCATGTGAGGAAATTGATCCTTATCTTGCCCTCAACTTTCAAGGGTACAATCCCCACCTCTTTCACAAACCAAACAACAAAATCCAAAGCACTTATCCCTCTACCCCTACTCATTTTTCACAATGATTTTATTGCCCCAAAGTTGGGACATATTACACCGCCCTCATTTTCCAATGTTCCCTTTCTTACATGAGAGATGTTGACTCTCATAAATAGGACTCTCCAGCCTCTCTGACATCTCATGTTTTTAGCACAATTCTCGTATCATTATTATACAATATTATGCCAAAAATATGAGGTGGTGGAGAGTCCATAAAAAGTCTCCTTAGCATTTCTCTTCTTACATTTACTAGGTTAGCGATCAAAGCTTCTTTGCAATATTTCTTTCGATCAATTGGAGATTCCAATTCGATATTCTTTCTAACTTTATGAGAAAAGTCAATAAGCTTACAGTTTGCTAGTATTCATCTTCATTTGTAAGTTTGATGTTTTAAGTTCTACTTACATAAATCATGCCTTCAATATTTAATTATGGTTATTCTACTGTTTGGCTGCATGACTTGGCCGAAAATTGCACCCCTAAAATCGTTAATAAAAAGTTATATGAAAAATATAGCGACCGAATGTGTTTTAGCATGCCCAACCTTAGCACACGATAAGCTGGGCGATAACTTAGGGCATAACAAACCAAGTGACTCAATGACTTAATCCTTTTGCTTTTAAAGAGATTCAATTTTGTTAAGAGTGAATTCCATGTAGCAGAAATGAGAAACATTGCATATGCTTATAAGGAGTTGGACTATTTCCTATATTACCAATTGGTTTTATGGTGGAACTTCAACTTTTGTCATGGTATCAGAGCAAGTTGTCCCATGTAAAGCCGAACAACCACCACTCGTGCTCCATGTCACCTAATCTACGTTATCCATGTGTTAGGTTTGAAAATTCGCCATACATGAGAGTGCATGATAAGGGTGAAACCCACATCGAGAAAAATGAGGGACCTTACATGTGCATATAAGTAACTAGGCTACTCCATATATTACCAATTGGTTTTATGGTGAAACCTTAACTTCCTTCAAATTCATTTGAGAAGTCTAATTTATTAATTTTTTACAATACAATATTTCTTATATACCAAGATATATTTACACTAAGGGCACGTTTGGTGAGCCGGACGAGATGGGATTTCATATTTTGGACTAGTTAGGTTAAGATTGGATTGGGTAGGTTGGACTTTTCTTCTATTGTTTAGTGTAGACAAACTCAACTGGTTAGGATTGAATTGAAAACAAGGTTCACCACCGACTCACTAACAAACCAACGATCCACCTGACTCAATCACCTACAATCCACGACACTGTCACAACCCACAACGTCGTCATGACCCATGATCCACGATTAGACCTGTAAACGGGTCGGGTTTATCGGGTTTTAGTTGGGTTTAATCCGACCAGTTAAGCTAACGGGTTATCCGAACCTAACCCGTTAAGTTAACAGGTCATCCGAACTCAACTCGTAATCTAATAGGTCACCCACCCCATTAACATTTTTTTTTTTTGCATTCCAATACAATTACACATATTAACGACAAGGATCTATAAAAGGATGCTAACTTGGATATCTAGTGAAAAGAGTACTGACTTGGATATGTAGTAAAAGGGGTGCATATCTAAAAGGGTGCTGACTTGGATATGTAAACCTACAAGGATAAATGAGATTATAAGTACAAAATTTCTATAAGAAGATCAAAAAAGTACGTCATTTGGATGAACATGTAAAGCAACTAATCATCTCTTTGTTAATCTAGTATGGATGCAGAGATTGTAGACTTGTAGTACTGTTTAAGTAAGAGTAAAGCTTTAAATGAGAAACATGCAGAGCAAGCAGAAGCATAAGGTTGAAGGCAATTAAACAAGCAGAAGTTTATATTTCAGTTTATATTACTTACAGTTTAGAAAGAAATAATATTAATCAAGTCTTAATTTCAGTAACATAAATGGTACAGCAAAAAACTCGAAAATGGAGAAAAAATAGAAGATTGGAGAGAGACTAAGGCTATCTCCAACCGAAGGTTGGCCAGATGGCTCGTTTTAGCCCTTTGACCCTCCAAGATATTAATATTTTAATGAACAGTACATGGTCATATTTGCCTCCATCTCCAACCAAGAGCCAAAGGGCCATAGGGCTCGTTTTAGCATTGTCATAAAAAATCATCTCCAATCGAGGGTCAAAGGGTCAAACATAATTTATTATTTAAATTTAAAAACTACAGCAACTTAAATTTAAAAAGAACAACTTAAATTAAAAAACTACAACTTATATTTAAAAACTACAACTTAAATTTAAAAACTACAAATTAAATTTAAAAACTAAAAATTAAATTTAAAAAATACAAATTAAATTCATAAAAAAAAAATTTGAATCCAACGGTAACTAGCCATTGTATTTGAAATTTTGGCCTACCATTCATGTCGAATATAACCGACAAGAATAAGTACAATGTTGTCAAATATAACCGACAAGAATAATGAAAATTCCGGCCCTACCCGGGGCTGGCTGGCTGGCTGCTTTGGACCAGCCAGTTGGCCCTTTGGCCTTTTTTTGTCTAGTGGGGCCCACTAGCCCTTTAGCCTAGCCCTCGATTAGAGACGGTTTTCAGGCTATTTTCGGTCCTTTGGCCCTCTGAATTATTCGGTTGGAGATGACCTAAAGAGCGAGAAAGAGCCAGAGGCCCAGAAGTAAAGGGACGAGAGAGAGTAAAGAGCCAAAAGCTGAGAGCGAATGGCAAAGTGCAAAACAAGTCAGCATAAAGTTTATTTTTTATGTTAAGACTTTACTCAAACATCCTCAACTAACGGGTGCTAACGGGTCTAGCGGGTTGATCCAAAGTAACCCGTTATTTAACGGGTTGTTAACGAGTTCACCCGTTAATGACCCAACCCGTCAAGCATCCACCCAAATACTAATATTAACAGGTTAAAGGGTCGGGTCGGGTCGGGTTAACAAGTCGGGTCCAAAATGTCAGGTCTACCACAACCACGACCCCCTACTCATGCAACAAATCCACGCATCCGCGTCAAATCCAAATTCAATCTGCACCCATGTTAAGAAAACCACCAATCACAACTCGCGCTCAACGCTGCTTAGGACCCGCACATGACGCTATTAGCGATGACCCACCCCGTACACCGCTTGCAGAGAGAGATAGAGAGAAATGATGACGACAGAGTGAGGAGAGGAAGATTGAATGCAATGTTGCTAACCTTGCGATGGGATTTGTAACCCATTTGTAAGGATGAATTAGATAACACACTCTATTATGAATTCTTAATCCATCATGTTCTATCTTGTCCAATTTTCATTTTACACAACAAATAACTAGCTAGACTCAAGAAAGGTACATATTATTGTTGCCAACTGCTCTAACACGTACTTGCATGAGACCCAATTTATTGACAATTACAAATAAAATAACAAAATTTACTTTTTACAAATATTTAATGAAATCAAATTATTATTTGACATTTCATGTACACATGTCACATTAATTTGTAGTTTGTATGCCAATATGGTGAAAATATGAACTTTCTATTAACTTTCTTCCTAATCTACCACAGAAAATTGAATTTCTTCTACTCGTTTCTTGTTCCACAATATTACACTTCTTATCATACACAATTTCTGGTGTATGAATTTGAGCTTCATTTCAAACTTTATAAGAAACGCACATATAAATTTGAGCTTCATCAAATGTGTGAATTGTGAATTCTATATAGACAAACATATAGACGTACTATCTTGAAGGTAAAAACAATGTAGAGACAAGAAAAAATTGATCTTTATTTGAGGTGAAACGAGTATATGAAAATGACCGTGTTTACTTTCCGTTCCATACCTCCGAAAACTCATAATCAACTCTTTTATTTAGTAACCAAAATGAAAGTTTCTTATTCGATCATAAAGAAGATTTGTATGATACCAAAAGTTTAGAGCTCTAGTGGTTAACGATATATTTCATGCACTCAATGTAAGATCCCACATCGTCCAGGGGTGAGGATCATGTAAGTCTTATATGTATATTCTCATCTCTACTTAGCACAAGGCCTTTTGGGAGCTCACTGGCTTCGGCTGTCATCGGAAATCCGAAGTTAAGCGAATTCGCGCGAGAGCAATCTTATGATGGGTGACCCATTGGGAAGTTCTCATGTGAGTTCCTAAAAACAAAACCATGAGGGCGTAGTCGAGGCCTAAAGCGGACAATATCGTGTTACGGCGGAGTCAAGCCCGGAATGTGGTGGGGGCCCGGGTCGGGATATGACAATTTGGTATCAAAGCCAATCCCTGACCGGATGTGTGCCGACGTAAGATCCCACATCACCCAAGGGTGAGGATCCTATAAGCCTTATATGTATATTCCCATCGCTACCTAGCACGAGACCTTTTGGGAGCTCACTGGCTTCGGGTTCCATCGGAACTCCGAATTCAAGCGAGTTCGCGCGAGAGCAATTCCATAATGGGTGACCCACTGAGAATTTCTCGTGTGAGTTTCCAAAAACAAAACCGTGAGGGCGTGGTCGTGACCAAAAACGGACAATATCGTGCTACGGCGGAGTTGAGCCTGAGATGTGGTGGGGGTCTGGATCGGGATGTGACACTCAACGTCTTAAGCTTGATTTTTCTTCTCGAATATTGATTGCATAAAAATGATTTTGCGACTTGAGTAATTATTGAAAACATAAAAATAAAATAAAATTTTGCCGTTTGATGCTCATCGAGTGCCATTCAAGCATGATGATGATAATGCTTCCATAAATCTAGAGATAGAACAATTTATTTCGATTTAAGGAGGTGTGACCAAGTGCTGGCTAGCTCCTTGGTTTTCATGACATATTTATGAAGTAACCTTTCTTGCATTGCACCAGCAAGACATCATTTTCGAATCCCATGATTTGTGTTTTAACAGTACGACCTTCAGTGATTATTATTGTCATCGATTTATAATCATTCTCTCAATTTTTATTTATATATTTCTATATATATTTGCTTTGATTTATATTTAATTAATTTGTATTTACTAGTCATGAAGAGAAACAAACCAAACAAAACAGAGGGGAAAAATGATTCCCTTGGTCTTTTCCTTTTTTTTGCTTAATCAATCATTAACAATTGAAATTCTTTTTTTTTTCCATCCCCTAATCAAATCACATTATCCTTTTATCGTTTTAATCCAATAGGTTTATGTTATCGGTGGTTATCAAAAGGGGTTTTTACCGACCTAATTCACTGGCAATATAATGGCCATTGATCATGGTTTTTTAACTTATTTAAATCTTGTTTTTAGTTAAAGTATTATGAATTAATTAATTTCTTCAAGGAATTAATGCGTGTGAAGGCTTGTTGCTACTAGCTAGAGATGGTCACGGTTTGGTGCGACTCGGTTTTAGGGTGAAATATAAATTGAAGTGAAACCAAATCATTTGGTTTTGGTTCGGTTTGGTTTTAAACTGTTTTGATTTCGGTTTGGGCCTAACTTATAGGCTCGTTAAAAAAATTCTCTTACCTTACATGCCTATTTCAATTTGGGATTCTCAACTTTTTTTATTATATTTTACGTTTATAGTTTGTTCAATTTGTTTTGGCCCCAAATGGGAGGGAACAGTTTACAATAAGCAAAACTAAAATTGATAACCACCATACCAAAATTCAAGGAAATCCCTTTTGGATTTGTTTCAAAATCAAATGGGAAAAACAAATGTTGCTCGGCCAATAGCCACTATGATAAAATTCAGGTATCCAAATCCATGTATGGGCTTAACCAAATAGTTTGCTAATTAATTTTTTTTTTTTATATTATGCGGTTCGGTTCGATTCGATTCTAAATATTAAGAACCGAACCAAACAATTATTTTAGTTTTTGGTTCGATTTCAAACCGAATTGCTACTCAATGAATGATCAAGTCAACCAGCTAATTAAGCTAGCTTATGCATGAATGAGAGCAGTTAGTGATGCAAATGATATATCATTTTCCCATGTATAAAGAATAGTGAAAGGAATGAGTCGAATCATGAGTACAAAGAGACAAAGGAGAATGATTATTTGCTTTCTCATCCCATAGAATATTTGATGTTATACACTCTTATCCACCCATTGTAATTTGAGGCGATCTTGATAGTTCTTATAGTCAAATGTATTTACATTCACGTTTAAGTCAAAGTTCGACTTCTATCTTTTTTTTCTTCATCATCATAATTCATCACAAAGGTCGGACCTTCATCAAAAACTCAAACACAGTTGCGTGGTGAAACCAAGCTATATAAGATGTTGTCTCTCCGCTATCACGAATTGGATATTCCTAGTCAAATTTTATTTCCCTGATATTTTTATCATCAATATTTTCCCCGATCTCAAGAATTTGAGCGGTCTTTACTTTATAGGTACTAGTAGACAATTCGGATTGTATAGCTGTTGGGAAGCATAAAGATCGATCAATGTCCAGTTTACAACGCACTAAGATGTCAATGCCTAGTAGTAAATGTGTTACCAGTGGGTCTATCGTAAGTGTTCCGGTGCAAATCATTATGATACCAAGAATTCATGTGTACATTGCCTTAGAGACCAACTTATAAGGAAGGGTGCCCAAGAGCTCGTGTACAATCCTGTTAATCGAACTTAAAACTTGCTCAATTGGATTATAAACCGAACAAGTTACAATGAAATTGGCACTATGTTTTCTTACCCAAAATGGAATGAGTATGAGAAAGGAAACGATTCCAAATTAACCCTAACTTTCCCCTCCTTTTACTAGCACATAAGGAATATAAAAAAAAAAAAGCAAATTCCACCTTAAATTCAGTAATTAAATACATGCAAAATCAGGAATGGTATTAATTAGGAGGAGCAGTTGATTCCATTATCATTCGTTACTTCCTATAGTTTTAAGTTTTTTAATTCTCTGCTTTTCTTATTCCTAATAAGTAAACACGACATTATAAAAAAAATATTGAGTTAGAAGTTTCAAATTGCATACATATTGTATATTCCAAAAGCGACCTTTTCATTGCTTTCTTTATCTCACTTGACATAGGTGGGAACCAAGTTCATCCAAGTAGATCTTGTAGCTTAACTTTTTATTAACATGTAATCTTAACAAGGAGACTCTCCCTTGTCATGAGTACTAGTTTGAGATCTTCCCTCTCCCCTTCCAGTCAATATCGACGGCAAATGTGGGACATCCATTTGAATCCAATGTTTACATTTGGATATGTGACACTGGTGGCCATTACATGAATATAATTAATCCTAAGTTCAAAGAAAGAAGAGCCCTTGGATGATTTTTTATATAATTTATATGTTTAATTTGCCAAAAATATAAAAGCAAGAGCAACTAGATGGAAAAAAAATAATGTGTGTTCACCTTTTTCTATTTTCTTGGAGGCTTGTCAACTTGCCAAACTCCCAAAAGACCCACTGTGGACCAAACAAATCAAGTGATAGAGAATCCAATGAGGATTACGATTTTTATTTTTTGTTTTGATTAATCAATTTTTTTTAGTTTTAATGGGATATTCATAATTACATAGATCAAATTGAACTTTTTAAAAGCCAAACAATTAAGAAAAAAACAACAGCAGCATGCATGCTAAATAAATCTAAACACTCCTATGAAAAAAAATATCAATATTTATTTTTATATTCACTTTTAATTTCTTTTATATGTCATATGTTTCTTTTTTATTACTGAACATAACACCCTATACTTTGAAAAGCATATATGCATATATATATATATATATATATATATAGGGTTTAGGGTAAGTTTCGGCTACTGAAAAATTATGGAGTTTTGTTATTTATATATTTGAATGATGGGTAAGTTACATTTTATCCCTTCAGGTTTGAAGTCGATTTTAATTCCTTACAATATCTTTAAAACACTTCAATTTCATATATTTACTTATCATTTTATTTTAATTTCATACATCCGTTAGAAAATCTGTTAAGTTAACCGTTAAGTGATGACGTGGCAAATATGCAGTCCCCATTTGTTCTGACATGGCTACCACTTTATGTCACGTGGTTAAAAACTTAATAAAATATTTAAAATATTAAAATAATTATTATAAAAAAAAATAAAAAAAAATAAAAAAAACCAGATTCCCACCCGTGCCCACCCTCCCACCCCTTCTCCCATTACCCGCAATGGCATCTAACTGACACAAAGGGAAGGCAATGGCATCAGATTCAGCAGCTCGAACCCCGCAACTGAGGAAAGACTCGGTGACGAAGCGGTGGGTGATATTCTCACCCGCCAGAGCCAGGCGACCTTCCAACTTCAAATCCAAGTCCCCCATCAACCCCAACTCCGACCAACAACAACAGTGCCCCTTCTGCATCAGCCACGAGCACGAGTGCGCTCCCGAAATCTTCCGGCTCCTGCCCGATAACGCCGACTGGACAATCCGGGTCATCCAGAACCTCTACCCCGCCCTCAGCAGAGACATGGAAGTCGTCTCTGCTCAAGACCCGTTACACCAGAACTCCGATTGGGTGATGGGGGATGGGGGAAGGCGTGGGAGGGTGGGCACGGGTGGGGATCTGTGTTTTTTTTTTTTTTTTACTTTTCTTTAAATACTTATTTTAATATTTTATTAAGTTTATAGACACATAACACAAATGTGGCAGCCACGTTGGCACAAATGAGGATCCCATATTTGCCACGTCATCACTTAATGGTCTACTTAACGGATTTTCCAACGGAGATATGAAATTGAAATAAAATAATAAGTAAATGTAAGAAATTGAAATATTTTAAAGATGTTGTAAGAAATTGAAATCGACCTCAAACCTAAGGGGGTAAAATGTAATTTACGCTTGAATGATTATAAACATAGCATGAGGATCCTCTCCGATTTCTCTTTGTAAGGATCTTAGAGATCCTCAAATTGTGTCTGTTTATTGTACATCGTGCGGTTAATTTTCGTCAGGTACTATTTATATTTAATTTTAAATAAAATTATTTAAAATGATTTATAGCCGCACGATGTACGATGAACTGACACAATTTGAGAATCTCCAAAATCCTTACAAAGGGAATCCGGAAAAGATCATCATTCATAAACATAAACAAGTAAACAATTAAATGAAATAATTAGCATGATTGGTAGACTCCAAACCCTAAGATATAGTATTTGGAAAAGTTACTTTCAAAGAATATAATGACAATGATATATTTCAAAATGCAATTATAAGAGCACAGAGGTATTGACCAGTTGCATATCTCAGCATCATGCAATTCTAAAGCGTACTAGTATATCGGAAAGTCAAACACGATTTGTATAAAATAAAATAAAATTAGTTACGTGCTGAAAAAGTAACTCCCACCCACCAAAGGAAGGTACAAAATGCTTCAAACCACAAGCAAATTTTGGTAAGATTAGGACTTGAAAGATATCCAACTTTCAACTTGTGCACTTAGAAACTTGAAAGATAAGGTGGATTTAGTGCCATTTGTCATTCATTAAGGCTTAAAGTTTGCAAGGGACTTGTATTGTAGGTGGTTAAGAACGTTTGTCTTTGCATCAAGATTTTATAGAGTATTTATTTTTACATTGAGATTCTACTGTTATGACGCATTAAGCATAAAATAATGACATTAGCATTGAGGCAAGGTCAGAAAAAGTGCTTAAAGGATCCATTACAAAAAAATTGTAACCATATCACACTTCAACCTTAGTCGACATAACAAACTCCCGTCCATGAGATTTCAACCCAAAGACATTTGTCAACAAACTAAAAACTAGATGACACTAGACTAAATGGACGTTGGTTGCTTTAAGGTTGGAGCTTATAACGGTCAAGCAACGGTAGGTGCAACCAAAATCATTATATATATAAAAGCTATGTAGAGCCGAGAATTGTCATGTTGTGTTATGCTAGGGAGGCTAGCTAAATGTCTAGACTAAATTTTGTAAACTAAATGACATGAAAGTTGATAATAGATTATTAAGTGTTGACGAACGTGCTTATGTTTTATTTATTAAAAACACATTATTTAATTTCAAATTTAATTAGGGTACATGAAAGTTGATAATAGATTATTAAGTGTTGACGAACGTGCTTATTTTTATTTATTAAAAACACATTATTTAATTGACCTAACATTACTCATGTCCTTAACAAGTGCTTTTTCATGTTCAAAATGGCAGGTGCTAGAAGGACGTATGAAGCTTCCGACCGTTATCCTTGAAACCTTGTTGTATGTCACAACTTTGTGGTCAACACTGCTCAGATTCCCGATGATGATAACTTGTGTTCTTAACAAAAATGCAGGAGAATGTAGTCAAAGATTAGGCTATTGAAATGTTATTAATAATGGCATAGGATTCTTTTCCCTCTTTTCTTCCCTCTCCTTCTGTTATGATCCCATATCGGCTATACCAAAAATGGTGTAGTGGTACTTAAGTCCTTGGGGTCCTCCTACCTATTGGACTAGTCTTTTGGGTTGGGCTCTTCCCATGGGCTTGAGTACCTAACATTGGTATCAGAGCCAGGTTCCCGACGCTGTGGAGGGGGCGACCTGGAAAGGGCTACCTTAATGGGACGACCAAAGGGTGTGTCGCCATTAAGAGTGAAAGCCACCAGAGTAAGGGCCATTGTGGGCATCGAGTCTTCCGAATGGTGGTGTGATGTTATGATCCCACATTGGCTACACCAGAAATGATGTAGTGGTACTTAAGTCCTTGGGGTCCTTCCACCAATTAGACTAGTCTTTTGGGTTAGGTTCTTCCCTTGTGCGATTCGCCAACCTTCGAAAGTTCATAACATAATCCCTGAAAGTGCCAGATTGTTGCAATTTGACCAAATTTTCAGCTGAGTCTTCAAGTTCAGAGGGACCAAATTCTTTGCATAACACTGCAATGAAATCTTTCCAATTGGGGAAATTCGTCAAACATCTCACCCATTGAAACCACTGCAAGGCTTCATATTCCATGTGAAAGGATGCCAATTTCACCTTCTTGGACTCGTCGATGTTGAAAAAATCGAAGTAGTGCTCAGCCTTGTAAATCCACCCTAATGGATCGTCACCTTCATTGAATCTTGGAAACTCCAACTTCAATAACGGTGACCAATGTTGCTGATTGAAGTTATGCCCAAATTCTTGATGATATGGGTTAGGGTTCCTACGATCTTGAAACTGATTCTCGCCCAAGGTTGCTTCTGAAGAATCCCCTAAAGATCCACCATTACCCCTTGCCATGAAAGCTTGTAATTGCCCCAAAATCAGCTTTAAATTCACCTAAACCTTCTCTTGCGATTGCTGGACTTTTTTAATCCTCGTCTCTAGACTCGAAATTCGGGACTCCATATTCTTGCGCGAAGATTGCCGCGACATACAACATCAAAAGATTGAGAGGAACAAACGTTATAACCGGCTCTACATCTTCTACAATTGGTATCACAGCCTAGGTTCCCGATGCTGCGGAGAGGGTGACTTGGAAAGGGCTACCTTAATGGGACGACCAAAAGCTGCACCGCCGTTAAGGGTGAATGCCACCAGAGTAAAAGCCGTCGTGAGCGTCGGGTCCCGATGCTGCGGAAATGGTGACCTAGAAAGGGCTACCTTAACGGGACGACCAAAGAGTGCACCGCAATTAAGAGTGAAAGATACCAGAGTAAAGGCCGCCGTGAGCGTCAGGTCTTCCGAAAGGTGATGTGATGTTATGATCCCACATCGGCTACACTAGAAACAGTGTAGTGGTACTTAAGTCTTTGGGGTCCTCCCACCTATTGGACTAGTCTTTTGGGTTGGGCTCTTCCCTTGGGCTTGAGTACCTAACATCTTCCATTCCCTCCTATTTGAACGGTCATGATTAAACCACGTCAATATCTTATATTAATTTTTTTTATAGAAAGAGAAAGAAAAAATAAAGAATGTGAGAGGATGGGATGGAAAGAGGAGGGGAGAGAATCCTAGTCCATTAATAATAGGGTAATGCTAGGTAAACTAAAATTTTAAACTAAATGACATGGAAGTTAATTATTGGATTATTACTTAAGTGTTGATTAACGTGCTTATTTCTTATTGGTGACACATCATTTAGTTTCTAAATTTAGTCTACAAATTTAGTCTACATAGAATTCCCCTTAATAATATGGGTAATGCTAAGTAGACCAATTTTTTAAATTAAATTTGTAAATCAAATTATGTGTTACAAATCGGAAATAAGCACATTAATCAACACATAAGTAATAGTCCAAACATCAATAACCATGTCTGTTGATGCACAAAATCGGATGGGTCTTGGAACAACGTAAATCCGACCGTGAATCTGTAAGAAAGTAAAGAACACAAGATGTATCGTGGTTCACCTCAATGTTTGGGCTACGTCTACACTGATATTGATTGTATTTCTCTGTATGAATGTATGGATTACAAGTGTGAGGGGGAGTCCCCTAGAGAAAAAGAGAGTTTCTCTGTGAGCTTTTTGGCTTGTATGTTTTGGGGGTATCCCCTGGTCTGAGATCCGAGTCTCCTTTGTGAGGGGGGAGGAGTTCCCTTTTATAGAATAAAGGGCTCATCCTTTTACATAATTATGGGCTGGGTAATGAGGCCCAAATGTTGAGGCTCAATGTGTTAAAGTCTGAGGCCCAAAATGTGTAGTACCAATAGTAGTTCCCCAAGTCTTCAGTCAAGATAATCTTTTGGCTGGAGACTTGAAATTTAGTCCATGTGCGGGTCGAAGTAACTAGATGTCGTCTAGAAATGATACTCAATATGAGGCGGTGCTCAATGTGAAATGATGCTCAACTAGAAGTAGCACATGTTGCGAGGCTGCTCGGCTTGTGGCTTATGTTGCCTTGGTTGGCTCGGCTTGTGGCGTTGAAGGTGAGGGAGCCCCTTTTATAGAATAAGGGCTTGCTTCTCAATACATAAATGATGGGCTAGAGTTGATGCTAGCGGCGAGGCGGTTGCTCAGCAGGCAGCGATGCTATCTAATGATGGTGAGGGAGTCCCTTTTATAGAATAAGGGCTCGCTCCTCAATACGTAAGTGATGGGTTAGGAGTGATGCTCGCGGTTAGGCGGTTGCTTAGCTGGCGGCGATGCTCTCTAATGAAGGTGAGAGAGTCCATTTTATAGAATAAGGGTTCGCTCTTCAATACATAAGTGATGGGCTAAAGTTGATGCTCGCGGTGAGGCAGTTGCTCAGTAGGCGGCGATGCTCTCTAATGATGGTGAGGGAGTCCCTTTTATAGAATAAGGGTTCACTCCTTAGTACATAAATAATGGGTGTTCTCTAATGAAAGTGAGGGAGTCCCTTTTATAGAATAAGGGTTCACTCCTCAATACATAAATAATGGGCTAAGTCCCTCCAAGTATTTTTCATGAGGCCTAGTTGCAGAAGCCCAATATATGGTACATAGTGTAGTCCCCCAAGTCTTCAGTCAATAGAGTCTGTTGGCTGGAGACTTCAAATTCAATCCATGTATGGGCCAAAGTGGCGGTTGTTCGGAGGCGGTCTTTGTATACCATGCACTGAAGCTTTGAAAATAAAGCTTTGAAGCTGGAGCTTTTGTAAATGAAGCTTTGAAGTCGAAGCTTTGTAAATGAAGCTTTCGAAGTTGGAGCTCTTGTAAATGAAGCTTTCGAAGCTGGAGCTCTGTAAATGAAGCTTTCGAAGCTGATTGACATGAGTGATGCTCATGAATGTTTATGTTGATTGACATGAGTGATGCTCATGGATGTTGACATGAGTTATGCTCATGAATGTTGATATGAGTGATGCTCATGAATGTTGACATGAGTGATGCTCATGAATGTTTATATATGATTGACATGAGTGATGCTCATGTATAATTTTGGAGTACTGGACGTACTTTTGATCACCTGGTTGGTGATAATAGCGGCAGGTTGCCGAATAATTTTGGAGTACTGGACATACTTTTGATCACCTGGTTGGTGATAATAGACGATGCCCGGTCAGACAAGAGATCATCATGAGCATGTGGCTCATCAGTTTATAAGTTGGTAGACTTCTTTAATAAGTAACAATGTTGATCAGTGGATCTAGTTGCTCAATAATTCCTAACAATAAATGACAGTATAAGTACGACCGTATAATGAATAAATCAAATTGACAAAGTTTGTCAAAGCAAAATATTGTATTATGTGCCTTCTGTGAATAAATGATTTATTCTGTTATGTGATAAATGACATGTTGCATAAATCACCAATATATTAGGTATTGCCTAAATGTGTGTGTGTGTGTGTGTGTGTATAATCATGAATAAATGATTTATTCAGTTGTTTGATAAATGACATGCTGCATAAATCAACAATACATTACGTATTGCCTAAATGTGTGTGTATATATATAATTATGAATAGATGATTTATTTAGTTATTTGATAAATCACATGTTGTATAAATCAATAACGTGGTAGTAATCATGTGATATCAAAAATAATATTATTTAATCATAAGTCATCATAACATAAAAATAATAAAATTATTATTTTATAATTAGTCATCATGACAAAAATAATAAGATATTAAATAAACAATGATAATTTTAAACAAATCAGTCCAAAGATAAAATGCTTATCTTTTTCCATGTGGGTGGTCGACAGTTGCAGATGGTTCGTGCGCACTGCGCCTAATGAGTACTCGAGAGCTTTCCTTTTTCTTTTCTCTTTCCACTGCGCCTCTCTCTCTCTCTCTCTCTTTCCACCTCCAAACATACTCTTTCCTTTTTTTTTTTTTTTACATCCAGATTTCCTTTTTCCTTTTTCTTTTGTGGGAGTGGTTGAGCTATCCGGATCCGCAATCATGGTTTCCATGCTCGCCAACAGTGGTAGGGGTCGGAAGCAGCCAGCTCGTCGCGGATGAGATCACCGGTGGCGATGTGAGGGATGCCGATGAGGTGGCAGAGGCGGGAGGCGTAGGTTCCTTTTCCGACGCCGGGGCAGCCGATGAAGACCCACTAGACATTCCTGTCCTTGACGTCATCTGCTTGGTGGGTCTAGAACCCATCTCAATTTTTATGAGATAATACTCATGGACTACCCAATCGGTCTTCTTTGCTTTCGGCACACGACCTTCGTAAAAGGTCAAAATCCTCTTCTTCCCAATCACAGCTTTGGATTCTTCAGCCCTGATCTCACGCTCATTCCTCGTGATCTTGTAAAAGCCTTGATCCATGGCCTGGTTGCAACAAGTGCTGTTTGATGTACTTGTAGTCGGGCCGACTAAAGAAGAACCACCCATTCCCATGAACTTATGGGAAGAATGCAGGAAGATCACATGACTCGTACTTGCAGACATCTATTTTAAGGATGGTGTGGCGGAAAAGGGAGCCGGTGCCCTGTATCTTGCTCCTCAAGTAGTAGCTGACCAGCAACTCATCAGTGAGGTTGAATTTGACCGAAGGTAGTAGGATCACATTCGCATGCACTGCATTTCCTCTTCCAATTATGAAGTTGCTGCTGCTGCTCATCTCTCTCTCTCAATTTTCCCGGGCCTCCACCAGAGAACCACCGCCATTTTCTTATCCTGAAAAGCACCCAAAGCTTGACAGAGTCCAACTGTAGTGGTCGACTTGCCTTCTCCAAGAGGGGTAGGAGTTATCCCTCCAACCACCACATAATACCCATCCAAATCCTTTCAGCTCATCAATCACTGATAACAAAACCTTGGCCTTGTACTTTCCATAAAGATCATAGTGATCAGGATTGAGATTAAGCTCTTTTGCAATCTCAGAGATGTGGAGAGGCTTAATAGAGTTAGCAATGTCGATGTCTGCTGGCACCGGCAACGCCATCTGCAGCTTCCTCGCCGTTTTGGATGAAGAACTCATCGTGGGGTCGTCGAAAAAGTCAAATTTTGATTCTTGCTTGGTGGGTTTGATCTGAAACGCTTTGGTTTTATGCGCTCTGGTTTCGGTTGTCGATTGGTTGAAGATGAAGAGCGATAGCGATTGGGTTCTTGGGATGTGCAGATTCATGGTGGTGAGATGAAAAAAATGAAAGAGAACCGACATAGCTTTTCGTGTCGATTCCCACAGACGACGCCAAATGTTGATGCACAAAACCGGAAGGGTCTTGGAACAACGTAAATCCGACCGTGAATTTGCAAGAAAGTAAAGAACACAAGTTGTATCGTGGTTCACCCCAATGTTTGGGCTACGTCCACACTGATGTTGATTGTATTTCTCTGTATGAATGTATGGATTACAAGTGTGAGGGGGAGTCCCCTAGAGAAAGAGAGAGTTTCTTTGTGAGCTTTGTGGCTTGTATGTTTTGGGGGTATCCCCTGGTCTAAGATTTGAATCTCCTTTGTGAGGGGGGAGGAGTCCCCTTTTATAGAATAAGGGGCTCCTCATTTTACATAATTATGGGATGGGTAATGAGGCCTAAATGTTGAGGCTTAATGTGTCAAAGTCTGAGGCCCAATATGTGTGGTACCAACAATGTCAATTGGTTTACAAAATTTAATTTAAAATTTTAATCTCCATAGCATTACGCTATATATATTATTGTTGTCAACATATGTATCAACATATTATTACTGCACCTTCAAGGATATTGATGCACGCTAATTTTTTTTAATAAAAAAAATGAACTTCTTGCATATAAAGGAGTATATACAATTCTGGCTAGATATAATATGGCTATAGAACATGCGTGCATTCTTAATATGTCAATGGTAATTAGTTTATATATATCATCGTCGTCAACAAAAGGTATCAACATGCTATCTATCAATACATTTTCGACAATACTAATAAAAAAATCCGTTACTAATAATGAACGAAACTCCTACACATAAATTTTCTTAAATAAACATATATGTGGGTGAAGTACCTGTAACATGTGACCAATATTGACCACAAATCCATTGGGGACAGGCTCAATAGCCATCCATTGATCATCTTTCAAAACTTGAAGGCCATGAACTTGTTCTTGGAGAAGAGTTATGAGATTAATATCACTGTGTTTAGGTAATCCCAAGGTTAAGCTTGGGTCTGGACATGGTGGGTATTAATTTGTAGCCATCAATTGTACTTGGCTCAGTTCACCCTCAAAAAATCGAGTTTGGAGTCCTAACCCTTCGCAAATTAGATCTAGAAGACACAGCCCCAGCTTCCCCACGCCCACAGAATAATTTCCACTTCTCTGAAATTTTAGATCAGAAATAAAAAGAAAATACATCTTTAGCAATTTTGAGTTACAACTTACAATGGTGACTTAAAATAAATGTCATGAAGAGTTTATCAAGTGATCATAGTAGTAAATACCGGATGTGTATAATACAAAATACATATGTACGTGCATTATTCAGTGGCTCCTTAAAAGATTCGGTGAAAAATTCAGTCATTATATAATATTTCAGTATTATTTATTTAATTTTCTTTATTTGCAATCTATTTTTCAATCCGCTAATAGTGCATTATGATTGTTAAGTGTACAAACAATATGCATGTATTATCATGCATACAATATATGTGTATGGTAGTTTAAGAAAACAAGTGTTTTCGGTATAACTGATAATGTTACGGAAAACAGAAGTGTGTGTGTGTATATATATATATATATTTTTTAAATGTGTTTGTATGCATATAATACGTGAATGAACTAACTAGGGAAGTGAAGTGATTAACATAACCGATATTTAGCCGGTTTTTTAGTCCAGAAATCGATGTGTTCCTTGACGAGGGTGTCTCAAGGTGTCTCTCCAGGTAATGTATCTGCTTTCTCACATAGTCGATGCTGGTTGTGGGACTATGATTTTTCGGAGTAAGAGTAAGGGAGATCGGAATATCCATATCTTAGAAGCCCGGTCATGGACTCAACAGCTTCTGATGTGGGACCGAATAAACGGAGCATCAATGCCACCATCATCATGTTCCGAAATCAATGGGCGAAGTCCGACGACTTCGTTGAGATTGACCATACTTGTTCTAGAAGATACAGAAACCTAATCTAGCAAGGAATGGTTTCCTTTAAACTTGGAGTCTTTACAATCTAAAGATTGGCGTGCACTGCAACTAATCACACTCGTAAGAGGATACAATATCTACTTCCTAGATATCTTCTGGGATTTTCCCAGTTTAAAAAGGGTTTTACTATCAGTTTAATAAGGGTTCTACTATCCTAAAAGGTCCTCTACTTGATTTGTATAAGTACACCCTTTATTAACGCAATATTGTATGCTTACACTTATTCTCTTGACTACTACTTGATTTTTAATATTATTTAGTAATTGACCGTAGAAAAGCCTTTGACTCATTGATTACTTACGGTTGTTTGTTCTTTTACAAATACAAGGATTTGCAAATTTGGTTCCAACACTGTTTCTTAATCTGCAACTTTTCTTAGCATCTTCAGAATAGAGGCTTGCTTTGTCTTCAGAAAGCTGCTCAAAAAACTCCTTGGACACATTGCAGCAAACTGTCCGGAACTCCATGATTAATCAACTGCATTTGCAAATCAAATATTCGATATGTAAATCAGCCTTTTGAATTCATATAAAACCCATAAAAACAAAAATAAAGCTCCTTCTCCCATCGACGACGCCCTTTTTTCTAGCTTTAGACTGATAAATCAAGGAACAATCAAGGACTGATAGAAACAAGAAGAGAAGCACCTAAGGAAAAGGGTGTGAAAATCACTACCAAAAAAGAAATGAGAAGCATGGCAAACCTGAAAAAACCGAATTCTCGGGCAGCTCCTATGATCTGCTTGATCAGCTGTGGTTTGTCAGTGCCAAGTTTATGAAAGTCGGTTACTGGGATGCTCTCAAATAGTGAAACTTTGTAGATTCCCAGGTCTAGTTCCAGGTGGTAATATGTAAGATTCAGGTGCATATTGCAAGTCACTTCTGTTTGAGATGAGCTTCTCCATTTTATTCTTCAAAATAAATGAATTTATTCATCCAAATAAACGAATTTATTCAAAATTGAAATAACACATAAAAAAGGTTCGTGGCTTTTCAAGAGCATGGGAAGGAAGACAAAATTAAAAGTGCTTTTCCCAAAAGCATATCCTTGTTTTCATGTTGTGCTGTGGGAGCATGCGTAAGCAAAGTCATTGCAATGAAATTTGGGTTAACAGAAAATGCTATATATAAGGTTAGATCATGTTTACTAATATGTTAATTAATCTGTTCTTCCCTCGGCTTTTTATTGAGGGGTTTTTTTTTTAACTTTAATCCTTTAAAAATATTGAAATTTAATATAAACCTGGTGTTAGATTACACATTGATTATAATTCCTTGATATGTCCTTAATTCAAAATAATTAATGTGCATTTTATTTAGGGTAAAAGACTGTTTACTACCCTCATGTTTCGTGGTTTTCAACATTTAGTACATCATGTTTTTTTCGTCTCAGAGTCATACCTAAAGTGTAAATTTTGGGACAGTCTCATACATCCGTTAGTCAAACTGTTAAGTTTTTCGTTAACTGTGACGTGGCGCACTGAGTGGTCGCCACGTGTCATCCACGTTTTTTTTTTCTTTTTTCTTTCTTTTCTTTTCTTCTTCTTCCTTCTTCTTCTTCCTCCGACTGCAACTTTCTGTTTTTTTTTTTTTTTTTGCTTCTTCCTTTTGCTTCTTCCTTCCTTCCTCCTTCCTTTCCCTTTCTTCCCCTTCTTCCTTCTTCTTCCTTCTTCTTCCTCCGAAATCTGGGGAATGTTTTTTTTTTTTTTTTTTTTCTTTCTTCTTCTTCCTTCTTCTTCCTTCCCCTTCTTCCTTCTTCTTCATTCTCCTTCTTCTTCTTCTTCTTCTTCCTCCGAAATCTGGGGAAGTTTGTTTTTTTTTTTCTTCTTTCTTTCTTCTTCTTCCTCCTTCTTCTTCTTCTTCTTCCTCAAAAAAAAAAAAAAAAAACACTTTTGTCTTTTCTTCCTCTTCTTCTTCTTCTTCTTTCTCTTTCCTCCTTCCTTCTTCTTCTTCTTCTTCTTCTTCTTCTTCTTCTTCTTCTTCTTCTTCCGAATTTGGGGGAAGATGAAAGTGTTTTTTTTTTTTTTTTTTTTTTTTTTTTGAGGAAGAAGATGAAGAAGAAGAAGAAAAAAAAAAAAAACATTCCCCAAATTTCGGAGGAAGAAGAAGGAAGAAGAAGGAAGGAGGAAGAGAGGAAGAAAGGAAGAAGCAAAAGGAAGAAGCAAAAAAAAAAAAAAAAAAAGCAGAAAGTTGCAGTCGGAGGAAGAAGAAGAAGAAGGAAGAAGAAGAAAAGAAAATAAAGAAAAAAGAAAAAAGAAAAAAAAAAAAAACGTGGATGACACGTGGCGCCCAGTCAGTGCGTCACGTCACAGTTAACGAAAAACTTAACAGTTTGACTAACGGATGTATGAGACTGTCCCAAAATTTACACTTTAGGTATGACTCTGAGACGAAAAAAACTTGATGTACTAAATGTTGAAAACCACGAAACATTAGGGTAGTAAACAGTCTTTTACCCTTTTATTTAATGTCTTCCATTAAATATTTAAATTTATTAATATACAAATTTTAGTTTATTTTTTGATCCAAAAAGAGTTATTTAATTTATTAATTTTATTTAACATTCTTCAAACTTGAAAGACTCAATTAATGTACCTAAATGTTAGTACCGAAATGTACTATATTGAACTAATGTATTTAAATGTTAGTACTGAAATGTATTATATTATATTAATGTACCTAAATGTGTGTACCGAAATGTTAGTACTGAAATGTACTATATTGAATTAATGTACCTAAATGATTGTATCAAAATGTATGTACGAAAATGTGTGTACCTAAATGTATGTACCGAAATGTATTATAATGAATTTAATGTACCTAAATGAAGAAGACAAAGTACATCGAAATATATTGTATAACAAAAATTAATTTATCTAAATGTTTACAACAAAATATATTACAATAAATGAAATGAAAATGAAAATTATAATGAAATAAAATTAATATATTAAAAATTAGGAAGAAAAAGAGAAATAATTAAAAAAATCAAAATATAATTAATAAATGAGGTTATTAATGTATCAAGAGACTAAAATTAGTTTTGATCTTACTCATGGTTTTAATCTAAAAATCATCTTTGTCAAGGATTAAAATGAAGTTTTCTATTTTATTAAGTGGGATTGTAGATGCATAAAAAACAAAAACAACGATGCCCAGATAAGAGCAAATCTAATCTTAAGGGAACCATCTTAAAACATTTTGTTGAAGAATTTTGATTATTTAAACAAAGTTATTATTATTTTTTATTTGAGTGATATTTTGATTATACTGCCCTAAATAAAGAGAAATACCAAAAAAAAAAAAAGAAGACATTTTCGTAATCTTGTGACAGAAATATGATTTTTTTGAATATGCACACAGTATGCACATGCACAACAATTGAACAGAAATATAATTTTTCTTACATCTTGAAATGACCAAATTGTCCTCGTATATAAATGGGTTATTTCCTCTTTTTTATTTATTTATTATTATTTCTCTCTCTACCCTTTCTACTCTCTCTTCCTTCCTCTCTCTAAAATTGATATTTATTGGATGTTCTTAGATTAGTGAAAGATAATGGAAAATCCAGTTGGAAGATTTGATTTATTAGGAGATTGTTTGTGTTTGCTGATTGGTCCTTTTGAGAAATGAACACATTTATGCGCTTGCAGTTGCAGATTGGGGATTTCTTCCTCAAATCATCATCTTCTTCCCCAAATTTGAAGACCCAGTTGGAAGATTTGATTTATTTGGAGATTGTTGTATTTGCTGATTGGCCCTTTTGGGAAATGAACACATTATGTGTTTGCAGTTGCAGATTGGGGATTTCTTCCTCAAATCATCATCTTCTTCCCCAAATTCGAAATCCCATTCAAAACCAATCTACAGTCCAAAAAAATTTCAAAGTCGAAGAAAATCCATTATGAAAAACTAAAGACACCATTTTTTCTGCTACAATCTCTCTCTTCCACCGATAAATGCCTTATGCCTCTAAGTTCAAAGAAAATCCCATATTTGTTATATGTATCAATATATGCAACGACGTCAGTTTAGCTGTGGACATCCATCGTGCAATTAACGACATTTGGGGATATGTGGGGGCCTATCCGGAAATCCCTTAGAGATATGTAGTTTACAAACCTTTAACCTGAACCTAGATTCTGGAAATTCCATTAAAAATCATCCATTTCCAGTGACATGCACATGATATGCTTATAGATCTAAGCCAACCCAAAAACCTAGAGCTCATAGATCTCTTTTTGAAATTAGAAAAATGATGTCATCACCTGTGTGTCACCACCATATACACTATATGCACACCACATGCACATCGTATGTATAGTACATGCACATGATATGCACAAAACTGGAGATCGAGCAACGAGCTACTTTTCGCATTAATAAGAAAATTTAACGGCAATCTATTGGTATAGTTGATACAAATAAAACATAATTGTTACGTGTATAAGGTTACAATGGCAGTTTGAAAAGTATTGTTACATATATAAACCACTGCTTAACCATGAACGTGGAAAACATGATACTTGTTGTCGTTATTTCATGGACACACATGACATTTAACATCCTCTAAGTTTTTTCTTAATTTTGTTTTTCGCCAAGGCCAACTAGGTTATGGTCATACTCGCTAAATTTTGGGACCCAACATACGTGCTTATAACTAGTGAACATTCCCGCTTCTCATATTAAGTTATAGTCATGTACACCATATACACACCACTTGCACATTACGGAAAAATATTCACAAATTTATGCAATTAAACACTTGAATCAATAATTGTTCCATCCCAGTTTTGTAGCACATCAAAAAGTATAGTTTATTCCACAACCCATAGACCCCAACATGAAACACAAACCTTAATTTAACTTCTATGTATTAACTCATCTTGCAAACAACCCATTTATTCCATAAATCATTGATGTAGAAACTTGGAACTAAACACCCTACCTTACTATGATTGTTGAAGCTTCGGTCGTCGGAAGAAATGAAACTTTCCAGCCAAAATAGAAAATATGGTATAAAACCCAACTCACTCCTCTCACCTCTCTCTCGCATCTCTTTGTTCGAAATCAGAGGTATGAGGTCAGCCAAAAATCCAACTCACTCTACTCACCTTTCTTTGGACTTCCCTCTCTTTGAAATCTAAGTTCAACCCAAAAACCCAAAGCTCACAAAGCTCTCTCCACATCCCTCACTTCCAAATGTGAAAAGTGATGCAATGGGCTAATGATTTTTAATATTTATGTATGAGTATTTTAATAATTTCAGTTTCATGCATAGTGTGCATGGTTTGTGCATACTCGGTTTATCCTATTTCTATCCCAAGACTAAGAAAATATCATATTTCTGATTATTTCTCAATAATAAATAACGGGAGTAACAATAATAAAATCGATATTTAGAAGTTACTCGATACTTAAAAGTAACATATTTTAGCCAACTTAAATACATTCAGATCTACTATAATACTAATTTATTGTTGAACATAGATTTGGAATCATCGCTATCTGCATGTTATATTGTTAGGTAATTATTAAAAAAAAATATCACATTGTTGAGCGCTGTACGGGCGGCAAGTACAGTTCATCTTCGATAATGAATTTGGAATCGCATTGGTTAAGATTAACATCTATTATGGTTCGATTGCTTCTAATGTAAAAGATCACATTATCGAATATATGAACTTTGCACTAACTTTACAGCTTTTAAAAACATCTTCTAGATTGTTTTTCAAAGAGAATAATATTTGCATTCCGTCTTGGGGATGAGCTCATTGCCCTACTTATAGATAACGTTTATTCATTATAGAAATTTCATAATCGGAACCATTCAAATGCTTAAACATTATTTAAAGATCATCTTTACAAAAAATCATTCGAAACGGAAATCGTTTAGTCACCCAAATGTGCCAAATAGAGGGTATACAGTTCAGTGATGTAGTCATGTTAAATAATGGGGTCATGATTTCGACAAATAAAACTGCATTGGACCATTTCATTGAGCACCTATTAAAAACATAAAGACATAAGCTTTATTGGTCCTAAGTTCGATTTAAGGTTTTGATATAAAGGCTCCCAACCAATGTCGTAGCCAAGATTTTCAAATAATTGGGTCATGATTTCGACAAAAAAAATTGCAATGTACCATTTCGTTGAGCATCTAGTAAAAACATGTCAATTCTTGCCAACATCTGCTTAAGGCTTATGCCAACATATGTCAACAATTTCTATGATACGTAGAGACTTGTCAAGGGTGGCTATAAGAAACTGTAGAGTAATGTTGAAAACTGTCAAGGCTTGTCAACTGAGGCATTTCATTCAAACATTTCGTGTGCACAACAAAGTCGGACACAAGAAGAGAGAAAATGAAGACGATAGAAAAAAATAGTAGGAGAATGAGATTGTAATTTAGTTTGCCCTAGCTGTTTATAGACCCAAATAAAATACACATGCAAATATATATTGGGTTTTAAAGTTGTTGGGATCATGAACAACCAATGACCCTATGCTAGCTCCGCCACTGATACATTTCATCATTTATATGTTACTTGGTACTTATGTCATTGGTTTATTTGACATCTATGCACCTATCATATGGACCAAAATATATAGGTTTAATGCAAATCAAATTCAATAACCTGTCTTAGTAAGCACAAGAATCTCTCAACCAAGAATTTAAGAAAATCCGGCCGGTCGAAAGCATGCTTTGCCTCCGCTCTCCAATTTTCTATTCCAAACTTTGCCATGCACGACAAAGATGGAATCAACACCAACCTTGAGGCCACCTCTTTTTCGGATCCATTCGAGGAAACCACGACTTCTTCGAATTCCAACCCAGTGTAGCAGTATCCATCGTCCTCGTAGTAGTTCTCTTATTCCTCTTTGGTGTGAACAAAAGCTTCATTATATATTGTTTTCTGCTTCTGCTCGGCGTGGGAGGACACTCTTGTTTATGCGGAGGAGTCTTAGGTAGGTTGTCAAACTCATCATCCTTAGCCGGGAAGATCTCATCGCGCGTTCGTATCGTGTTGAGCCTGAGATACTTCTGTTCAAGTGACTCTTTGGGTATATTTCTTGCCAACAAAGGAGAAGCACCACCCCAAGTGTTTGTCCCCGAACCCATTGACGATGGGTGTTGGGGTGTCCTAAATTCCAGCATCTCTCTTTGCCTCATTGTTTTACCTCCCTATTTTTCACAGCCTCTCACAATCTGTGATGCTCTTTGTTTGGTATGTTGAGCGTCTTTTTATTGTAAAAATGGGGGAAGAAACCAAATTCCTAAAGGCTCCATTGGTTTCTTCAAAGTTAATTCGAAACAATTAAACATCCAATTATATTACCGATTAATTAGAAATTACTTTACTAAATACTCCACGTATGCAACACCGGCCGGCCTCTCACACAATCACAATCTGTCCTACATTATATGATGTACTGATGTGCATACAAAAGAGTTATAAAACATATATAAGATATATCCATATAGATAATAAATAAACGCACGACGGAGCTACAAAATCATCATATAAAAAATACGTTACCAGCAAGAAAAATGTACCAATTTTTGGTGTGGAGCAGGAAAATGATACTTCAATCACAATACATATGGGTATATTTTATGATTTTAACTTAAGATTATTAGAATGGTTGACAAATGACGGAGACAAAAGGAACGATTACCTCAAGAACTTGGATGATGTAACGTCAATTTCTATTTGTGTAGCTACTTAGTACTACAGTGTAGTGGTATTCTTCATCTGTGAATAAGAGGTCTTAGCTTTAATTTTCACCAAAGGTAAATTCGAACCATAGTATTGCTAACCAATTGTGAGATGAGGCTTACCCATCCTCTCCCTTTAATGTAGATAATATCGTTTGTTTTATAAAATAAAAAATAAAAAAAACTCTATCTATGCAGATTCCAACAACAAAAGGAAGCTACAAAGCTATTCCTTTCTTGGAGACAGATTGTCTACCCTCCCAGTACCATACCCTTCTCATCTCCTTATATTTGTGCGGTCACGGTTAAGACATGTCAATATTTTATATTCCTATTGCTTTTTGTCTTATTATCTCTATAAAAAAAATCAATATAAAATGTTAACGTGGCTTAACCGTAACCGCACAACATAGGAGGGGATCAAAAGGGTATGATAAAAGGAGGGCAGACAATCTGCCTCCTCCTTTCTTTCCTGTTTTACTTCTTTGGATTTTTTTTACGCAACATAAATAGAATTAGGAAAATATGCACAAATAGAATCGGTCACAAACTTTTAACAGAAAATCAAACAGCAGGAATACTAGACAGACAATTAGCTATATGTAAACCAGGATTTAGCGCCCCTCTAGTTCTATTTTCGATCAAAAATCTATAACCGGTATTATTTGTGCCAGTTGGCCAAAGAATAATTCTGCAGAATCCTTTGGAAGAAGTTTACAACAGCAAGATAGAATAAATCCAGTTTTGTGTAAACGATTGGAGGGAAATGAAAGAAGAACCAATTTCCAACTGGAAGAGACCAATTCTTATTCTCCACACAAAGACAAGTGTTATATTGGTCACTAAATCACTAGTAAACACAATGTACGGAAACAAATTCATTATTAATCCCTTACTAATTTCTAATTAAATTGCTTCCAATACCTATGTCAAATACACAAATATCCACATAATGTTTCTGTAAGACATATTCTGAAATCACAACAACAAGATATTAGGATCACGAACAAATCAAATCAATATAAAATAGAGATGAACTAAATATATTGAACTTATTTATAGAATACGAAAGACATTACTCTTCCGGATGACAAAGGATGAGTTCACAAGGTTGCCTTCTCCTTCCAATACTCCAAAATATCCCTCTACTGTATGAACAGGTTTTAGTATTATGAGGAATTCAATGTATGGAAGTAGGGACTTAACCTAGTATTTATATACCATTGGGGTTCCTTATTAGCCGGCCTATTAACAGCTACAAAAATCAAACCCTAACACTTAAGTGATTGAGTCCTACCATGATTCTATATCTTTGTAGAGAAACCTATTAGATTTCTTTGAGGTTAATTGCAAAGGTTAAGACTTCATAATCCTTATTTTACTAGGACTATCAGACTACTTATGTCGTTAACAACTCGATAAACAAGTGGCTTACAACACAAGTAATCCAATACATCATTCATTGTCATTCACAACTTTACAGTTTCTGATTTGTACAATAGGGTAAATACATGATATTTACCCTTTTCCATTTAATCTAACAAGTTAATTAAAGGGCAACACAAAGCCAACAAGGCTTCCCATTTTGCGAGGGTGGATTCCCACTTTGTGAGGGTTGAAGGAGGAACATTTATCGTACGCAACATTATCCTTATTTTGCAAAGAGACTATTTCCACAATTCGAACCCATGACAAAAAATTTATTGGAAATTAGTAAACAGGTTAGGGGAAGGCTTGAAATGCCCTGACAGGACTCAACATGACATCCCCGCCGCCGGTTTTATTTTGAACTATGCATCTGCAAAAGAGATGGTTGAAGAAATATTGGGCTCTGGTTTCAGGAATATAATAAGAGTAGCTAAACTAGCACATTAAAAAGAATAAAACCATACTTGTGCTTGTCATTTTCATGGCAAAAAAATCATGGTCTAAGCAGGAATTTACAAAGAACGTGATACTCTCAACATGCGAGCATAAGCAGAACAGAACCACATTCACAAATACGAATGAATTTAGTGCGTAATTGCTTTGATTATAAACAGGAAAAGAGTAGCAGAAATCTATGTTGCAGTTAATGAGCTGTGGCACCTGTTACAGGATGGGCTTCGCAAGATTCAAGCCGCACATTCTCATGGTTTTGGCACAGATCGGTTATACATTTCTCTACTTGATTACAGCTGCATCCTTCGATCATGGGATGAACCCTCATGTCTTTGTAACCTATCGACATATAGTAGGTGGCTTAGTGATGTTTCCATTTGCCTATTTTCTTGAAAGGTAAAATTTCTAGCCTGCTATCATGAACTAAACGATTAGAGTGCATTTAAACATTGAATAGAATCGATTAGCAAGTCTCAGCATAGTGAAGGTTTACCATTTGAATTATCGTTTCTGTTTCCCTGCAGAAAAGTAAGGCCAAAGTTGACACTAGCAGTGTTTCTGGAGATATTTTTACTTTCTCTGCTAGGGTAAGGATAATACTTTTCTCAATTAACATGAGTTGAGTGAAGCAGGAAAATACTGACCTTTTTCACTTGATGACGACAGGGTTAGCTTAACCCTTAATTTGTATTTTGCGAGCTTGAAGTACACGTCTCCAACCTTTGTCACATCGGTCGCCAACACCATTCCGTCCATAACTTTTATAATTGCAGTCATACTCAGGTGGGGCTTTAAAAGTTCGCAAACACCTGAACATAAATATACATCTTTCTCTTGTTTTTAACAACACTTTTCAATGCACATCACGTATAGGATGGAGGCTGTAGATGTTAGGAATCCCCGTGGAATAGCTAAAATCTTCGGAACCTTAATATCTTTGGCTGGAGCCATGACCATGACCTTGTACAAAGGACCTGCCGTGCGAAGCTCACCAGGAGCTCCAAAACACATCACAAGTAACTCTGTTCATGAAAACTGGACGAAGGGATCAATCCTCCTCATTGGAAGTTGTATATCATGGTCCGCATGGTTCATAATGCAGGTACTCATTGGATATACCAGTTCACTTATCAATCTACTTGAAACCTCCCTTTTTATGGGTATGGTAAGAGTCAGCCTAATTCATAGCAACACAACAGACTATCCATGCATTATCGGCTACACAAAAACATTAAGATAAAAAAGAAATTAAATCAATGTAAAACTACTAGATTTCATTTACAGTAAGTATTCTGCTATCCGTAGGCAATCACACTGAAGAAATATCCTGCACAACTGTCACTAACCACATGGATAAATTGTATTGGGGCAGCACAATCGGCTGTTTTCACAGTAACAATACAACACAAAAGGGTAGCATGGAGTATTAGATACAACAATGACTTCTGGTCCATCATCTATGCTGTAAGTAAATATATGATATGATTAGAATTCTAATTTATTAAGTAGCTATTAACAGTATACTTTGCATGATAAACAAAAACGACAGGGAGTTGTATGCTCCGGTATAATGGTCTTCATTCAACTGTGGTGCACAAAACAAAAAGGACCAGTTTTTGTGACCATGTTCAGTCCCCTTGCAACGGTATTGGTGGCAGTTATGGCATACTTCATTCTTGGTGAAAGACTGCACGTTGGCAGGTAGAAGCACCGTAATGTCAGACTTACAAGCAACATGTACACACACACACACACTCAATCTACTTAAATGGGTGTCTAATTTGATATTTCTTTCACTCAGAATACTGGGAGCAGTCATTATCACCATCGGTCTCTACATGGTATTATGGGGCAAAGATAGAGATCAAAATGTTATCAGGTCGCAAGAGCAAACTATATTAACTAGTAATGAGTAGATGAAACCCAAGATACAAACGGACACAAGTACAGGGTCCTCCAAATAGATCTTGAGAAAGAGGATGCAACTGTTGGTTTAAGATTATGCATCCTATCATTCGGAACAATGTAATAGGAAATAAAGCTAGTAGCAAGTTAGCTAAATGAATGTCTTTTTTGTATTGGTTTGTATGTAATGGCTTAAGTACTGAGTGCTAGCAGATTAAGGTCGATACAATCAAACATATATCATATTCTGCTTTAACTTCATGAGAAACGTCATCAGACCCACCAACTAATGTGGTTAAGGAGAAGACGCTTGGAAATGACCTTCACGAACTAGCACATCCCAATCATCCTGCAGCCAAGAATTTTCTATGATGCTAAGAAAGTTTTTGCTATTCATTTAAAGAGGAAAAAAAAAAAAAAAAAAGAATGACCAAAAACTGTAAAAAGGAAAATTGATATTTCAATAATTTTGTTGCCAATTATCATTCTTGACAAAAGCCTTCATACTAGATTAGGCCACCCAGATTTACTTTACATGACTACTTAATTATTAACTATAAAACATCTACAAAATGCCTAATGAAATGGGAAAGCTGTACATTATCCCAAAATTTGCTTCTACAATAATCTTCAAAATACCCAGTATGTAGCTCACTCTGCTTCTTCAAGCCGTGCACGTATGGACTCCGGGTTTGACAGTTTATTAATCCTGCAAGAAAATTGACACGTAAAGATATCATACAATTTGATCAAGGTTCTACATTCATAATTCAATATAACATATATTAAAAGTTGAAAACATACAATTTGTATATCTAACTATAAAGACAACTCACTTGACGACACTTCCAGATGCTAATTGACTTTTCAGAAGTCCATTCTGGAATCAGTTATAATAGCAACTTAAGCTGCTCTTCGACTTCACCTGTGAAAAGAATCACAAAAAGGAACTTAGGCTTAACCAAAGTTTCAATACATTCGGAAAGAATCTTCGGATATAGAATACCTTTGTCAATGACATCCACTGTCCTAAAAATCCTCGCTTATATGCTAGGCGGCTAACACCGTCCTAATTAATCTTTAGGCATTTAAAATTAAGAAAGAGCATCTAAACCTATCTAGGTGCCCGCCTAGACCTGCATAGGACTCTCACTTAGACAGAAAATAAATAACTTTCATTTTGCATTTTATTTTTTCGATAAATTGTAAAAAACTTATTGAATACTTGGATGAATATTTATTATATGTTTGTTTCCCATGTTTTTAATATGTTCTAATATTTTATAATCTATATGTTATTCTATTTTGTAATTTGTGTATCCCAATTCAATTATGTTTCTGGGGATACACGATTGAAGTTAAAAGTGATTCCAATGAAGAAAGAGGATATTCCGATGGAGAAAGGTTTAATCTGGTTGCAAGTGCTGGTGATTGTTACATCAATCACCAAATAAAACAAAAATGGAAATTCCATTTGGTTCGATAAGTAACCATGCAATGTTGCTTCTTTAATCATTAATCAATATTTGTTGTGGCGTGGAAGAAGAAGAAAAAGAATTGTGGCTGGTTCTTGATGGAGAATGGGTCAATTAATATATGAAGAGTGTGGAATATAGGTAAAAATTATGGGTGTATATTGAAAGTGTGAGGTGTGAGGGTGTTATGAGAAGGAATGTGGCATGTGTTATGATAAATTTTAATTAAAAAACAAATTTAAGGTGTATTCAACAATATGTGAAGTAACTCCGCCGTGTAAGTTTATCTTACATTGCCGGTCCCAAGCCCGGATAAAGGAGGAGGGGGAGGGCGTCAGGTAGTCGACAACCAGCACTCCATGATTACGTCGAATCCTTATGAAAATGAATCCAGAACGAAATCGCGCTAAAGCTACGGCGTCACCCGTAAGTGGCGCGCTGTGTGGCCCGAGCACAGTGATAAGTGAGCAAGGGTCGCTGTATCTCCATCGGCACCCGGATGCAGTGTTAAATGAGCAAGGGGGCTATAGAAACTTCTTTTCGAACGACTCCACTCAAAGTTGTTTGGGAGCATATGCTCCTATCAACTTTACACGGGACACACAAAAGAAGTACTTTGATCCTATTAGACGGGGAAGGGTGAAGAAGCTAGGACAGAAGGGTAGAGTTCAAGAGAGCAAAATGCGTTTAGGAACGTGGAATATAGGAACCTTGACGGGAAAATCTATGGAAGTAGTAGAAGTTATGGTGAGGAGAAGGATAAATATTATGTGCCTACAAGAAACTAAGTGGGTTGGTCGTAAGGCAAAGGATCTAGAAAACTCAGGGTTTAAACTATGGTATTCGGGCACAAATAGAACGAGAAACGGTGTTGGCATCATTGTGGACAAGACCTTGACACAAGATGTTGTAGATGTCAAGAGGGTAGGAGATAGAATCATGGCAATCAAGATTGTAATAGGACAAGAACTTATCAATGTGATTAGTGCATACGCACCTCAAGTAGGGTTGGATACGAGTTCGAAGGAGAAATTTTGGGAAGACCTTGGAGACTTGGTGCAAGGAATTGCTCAGACGGAGAAGTTATTTATAGGAGGAGATTTAAATGGACACGTGGGCAGGGAGACATGCAACTATGGAGGTTTTCATGGTGGCCATGGTTTTGGGGAGAGAAACGAGGATGGGGAAGGTATCTTGGATTTTGCAATGGCATATGATCTCTTCTTAGCCAACACCTTCTTTAAGAAGAGAGAAGAACATGTGATCACCTACAAGAGTGGGTCGTCAAAAATATAAATAGATTTTCTTCTAATGAGGAAAGGGGATCGTATAACTTGTAAGGATTGCAAAGTTATACCAGGAGAGAGCGTGGCTAATCAACATCGCTTGTTGGTGATGAATGTACATATCAAAAGAGTGAGAAAAAAGAACAAGACTTGGAAGTGCCCAAGGACTAGATGGTGGAATCTAAAAGAAGAAAAACAAGTCATTTTCAAAGAGAAAGTAATCACCCAGTGTGTGTGGGATAGAGATGGGGAAGCTAACCAAATGTGGGATTCCATGGCTAGTTGTATCCGAAAAGTAGCAAAAGAGGTATTAGGAGAGTCCAAGGGCTTTGCCCCACACCAAAAGGAATATTGGTGGTGGAATGAGGAGGTACAAACAAAGGTAAGGCTAAGAAGGAATGTTATAAAGCCTTATACAAGGATAGGACCGATGAAAATGGTGAAAGGTATAGAAAAGCGAAGCAAGAGGCGAAGAAAGCTGTGAGAGAAGCTAAGTTAGCGGCTTATGACGATATGTATAAGCGACTAGATACCAAAGAAGGAGAGTTGGATATCTATAAACTAGCTAGAGCAAGGGAAAAGAAGACAATGGACCTAAACCAAGTGAGGTGCATCAAGGATGAGGATGGAAAGGTTCTTGCTACAGAGAACGCGGTTAAAGACAGATGGAAAGGTTATTTTCATAATCTTTTCAATGAAGGACATGAAATGAGTGCTTCTTTAGGGGAGTTGAGTAACTCAGAAGAGTGTAGAAACTACTCTTTTTATCGTAGAATCCGGAAGGAAGTATTGGTTGTAACTTTGAAGAAGATGAAGCATAGAAAAGCAGTAGGCCCAGACGATATACCAATCGAAGTGTGGAAAGTTTTGGGAGAGACAGGTATAACATGGCTCACTGACATTTTCAATAGGATTTTGAAAACGAAGAAGATGCCAAATGAGTGGCGAACGAGCACTTTGGTGCCTATCTACAAGAATAAGGGCGATGTACAAAATTGCATGAACTATATGGGTATTAAGCTAATGAGTCATACAATTAAGCTCTGGGAGAGAGTCATTGAGCATAGATTGAGGCAAGAGACACGGGTTTCGGACAACCAATTCGGGTTCATGCCAGGGCGCTCAACCATGGAGGCAATCTATCTCTTACGAAGATTGATGGAAAGATATAGAGATGGGAAAAAGGATTTACACATGGTCTTTATAGATTTGGAAAAAGCGTATGATAGGGTCCCAAGAGATATTCTTTGGAGGATTTTAGAGAAGAAAAGAGTATGAGTAGCATATATCCAAGCTATACAGGATATGTATGAAGGAGCAAAGACTGCCGTAAGAACTCATGAAGGACAAACCGAAAGCTTTCCCATAACTGTAGGATTACATCAAGGCTCATCCTTAAGTCCTTACCTTTTTGCGTTAGTAATGGATGAGTTAACAGGACATATTCAAGATGATATTCCTTGGTGTATGCTTTTCGCAGACGATATAGTGTTGATATATGAAACTCAGGAAGGGGTAAATGCAAAGCTAACCTTTGGAGAGAAGTGTTGGAATCTAAAGGTCTTCGCCTAAGCCAATCAAAGACAGAATATATGGAGTGCAAGTTCAGTGCAAATGGAGGCCAAAACGAGTTAGGGGTGAGGATCAGAGATCAAGAAATACCAAAGAGCGACCGTTTTCGTTACCTAGGATCTATCTTGCAAAAGAACGGAGAATTAGATGGAGATCTCAACCATAGAATACAAGCTGGATGGATGAAGTGGAAGAGTGCATCCGGCGTGTTGTGTGACCGTCGTATGCCATTGAAGCTCAAGGGAAAATTTTATAGGACGGCAATAAGGCCGGCGATGCTGTATGGCACAGAATGTTGGGCGGTGAAGCATCAACACGTACACAAAATGGGTGTAGCGGAGATGAGGATGCTTCGTTGGATGTGTGGGCACACGAGAAAGGATAAGATTAGGAATGAGGATATCCGGGGTAAAGTAGGAGTAGCCGAAATTGAAGGAAATATGAGAGAAAATCGGCTACGGTGGTTTGGACATGTGCAAAGAAGGCCTACTGACGCTCCGATTAGAAGATACGACTATGGGACAGAGGTTCAGGGCCGAAGGGGTAGAGGAAAACCTATGAAAACTTTGTAAGAGACCCTAAGAAAAGACTTAGAGTACTTGGATCTAACGGAGGACATGACACATGACAGAACACAATGGCGTTCTAAGATTCATATAGCCGATCCCACTCAGTGACTTGGATTTTCTAAGTCTCCAACCGAGAAGTTTTCCTCACTCGGGAAATTAAGGGAACACTACCTCAACCTACATGCTCCACTTACAAAGATTCAACAGACAAGCTTCAACAAAAGAAAATTCAAAGAACTTAGCGAAGAAGGCTTTGGTGTATTTAACACAATACGTTGAAATGAAGGAAAGCTTATTTATTGATATCCCCGCTAAGTTACAAATATGTACATATACTTGAGTCAAAATAAACAAACAAGAGGGAGCCTTCACAAAGGTTGCTTAGGAGAAGTCTCAGCAGTCGGTAGAGCCCCAGAAAGAGAAGGCACCGGAGGGGGATCATTCGGAGCCTCAGTACTGGACAGAACCCTAGAAGGAGGAGGTATCAGAGGTTGATCATTTGGAGCTTCACTACGCGGTATAGCCCCAGAAGACGAAGGCAATAAATGCCTTTGGAATAAACCCACAAATCTCTGATGATCAAGTAAAACCTGACCATCAGATTCCTTCATCTGGTCAAGCTTCCTCTTCATGTTTGTAGCATAGTCATGTGCGAGTCGGTGCAACTGTTTATTCTCATGCTTGAGCCCTCTAATATCCTGTTTGAGACTTATCACTTCAGCCGCCAATGATTCAACTTGGCGGGTTCGAGCAAATAGGCGTTGGGCCATATTAGACACATAACCTGCACACTGAACACTGAGAGCCAGAGAATCCTTAACAGCCAACTCATCAGACCGTTTGGAAAGTAGTCTGTTATCTTTGGGAGTGAGAAGGTTCATGGCCACTACCGCAGCGGTCATATCATTCTTCATCACGGAATCCCAATGGTAAGAGGACCAGTAGGGGAGACGAAGGATGGGCGCCATATGTTGTCTGGAGAAGGCGGGGCTGCCTCTTCAACAAGGTTCAAGTCAAAACGACGGTTGGAGGGGCCAGACATTTTCAAAGGTGTTGAAGAGAGAAGAGGTCGGACAAATCAAGATCTTAGAAGTGCAAGAATGGAGCTTCTACTGGTGGATATTCAAGTGTGCTTTGGAACTTAATGTCAGCCCCTATAAAAATCTGCACTCGACGAAGCTTCAGAAATCGAAAAGGCGCCTGCTCAGAAATCGAAGAGGCGTTTGCTTTCTCAAAAGCTAGGCTGCTCAGAGACTACGAGGGTCGATCTCAGAAATCGAAGAGGCGTTTGCTTTCTCAAAAGCTGGGCTGCTCAAAGACCACGAAGGCCGATCTCAGAAATCGAAGAGGCTTGCTTTCTCAAAAGCTGGGCTGCTCAGAGACCACGAGGGCCGATCTCAGAAATCGAAGAGGCACCTACTTTTCCAGCCTTGTCAGCACCTGTCACACGTACTCAGCTTTGCGGAAATTATGGGCATTCTGTCGAAGATTTCTGGCGAAGTAGAAAGCACATGAATCGTACTGTTCAATCACCCACTTCCCACACGCAACAATAGTTCATGGGTACCACAGATAACTTTGCCAAAGTTCTCTGACAAAGTTGAGACACGTGAAGCTTGCAGCTCCCACTACATCGCTCTGATCAAGAAGGGTAAAAGAATAGCAAAGAAACAACACGAACAAAGTTTAGACACATAAATTTTGAAGGTCTAGCTACCATATTATTACCCACAAGGGTAAAGGAACAGTACCACTGCTGGATAATTGGAAAGTCCCGGTGTGTCAACCTCTGTGGTTCGTGGCAAGGTAGACTAGCAAACATGCCCAACCTTTACTCACATCCGAGAAAACACTCCCAACAAGATTGCTTGCTCCAAAATCGAAGAGGCACCGCCCTCCGAATCTTGAGAGCGAGACTCCCAACATGATTACTTTCTCAAAAATCGAAGAGAGGGTAAAGGAATAGTACCACTGCTGGATAATTGGAAAGTCCGTGTGTGTCAACCTCTGTGCTTCGTGGCAAGGTAGACTAGCAAACATGCCCAACCTTTACTCACATTCGAGAAAACACTCCCAACAAGATTGCTTGCTCCAAAATCGAAGAGGCACCGCCCTTCGAATCTCGAGAGCCAGACTCCCAACATGATTACTTTCTCAAAAATTGAAGAGACACCGCTCTCCGAATCTCGAGAGCCAGACCCCTAGCAGGATTGCTTTCTCAAAAATCGAAGAGGCATCGTTCTTCGAATCTTGAGAGCCAGATCCCCGACAGGATTGCTTGTTCGAAAACCAAAGAGGCACCATTTTCCCAACTTCAAGAGCTGGATCTCCTTGGATAAAACTTGTCTGTAATCTTCACACGCAACATCAGCTTTCCAGATACCACAGACTACTTTTTCAAAGTGCTCTGACAGAGTTAAAACATGTGAAGCTGGCAGCTCCCACTACCGTACTATGACCAAGCAGGGTAAAGGAATAGCATTATTACTTTATGTTAGGGAGACTCCTATATATGTCGACCTCCATCCCCAACGGACAGGCAGACCTACAAAAATGCTCAACCCTTCCTCTTATCTGAGAGGGCACTCCCAACGAAGCCTTTCGAAATATTCAGCTTTCTTTCCCCCCGATAATACCTCTGTAAACAAGCTATACTAGAGCAAGAATATCTCATATCATCAGGGTTAAAAGTAAGAGTATCCCATATCATGTTTTTTTCCTGTCTTTTCTTTTGGCCTTGTTCTTACCTGCAAGACAAAGAGAAAGAGAGCAATCAGTCAGCACTTGGAATCAAGCCTCCAGCCAGGAACTGACTGCCTGGAACCCCTTACCTGATTACTTACCTGGCATTGCTCTCGAGTACTCATCTTCAACATCTTATGCTTCCAGGGAAGATACCGCATCTGCCTGAGGAACAGATAGGGCAAGTGAGAAGGATACAAGGAAGCATGTGGAGACAAGCGTAACAGCACACGTGCCGATACATCCACTACTCTGTCAAAAGCAAAAGTATCCCATATCAGCAGGGTCGAACGTACACTAGATTTGATGGACTTGTTTTGACCCTCAAATTCTTCAGTCGGCCTTATACTCTAGAGGAAACCAGAAAACCCTCCAGCCCAGTTCAAGAATAAGCCTGTGGAAAGTTACTTCTTCAAAAGCAAAAGTATCCCATATCATCTCTTCTCATTTTTCTTCTCTTTATCCTTCATGCTGCCTTCAAGATAGGGAGAATGTGAACAATCAGCCGGAGCTCTGATTGCTTACCTTGTCTGTCACCTCCTTCAGCAGATCCCCTAGCTCGGCGACTTGGGGGACTCCTACTACATGGTTTGTATCGCGCTTGACCAAGCCTGAAACTACAAGTAAGCTTCAAGTGAAATTGATACATTACCTTGTTCATCTCCACCAGTTACAGATACCACCCCTGGATGGAGGAAGAGTACTTCCAGAGAAGATGCCACATCTACCTATGAGACAGATAAGCCAAGTCAAGATGATACCACACTCCAGTACTTAGAAGTTTCGTGGTTACGAGATCATTCTCCCACAATATTTCCTAATGTCATTTGTACTAAATCATTCACTTGTACTCACTAAAGGAGAGCTTGAACCTATGTACTTGTGTAAACCCTTCACAATTAATGAGAACTCCTCTATTCCGTGGACGTAGCCAATCTGGGTGAACCACGTACATCTTGTATTTGCTCTCCTATCTCTATCCATTTATATACTTATCCACACTAATGACCGGAACAATCTAGCGAAGATCACAAAAAGTGACCGTTTTCGCTACCTAGGATCTATCTTGCAAGAGAACGGAGAATTAGATGGAGATCTCAACCATAGAATACAAGCTAGATGGATGAAGTGTAAGAGTGCATCCGGCGTGTTGTGTGACCGTCGTAGGCCACTGAAGCTCAAGGGAAAATTTTATAGGACGGCAATAAGGCCAGCGATGTTGTATCGCACAGAATGTTGGGCGGTGAAGCATCAACACGTACACAAAATGGGTGTAGCGGAGATGAGGATGCTTCGTGGGATGTATGGGCACACGAGAAATGATAAGATTGGGAATGAGGATATCCGAGGTAAAGTAGGAGTAGCCAAAATTGAAGGAAATATGAGAGAAAATCGGTTCCGGTGGTTTGGACATGTGCAAAGAAGGCCTACTGACGCTCCGGTTCGAAAATGTGACTACGGGACAGAGGTTCAGGGCCGAAGGGGTAGAGGAAGACCTAGGAAAACTTTGGAAGAGACCCTAAGAAAAGACTTGAGTACTTGGATCTAACGGAGGACATGACACAAAACCGAGCGCAATGGCGTTCTATGATTCATATAGCCGACCCCACTTAGTGGGAAAAGGCTTTGTTGTTGTTGTTTTTGTATTCAACAATATGTGAAGTGTTAATTAAACAAGCCATCAATTTATTCATAAATTTCTCTCATTTACTTATAACTCCTGCAATTTAGAAGCAGCACGCATATCTTAAGAACATTATTAGTGCGAGAATCAAAGATTTTTAATTAGGGATTTCCTTCTGCACTTGCCAGAGCTTAGAAAAGTCTTTGGATTCAATGAATTGTTTCATGCATGGATTTAAAAAAAAAAAAAAAAACAAATCACCAAACACTAATGGTAAAAACTTCGACAAAGTTATATTAAGAACTATATTAGTTATTATGTATCTACATTTGCTCAGATATGAATTCTAGATCTTATTTAATTTAAGAGTTACATGTGTAGATTGAGGCAGGAGATACGGGTCTCGAAGAATTCATTCGGGTTTATGCCATGAAGCTCAACGATGGAGACAATCCATCTCTTACGAAGATCGATGGAACAATACAGATACGAAAAGATTTGCACATGGTCTTTATAGATTTGGAAAAAATGTATGATAGAGTCTCAAGAGAATTTTTTTCAGAGGATTCTAGAGCAGAAAGGAGTACGAGTAACATATATCCAAGCAATAAATGATATGTGTGATGGAGCAAGGACATCATTTAGACCTGATGTAAGACAAAGTGAAGGCTTTCCCATAACCATAGAGTTACACCAAGACTCAAATTTGAAAAATACACTTGACTACGGATTACACTACACAAAATATCCACCTGTTGTAGAAGGCTTCAGTGATGCCATTTGGATTTCTGACACTACATAATCCAAGTCGACAAATGGATATGTTTTTACCTTGGGAGGTGCAGCAATATCTTGGAAATCCTTTAAACAGAAATGTATAGCTCGGTCCACCATGGAGTCCGAGTTTATAGCTTTAGACTTGGCTGGCGAAGAAGACGAATGGCTCAAAAATTTTCTGGAGGATATTCCAATGTGGCCAAAGCCGGTAATGGCTATATGCATACATTGTGATAGTATGACCGCACAATCAAGGGTAAAAAATCATGTATACAATGGGAAGTCACGTCACATCAGGCGTCGACATAATACTCTTAAGAAGTTGCTCTCCAATGGAATAATATCCATTGATTATGTAAAGTCAAAGGAAAATATAGCTGATCCTTTGACAAAAGGTCTACCAAGAGAGCAAATATTATTTACATCGAGGGGAATGGGTCTTAAGCCAATTCAATGAATCGAACTGGGCGGAAACCTAACCTAGCTGATTGGAGATCCCATGGTCTAGGTTCAATAGGCAAACTGGTTAAGTTTGATTCAAAAGTTGAACACACAACTTACCCATTCTTATGATAAAATGTGTATTGTCTGTTGACGTTTGAGGGGTTATGTTTATTACATTTAATGACATTAATATCTTGTTATCAAGAGGAATATGGCAGACTATTCTTAATTAATGTCACCTATGTAGGAGTAAATGGGGCCACATTTATGAGAATTGATATGGCTAAATTCTCTAAAGCTCCTACGAAATCCGGGATTTGTTCAGGACCAAAATGAACACAGCCGTATGAATTTACGTGTGGCAGACATGATATGTGTGTAGCATATTGTCTCAGTTTACTACTGCGGTGGACAGTTCAAGATCTTCCACATCTACTGCATCACCAAGTATACCCGATATGTTTTCACTAGGGTAAGTTCAAGTCCAAAAGACACTTCACTCGATGCATATCATGTCTATTCTCTCTCAGTTTTAGGCAGCCTAATCATCAATTTGCATTTACATTTGCATTCAAATGTGGGGTAATTGTTGGAGTTTGAATGAAATTTCAACTCAAATGTGGGGTATTGTTGGAAATTTGAATAGTTTGAGTAGAAATTTCTTTGTCCCACATTGACCATTCCCAAAAGATTTTATCACTTTATAAGGCTTTATCCTTTATAGAAAGTGATTGGATTAATAGGTTTGGAGAATAAAATTGGGCTCACCTTTGAGGTGCACTAATTAATTGGTAATTAATTATAATTAATATATAAATATATATAATTAATATATAATTAATTATCAAAAGATGGGCCTTGAGCTTTGGGGCTCGGGCTCTAATAATTAAATTATTTAATTAATTATTTTCAGATTTAATTAATTATTTTTAATTAATTTCGAATTTAATTAATTAATTGTTTTTTACCAACAGACTCATCATTTCAGATGAAGTTTGAAGAGTTCAGAAAGAACACAGAGCAAAGCACCCCTTTGGAGAAGATGTCTCCCAACAGACACATCTCATTCTCATACCTGTTGCGAACATGCATCTTTCTATTATATATACATCTATCTGCATGACATTTAGTATACAGAAAATCAATATTCTTCTTCTACAATCTCAAACATCCTTTCTAAGAGAACCACACAGAAGTTCTCCAGAAGTTCAGTTTTCCGGTGCTGGAATTCTAACTTGATCGTTAAATCCTGGTGAAGTAGACATCCGTAGAACTACAAGCACTGAGTAGGGACGAATTTCTGTCTCAAGGACATTGTGGTACGCAAATCTCGATCTTCAATCTTTCTGTTTTAAATTATTTCGTTGTTCATACTCTATTCAATATTTATTCGTATTTATTATTTATTAGCATATATAAAATTATCACAGATTGTTGATATATATCCAACATCTGGATGGGATCCATCTCCCATATTTTGAACCTGGCACACAAACTACAAAGGATACCTAATATTCACCAGCTTATCTTTTTTTTTTTTTTGGGTCAAACAATAGATTTGTTGGTTCGAATCCACGCAGTATTGCAAGGGCAACACTCATATCCACCACTGTAGTAGAGGACTACTTGCAATATTCACCAACTTATCACTCACTTTTTTTTTTGGGTTAAGTGTTACATTAAATTTGTGGTTAGAAGTCAAAATAAACAAATAAAGACTAATAAAAGGGAATAGAACAATCCAAACATTTGATAAAAAAGAAAGCAACAAACTCTTCAGGAATCGAACCCACAGAACATCTAATGCACCAACTCGTCACCCAGTCAAACTTTTGTCATAAGATTATATTTGCATATATTTTCGATTTCTCTCTTTATATTGAGAATAAAGATAATGTTTTCTATCGTCTCTCGGAGTATACAAGTTTTGAACATAAAGTCAATAATCATAAAGAAAACTTAGTATAGACTTACCTCTCGTGTAATAAAAAAAACCAACAAAAATAAACAAAAGTTAATGGAAAAATTTACCCAGAATGTGGAGGAAATATATCGTACACCACAAATATGTTTTCGTGCGCCGATGTTGTGTTTGAATAATCGCACACACCTCTCTCGATCTTGAGCTTGAAGGTGTAGTTGTACGGGATAAGAGGCGGGGATTGCCGGCCGCAAAGGTAGCTCAACTCCCGGGTTGTAATAAACGAAGGAGATAATGAACACCATTGAGGCAATGAATGTCCGTAGTAGTGATGAAGCCACGAGCTGGAGAAAAAAAGCCTTATTAAAGCCACTAGACAAAATAAATTAAAAATCTTCGTGCTGAAAATAATTTAGGGTTCGTTTGGTACCCTTTTCAGATTTAGTTTTTATAACTCAAAACAATTTTTGAATTCAAATCCTAAACTCTTGTTTGGTAAGAACATTTTCAAATCCTAAACTTACCATTGTCTTTTTATAAGCTTCTTCTCCACTTCTTCGCAACTCGTCCAGTTCAACCTCCGACGACCTCTCCATACCCACATGACGCACCTCTCCATTATACAACTCCAAATCATGTGGTACACTAACGTGATATGAAGATATATTGTCTTTAGCAACACGAACACACAATCCACGACGAAATCAACTTACTAGGATTAGGTGGAGCTACACAAATGATCCCATCACAATAACCTATAACACCAAGTGATTGATCATCCCCAATCTCTAGACTCATAGAAAGAGGAACATTGATGTCCTCGATGCTAGAAAGAATGCTATGCTTATGCACATCACCATCGTCGTCGTCATCAACAACATTGTCAAAAGTACTGAGAATAAGGATTGAATTATGTTACCATTTGGATTTGGGTCCTCCGTGGGACTAACATTCGCTTTAAAAAGACACGGGTTGATTGATTTCTGTGCAAGGAATTGGACAGATGCTTGTCTACGAACATGGGTGGTCGTCGATGAGAGAATGCCACCATTTATAGAAGGGGTGTGCTATCCATACACCCATTTTTACTTCTTCCACATCCTTTGTTAATTTCTGTCATTTGATCTTCTTCAATTCATCCGATCCGACGGTCAAAAATTAAAAAAATGTGAGAGAAGTAAAAAAAAGTATGTAAATATCACATCCCTTTATAGAAACACTTAAATCGCATCAAAGATTTCGAAGGCAGAGTTTGACAGATTTTTCTCCAACAAACCTTGTCCAAAATTGGAAGCGGTGTTCGTAATTTGTGCAATGTCAAGTATCAATTTACCCTTCTTCGATTGTACACACACAAAACAACAGCAAGATCACGAGATTCCAGAATATCACATTAGGAATTGATTCGCGACGCAAACGTGAAAATCAGTGACAAAACGTCCTATACCCATGGTAATAATTTTTCTCAATTCCTTTTCAGTTAGTGCCCTTTTTTGTTTCAAGGTTATCCGTGTCCACTTTTTTTTCTCTTCGTGAGCCTTGTGAGTCTTAACAAAGAGAGATTTTTCTGTCTGCTTGGAACACAGAGCGGAACACAACATGTCATTATACAATTGGAGGGACAACTGAAAGAAAAAAAAAAAACCCTTTCCTTCAATTATATAATAACATGTAGTGTTTCATCCATATTTCCAGCACACCGAAAAGTCTCGCCTAAACAAGGCCTAATTTTATAATAGTAGAGATTATATACACCCCAGTATGAGATTAGACGAAAATTGATATAACAATATATTACACTAAGAGGATATGAGAATAAATTTGTATCAAACTCGTTATGGAATGAAATTCGAACCTAAAAAAATTGATAAGAGTCGAAACTTAAAATTAACATAAACCAATTTCTTTATTTAATTCATAAACAAAAAAAAAAAAACAAAAAAAGTTCATGTGCCTCGTAAGTTCAAACTTTTAAAATTTATGTGCAACATTCCACAACTACCACTATCTTGACTACAATCATTTTACTAAGACAATCAACGTCGCTATATCTAATCTGATGCTCGTTGGACTAGTTTCTTCCGCCCCAAGTAGAGTTGTTGTTTAAATATGTGTATTAGGCTAGTTGATTGAGATAGCATGTCAACCTCCTTTACACGCTAGTTCGAACCGCCCTCGAAAATACAGCCACCCTAAAAAATAGATTCGTGGGCTCAGAGAAATTTTTAGTTGTGATGAGAACACAAGTGGCAGGTACACTACGTGTTTTAATAGCAATGGTGGGAAAATTTTATTTTTTAAGTTATTAACTTTTTAGCACACATATCCCACTACACGTGCTGTACTACTTCGTGTACCGATCACATTGAAAAGTCCCTGATGAGCTCCCTGTAAGCCCTTAACCCCAAAATATCACTGTTACCCAGGCCATATTTAGGCCCAAAGCAAACCCTCCCCAATCAAACTGGCAATTTTTTAAGATTTTTGACCCCAATATTATTCCTCAATTCCAACGAAACCAAGGCTTGTGAAGCATCAAACTCAAAGGCCTCCATTAGCAAAGCATTACCCAACTTCACGTCTCCTTCCCAATCTTTTCTTATTATTTGATACAATTTAACAAGCAAACTCTCACAGAGAGAAAGAAGAAGAAGAAAACAAAACACCAAAAAATAAAAAAAAAATAAAAAAAACCCCAAAAGCTTTCCCTTGTCTCTTCGGTTTCTCCTCTCTGTTTTCAATCAATCGCAGAGCCATTTGTGTTTACAGGACCATTGCCCTTCAGCTTCTTCCCCATTTTTCACCTCCACACCTCTCTTCCCCTTGCCCTTTTTCTCTGACCGTCCCAATCCGTTTCGAATTGGGTGTCCTTTTCGAAACGCATATTTTCTGCGTTCCAATCAATTTCATTGATTTCGACTCTTCTGAGGATGCTGCTTCGTGGGTCGGAGGTAAAGATTCCTTCTTTAACTTTTATCGTGTTGTTCATCGATTTGGGTTTTGTTTGTTTAGCCCAAAAGAAAGAGTAAATATGTTGGAGTTTTGTTCAATTTTAATTATGTGCATAAACATGGTTTTGTACTTTTTCTTGTCGAGTTTTTGCATTTGGGTTTCTGGGTTTTGTTTAATTTGTTTGTTAGACTGTTATTTTCTCGGTGAATTGACTTGTGGTAAAGCTCAACGATCAGGTTTATTCCTATGATTTTACTTTGTTGCACAAAAGTCTGGAACTTTCCCGGAAAGTAAACAGCTGAAGTATATTGCTTTATGTAGGATAAAAAACAAAGTGGTTGCTAGGCCCTTGGGATTTTGTGTTACATTGCACTGGAGAGGTTCTGTGAGTGTTTCTCGCGGTTGCGCTGTGTTACTTTTACTCAACTAGATAGTGAAACTAGAGGCCATTTTCTAAATTTGGTTTGTTTGGGGTATTTATATACTTTTTAGTTTATTTTCAATAAAAAAAAAACTTGGGTTTAGCTGATCAGTTTAGTATGCTGGAGACAGTGCATGGTTGGTTCCAGTTGTAATTTGATCCTCGTTAAACTGTCATTCCAATGTGATGATAATCTGATTGAGGTGCTTCGGTTTTGGTGGGAGGGCTTATTAATTTTGTTACTGCATTGTATAGTTTTCCCTCTTTCACCTGTGCTGAAGTTTGTCTACAACTTTACATGCCGGTAAAAGGACTTATCTTATGCTTTTTGTTGCTTACAGAACCCTGCTTAACAAGTATAGTGGTTTGTGGAATGGACTGGCTGTATCTGTCCATTGCCAGCCTTTGTGAATGATGTTCGGTAGGTTGAAGGGTGTGACGTCTGGCATTTTAAAGTGGAAGGGCGATTCATCTTTGACATCAGCGTTGCTTAGGGATGTGGCTCCTGAGGTTGAATTATCTGAATATGGTAGGGCACCGAGTCCTGGCAGTGAGAGCCCTTCAGGGCTTCTTAATGGTGAGAGTATAAATGTTGAACCAATTGCTGATTTGGACCTGTTCTTTGAAAGGCTCTACAGCTACTATTGTGAGAAAGGACTTTGGTGTATTATTATAAAGTGGATAGTTGAACTTCTAAGCTTGGGCTTCACTATATTGTTCTCAGGATTCTTCTTATTAAAAGTTGATTGGAATGGTCTTCGTAATGCAAAATGTGGGATGGATGCATTCGAATCTGGAATTAAGCCCTGTGACCTTGCTAAGGAAGCCCTTCATCAGCACCCATTAACCCCTCTAACTCTTTCCAAAGCCATCATTGTTGGATATTTGGGCATATTTTCCATTTATTTGGTCTTCTGTTTTTTGAGGTTTTTCTCTCAGTTAAGGGATACTTTGGGTGTCCGTCACTTCTATCACAGCAGGTATGTCTGAATAGTTTGACCTCAAAAGATTTAATGCGTTTTAAGCAATGCCTGTTGTTTTTTACAGAACCTATGCCTTTATTAGTAAAGAATAGTGATTCTGGTTGTCTTATTGCAGTCTCCATGTCACAGACAATGAAATTCAGACGATGCCATGGGCATCAATTCTTGAAAAGGTTGTTCAGCTACAAAGGTCGCAGCCGCTCTGTGTGGTCAAAGATCTTTCTGCTCATGATGTGGTTATGCGATTGATGCGGAAGGAGAACTACTTGATTGGAATGCTTAACAAGGGGGTTCTTGCTTTCCCTATTTCACAGTGGGTTCCAGGTGCTGGTCCAACTGTCAAGTTTGGCTCAGATGGAAAGCAAGAACGATTAATACTGACAAAAACCCTTGAGTGGACCTTAAATTGGTGCATTCTGCAGAGCATGTTTGATCGGTAGGGTGAATCTTAGTACAAACATCTTGCAATACATTTGTACATCTCGATTTCACTTGGAGTCTTGATCTTATATCCAAGTGGCATATGACCTATATAATATTTACGATTATCTGGAATGAATACATTATGATGCCTTCTTTCTTGTTTTTGTACTTGGAATTTTCATTAGCTACAGTGAATATTTATCCTATAGATGCTAGGAGCAAAGCTATAATGCATTTCTTCAAAATAAAACTAAAATTTAGAAGCTATATCTCTCAATATCATCATCCATGTCTGGCAAGAAAGTATTGGGTTGAGTTGACTCTTGGTCAAACTTTGTTGAATATTTTAATTGCTTTTAGTTTCTAATATACTTGGTGTACTTATAGATCTATGCACGATATAGAGAAAAAAATGATAAACTGGGACCTATTTGATCTACACTAGAATCTTTGGTAGGAGGTTTTATTGGTTTGAGTGGCTATGCTTCAAGGACTAATGGGTAGAGTATGGCTTGGTTGATAATCATTCTTGTATTATTGTCTTGTATTGTGTATTTCCTTTTAGATGAAGTGTGTAATATTCTTTTTCAAACAGATGCACCCTGGAGAATTTTATGTGTCCTGTGTTTTCTGTTATAATATTCTTTTCTGACAATGTGTACTCTTTCTGCAGAAATTTCTGTGTTACAAGGGACTTTATATCTAATCCAAGAACATTAAAGAAAAGACTTATGGTAGTTGGGTTTGTAATGCTTCTCCTTTCGCCATTTCTTGTCATATTCATGCTGGTATATCTCTTCCTGAGGCATGCAGAACAGTTTTATAACCATCCAAGCACAGCATCATCTCGAAGGTGGTCAAATTTGTCAAGGTGGATGTTTAGGGAATTTAATGAGGTAATATTTTTGTTCCTCTCAAGTTCGACACACTCCTTTTCCCATGTCTGGTACTTATGCTATGGAAAAATTTGTTAGTCAAAAGTTGTCATTTAAGGTCCAAGTAATATACTGACTTAGGAAAATCAATCTTCCCCTCCCTTGGTTTTTGTTGGCAATGTCTATAATAGTACGGTGTTTTGTACTTTTCTCTTTTGTATTAATTGTACGACCAGCATGGTGAATGGCAGGTGGACCATTTGTTTAAACACCGAATCACTAGCAGTGTAGTGCATGCTTCTGATTATTTGAAGCAATTTCCGTCTCCTATTATATCTATAGTAGCGAAATTCATCTCTTTTGTTTCTGGGGGCTTTGCTGCTATTCTAATCATCATCGCATTTCTGGAGGAATCTCTGCTAGAGGGCCATGTAAGATATTCTTACTTGTAACGCAATGCTATATCAGACTGTCTGTATGCGTATTGATGCTAATTTTTAAGTTATTTTGTTTCTACAATATTTCTGAATCATGTAGATATTTGGACGCAACTTGTTCTGGTATGCTGCTGTTTTTGGAACTATAACAGCTATCAGCAGGGCTGCCATTACCGATGAGCTGCTGGTCCTTGATCCAGAAGGGGCAATGTCTATGGTGGTACAATATACACATTATATGCCGAAGACATGGCGTGGCAAAGAGACTACTGAAAGGGTTCGAGTAGAGTTTGAAACCCTGTTTCAGGTAATCCTGGGACATTTCATTTCCTCTTGTCAGTTTTATACTGGGATTGATTATGGGAAATAATCATGGGCATGCCAATTGAATTTATGCATCACATACATAGTACGTCCCATTCTGTATTTCTATTTCCCTTTGGTGAAACAGATACTTAGTAGGGCCATTTCTGCATCACATGCGTGGTTGAGTCTATATAGATACGTCCCAGTAAATATTTGATTGTTCACAACTAATATATTTCTGGGAGGGGAAAGATGGCGAAGTGGAGAAGGGCGAAGTGAGGAAGAAGGATATGGGAGGGGCAAAAGGGAGCAGAGATGGTCTTAGCAGTCTACTCAGTTTTGGGGGCCTCACTAAGACCGACTAGGAATGTGTTTAGTTGAGGCGAGTTCCTCCTAGTTTCATTAAAGCTAGTTTATGCGAGTAACAAACACGGAACTACACTAACACTTACTCCGGTACAGTCCAGTGAAAGCTTGTACGCCAAACAAACGCACTGTTAATCTCTTTCCACACCCAATGTCAAAATATATTTTATGAAATTCCAAGTTTACCCTTATATATATATTTATATATATAAAGTGAGAAGGCAAAAAGGGTAAAAAGAAAAAAATTGTAAAAGTACAAACTAAAACTACCTTACTTACAATCCAGTTTTTGAAAATAATTTTGCTTTTAAGTTTTAACAAAACAGCTTATTATTACATGTTATGATTAATACACAAATTATGCTGCTGCTCATGCTATTTCGTTTTTCTAAATGCAGTATACTGGAATGATGTTACTTGAGGAGATGGCCTCAATCTTCCTTGCTCCATATTTACTTATATTTGTTGTCCCGAAGGTCTGTTTCTATTGTAATTGCTAATCTCACAATTTGCAGTTTCTTGTTTTAATGTATTTTTGTGTTTTATTTTGCAGAGGGTGGATGACATATTACAGTTTATTGCAGACTTCACGGTAGATGTTGAAGGTGTTGGTCATGTGTGTAGGTCGGTATTCTTCATCAATCATTGTTGTCACCATCTTTTAATCTGTACTCTGGCACTATATACTCTATTAACAAGAATACGAAATTTGACTGCCCTGATTCCTTGGCAGTTTTAGTGCCTTCGACTTCCCAAGACATGGTAATAGCAATTACGGGTCTCCTTACAATGTACCTCGCTCCCAGAGGAGTTCTCAGGGGAAAATGGAGAAATCGTTTTTGAGGTATGATCACAACCATTACTCATAAGATTCCTTTAAGCAGCAATTAAGTAGTTGTAAAAAAAATGCAATATTACTAGGACTATGCTAATTCGGCATGCCCCGGATAAATTCCTTTCCACATCTCAAATCTTATGAGCTATCCAATTTTTGTGGCAGCTTCAAGAGTAACTATCCATCATGGGACCCAAATACTCAAGGACGTCTGTTTCTAAAACAGCTGAGAACTTTCCAGGAGCAAAAGTTGCAGGGACAAGGAACTAGACACACATATTCTCCTCCAAGAGGCTTTGGCGACAGGAACTTTTTATCACGGGAAAGGCCAACCCCTGGAACTGGCTATCACATGGGGTCACTGTGGTTAATTGACGCAGATCAAAAGAATCACCCCTATCTCCTTGATTGGTATTACACCTCTCGGCCACACCATACGGCAAGTTACACCGGGGACATTCCAGAAGAACCATTTGAAGCTACTGAGCAACATTCTGCTGATTGGAATCCAACCAACTTTCTAGATAATCAACTGAAATTTGAAGATCTTTGGGCTCAACACTATGATGATCGTTCACAGTCTAATATGGGTGCTTCTACGTCGGCACCTTTCCACCGAGAGAGTGTACTTCAGCATCATGACGCTGGTACTTCCGCACATCCAATGCAGAGTCATTGGTGGGCTAGAACTGGCCGACATGGTACACAGCCCCAGTCAAGTTTTCTCGAGCCTCCAGATTTCGCCCAACACGGCAGACAGCCCCAGTCAAGCTTTCTCGATCCTCCAAACTTCATGCGTCAGCCTTCAGATGATTATCACGGAAACTTCTCAGAAAGAAGCTTCAAGGAACGAGAACAAGAACTGGAACAAGAACAAGAACAAGAACAACGGTTGGATTGGAGGAACGATCAGAGTTTGTCCCGAACAAGGTATGTGGATGAGCTAGACTTAGAGGCAGGAGAGTTTGATCTTCATTTCGATGATGTGTATAGTACTAGACCTCCAGAAACTCCGGAAATAAAGCCATAGCCACCCCCAAGCTTTTAGTGATATAGATTTGTTCCCCTCTGGTTTTTTCAAGAGGTTCTTGCTTAAAGTAATTTGGGTGGTTTTGCAGCTACTGTGGACTGTGATTAATGTTAAATACTCATTAAACGAATCTGTGTATTCTTTGTTGTATATAAATTCAACCGATTCTTGATTTTACCACTAGTACTGTGGATTGTCAAGTTGTATTCTTGATCACTTGTAAACAGTGTTTTAAATATCGACAAAATTGTCAATATTTTAATCGGAATGTCCATAAATCAAGTATCGATATGGTGGGGGTTGGAGTCTGAAATGCATGTCGGCGAGAAATCGGAAAACTTACGATATGGATAATATTTATCGATTTATTACGGAAATTTCGCCGGAACCATTGCACATTTGAAATTTTTTTGAAATTTTTTTCTCTAATTTTGACTAAATATGAATGAGTTTATATACCTACCCGAACTTAGAGTATACCATTTTCAAATTGGCACTTTATCTCTTCATCTTTAAGTTTCTGCACCTGTATGGTTTGACATGATATTCTTTAAAGTTTCAGTTTAAAGTTTAAATTTTTATGTTTTCACAAAATTTTAATCATCAAAGACAACTGATATCAATATCGATATATTCATGTATATTTTTATAAATTTGTGTATCGATATTTCATCGATATCAATATATTAAACAATGCTTATAAGTAGAAAATTCCAATTCAACTTTCATAAATGGCTAGTTTGATAGTATTACCAATAAGGCAACAGAAGTAAAGATTATAAAAGAAGAGAAAATTCAACAAGACTAATCCAAAGAGCTCTTACACTAAACGAAACTAACATGGAGTTAAATGGTATCAAAAAAGATAATTTTATATTTTTGTGAGAGATGATGCACTCAAACCATCCCACTTGTGTTTTTATTCCCAAACGAGCACAACTATGTCGATACTTTGTAAATCTGCTTGACTATGGTATCGGATATGATTCAATTCTTAACTAAGCTCTTTCAAACTTAAAAAAGAATGAATAACCTGTTGCAGTCCTATTTAGAATAGGAATGTGATTGTGTAAATCCTAGGAAATATGGGAATGTATCTTATATTCCTATTAGGATTAGATTACCTATTAAATGTTGTAATCCTAAAGGGAAAGGTTTTACCCTTCCTACTACTATAAATAAAGGCATAATGGGGTGAGATAACACACATCCACAATTACACATCTCTCTATTCTTCTCTCTATTGCCGCACCCCCTCTCTCTCTAAGGCCTCCATAATTGTTCAGTAAATTATGCCTACAACACGTTATCAGTACGCTCTTGACGCTGCGCTGACAAGAGAGTTTGATCTTTAATCTGGGGAGTATTACGTCTTTAATCATTCTTTTCATGATTAATTTAATTATTTTATTGAATTGATCTACATGCTATTGATTCAATTTAATTTTTCTATGTTGAACGTGATACAACGAATTGGAGATGCAATTTCGGCTTTCGGAGAAGGATCTTCTACAAATTCAAAGGCTTATTCGTTTTCTGCTACTCAGGTACGCTTAAAATAAAGGAAGATATTTGAAACGACCCATGAAGCATGAAAACATTCCCCATGATGCATGAACCCCCTACATTTATATTTTCCTTCCGATATATATATTGTATATGTTTCATATATTTGTCAATATATATATATTTGTTTCATGCATTGCACAATAATTGCTATGTGGAATTTGTGAGTCAAAGAATCGAAAGAAATTAGAAGCATATTAGGGGTTTTCCTAAACCCTAAAGGATTTGAAAAAAAAGAAAAAATGGGGGAATCAGGACATGGTGCGGCACACCACCGCACCATCATTGTGCAAATAATCACTAGGCCTAGGCCTGGATTTTACCTCGGTAGGGCCTGTAACCCTGAGCCTATGCACACTGGCCTTGGCTCGCAGCCATCCAACCTGCCCAATTGTCTGGGCTGTCCTTCCATACACACGCTGCAACCTTTTTGGTTGCTGGGTTTTGTTGCTTTGACCCGCATACATATAGCTAGCATATGCTGGGCTTGTCACTGCGCCACCCATACCCAAGCCCGTGACCTGCAGTCACTATGGGGCTGCTTTCACGCAACCAGCTTTCGTTGGGATCCCCGTGACAACCCACAGGCCAACTTGCGCTAGACCTGTCCGTGCACTCCCTTGTGGCCCAAAACACGACCCAGCTGTGGCTAGGGTCTCCCATTCCTCACCCATGGCCTGCAGCCACCACCAAAGGAACATTTGGGCCTCGCCTTATGCTTAAGGCACCCAACCTGTGCCTCTTAACCCCTAGCATTAAGCCTAATTATTTTTAGGGCTCTATTTTCGATCCAATAATATTATTTTGCTTCTACGATCGACCCCGAATGGTCCCGATCTATTGAATTAATTAAAAGTGACCTGCAGTCCATTAATCTGATAATGAATCCAAAATTATTGACTTGAAGATCACTTTTGGACATTAACGATTCAATAATTTATTTCTCTTCTTTGAATCGTCACATACTTTCGTAGTAACGAAGCTCCCACACTTGAGTTCCCGAAGACAACTCAAATCCACTACACTAAGTTAGTATATTGCATTCTGAGTTTCTTGCAGGAACCTTTCTTTTATGAACTAAATGTTCATAAACTAAATCGAACATGTAGTTTCAAATTTAGTGTCTTTGAAACCAGAAGTTTTCATAAAACAATACACCCATGAAAATCCGACGTTTTTCATGAAAACCATGTCTTAGAACTCGAATGTTCTAACTTTGATGCTTATGGATAATTCATTCCCATAGCACCAATCACAATCTTGTTCCCTCAAATTCAGTGAATTGTCGAACCGTCACATGTTTGATTTTCCTGATTTGGATGTTTTCTAATAGAAACCACTTTAGGTGGCGTACAAGACGTGAATCTCCACTTGACTATCAAGAAGCTGAGAAACCATTGATGCCAACAATGGCAAGGAAGAGCTGAATAAGCCTCCGCCATAATCTTCATTCGAAGACTTATGCTCAAAGCATTACAAATGGAAATACTCCCCGAACGAGGATTCCATGGCTCTTTGGCTCGCTTCTACGGACCGTCTAATCATGAAAGGTATGGACCCAGTTTGGTCAAAGCCTACCAAATGGTGATGCACTACTTCGGCAGGGATACACTGAACGACATATTCTTTCACAATACAATTTCGAGTTTGTGTTCACAAACATATAGTATAATCAGGGCCTGCCAAGGTGTGGCATCATGTCCGAAGCATGATCCTTGGTACATAAGACCTAAAAACTTCAAGAATAAGGGGTAATATTCTCGAACCTCAACCTTGCAAGAATCTACTCCCGTCTTGATGGAATAGATCATTGGTTATGCACCTGTTCGTGCCCCTACCAATGTTGTTGAGGAGTACCATTCTAGTAGTCAATATGTGAGATTGATTTTGCTCCACCGAATATCGTTGGAATAGCAAAATTGTGACATGAATAGCCTTGTTGGCCGAATCCACCAAAGTAACTTTGGTTTACTTTGTGAGCATTTTCCATGTTCTTGGATTCAAGTTTGGTGTATGTTTTACTTATGGATAATCTTATTGATATTGTCCTCGAATATGAGTTAATTGAATCATGTTTCTTAATACATGTGACCGATTCAATTAACCACGTGATTAGGTAGGAATGTGGGAAAGTTAGTTGTCTGGATGAATGCGTACTACGCACACTAACTTTACACCTAAATCACATCTCTAACAACAATTTTAGGTCTATCCAACCTGATTAAGAGCATTGGCACGCTCCTCATTGTATGAATGATACTGAATTATCATTTAAAGGACCTTAAATTCTTCCTGACGTTGAGTTTTTAAGGATATTCGAGATGACAATAATCATAAATGAAACCACTGAAGAAAATAGAGTGAAATATCTTTGCACCACCTCTAAAAATGAGTCTGAAGCTTTGATTTGGGGCCAATGGGTTGTCTAACAACTGGGAATACACCACATGTGGCCGGCCTATAGCCTGGTGATTGAGCAGTTTACTTGCTTTGGCACGACCTTTTGGGACACTTAGGTCAAACAATGATGCTACAACGCATCTCCTTATCTGAAGTAAGGATTTTGTGCCTACAAGCACACTTGCCAATCCTGCTCATTAGGAAAATTGATTTTCTATATCATTTCTTGCAAAGATACAACACGACTCCATTTTCGCAGTGGATTCAAAGGAATATATGTGGACTAATCCAACCAAAATGCAGACCATATAATTATTTATGGTTTTGGTTGATGAATCGACAAACTGGTCACATGTTTGTCCACACACATTACGGCTAAACCTCTTGGCTGATTAAGGGTTCACCACCCTACTTATCCCTTAAGGTCTGGAATACTGGATAATGTTAGAGAGTTTATATTGACGGTTTTCGATAAAGTATTGCATGTCATTTTGGGTTTTTAATTGAACATCGCATTCCCATGTTCACCCCAAATAGCCTAGCCTAGCGATCATAAAGCGCAATTTAAATGATCGCCTGAATTTTGGTAAACGTATCAAGTTTTCGGTCTTTGCCTAGGGCTATGCAATCTTGCACGTAGCTATGTTGGTCTGCCTTGAGGCTCATTGCTACCCAACCTATATGACATTACAGTTGGTTACTGGGTACGAACCTGACGACTTTCGTATTTACGCATTTGGGTGTGTATTCCATGTGCCAAGTTGCGCCGCCGCAACGTACCACCATGGGTCCTCAAAGAAGGATGTGTATCTTTTGTCGATCATGATTCTCCTTCACACTAGCTCTCTTCGATCCCTTGCACACGATATCTTTACTGCTTATTTGCGGGTTGTCACTTTAATGAGACAGTCTTCCCGCCGTTAGGGGGAGATAAGAACGTCAAGGTTCTTGTAGAACGACGCGAATTTGCATGGACGTTGCCCACTATGTCTCATCTCGATCCCCATACCGCACAAGTGTGATAAGCAAGTGCGACGAATTCTAGATTTCAGAATGTTGCTTCAGACGCATTCCTCTGATCTAGCTAAAGTGACAAGATCATAGACCAGCTGCGAACATGCCTGCAAGGATAGACGTACTTAATGGACGTTGAGTCAACATCCCTGGAGGGTGTGCCTCCCATGTTGGACGATTTGGATGCCCCTGTTGGACGGTCCGGTACACCGACGGATAGCTAATCAATATGTCTTGGCCTGGAGCACGACATATCATTCGATTCGTAGGATTCACTTCCCTGGAAGAGGAAGACATGGCACAACAATGAATCTAAACTCGATCGCTGTCTCAAATCATTTCCATCTCATGAGATTAATCCAGATTATTTCCGAAACTTGAAGTTCTTGGTCCAGTATACTAGTTTGGATGAGAAAATGGAATTGAAATGAGATTATCATCGATGATGTTTTCACTTATATGGTAGCTATCAACATAAATGAAAAGCGACGATATCGAACCGTGTTCCGTTGATTAAGTGACAACGTAGAACTGATTGGACAACTAATGTTACAATCCAGGTCAAATTCCTTACCAAAGTGTGTATTGGACCTGTCGTTCCTACACTGCCCAAGGTAACCCTGTTGAGTTACAAGTGGGAAAGGAAACATTATGAGATGAATGAAATAGTGCAATATGATGCACGCCTTACGGCGCAAGGTTTCTCTCAAAACGTCCTGTGATTAATAGCAGCATTATGAAATGTGGTTAGTATTTCTCCATGGGGATATAAATATGGAGATTTACGTGTAAGTTCCCGAAGAATTACATGGACTGGTTCAAATAGTTCCAAACCACGGAACACCCTCTTAACTCATTTTGAGGCGTTCACTTATGGATTGAAAAATCCGACGGATGTGGTATACCCGTCTAAGTGATTATTTGATCAGTCAAGGATATGAATTATGCCCTTGCGTGTTAAACTATGAAGTCTTATTCCAAATTGCTAGAGTTATAATTTATGTCGTTAACACGAATCTCACTAAGACTCTGGAAGAGCTTGAGAAAACTGCCTCGCACCTGAAGATGGAATTTGAGATGAAGGATCTTGGGAAAACTCATTTATGCCTTGACCTGAAGTTGAAGCATTGTTCTGATGGTATTTTGGTCTACCAGTTGAACTACACCCGAAATGTGTCACCTTTGAGTATACCCATGATCATCCACACGTTATATGCAAATGAGACTCTTGAAGAGTCTATGGAATCTGAAATTCCATATCTAAAAGTTCAACTTTGCGCTTCGTTGTACTTAGCTCATTGTATTTAGACAGGACATCTCCTTCGTTGTTGATCTTGGTAAAGATGTAGCATCGCGCCTACACGCAACCATTGAATTGGTATTAAAGACGTACCTTGAAGGTATTACGTAGGCAAATCCCAACGCATCTTAAGCGGATCTAACCCCCCCTGATCCTCGAAATGATGCTTGCCTTATTTGTTATGTTGACGCTGGTTACTTATCAAACCTGCACAAGACAAAATCCCCGAATGGTTATGTCTTTACCGTTAGGGATATCGCAATATCTTGGAGGTCCACGATATGACCCTAGTTGCGAAATCTTCGAATCGTTCCAAGACTCACCTTACTTCACTATGCCACAAGTGAGACATGGTTAGGAGTTCTTGTTGAGCATATTCGAAGTACTTGCTATATTTTCATCCATCGTTGAGTCCCAACGACGATCCATGAAGATTATGCCACATGTATCAACCTGACCAAGCCATGATACATCAACGAAGTCAACACCAAGACATATTGCGTCTACATCTACATCATCAAAGCATCAGGAGATTGAAGTCATGCAAACCGATCCCAGACAACCTTGCCGACCTTTACACGATGTCACTGATGAAGTCAACCTTCCAGAAGATTGTCCGAGGAATTGGTATGCCTAACTACTTATATGCAATGCTTGTAGTTCTCATTTGGAAGTTATGTCAAACTCAGGGGGAGTATCCAGAAGTATACTCACTTGATCTTAATGTACTCTTTTTCCCTACGATTAGGAGCATTTTTCCCACTGGGTTTTTACTACCTAACTAGGTTTTAACGAGGCACCCATATTGGGCTGATCATACCCTTGAGAGCTCTTCTACTTGCGTCCAAAAGACGTATAGTTTTGACTTAATGCAACTTCTCACTTTTCTTCTTAGACTATGGGTTTTTCTCCCATCTTGGGTTTTACCATAGCAAGGTTTTGTGAGTTTTACTTTTTATGCATTCTTCCGTTGATTTGAGACTCACATTTGCCCATTGTGCCGATGACTTCATCAACTGTACTTACTTCATCAATGAAGACTTGATGCGCCATTTACTTGAGTATTTATACACTCAAGCGGGAATGTTGCAGTCTTATTTAGAATAGGAATGTGATTGTGTAAATCCTAGGAAATATGGGAATGTATCTTATATTCCTATTAGGATTAGATTACCTATTAAATGTTGTAATCCTAAAGGGAAAGGTTTTACCCTTCCTACTACTATAAATAAAGGCACAATGGGGTGAGATAACACACACCCACAATTACACATCTCTCTATTGCCGCACCCCCTCTATCTCTAAGGCCTCCATAATTGTTCAGTAAATTATGCCTACAACATAACCATGGTTCTCCGGGAGTTCTCTTCAACAAAATGAAAAAATAAAAACCGCACAAAAGATATTACTGCCCACATCATCATTCTTGTCCATTGTCTCCACTGGCTCTATTCACAGAAGCAGTTCGTAGGGTTTATGCAAAAAGGGTTTAACAAAAATCCCATCACAAATTCACAAAAACCTCTCAACACTTCGACCATGAGAAAATCTTCAATCTCTCTCTTCTCCCACCTCACTCGCCTGAGACTCAAATCCTCCGCTCCTCCTCTTCTTTCCAGAAATTACATTTCCGACCACCCTTTCTCTTCCCCCTCTCTGCCGCCGGTCTTATCGGCACGTTTCAGTCCTTGTGCCATAACCCATGAATCGGTCTCCCAAAACAGTCTATTCCAAGCAAACCCATCTCGAAATATGAACACCCTCGTCGAATCATCGCCTCAAATTTCCTCCAGGTAGAGAAAATCCATGGAAAAATCGAACCTTGAAAAAGCTTTCCAGTCTGCAAAAACCACCGAAGAAATGCTTGCGGCTTTCAAGGCCATGAAGTCGGCTTTTGAAGAGAGGGTGCTCGGCATGGCTGCTCTGAAAGTCGGTCTCAAGCTTGACCAGGACCAAGAAGGTGAAGATCCTGAAAAGGCTCTATCTTTTGCTACCAGAGCATTGAAGGCTTTGGATAGAGATGATAGCGGTAAGCCCTCTTTGGTTGTTGCCATGGCTTTACAATTGATGAGTTCTGTTAATTTTGGATTGAAAAGGTTTAATGATAGTTTGGGGTACCTTAATAGGGCTAATAGAGCATTGGGTAGATTAGAGGAGGAGGATTTTGATGTTTGGGATCTTAGGCCGGTGTTACACGCTGTGCAGCTTGAATTGGTGAATGTGAAGATGGCAATGGGGAGGAGAGATGAGGATTTGGGAAGTGTTGGAGATTAAGGAATTGATGTTGGAGAAAGATAGTACTGAACTTGGCAAGGGACACCGATTTGGCAGAGGCATATGTAACTCTTTTGAACTTTAAGGATGCATTAGGATTCTGTATGAAGGCATTGGAGATTCACAAAGAAAAGTTGGGGCAGAATTCGGTTGAGGTTGCGCATAACATGAGGCTTTTTGCGGTTATTTATAAAGGGTTGGAGGAGCATGAGAGGGCATTGGAGCAAAATGCATTGTCACAAAGGGTTTTGAAGAATTGGGGTCTTAGTTCCAACTTTCTTCATGCGGATATTGATGCTGCTAATATGCAGATTACCCTGGGAAACTTTGACGAGGCTATTAAAACTTTGAAGCGTGTTGTTTAGCAGATAGATAAGGCAAGTGAGACTAGGGCACTGGTGTTTATCTGGATGGGAAAAGCATTATGTAATCAGGAAAGAACGGCAGATGCAAAGAGATGTTTGGAGCTTGCTTGTGGAATTTTTGACAAGAGATAGACAGTCTCTCTAGTAGATGTTTCCGAAGCATACTCGGAGATAACAATGCAATATGAAACTATGAATGAGTTTGAAACTGCAATTTCACTGTTAAAAAGAACATTGGCTTTGCTTGAGAGGCTCCCACAAGAACAGCACTCTGAAGGAAGTGTTTCAGCTAGAATAGGGTGGTTACTTCTGTTGACCGGCAAGGTCTCACATGCTATTCCTTACTTGGAGAGTGCAGCTGAAAGGTTGAAAGAGAGCTTTGGTCCCAAGCATTTTGGCGTCGGCTATATTTACAATAACTTGGGGGCAGCATATTTAGAACTAGAGAGACCTCAGTCAGCTGCACAGATGTTTACTATTGTGAAGGACATCATGGATGTCTCACTGGGTCCCTATCATGCTGATTCAATTGAGTCATGCCAGAACCTCTCAAAAGCATATGCTGCCATGGGAAGGTATAACACTCGTTCTTATTGTCTTGCATATTTATACAATGTGGCTATGAACTTGTTATTTCCCATTGTTTCCTGGTCAACGAAGGTGAACTTAATACGATTATGGCACTTTAAATTCTATTTATCAAACAACAATATGCACTTTGTTAATGCACAAAACCGGGGGTTTTGGAACAACGTAAATCTGACTGTAAATCTGCAGGAAAGTAAATAACACAAGATGTATCGTGGTTCACCTCAATGTTTGGGCTAAGTCCACACTGATATTGTATTTCTCTAAGAGGATTGAGGATGAGAGGGTGAGAGCTTCTGAGGGTGAGAGAGCTCTTCCCATGGCCTAAGAATTGGCCTCCCTTAATGAGGAGAGTGAGGGGTCCTTTTATAGAATAAAGGCTCCTCACTTATTATATATTTGCCCCTTCATTTATTACATAATTACATTTGAGTCCCCCGAGTATTTATATGATCTAAATACGGAGACCCTAAGTATGGTATGAACAGTAGTCCTCCAAGTCTTCAGTCAAGAGTCTTTTGGCTGGAGACTTGAAATTCAGTCCATGCGTGAGCCGAAGTAACTAGATGTCGTCTTGAACTGATGCTCGATATAAGGCAGTGCTCAATTTGAAATGATGCTCAATTAGAAGTAGCACATGTTGTGAGGTTGCTCGGTTTGTGGCTTATGTTGCTTTGGTTGGCTAGGCTTGTGGCGTTGAAGGTGAGGGAGTCATTTTAATAGAATAAGGGATCGCTCCTCAATACATAAGTGATGGGTTAGGAGTGATGCTCGCGGCGAGGCGGTTGCTCAGCTGATGGCGATGCTCTCTAATGATGGTGAGGGAGTCCCTTTTATAAAATAAGGGCTCGCTCCTCAGTACATGAATAATGGGTGCTCTCTAATGAAAGTGAGAGAGTCCATTTTATAGAATAAGGGCTCGCTCCTCAGTACATAAATAATGGGCTAAGTCCCCCAAGTATTTTTCATGTAGTCCCCTAAGTTTTTCAATCAATAAGGTCTGTTGGCTGGAGACTTCAAATTGAATTCATGTATGGGCCGAAGTGGCGGTTGTTCGGAGGCGGTATTTGTATACCCTGCACTGAAGCTTTGTAGGTGAAGCTTTACAAGTGAAGCTTTTGAAGTTGGAGCTTTGTAAATGAACCTTTCGAAGCTGATTAACATGAGTGATGCTCATGAATGTTTATGTTGATTGACATGAGTGATGCTCATGGATGTTGGCATGAGTGATGCTCATGGATGTTAGCATGAGTGATGCTTATGAATGTTGACATGAGTGATGGTTATGAATGTTTATGTATGATTGTCATGAGTGATGCTTATGAATGTTTATGTATGATTGACATGAGTGATGCTCATGTATAATTTTGGAGTACTGTACGTACTTTTGATCACCTAGTGGGTGATAATAGCGGTAGGCTACTGAATAATTTTGGAGTACTGGGCGTACTTTTGATCATCTGGTTGGTGATAATAGCGGCATGTTGCCGAATAATTTTGGAGTACTGGGTGTACTTTTGATCACCTGGTTGGTGATAATAGCGGCAGGTTGCCAAATAATTTTGGTAATACTGGACGTACTTTTGATCACCTGGTTGGTGATAATAGAGGGCCTGGCTCTTTTGGGCATATGGGTCTTTGCCCTCCACATAGCATTCCAGCCCATTATTTTAGGCTTGCCTTTTTTGTTTTGTTTTGTTTTTTTTGCCCCTGTGATAGGGTTATACAGATATTTGCGAGAGATAAGAAAAATAAATTACATATTCAAAACAAAGGTTTCGACACACAAGCTTCGACAGTTGCAGATCGTTAGTGCGTACTGGGTTGTTGTAGATATTTTTCCATGTGCGTATTTCGCTTACTAAACGTTTTACCTTTTCCTTTCTCTTTATTTTTCTTTCTTTTGGCAGATGACAGACAAGAGAATAATGCCATTTCCTTTTTTTGCTTTTGCTTTTGCTTTCGTTTTCTGCTTTGCTTTTGCTATTGTTTCCGTTTTTCTTGATCTCCCCGCTCCTTCTCTGTCCACCCATGTTGCTTTGCAAGGTATCTTTTGCCTTTCTTGATTTCTTTCTATGGCGTCTCTGTCTCTCCACCTCCACTCTCTCTGGCAGACTTGTTTTTGCTTTTGCAGACTTGCTTTACAGCAAACATATCCATAGCTTTTGCATATCGTCCACAGTTCTAAGCAATCTAATGATGACAGGAAGAAGACGATCTTGAAAATTGGAGGTTTCTTCATCATCCAATTTAATTTCACCATCTTCTCCTTCTCCACTCATGAAACTAGATGCCCTTGCTTTCACTCTGGATATAATTATAACATCTGTATCTCCGGCATCGTGTATGGAAGCACGCATAAACTATGTAGAAAGAATGCTATTTATCGATTCAATTGAAGCAGCTACACGATCCCGGAGGTGATGAAAGCAATGTAAACCAGTAAGCTTATCCCCATCCAGCAAATGCTGTAAATCATCTGTGACGTCCAAGGCTCCAACACAATCTTTGATGTTGTCAGAGGACATCCCCTTGTACGAGTCTCTCCAGCTCATCGGAGGGCTTTGACCCTCGGATGCCATGGCTGAGAAAAGACAGCTGGGTGTCGGTGCCGTCGAGGACTTCGTTCCCGACGTTGATGCACGTGATTTTGGTCTGATGGAAATGGGGCTGCACGTGCTGCTGAATCCAGGATTGGGCTTTGAGAGGGTCGGTGGACATGCTCTGCAATTGGGATCAATGGGGAGTCCGACATCAAAACTATGATGGACCCATAAAGCGGTGACAAGAGTCTTGGCATCATTTCGAGCAGCAACACATATGGGATCATCATACACAATTTTATCCACAATGACGTGGGTGCAATTTGGGGAATAGTGGGCAACATCCTCTCCGTCGCAATCTACAAGCTTAGATCGAACTTGGTGCTCGTCAAAGTTGTCGGGTATGTCTCGGATTGGCTCTGTCTCGGGTCTGGTCGGCGCTGACCCATTAGAAACATTGAAAGACCCAAAAGGGTCGAAGGGGATTTAGGCTGGAGGTGATTGCGTTGTCGTGATTCCATTGGAGATGACGACCTGAGCTTTGATCTGGCTCGAGTTGTCAGTTACGAAGTTGCCCCAATCGTCGTCCAAGACGGTTGAATCTCGTCTGTTGATCTTGGGAGTCCTCGGCGTCGTCGACCTCTGCCATTGCTATGAGGGCTTTGAAGCTCTGTGTGTGCTTCTCTATCTTTCTGTTTTTTTGCTTTCAGTTGGTCCAGGCTGAACTCGCTAAACAAAGGGGGGAGAGAGAGAGTGGGGACTGTCGGATTTTTTGGATTTCTTTTTGTTTTGGTTCTTGGGTTTTGCAGATTCACGATGGAGGTGAAAAATTGAGAGAGAACCGACATAGCTTTTCGTGTCGATCCCTACAGACGGTGCCAAATGTTGATGCATAAAGCCGGAGGTCTTGGAACAACGTAAATCCGACCGTGAATTTGCAGGAAAGTAAATAACACAAGATGTATCGTGGTTCACCCTAATGTTTGGGTTACGTCCACACTGATATTGTATTTCTCTCAGAGCATTGAGGATGAGAGGGTGAGAGCTTCTAAGGGTGAGAGAGCTCTTCCCATGGCCTAAGAATCGGCCTCCCTTAATGAGGAGAGTGAGGAGTCATTTTATAGAATAAAGGCTCTTCACTTATTACATATTTGCCCATTCATTTATTACATAATTACATTTGAGTCCCCTGAGTATTTATACGAGATCTAAATACGGATGCGCTAAGTATGGTACAAACACACTTACTAAAAATGTTTAGTCTTATGTCGATTGTAATGAACAAATATAGCATCTTAGAACTTCTCTCCTGGATTTTCCAGCTTTGTCCTTGCAATCCAATTCCAGCAGCGTAGTGGATGCTTGGGAAGGCCACGGACCAAGTGCTGAAGACGAACTCAAAGAAGCACACCGAGTTCTCGAGCAATTGAAGTTTAAATCCCGTAACACATTTGCAAGTAATGAATTTACTACAAAGGCCTTACCTATACCCCAGACCCAAACGCATGCATCTGACAGGAGTTCACAAGGCCGATTTGCTGTGAATTAAAAGTGTTTGGACATAATTTAGAAGATGCTCAAACTTATTCATCCGCTGCATAGCTTGGACTGCAAAGCTTCATAGATTGGTGAGGGTCTGTGGCTGCTGATTTTAATTTTTTCGGTAATCTTACGTAGCTAGTTATATAAACAACACAAATTATGGTGATTCCTAGTTTTTCCAATGTCTTCATATGGTAAGTATTTGTGTACTAGACTAAGTCTCATTATTCTGGAATAATCACCCTTTTTCTACTGGAAGTTGATGATTTTGGCCAGCATTCGAGTTTAGCTTGCGTACGAAGCTTGTAATAATATCTCGGTCCTTAATTGCTTGATTAATAAAGGATCTTACCAATCTTTGTGATACACTTATTATCTGTTTAGTAGGAAATTAATCTATATTTCGAGCGTGTGGCCCGACTGGTTTACACTCTCTTGCCAGATTTTTCTGAGACATGTTGCCCTACAATATAGTAGATCTGTTTCTCTTGAATAACTTCTTGATGATGTTTGGTTGGCAAAGACGTGTGTGATGATGATGTTGGTGTTGGCTCATATGTGTTGCTTTGTTATTTTTGCCCTTGGCTTTTTTTTTTTTTTTTTTTAGGGCCTGTTACTTAACAAATGGGAAATTGAAGGAATTGGAGAACTAAAATATGGGAGAAGTAAGGAAAGGAAATCAGATCAACTAGTCCCCTAGTCGATTTATTTCCAATTTTTAGGCATTTGATTGCAAATTTCAAGGAAAATTGTACGTGTTTTTCGATTCCTTACATGTAAGTAAATGCAGTGAAAGTTAACGAGGGAAATGATTTCAATTTCTATTTCGTGTAAGTAAACATGCCATTAGACTCAAGCAATCTAATTCCTTTTTAGAAATTGATTTTTGCACACGGTTTTCTCATCATTCATACCGTTGCTTATTTCTGGTCCTTGGACTGAATAGATCAAAAGAAAATCTTGGGACAAAATTAAAAATGAATGGACATAATAAATATCATTCATATAATTTAAATTAGACCGTAATGAATACGTTCAGACTTTTAGCACTCACCAACATTTGCATAATTGCTTCAATATAAAAAGATGTTAAAAGGAATCATTCTCATTCATGAAGAACAAGAAGATAACAAACATAGAGTGGATCAAGCAATGATTCCCAAAACCCATGCCGCGGTTTAAGTAAGGAATCTCTAATGTGTCTCATTATGTCTAAATTAACCCAATGTGACCCTATACATTGGTTTATCTCATGTTACGCAACTATCCAATTGCAATTCAACAATTTCATCTTCTTTGCTGTTTAAGAGAATTCACCAATACGAGGCTCCGAGTTCGAATCCTCCCTTCCAATGTCATTCCAAGAGCTTGCAACTTAGTTAAGAGCATTCACTTTTGCACCTGATGTGTAAGTTTGACTTATGCTCTCCTAATCTTGCACCAGTTGTTTATAGCTTAGTTAAAAACATTCATCCATACATCTCAAGTCCTGAGCTCGATTTTCCCCTCTTCCAATACTGCTTATATTAAGGAAAAAGATTAAAGGTCGTACCCAGTGCACAAGGCTCCCGCTTTAGGCAGGGTCTGGGAGAGGTAAATGTCGGCTAGCCTTACCCCCATTTATGGAGAGGCTGCTCCCAAGTCTCGAACCCGAGACCTACAGCTCATGGGCGAAGGCACTTGCCATCGCACCAAGTGCGACCTCTAACATTAAGGAAAAAGATTACAAAAAGAAATTCACATTACAACTTACTCAATAGGAAGGGAAAAACAGACCTTAGTTTTTACCTTCTCCGTCTTTCTTGGTTCATAACTTCTATGTTGTGCTATGAGCAAGGACTTGTGTGGAATCATCCCTTTGTGGTTGCCTAGGAGGAAGTATAACTCCATCTCCTCCCTCCAATTCAATGACTACAAAGTCCACATCACTACCAATCGAAAACAGCTCCGAGTCCTGAGGCGAAGAGCTCGGTGCTATGACATGATCGATCGGACAACGAATATTACCTGAAACACTTGTTCTGCAAAGGGGGCAGTTGGTATTGCTTTGAAGCCATACATCAATGCAGTCCAAGTGAAACTCATGGCTGCAGTTGGGAAGAACTTTTAGGGTGTCTTGTTCTTGAAACTCTTTCAAACAAACTGCACATCCACACACACTTCTCTCTTCATCAATTCCTCCTTTGAACTGAACAATTGGGAATCCACGAATGACTGATTTGTCAAGCCCGCGGTTCCACACTGACGGAGAGAAGGCCGTGAGTAGTTCCTCATTTTGCCGACCTCGCAAGGTGGTCAGAGACCTCATGATCAGGAGACTGACTTGGTGCCAGTTTGAGCAAAACTTGACAACAATGAGATAGTAGCTAACTAATAAGAAAGCTGAGGCCATGAGGCTTAGTAGAACAATAGCTAATATAGGGAAAGAAGAAGGTGGACTTGGCAGAGGTGGTTGATATGTGGAGTTTACCTGGTTTTTGATGTGTAGGATGAGAGATTGATCACCAAAATTGTACCAGTTTTTGTGCTTTGTTGCCATAATAAATTGGTGCTGAATGTTACTGAAACTTGATAGTGTGATTCATAGATGCTGATATATAAGACCAATAGCTTCAGTAAGATTTATTTTTTAATCTATCAAATCAATGAAATTCAGTAACAACTTAAACGTGAAAGTTTAAAGAGATGGGTTACAAATTTTTGATAAAAAATCTGAACCTACAGTAAACCGTATATAAACCACGATTTAGTGGCCCTTTATTTATGTCTTAGTGTCTTTCAAATTTTACTTTTAATTAACAGTTGTAACTAGTTTTATATATAGGATGATCTATGAATAATGTTTTAAAAGATAGACAGTTTGGATCGTTGAAACATTACGAAATAGCTCCACAAAAATGTATGTAAAAAATTAAGTTAAACAAACGGTGTCATAGATCCGTCCCTATATATAGGTGTTGAAAGATTGGTTTTGTAGTCATACACTATGAAGGTGGTTCTGGACCACTGTCAAATTATGGTCTACAATGGAGTTGTACTACTACTAGATAGTTTGGGACATAGTCCCTCCCTACAACTTCATCTTACAGCCCATTTCATTCCATTCTTTTCAAGACTACATGGGCATTCTGGTTTAGGTAGTGGTATTGGCACTTCTTTTTTAGGTCAGGTTTAGGAGTGAGGTGATTAAAAAAAAAGTTGGGATGAAAAAAAGCTGGTAGCAATTTTGGTGTTTGGTAAACTTTGAAAAACAGCTTTATTTCAAAGTTGAGGGTGAAAAAAAGCCCAAAACCTGAAGCTGACCTGAAGCTGCAAATAGCAGCTTCAGAAAACATCTTATTTTCAAAACACGGAGCTACAATAATTCTTTTAATGAAAATTTCAAATTACCAATGTTGCCTTCATTTCTCTCTGCCTTCTCTCTCACACGCCCTCCTAGAAATCACAGAACATTCACACCCTCTTCTCTCTCGCACGCCCTCCTGAAAAACGGGTTCAGTGGTAGATTCATGTTTAGACCCAATTTTTAGATTATTGAATATATATGTCCAAGAAATCTTTGTGTTAGTAAGATTCCGAGAGTAGCAGTAGATTTCATTATCTTCTTAGTTAAGCGGTTTGATCTTCTTCTTCGCATCGATTTGGTTCTCTACCATCCCTCTTTCATTGTCTTCCGCAACTTCCTATCTTTTCCCCTTGGTTTGGGATGGTTTAGTTCCCGATTGGAGAGATTTTGAGTAGCTGTGAAAACGTACTCTTGGAAAAATGAAGAAATGACCTTAAGGTGTTTACTTCTTTAACCAAAATGCCCTTCAAAATTTGGTCAAGTTATTTGTGTAATGGTAGAAAGTTCATGTGTCGAGCACCAAACAATGTGTTCAATCAACACCTACAGCTAAAACTACCCTCGATTGTAAGTTTAAGACAAGAAAAGATGTGGACAGCCATCGACGTTTAGCCTCCAAATCAGGATTTCCTGTTTTGTAACCTTCACTATGAGCCTTCAAATATATTCAATAACCATTCGGATATTTCATCTGTCTCGATCCCATTACACAAAAAAAATGGAGAACAATGGTAGCATAGCATGCATATACGGTGAAAATTTCTTACAACACATTTCATTACCTCTGTTGTGTGCAAGAATTCTTCTGCACATAAGGTGCACTGCATGAATCTTAACTTGTATTAATCTAGAGAAAACTTCTAGTAACTAGGCCTTATTACGTACAACAGTAGTGTTAAATTAATCTAGCCATCCTTAAGGGGAAAATATGCTATCACCGCAGGCACATTTCTAAACCTGTGGATAGTACTCGTTCTCTTCCAATGCCATTGCTCGGACAGATACTTGTATTGTATATCTGCACTATGGTTTAAATGACACTCACATATAAGCAGCTTTAAGCACATATTGAAGCTCCAACTAGTTTGCAATGTTACTCTCTTGAAGTTTGTTTAAGGTGCTGTTTCTTGGTTATGAGATATAGTCTGAATGCTTTTGTTATGTCTTGTTGCAGACGAGTCTAATGTACAAATTGCACCAGCTTATGCCAAAGAGGGAAAATTTTCGATTGACTATATTTCCTGGACCTGTGGATCGTGCTTTGGTAGCAGCCTTGATTGTAATATTTCTCGATTGATCCCGGGTTATAGAAGACCTGGCATTGAACGTTTTCAAAATTCTCAACGCTACAATACAACCTAACAGGGGTAGAATCAACGAGACGCGAAGACATGAAGTAGTTAAAGCCCCCGATACTTATAAACAGACCGATTGGTCAGCAGTTCATGATCTCTGGAACCATTTTTCCCGTTCAAGAGTTGGATTACATTTTGTTGTCAGCTATTAGGCACAATACGGTGTACCTCAGCATCACTTTTTAAAGATCTATGATCAAGTAGCTTAGGTCTTTGCTGTTCTTTCAAAGAAATTGTGGTCTTCAGTGCAAATTCTATGATTTTTTGAAGTTTGCGAAGGGTTGAAACTGGCTAGGATTTTCCAGTTACTTGTCTTAAGTATGAACTTACATGTTTCAAGTTGAGAAGTGCAGCAGTGGCAGTAGTTGCAACCTCTCAAACTTCTCTTACGATTTCTTTTTATTCCTACTCAAATTCTCTTTCACAGAATTTCGTGCTTATAACCGACACTTCTACGACCAAACATGCAGCAATCTCTCAATCTTCTCCTATGATTTCTTTTTGAATAATACTTGGTTGCTCAATGATAAGTATGAAATTTCTACTCAAAATTTTTCGTTTGCAGAATTTCGTGCTTATGATCCCGATCTATCATATCATACATCACTTTGTAAATATAGTCTTTGTAAAAAAAAATCAATTAAAACTAAGGAAAATTAACGAAAAGTTCGAAAAAACTTCTCTTTTAACGAAAAGCCTTTTTTAAAGGTATAGTGAATAGTGCCAGTTAAAAGTAAAAATTTAGATTTTCGTTAAAAGTGAATAGTACCGGAAGTGTTTTGTTAAGAAAATTAAATTAATAGCACATCTAGTATTATACCTTTTTTGGTCATTTCACACAGTCACAGCTGTTTTACATAAAAGTTTACCAAACACTATCATACAACTTTTTTTTCCAAAAGCACTTTTACAAAAAAGTTTACCAAACACTTTGCTGCTTTATTTCACAGCACAGCCGCTTATTCTCACAGCATATTTTTTTCAAAGCACAATAATACCAAACCAGCCCTAGTCACCTGCATTTCAAATTAAATATATTTGCATTTTTTTTTCATTCATAGGACGAAGAGGAGTGCATGAGGCTATACGATGAGCCTTCATTTGTCACCCAAACCCTGTGTATTATATATGTTGTCTTGGGTTAAATTGAGATAAAATCTTGAACGTAACTGAATACAGGTTCGTTTGGATGTGCTTTTAAAATGACTTAAAGTGTTTTTAGAGAAAATGTTGGTGGGTTTCAAAAGCACTTTAAGTGATTTTTACAAAAAACACCAGTTATGTGCTTCTTTCATGAAGTACCTTAAGTATTTTTCCAGGATTTACAAGCATTTTTACTAAGGATTGTTTCTAAAAATATTTTCAACAAAAAAGATTTCATTCATTTTAAAAGCACATCCAAACGAACCCTATATTTATCATTTTTCTATAGGAAAACTAATGAAAAGGGCTTGAAAACTTTGAATTTTAATGATAATGACAAAATAAAGGGTAAATTGAATAGTACCATGATTGATTTTTTAGAGTAAAAATATGGTTTTTCGTTAAAATAAATGGTATCGGGAGCTTTTCGTTAAAGTTTTATTTTTCTATCTATGAGAAATTAGGCGTAGAGAAAAAAAGCTATGCTCCTGTTGCAAAGGCAAACTCTTTTCCTAAATTGATGAAGTTTTGGAGCCATTGTCAACTATATGCTTGTCACTACAACACAACAACAACAACAACAAAGCCTTTTCCCACTAAGTGGGGTCGGCTATATGAATCCTAGAACGCCATTGCGCTCGGTTTTGTGTCATGTCCTCCGTTAGATCCAAGTACTCTAAGCCTTTTCTTAGAGTCTCTTCCAAAGTTTTCCTAGGTCTTCATCTACCCCTTCGGCCCTGAACCTCTGTCCCGTAGTCACATCTTCGAACCGGAGCGTCAGTCGGCCTTCTTTGCACATGTCCAAATCACCGGAACCGATTTTCTCTCATCTTTCCTTCAATTTCGGCTACTCCTACTTTACCTCGGATATCCTCATTCTCAATCTTATCCTTTCTCGTGTGCCCACACATCCCACGAAGCATCCTCATCTCTGCTACACCCATTTTGTGTACGTGTTGATGTTTCACCGCCCGACATTCTGTGCCATACAACATCGCTGGCCTTATTGCCGTCTTATAAAATTTTCCCTTGAGCTTCAGTGGCCTACGACGGTCACACAACATGCTGGATGCACTCTTACACTTCATCCATCCAGCTCGTATTCTATGGTTGAGATCTCCATCTAATTCTCCGTTCTCTTGTAAGATAGATCCTAGGTAGCGAAAACGGTCGCTTTTTGTGATCTTCGCTAAATTGCTCCGGTCATTAGTGTGGATAAGTATATAAATGGATAGAGATAGGAAAGCAAACACAAGATGTACGTGGTTCACCCAGATTGGCTACGTCCACGGAATAGAAGAGTTCTCATTAATTGTGAAGGGTTTACACAAGTACATAGGTTCAAGCTCTCCTTTAGTGAGTACAAGTGAATGATTTAGTACAAATGACATTAGAGTACAAATGACATTAGGAAATATTGTGGGAGAATGATCTCGTAATCACGAAACTTCTAAGTATCGGAGTGTGGTATTGACTTGCCTTATCTGTCTCATAGGTAGATGTGGCAGCTTCTCTGGAAGTACTCTTCCTCCATCCAGGGGTGGTATCTTTAACTGGTGGAGATGCACAAGGTAATGTATCAATTTCACTTGAAGCTTACTTGTAGTTTCAGGCTTGGTCAAGCGCGATACAAACCATGTAGTAGGAGTCCCCCAAGTCGCCGAGCTAGGGGATTTGCTGAAAGAGGTGACAGACAAGGTAAGCAATCAGAGCTCCGGCTGATTGTTCACCTTCTCCCTATCTTGCAGCAGCATGAAGGATAAAGAGAAGAAAAATGAGAAGAGATGATATGGGATACTTTTGCTTTTGAAGAAGTAACTTTCCACAGGCTTATTCTTGAACTGAGCTGGAGGGTTTTCTGGTTTCCTCCAGAGTATAAGGCCGACTGAAGAATTTGAGGGTCAAAACAAGTCCATCAAATCTAGAGTACGTTCGACCCTGCTGATATGGGATACTTTTGCTTTTGACAGAGTAATGGATGGATCGGCACGTGTGCTGTTACGCTTGTCTCCACATGCTTCCTTGTATCCTTCGCACTTGCCCTATCTGTTCCTCAAGCAGATGCGGTATCTTCCCTGGCAACATAAGATGTTGAAGATGAGTACTCGAGAGCAATGCCAGGTAAGTAATCAGGTAAGGGGTTCCAGGCTGTCAGTTCCTGGCTGGGAGCTTGATTTCAAGTGCTGACTGATTGCTCTCTTTCTCCTTGTCTTGCAGGTAAAAACAAGGCCAAAGGAAAAGACAGGGAAAAAGCATGATATGGGATACTCTTGCTTTTAACCCTGATGATATGAGATATTCTTGCTCTAGTATAGCTTGTTTGCAGAGGTATTATCGGGGGGAAAGAAAGCTGAATATTTCGAAAGGCTTCGTTGGGAGTGCCCTCTCAGATATGAGGAAGGGTTGAGCATTTTTGCAGGTCTGCCTGTCCGTTGGGGATGGAGGTCGACATATATAGGAGTTTCCCTAACAACAAGTAGTAATGCTATTCCTTTACCCTGCTTGGTCATAGCACGGTAGTGGGAGCTGCCAGCTTCACATGTTTTAACTCTGTCAGAGCACTTTGAAAAAGTGGTATGTGGTATCTGGCTCTCGAGATTCGGAGAACGATGCTTCTTCGATTTTTGAGAAAGCAATCATGGTGGGGGTCTGGCTCTCGAGATTCGGGGAGCAGTGTCTCTTCGATTTTTGAGAAAGTAATCATGTTGGGAGTCTGGCTCTCGAGATTCGGAAGGCGGTGCCTCTTCGATTTTGGAGTAAGCAATCTTGTTGGGAGTGTTTTCTCGAATGTGAGTAAAGGTTGGGCATGTTTGCTAGTCTACCTTGCCACGAAGCACGGAGGTTGACACACAGGGACTTTCCAATTATCCAGCAGTGGTACTGTTCCTTTACCCTTGTGGGTAATAATATGGTAGCTAGACCTTCAAAATTTATGTGTCTAAACTTTGTTAGTGCTGTTTCTTTGCTATTCTTTTACCTTTCTTGGTCAGAGCGATGTAGTGGGAGCTGCAAGCTTCACGTGCTCAACTTTGGCAGAGATTTTGACAAAGTTATCTGTGGTACCCATGAGCTATTGTTGCGTGTGGGAAGTGGGTGATTGAACAATAAGATTCATGTGCTTTCTACTTCACCAGAAGTCTTCGACAGAATGCCCATAATTTCCGCAAAGCTGAGTGTGCGTGTGACAGGTGCTGACAAGGCTCGAAAAGAAGGTGCCTCTTTGATTTCTGAGATCGGCCCTCGTGGTCTCTGAGCAGCCCAGCTTTTGAGAAAGCGAGCTCCTCTTCGATTGATTCGGAGAACGGTGCCTCTTCGATTTTTGAGAAAGCAATCATGCTGGGGGTCTGGCTCTCGAGATTCGGGGAGCAGTGTCTCTTCGATTTTTGAGAAAGTAATCATGTTGGGAGTCTGGCTCTCGAGATTCGGAGGGCGGTGCCTCTTCGATTTTGGAGCAAGCAATCTTGTTGGGAGTGTTTTCTCGAATGTGAGTAAAGGTTGGGCATGTTTGCTAGTCTACCTTACCACGAAGCACAGAGATTGACACACAGGGACTTTCCAATTATCCAACAATGGTACTGTTCCTTTACCCTCTCTTCGATTTTTGAGAAAGTAGTCATGTTGGGAGTCTGGCTCTCGAGATTCGGAGGACGGTGCCTCTTCGATTTTGGAGCAAGCAATCTTATTGGGAATGTTTTCTCGAATGTGAGTAAAGGTTGGGCATGTTTGCTAGTCTACCTTGCCACGAGGCACAGAGGTTGACACACAGGGACTTTCCAATTTTCCAACAGTGGTACTGTTCCTTTACCCTTGTGGGTAATAATATGGTAGCTAGACCTTCAAAATTTATGGGTCTAAACTTTGTTAGTGCTGTTTCTTTGCTATTCTTTTACCCTTCTTGGTCAGAGCGATGTAGTGGGAGCTGCAAGCTTCACGTGCTCAACTTTGGCAGAGAACTTTGGCAAAGTTATCTGTGGTACCCATGAGCTATTGATGCGTGTGGGAAGTGGGTGATTGGACAGTAAGATTCATGTGTTTTCTACTTCCCCAGAAGTCTTCGACAGAATACCCATAATTTCCGCAAAGCTGAGTGTGCGTGTGACAGGTGCTGACAAGGCTGGAAAAGTAGGTGCCTCTTCGATTTCTGAGATCGGCCCTCGTGGTCTCTGAGGAGCCCAGCTTTTGAGGAAGCGAGCGCCTCTTCGATTTCTGAGATCGACTTTCGTGGTCTTTGAGCAGCCCAACTTTTGAGAAAGCAAACACCTCTTCGATTTATGAGATCAACCCTCGTGGTCTCTAAGCAGCCCAGCTTTTGAGAAAGCAAACGCCTCTTCGATTTCTGAGCAGGCGCCCCTTCGATGTCTGAAGCTCCGTCGAGTGCAGCTTTTTATAGGGGCTGGCATTAAGTTCCAAAGCACACTTGAATCTCCACCAGTAGAAGCTCCATTCTTGCACTTCTAAGATCTTGATTTGTCCGACCTCTTCTCTCTTCAATACCTTTGAAAAATGTCTGGCCTCTCCGACCGTCGTTTTGACTTGAACCTTGTTGAAGAGGCAGCCCCGCCTTCTCCAGACAACATATGGCGCCCATCCTTCGTCTCCCCTACTGGTCCTCTTACCGTTGGGGATTCCGTGATGAAGAATGATATGACCGCTGCGGTGGTGGCCAGGAACCTTCTCACTCCCAAAGATAACAGACTACTTTCCAAACGATCTGATGAGTTAGCTGTTAAGGATTCACTGGCTCTCAGTGTTCAGTGTGCAGGTTCTGTGTCTAATATGGCCCAACGCCTATTTGCTCGAACCCGCCAAGTTGAATCATTGGCGGCCGAAGTGATGAGTCTCAAACAGGAGATTAGAGGGCTCAAGCATGAGAATAAACAGTTGCACCGGCTCGCACATGACTATGCTACAAACATGAAGAGGAAGCTTGACCAGATGAAGGAAACTGATGGTCAGGTTTTATTTGATCATCAGAGATTTGTGGGTTTGTTCCAAAGGCATTTATTGCCTTCGTCTTCTGGGGCTATACCGCGTAATGAAGCTCCAAATGATCAACCTCTGATGCCTCCTCCTTCTAGGGTTCTGTCCAATACTGAGGCTCCGAATGATCCCCCTCCGATGCCTTCTCTTTCTGGGGCTCTACCGACTGCTGAGACTTCTCCTAAGCAACCTTTGTGAATGCTCCATCTTGTTTGTTTATTTTGACTCATGTATATGTACATATTTGTAGCTTATCGGGGATATCAATAAATAAGTTTTCCTTCATTTCAACGTATTGTGTTAAATACACCAAAGCCTTCTTCGCTAAGTTCTTTGAATTTTCTTTTGTTGAAGCTTGTATGTTGAAGCTTTCTGAGTGGAGCATGTAGGTTGGGGTAGTGTTCCCTTAATTTTTCGAGTGAGGAAAACTTCTCGGTTGGAGACTTGGAAAATCCAAGTCACTGAGTGGGATCGGCTATATGAATCTTAGAACGCCATTGTGCTCGGTCCTGTGTCATGTCCTTCGTTAGATCCAAGTACTCTAAGTCTTTTCTTAGAGTCTCTTCCAAAGTTTTCCTAGGTCTTCCTCTACCCCTTCGGCCCTGAACCTCTGTCCCATAGTCGCATCTTCTAATTGGAGCGTCAGTAGGCCTTCTTTGCACATGTCCAAACCACCGTAACCGATTTTCTCTCATCTTTCCTTCAATTTCGGCTACTCCTACTTTACCCCGGATATCCTCATTCCTAATCTTATCCTTTCTCGTGTGCCCACACATCCAACGAAGCATCCTCATCTCCGCTACACCCATTTTGTGTACGTGTTGATGCTTCACCGCCCAACATTCTGTGCCATACAGCATCGCCGGCCTTATTGCCGTCCTATAAAATTTTCCCTTGAGCTTCAGTGGCATACGGCGGTCACACAACACGCCAGATGCACTCTTCCACTTCATCCATCCAGCTTGTATTCTATGGTTGAGATCTCCATCTAATTCTCCGTTCTTTTGCAAGATAGATCCTAGGTAACGAAAACGGTCGCTCTTTGGTATTTCTTGATCTCCGATCCTCACCCCTAACTCGTTTTGGCCTCCATCTGCACTGAACTTGCACTCCATATATTCTGTCTTTGATCGGCTTAGGCGAAGACCTTTAGATTCCAACACTTCTCTCCAAAGGTTAAGCTTTGCATTTACCCCTTCCTGAGTTTCATCTATCAACACTATATCGTCTGCGAAAAGCATACACCAAGGAATATCATCTTGAATATGTCCTGTTAACTCATCCATTACCAACGCAAAAAGGTAAGGACTTAAGGATGAGCCTCGATGTAATCCTACAGTTATGGGAAAGCTTTCGGTTTGTCCTTCATGAGTTCTTACGGCAGTCTTTGCTCCTTCATACATATCCTTTATAGCTTGGATATATGCTACTCGTACTCCTTTCTTCTCTAAGATCCTCCAAAGAATGTCTCTTGGGACCCTATCATACGCTTTTTCCAAATCTATAGATTTCTTCTTTACCTAAACAATACACAACCAACTTCGCGCCTTTAATGCATAATCTGTGTACATATCTTTTGGAAGGGAAAACAATAGCAATTTTATTGATATGAAAGATCAAAGAGAGTTATAATCTTCTAAATCTGTGTTTAAGTTCACATAATCTATAGTCATAAAGTTTTAACACAAACATTGAAATGTACGGCGATTTCTCTTAATCAATCATCATCGTTCGGCAGATCACCCGATTGGCTACTCAGTGAGGCTTAAAACCTTCAACAGTTCTTCAGCATCTCCAGAATGACAGACCCCAATTTTCTTAACTCCTCCATAAAAGCCTGGACAACCTCTCTGCTTACATATGAAAAAAATAAAAATAAAAATCATCATCAATCCATTCGTGTTTCTAAGCAATGAGTAGCGTTTTTAACCCCTGTTTTCGTGTGCTGTACTCCCTTTGTTTACGTTCCTTGACTCTCCTTTGATTTATTGAATCCAAAGACTAATTTTTTGTTTATTAAAATGAAAAGAGTACAAGGGGAGAAAATGAGAGTGATAGAAGTCACTTTCATTAAGTGCGTAGAAGTTCGAAAAGTGCACGAGCGTCACATACCGGTATCGAGTAAGTTTTTCAGGCAAGTATTGCATGTAGTTTTCAGAAGAATCAGCAGGGTGTACCAGTGCATCTCTTTAGTAGTGAACCTCTTCATTTGCATAGTTTTCACAGCTTGTGTAGAACTTGCATCTTCCACTTGGGTCCTTTGAGTTTTCAGTTTCCTTGTCTCTTCGGGGCATTGCATGAAAATCCTTGGAAACATTCATTGTGTCATCAATCAGCTTCTTGGAAACCCCATGGTTGATCACCTGAGAAAGTAGCAGAGTACAATTTGTTTAGCATATGATATGATCACAAAATGAACTTTAAAAACTTTACGGCAGCAAGAGGATCACAAAACAGACAATAAAAAGGCACTAAACAGTGTTATAGACAATTGTTTGTTCAGTGATCGAAAGCTTGTAACTGGTTCTTGTACGCATATGTCCAAACTTGAATGTAAATAACAAGATGAAAGAGTAAAATACTAAAATTGATGAAGGTGCATGATTTTTTTTCTTTTCCTTTTCTGAACCTGGAAAAATCCGAACTCTTGAATGGCTTCAGAAATTTGTTCAATTGTGCGACTCCAATCAGGCCCCCTGAGATCAACTACCGGAATGTTGTTGCACAGAGGAACGTCGATATCCTTGCCAGGCCACTTTTCCGGCGGTTGGACGAAGGTTTGGGGCACAGACTGAACATCATGCCAGCTTGAAACAAGCTTCTGATCTACTGGCTCCATGTCAATCTGTGAAATACAATGGTGAAATGAATGGTTGCATGTTGCCTTTTATAGGAAGTCATCCGTCATCTTCCACGTGAATTATTAATGCGGAATCTGCAAATTTTGTTCCACATTAAAACTTTCCATGACAATTGTCAAATCAAATCCTCTAGAGTTGTGAAGCTTCCTATTTGGGAAGTAGTAGTAGAAAAATAGTTTTGTTCCCCTAACACGTGGATTTTTCATTGTGACTATCAAATAAGATCAAATGGCCTGAATGTTACTGAAACGTGGGAATTTTTGTCTCACAGATGCTGATATAGAAGATCAAATCTGTTATAGACACGGCCCATAGCTCAGCTAATGCCACAGATTCTTCTAGAATTAGTTACACTTTATTGGAGTACATGTATTGTATCCTGTACGTTAAACTAAGTACATGTATTGTACCCTTGTACATTGAACTGTATTAATTTGACGATACATTAAAGATGCATGCAAGACACGAATTTCAACAAGACTGTAAAAGTAATTTGAAAAGGCAAAAATAAAGAGTAAATGATTCAAAACAAAGGAGGTGTATTCAATTGAAATTTTGAGGATTTTAATGGATTTTGATGGAGTTCAATTAATTTGTAGAGATTCCATGTAAAATTTTGATTTAATTCCCTCGAAATCTCATGGGAAGAGGTGAGATTTGAGAATTCTTAAAATACACTACGAAATCTCTCTAATCCCTCAAATTCTTCAACTTTTGAAAATTCTTTAAAATAAATTCTCAATTAAATACATCTGGAATGTTATAAACTTATTTAAAATTCTAGTTGAATATACTCAAATTTATAAAATTTTTAATAAATTATCTTAAAATTCTGATTGAATACATGCTAAATTTCTTAGAACCGGGAACTGAGGGGATGCTAAACCGCCAAGAAGCCATGTATACTTCCACTTAAATTGGTGAACCATAAAGGTGTTGGAAGATTGGTTTCCTGTCTTGGATTGGTTTTGAGGTCACACATTATGAAGGTAGTTCTGGGCCACTAGGAAATTCTGGTCCGGAGTTGGCCTACTACTAGATAGTTCTGGGATATGGCTACTTCTAAAATCAATATGCATTTTTGAGTTATGCGACATGCATGCATGGTTAATCTACTACCGATAGCGATTTTGGCACTCTAGTTTAAATATATGCACTCCAAGTTAGGTATAACTGGTGATATATCATCCTACTTCTATTTCTCTCATTACGTAAGACTTTTATCTCACATGATAATACACATACTTGACAACATGTGGAACCTATCCTAAATTGATGGATTTAGAGTTTTGGAGAGCCATTGTCAACTATATGCGCATGTCACTCAATCAAAAAATATTGTTCAAATACAAGCCTGTGTTTGCACTTCATAACCAAAGATGCATGTGATATCTCCTAATCATGCTATAGTTTTCTTCTTTCCCTAAACAACACACAACTTGTACAACACTACAACTCCAAGTCAACAACCTAGATATATTTTTTGCATGCCAAGCACTAGCAATAAAGCTCATGATTTTGATGTTTCAACCCTCCACATTATCTGTCAGTACATCAAATAATTCTAAAGTCTCCTCAAGTTCCTATCGATTAGTTATTCAGTCTTCCATACGATGAGTTCCAAATCAATCAAGGAGACAACACATCAGATGAGCTACTCAGTACTACGATTTGGGGGTATTTCTCTTCACTTGGAAATGAGAGGTCTTAGGTTCGAATCTCATGGATGACGAATTTGATACCAAATTAGGCTGTCCATTGTGTGGCTTAGCCAAACTCTCCATCCCCTTAATGTAAAAATATCGATGAACTCAAAAAAATAAATAAAAGGAAGTATCGGCTGAGGTTTTGTTAGGGTGTGCCCTTACATCTAAAGTTCAAATTGCTATTAATACTTATATTGTCAAAAAAAAAAAAAACTTAGGAGATTATTAATTGTGATACTTTTCTTCTCTTTGTTTGAAAGAAATTTAAGTTTGAATTCTGCTTCAACCATAAATAACAAAAGGTGTGAGATTATTGGTCTCCTATGCTCAAATTGATGCATTTGAGTTAATGATCAAACAAATCATTGTTTAATTTTGTGACAATTATTATATAATTATTTCCTCTTTTGGTAGGTTGATTATGCCCTCATGTCCTCACCTGCACCAATTTTTATTTTCATATATGGGCTAGCTTGTTGGGATTATTTTCCTAAACCAGCTTAAATATGTTTAGTAACCAATAATTAATAATTAATATTGTTATCGAAACACACACGAGTACACATATAATCTCATCATATCATAACTATTTGTGCAAGAATTGCAACCTATAGTCATAATTGTTTTGACACAAACATTAAATGTATGGTGTTTTCTCTAAATTAATCATAATTAATTGGATCACATGATTAGCTACTCGAGAGGCTTAAAACCTTCGACATTTCTTCGTCGTTGGCAGCTTTCGATTTGAAGTGTTGAAGGAACTCCGTAAACTTCATGGATCTGTACAGTGGTGGATTGCACAAAACATTTGCAGGTTCTATAACGGTCTCATTAGACGGATAAATGAAGTACGCAATCGTTGTCCTTGCAGCTCTTGAATTTGTCACCACTCGATGGTCAGCGCCTTTAAACTTCGAGTTGCTGATCATCTGCATTAGTCCACGCCATCAAATTGATGTTTAGGAGATCATATTTTTGTATATGAAGATTTAATAAAACATAAATAAAGGGATTTTTACATGTAACGTACCTGCATGACGTAGCCTATGTTAACAACAAAGCCACTAGAAATAGGCTCAACACCAATCCAATTCCCATCTTTGAAGACTTGAAGTCCTTCTGAATCTTGAAGTAAAATGGTTATGAGGCTCGGATCGCGGTGTTTCGTTAATCCCAAGGTTAAAGTAGGATCTGGGCATGGCGGATAATGGTTGGACAGCAGCGTTGGATTTTCACTAAGTCCACCATTGAAGAACTCTTTGCTCAGTCCCAACCCTTCAGCAAGCATCTCCAAAATCATAGAACCCATGTTTCTTACCTCATCCACGTATGCCTTGAAAACTTCTCTGCAAAGACATGAAAAATTCAAAATCATCATCGATCTCCGTTCGCATGGAATTAAGCAATGAGTAGTCATTTTCACATTTTTGTTTTTTTTCCTAAAACACTCGTCGCCTTTATGTCCTTTGATCAATTTAAATACTAGGAAATAAAAGAAGAGCAGCAGGAGAAAAGGGAATACGGATATCATTCATTTCGAAAAGGATACGAGCACTATGTACCGGTATTGAGTAGGTTTTTGAGGCAAAAACTCCATGTAGTTTTCAGAAGAATGAGCAGGGTGAGTCAATGCATCTCGCCAATAGTGAACCTCTTCATTCGCATAGTTTTCACTGCTTGTGTAGAACTTGCATCTTCCACTAGGGTCCTTTGAGCCTTCAATTATCTTATCTTTTCGGGGCATTTTATGAAACTCCTTGGAAATACTCATTATGTCATCAATCAACTTCTTGCAAACCCCATGATTGAAGACCTGAGAAAATAACAATACTGTTCGTATCATAAATTTTCTGAGCAAAAACGTTTGTTCCTTTTTAAATAAAAATAATAATGAACGGGAACGGACATGCTTCGATAAACAACTTGATGACAATAATATCAACACATTTTCAACAACATATAAATAATTTTTTTTAATCAAGAACTGACATCTATTCAATGGCAGACTACTTTCGTTTAGCATAAACATAATTGAACTTAAACTTTAATGCAAAAAACAAGATGAAAGAAATGTAATGTTGATGAAGATGCATGACTTTTTACAAACCTGGAAAAATCCGAAGTCTTGGCTAGCCTTGGAAATTTGTTGAATTGTGTGACTGCGATCACGGCTGCCAAGATCAACTACCGGAATGTTCTTGCACGGAGGAACGTCAATACTGTTACCGGGCCGCTTTTCAGGTGGGTGGACAAAGGTTTGGGGAACAGATTGAACATCAAACCAGCTTGAAACAAGATTCTGGTCTAATGTCTCCATATCAACCTTTGAAACACAAGAGTAAAAGAAATCGTTGCAAGTTGGCTTTTATAGGAAGTCATCTGCCATATTCCACATGCATCGCCAAGTTGTGAAGATGGAAGGAAATATTGTTAGCATTAAATAAATTCAGTGCCATATTCCACAATTAATCAAGTTGCAATTATTTTTTTGGCAAGGGGAAAAAAGGACGTTTGGTTGAAGATTTTGAAACCAAATTTGGTTGCGGGGAAGTAGGGAGTGCCAAATATAAATACATTTCAATAACAATTGTCAAATACTGTCATGTAATGTTATTAAGTAATTAATGTTAACAGGTGTACAGAAATTCATATTTAGCTAAATTGAGTAAAAAAATGTGCTTTCTCTCTACGGCCAAAGTTCGAATCCTCCTCAACATTGTTTAGATTAGGTTTATTAGAATATCGCTAGATTTCATAAAAGAAAACATCTGTATTGATTTATTAATGTTACATATTGAGTTCATAAATATGACTAATGTCGTCCGACCCACATATAACATGCGAATAATTCATTCATGTGCTTTAAAAAAAAAATTGTTTTGATGTGTTGTGAGAATAAATAGCTGTCAAATAAAATTGTTGAGTATTTGACAAACTTTTTCTTATAAAAGTGCTTCTAACCAAAAAAAAAAAAAAAAAAAAAAAAGAAGAAAACTAATGAAAAGGGATTAAAAGCTTTGAGTTTTAACGATAAGGACAAAATCAAGGGTAAATTGAATAGTATCATGATTGACTTTTTAGTGTAAAAATGTGGTTTTTAGTTAAAGTTCCAAAAAAAAAATATTGTGTATGAGTGTTTGTAAATTTTTATATAAAATTGATATGACTATGTTAAATGACTAAAAATGATATAATATTTAATGAAATATAATAATGGCCCAAAAGAATAATGCATGGCAAAGATTGTAATTTTGTAAAATTTGTGTGGATATATTACTTATCATTAGAAAATTTTATTAAATTGGCATTGTTCACTATGCTTTTAAAAAAGAACTTTTTTAGAAGTATGGTAAATCTTACTTTTGCTTTTCTACGGTCATTAAAAATAGTTTTTTTGTTTTTGTTTTAAAAAAAAAAACACTTTATTATTATTTTTTTTAAAACACTTTTTTTTTTTTTAACCAAACACATTTCGTATCCTAGATTTTTTATAAGCTATTTTTTTTAGAAGCACCAAAATCCCAAACTAGCTCATAATCTTTAATGAAGGCGGATGAGGGTTGAAAATGTCTATGTTACTTGTGGGATGAATGACGAGATTTAAGCTCATATCTTTTTTCTTGAAGAAAGTTGGGATTCCACCATAAAACCAATTGACAATATAAGGAGTAGCTTAACTTCTTATAAGCCCTTGCATGGTTTGGACCTTGACCGATGTTGGACTTTGTCCTCACATTCTCATGTGTCGCTCACGCATGGCGAATTTTCAAGCCTAACACATGGACAACACAAACGAGGTGACGTGGAGCATGTGTGGCCGTTGGGCTTCACATGGGTCGACCTGACTCTGATTCCATGAAGAAAGTTGGGTTTCACTATAAAACCAATTAGCAATTAGGAGAGTAGGCCAACCTCTTAAAAGCCCTTACATGGTTTTGTCCCTCACTGATGTCAGACTTTATCCTCACATTCTCACCGGTGTGAGTTCAGTCATGTGATATGGTATTGTAGCTTTCTCCAACTCAATTCAATAGACTTAGATGAAGTGGATCTTCTTTCATGTTGGAAAACTATGTGCCACCAGTTTCATGTGGATGAGCGTAGGGATGAAATTTTATAAGAACTGGTTTCTGGTTTATAGAGGACTTGGAAGTGCAGAGATGAAGCAGTGTTCTAAGGGAATTTGGTGAATCCTATGGAAACTGTGAAGTTATGAAGGAGACATGTTGGTGAATTTCGAGAGGCCGAATAACAGTTGCTTTCTAAGGAAACTAAGCAGTAGCGTCCGATTGGTTTGGAGTTTGCGAGAAGGCGAGTACGACGGCAACGATCTGTGCATGGAATGTGTTGATGCACAAAATCAACGAGGACTTTGGTGCAACAGAAAGTGTTAAGTTTGTGACCTTCGCTAGATTGCTCCGATCACTAGTGTGGATAAGTAAGTAAATGGATAGGGATAGGGAAGCAAACACAAGATGTACGTGGTTCACCCAGATTGGCTACGTCCACGGAGTAGAGGAGTTCTCATTAATTGTGAAGGGTTTACACAAGTACATAGGTTCAAGCTCTCCTTTAGTGAGTACTAGTGAATGATTTAATACAAATGACATTAGGAAATATTGTGAGAGAATGATCTCTATTTATAGAAAAGAGTTTCTAGTTTCATTCTGACATTGACACGTGTCGTGTTGTGATTGGCTTGTGATGTTGACACATGTCGCGCTATAATTGGCTTCTGATGTTGACACGTGTCGTGTTATGATTGGCCTCCTGGTTAGAGGGAAACTCTTCTGGGTCATTGACGGTATAATGTTGATCGGTGCTCAATAGTTTCGGGATTGGTCAAGTATGGTATAAACAGTGCTCCCTTAAGTTCCCGAGTGAGGGAAGCTCTTCGGTTGGGGACTTGTAAGATCCAAGCCATTGAGTAATCACGAAACTTCTAAGTACCAAAGTGAGGTATCATTTTCACTTGCCTTATCTGTCTCATATGTAGATGCGGCATCTTCTCTGGAAGTACTTTTCCTCCATCCAGGGGTGGTATCTTTAACCGATGAAGATGCATAAGGTAATGTATCAATTTCACTTGAAGTTCACTTGTAGTTTCGGGCTTGGTCAAGTGCAATACAAACCCTATAGTAGGAGTCCCTCAAGTCGCTGAGTTAGGAGATTTGCCGATGGAGGTAACAGACAAGGTAAGCAATCAGACTTCCAAGCAAGCAACCTGGATCGGAGTTTCGACTTCGGCTTCCGATTGATTGTTCTCCTTCTCCTTGTTTCGTAAACAGTAACAAGGATAAGGAGAATCAAATGGAGAAGAGATGATATGAGATACTTTTGCTTTTGAATAAGTAACTTTCTACGGGCTTATTCTTGAACTGGGCTGGAGGGTTTTCTGGTTTCCTACATAATATAAGGCTGACTCAAGAATTTGAGGGTCAAAACAAGTCCATCAAATCTAGGTACGTTCGACCCTGATGATATGGGATACTTTTGTTCTTGACAAAGTAGTGGATGTATCGGCACGTGTTCTATTATGCTTGTCTCCACATGCTTCCTTGTATCCTTCTCACTTGCCCTATCTGTTCCTCAAGCATATGTGGTATCTTCTCTGGAAGCATAAGATGTTGAAGATGAGTACTCGAGAGCAATGCTAGGTAAGTAATCAGGCAAGGGGTTCCAGGCAGTCAGTTCCTGACTGGAAGCTTGATTCCAAGTGCTAACTGATTGCTCTATTTCTCCTTGTCTTACAAGTAAGAACAAGGCCAAAGGAAAAGATAGGGAAAAAGCATGATATGGGATACTCTTCCTTTTAACCCTGATGATATGAGATACTTTTGCTCTAGTGTGGCTTGTAGGTATTATCGGGAGGAAAAGAAGCTGAGTACTTCGAGAGACTCTGCTGAGAATGCCCTCTCGGATGTGAAGAAAAATTGAGCACTTTTTTTTTATTTGTAGGTCTGCCTGGCTGTGGAGGATGGAGGTCGACATATATAGGAGTCTCCATAACAACAAGTAGTAGTGTTATTCCTTTACCCTTCTTGGTCATAGCAATGTAGTGGGAGCTGCAAGCTTCACGTGTTTTAACTTTGTCAGAGCACTTTGAAAAAGTGGTATGTGGTATCTGGAAAGCTGATGTTGCGTGTGAAGATTGCAGACAAGCATTATCCAAGGAAATCTAGCTCTCGAAGTTTGGAGAGCGGTGCTTCTTTGGTTTTTGAACAAGCAATCATGTTAGGGATCTGGCTCTCGAGATTCAGAGAACGGTGCCTCTTCAATTTTTGAGAAAGCAATCTTGTTGGGAGTCTGACTTTTGAGATTCGGAGAGTAGTGTCTCTTTGATTTTTGAGAAAGTAATCATGTTGGGAGTCTGGCTCTCGAGATTCGGAGGGCGGTGCTTCATGTAATCCTGTTAGGAGTCTGGCTCTCGAGATTCGGAGAGCGGTGCCTCTTCGATTTTTGAGAAAGCAATCATGTTGGGAGTCTGATTCTTGAGATTCGGAGAGCAATGTCTCTTCGATTTTTGAGAAAGTAATCCTGTTAGGAGTCTGGCTCTTGAGATTCGGAGGGCAGTGCCTCTTCGATTTTTGAGCAAGCAATCTTGTTGGGAATGTTTTCTCGAATATGAGTAAAAGTTGGGCATTTTTGATAGTCTGCCTTGCCACGGAGCATGGAGGTTGACACACATTGGGACTTTCTAGTTATCAAGCAGTGGTGCTATTCCTTTACCCTTGTGGGTAATAGTAGGATAGCTGGACCTTCAAAATTTATGTGTCTAAACTTTGTCAGAGATCTCTGGCGAAGTTATCTGTGGTACCCGAGGAACTGATGTTGCTTGTAGAAAGTGGTGTCTCTTCGGAATCCGGAGAGTGATGCCTCTTCAATTTTTGAACCAACGACCATGTTGCCCTTTCTTTTATAAGGGCACCAATTGTGTGCAAGAAGTACATTCAAAGAGTTATTGCTTGTAGGAATTTCCCCCTTACTTCAGAGATTTATTGCACATCATTTCTTCTTTATCATTTCTGAGAATGTTTGGCCCATCCGACCGTCGTTTTGACTTGAACTTTAGTGAAGAGGCAGCCATGCCTTCTCAAGACAACATATGGCACCTATCCTTCTTATCCCCTACTGGTCCTCTTACCGTTAGGACTTTGTGATGAAAAATGATATGACCGCTGCGGTGGTGGCCAGGAACCTTCTTACTCCCAAAGATAACAGACTACTTTCCAAACAGGCTGATGAGTTGGCTGTTAAGGATTCTCTGGCTCTCAGTGTTCAGTGTGCAAGTTTTGTGTCTAATATGGCCCAACGCATATTTGCTCGAACCTACCAAGTTGAATCATTGGCGGCTGAAGTGATAAGTCTCAAACAGGAGATCAGAGGGCTCAAGCATGAGAATAAACAGTTGCATAGGCTCGCACATGACTATGCTACAAACATGAAGAGGAAGCTCGATCAGCTGCAGGAATCTGATGGTCAGATTTTACTTGATTATCAGAGGTTTGTGGGTTTGTTCCAAGGGCATTTATTGCCTTCGTCTTCTGGGGCTGTACCGCGTAATGAAGTTCCAAATGATCAATCTTCGGTGCCTACTCCTTCTGGGGTTTTGCCTAGTACTGAGGCTCCTAATAATCACCATCTGGTGCCTCCTCTTTCTGGGGCTTTGCCGACTGCTGAGACTTCTCCTGAGCTACCTTTGTGAAGGCTCCCTCTTGTTTGTTTATTTTGATTCATGTATATGTACATATTTGTAACTTATCAGAGATATCAATAAACAAGCTTTGCTTCATTTCAAAGTATTGTGTTAAATACACCAAGGCCTTTTTCACTAAGTTCTTTGAATTTTTCCTTTTGTTGAATCTTGTATGTTGAAGCTTTGTGAGTGAAGCATGTAGGTTGAGGTAGTGCTCCCTTAATTTCCCGAGTGAGGAAAACTTCTCGGTTGGAGACTTGAAAAAATCCAAGTCACTGAGTGGTCATGAGATTTCCGAGTATCAAGGTGCAGTAGCATATGGTAGGAGTCCCCCAAGTCTCCGGTCGAGGGAGTTGACGAAGGAGGTGTCTTGCTAGTAGCCAAGTTTCCAATGTAACAAAACTTCACAATTTTCCTTTCTAAGTGGTAGCCAAAAACTCCTCCTTCATATATATTTGTTATGAAAGTTGTTAGGCCCAAAGAAGAGGAGGCCCAGGCAATTATTTTTTTTTAATTTTAGAATTTTCGAATTTTCGAAATTTTCAATTTTTGAATTTCCGAAAAAAAATATATATATATATATTTTAAGCTTTATAGGTGAAGCTTTGTAGGTGAAGCTTTGAGGTTGAAGCTTTGTTGGGTACCATGAATTGATTTTTGCTTCACACTATCTTGATCAAGATAGTGTGAAGCTTTTGTAGGTGAAGCTTTTGTGTTGAAGCTTTGTAGGTGAAGCTTTTGTAGGTGAATCTTTTGTGGGTGAAGCTTTTGTGATGGGGGAAGCTTTTGTGGTGGGGGAAGCTTTTGTGGGTGAAGCTTTTATTGGTGAAGCTTTTATGGGTGAAGCTTTTGTAGGTGAAGTTTTTGTGGTGGGTGAAGCTTTTGTTGGTGAGGCTTTTATAGGTGAAGCTTTTGTAGGTGAAGCTATTGTGGGTGAAGCTTTTGTGGTGGGTGAAGCTTTTGTGGTGGGTGAAGCTTTTATGGGTGAAGCTTTTGTAGGTGAAACTATTGTGGGTGAAGCTTTTGTAGGTGAAGCTTTGGAGTTGAAGCTTTGTAGGTGAAGATTTGGAGTTGAAGCTTTGTAGGTGAAGATTTGGAGTTGAAGCTTTTGTTGGGTACCATGAATTTATTTTGCTTCACACTATCTTGATCAAGATAGTATGAAGCTTTTGAGAATTTGTAGTTGTCCTCAATTGATGAAGCTTTTGTTGAATTTCCTTTTTTTTTTTTTTGGGGAAACTAGAAATTTGAAAATGTGGGAGAGACAACATATACAAATTTTGCTTCCACACTGTTGAGCAAGAGAATGTGATGCAAGCCACACCTTGTAGTAGTAGAAGGTTTAGATGAACCATATAAATTGAATTTTCTTCGAATAGTCTTGAATTTGCCTCGAAGGTTTGAGAATTGTAGTTGCCCTCCATTGATGAAGCTTTTGTTGGCACCATAAATTGGTTTTACTTCACACTGTCTTGATCAAGAGCGTGTGAAGCTTTTGAGAATTATGGTTGCCCTCCATTGATGAAGCTCTTGTTGGCACCATAAATTGGTTTTGCTTCACACTGTCTTGATCAAGAGTGTGTGAAGCTTTTGAGAATTGTGGTTGAACTCCTTTGATGAAGCTTTTATTGGCACCATAAATTGGTTTTGCTTCACACTGTCTTGATCAAGAGTGTGTGAAGGTTTTGAGAATTGTGGTTGCCCTCCATTGATAAAGCTCTTGTTGGCACCATAAATTGGTTTTGCTTCACATTGTCTTGATCAAAAGTGTGAAGCTCTTTACGAGTTGTAATGTTTGCATTGTTACAGAGGGAAAATGTCTGAAGCAGGTGCAAGAGGGCTGAATAGCTTGATCTTCGTATGCCATGCACTGAAGTTGTTATTGGCTTGCAATAAGACTTTGTTGGTGACTATAACTCTTGTTGGGCATAAGTGCTCCCCTAGTTAAGTTGTCAAGCTTGAGGGTTTTCACATGTACAAGTTGTACCACTCGTCTTCTGGTAGGTGGAATGAATGGTGAGTTGCTTTCATTACTTGGTTGGTGGTACGAAGGTGAGTTCTGTCATCACCTTTCATCACATTTCATCACCTGGTTGGTGGCATGAGGATGAGTTCCTTTTTTACCTGGTTGATGGCATGAATGGCAAGTTGCCAAATGATATTAGAGTACAAGTTGTACATTTCATCACCTGGTTGGTAGTATGAAGAAGAGTACGGGTTGTACATTTCATCACCTGGTTGGTGGCATGAAGATGAGTTCCTTCTTCACCTGGTTGGCGGCATGAGTGGCAAGTTGTCAAATGATATTAGAGTACTAGTTGTACATTTCATCACCTGGTTGGTGGCATGAAGGAGAGTACGGGTTGTACATTTCATCACCTGGTTTATGACATGAAGATGAATTTTTTCTTCACCTGGTTGGTGGCATGAGTGGCAAGTTGCCAAATAATATTAGAGTACGGGTTGTACATTTCATCACCTGGTTGGTGGCATGAAGGAGAGTACGGGTTTTACATTTCATCACTTGGTTGGTGGCACGAAGATAAGTTCTTTCTTCACCTGGTTGGTGGCATGAATGGCAAGTTGCCAAATGATATTAGAGTACGGGTTGTACAGTTCATCACCTGGTTGGTGGCATGAATGAGAGTACGGGTTGTACATTTCATCACCTGGTTTGTGGCATGAAGATGAGTTCCTTATTCACTTGGTTGGTGGCATAAGTGGCAAGTTGCCAAATGATATTAGAGTACGGGTTGTACATTTCATCACCTGGTTGGTGGCATGAATGAGAGTACGGGTTATACATTTCATCACCTGGTTGATGAGAATAAGTGTAAGGTGTCGAGGCACATTGTTGCAAATGTCGAAGACAAAGTATTTTGAACCCTGTCGAAGCACAGTTGGCTTATGTATGGATGTGCTGGAATGTATGATGTTTATGTATGAATGTGTTGGAATTTATGATGTTTATGTATGAATGTGTTGGAATGTATAATGTTTATGTTGATTGATATGAGTCATGCTTATGAATGTTTTGCTATGCATGAAGGGATCCATGCTTTTGATATGTGAACCATGTTGGTTGTAACACTTAGTATCACATACTTTGTGTCAAAGTACGTATGTTGAAGCTCTGAGTTGGAGTATAAGGGTAGGTCAGCGTATACCAAATGTTCTATTGCTAGGAACGCAAAAGACTCAGAAGAAGTTTTTTGAATTCCTTCTTCTTTAAATAGTTGCCGAATGGCTTGTGTGACAAAAGATCTCAAGTGATTGAGAGTCAAAACATTTGTAATGTGTATGCCTTCTTATGATAGCATTTCCTTTAGTACCTAGTCCTCTACTTTTAAAGAGTGAGGCTTGGCCCCATAGTCATAATAATTGACAGTACGTTCACCCCTGGTAGTCTTGATATGAACTTTTATCCCTCTTGTTGTAATGGGCTTGCTGAAAGTAAAACTCCTTCCTCTTACCAAAAGACAAATACTTTTGGTGACTTAGCGAGTAGCTAAATGAGGCAGGAGATGATGCAATGGGTGTCTGAATGGCCAATATCTCCTCACTTGGTAGAACTTGACTTCCACACTCCCATTTGTTGATAGGGGTTAACCATATGGAGGTTCTCTTGGTATGTCATTGCTTTGGCAGAGGCGTGGTTGTAAGCATGTGTCATCACCTCAGAGTAAGTCTTCCAAGTGTTGGCATTGATCAGGTACTTGAAGAAACAATCACGTAGGCCTGCCGTGAAGGCCTTGAGGGCAGTCTTGTCATCTGCCTCAGCGCAGCGAGAATACTCATGGCTGAAGCGACCGGTATACTCTCGTAGTGACTCGTCCGGCTTCTGGCGAATAGTGTACAAGTCATCTGTAGAATGCAAGTGATCGGTTTGGAAGATGTGTTGAGAGACAAACAGTTTCCTTAATTCCTCAAATGTGTCTACTGTCTCAGGTGGAAGATGGCAATACTAGTTTAGAGCTCCGCCAAAGAGGGTGGAGGGGAAAAGAAGACATCACTCTTCGTCAGTGTGCATCCAATATGCCATGGTAGACTCAAAAAGGTTAAAGTGTTCACTTGGGTCTTCCTTTCTAGTATAGAGTTGTAAACCAAGCTTTTGTTTTGTCTTCTCTTGAAGGGGGTGTCGAGGATCCTTCTTGTGAGAGGGCCAGACCTGGGTTGGTTACAGTCAGGTATCTCGACCTGACGTTCGGCCTTCAACTTGTTTACTTCCTCAAGGAGCTGTAGGACAATGGGGTTTTGAGTGGAGTCATGTACCACTGGAATTTTCTTTCGTAAGTCTCTATCGCCTCTTGGAAGTAGGAAAGTTTGAGCAAGGGCGTGTGGTTTTTTCTTGGACTCGCCGTACTGACTTCTAGGGTGAGTCTATCAGAATACCTTAGAGTCCCACGTACCTTCATGTTCCTCTATGACCTGTCGTTCCTTCCCTAGATTGGCAGTTGGCCTGGGTCGTGGGAGGGGACCGAGTCTTTCAGAAACCCTTGGGTCATTGATCTTCGAGCATATGTGGAGGGGATTCTCTCGATGTTATTTTAGAAAGTGTCGGCAGTCACGATAAACGGCTTTTGATCCTTCCAACCCTTCTACAAGGAGGTGTCTTTCTCCACTTCTTCTACTTCGAGTCGAAGCATCTGGGTTGAGAGAAGTCTCATGTTGATCAATGTTTTGATGATTAGCTCACTCCTCATTAGGGATACCCATGTCGAATGGAGGTGACCCTCCATGTTGAGGGGCACCCAGATGATGGTTGATGTCCACAAGGGCAATGAGCTCGCGTATTTGAGTACGCCTAGTTTCATGGAGTATCTCAAAGAGTTTCTCATACTGTTCTTAGAGGACCTCATTCTTCATTGCTATCGTGTTGTTCTGAGCTTCTAGCTCATCGACTTTAGCTTGAAGAGCAACCTTCTTTCCTTCTTTTTTTCGTTGTTTTGCATTAGGTGCAAGATGCGTGTCATTTTGTGTGCTGTGGCTTCCTTCGCTCCCGATGTTGAAGAGGGATGCCTGGTCAAAAGAGAGTGTACTAATGGTGGAAACCAGCTTGGCAAAGCTGAAGAGAGTGGGAATAAGTGTCGTTCCACAGACGGCGCCAAATGTTGATGCACAAAATCAGCGAGGACTTTGGTACAACAGAAAGTGTTAAGTTTTTTACCTTCGCTAGATTGCTCGTGGATAAGTAAGTAAATGGATAGGGACAGGGAAGCAAACACAAGATGTACGTGGTTTACTCAGATTGGCTACGTCCACGGAGTAGAGGAGTTCTCATTAATTGTGAAGGGTTTACACAAGTACATAGGTTCAAGCTCTCCTTTAGTGAGTACTAGTGAATGATTTAGTACAAATGACATTAGGAAATATTGTGAAAGAATTATCTTTATTTATAGAAGAGAGTTTCTAATTTTATTCTGACATTGACATGTGTCATATTGTGATTCACTTTTGATGTTGACACGTGTCGCGCTATGATTGGCTTTTGATGTCGATACGTGTCATGCTCTGATTGGTCTCCTGGTTTGAAGGAAACTCTTCTGGGTCCTTGACAGTATAACGTTGACCGGTGCTCAATTGTTTCGGGATTGGTCAAGTATGGTACAAACATAATGTTGAAGGTTAATTGCGATGGTGGGTGGAGTGCGAAAGACGCAAAAAGGTGGAATTGGGTGGGTGGTACGAGATTTTGTTGGGCTACTGCATATGAAGGGATGATCAGTCAGCAGCCATGGCGGAAGCTAATGCAATTCGTGTAACGATGAGTCTTTGTGTGAAGGTTTTGATTGTGTCGAGATTGGATCTCATGTGGTCATCCAAATGGTTTGGAAAATTGTAGCTAATGCATCAATTGAGAACATTCTTCATGATATTTAGTCTCTAGCTAGAATTGTGAGGTTTGTTTTGTTTTTTGTTTCTCATTTGTAGAATTTTATTGGTCCCCATTTTTTGTTTCTCATTTGTAGAATTATATTGATTAAGGATGTATACATATATCCAAGTAATAAAGGATACTGAAGATGGAGCAATGACTACTGTAAGAACACATGAAGGATAAACTAAAAGATTCCCATAACTATTACACTATGTTTGGATGAAGAAATTTAAGATTACTAGGGAATTTTAAAAAGACGGAAATTGAAATGACAAGATTTTATTTTCTAAAATTTGTCAATTTTCTTGTTTGGTTAACCTAAAAGAACAATGAAATTGAATACATAATTTGTTATTTTTAAACTCTCAATCATAGAAATTGGGAAATGATACCTATTTACATGGAATTTGAACTTGGGAATTGGAGGTCCCAAATTCCAAGTTTTTTTCCCACGCGGAAATTAAATTTCTATGTTTATGAATTCAAACAAAGGAATTGGTGCATGTCAATTTATAAATTCTGACTTTTACCAAAATTTCAAGTTTATTTCCTTCATCCAAACATATAGTTAGTGTTACACCAAGGCTCAGTTTTAAGTCCTTACCTTTTTGCATTGGTAATGGATGAGTTAATGAGATATATTCAAGATGATATCTTTTGGTGTATACCTTTTTGCAGATGATATAATGTTGATAAATGAAACACATGATGGACTAAATGTGAAGCTTAACCTCTTGCAGGAACTATTGGAATCTAAAAGTCTTCGCCTAAGTAGGTCAAAAACATAGTATATGAAGTGCGAGTTCAGTGAGAATGGGGGTTCAAATGATATAGGGGTGAGGATTGGAGATCAGGAAGAAGAGTGAGCGCTTTCATTATCTTGGGTCTATCTTGCAAAAAACGGAGAATTGGATGAACATCTCAACCATAGAGTACAAGCTGGGTGGATAAAGTGGAAGAGTGTATTGGGTGTATTGTGCAACTGATGTATGCTACTAAAGCTCAAGAGAGAATTTATAGGATGGCAATAAGGTTTATTGCACAAAATTTTGGGTGATCAAGTATCAACACATGTAAAATAAGTGTAGCTAAGATGAAAATGTTTCGTTGAATATGTGAGCAAATAATAAATGAAATGATTAAGAATGAGAATATTTGAAGTAAAGTAGGAGTGACCGCAATTGAAGATAGGATGAGAGAAAATCGGTTAAGGTGATTTGGATATGTGAACCGAAGATCTAAATATTCTCCAATTTGAAAATTCGATTATGAGGCTAAAGACAAAAGAGGCAGATGAATACATAGGAAGACTTGGAAATAGACTCCAAGAAAAAACATGGAGTATTTGGAGCTTGTTGATGCATAAAACCGGAGGTCTTGGAACAACGTAAATCTGACCGTGAATCTGCAAGTAATGTAAATAACACAAGATGTATCGTGGTTCACCCCAAGGTTTGGGCTACGTCCACACTGATTATGTATTTATCTGAGGGAGAGAGAGCTCTGAGAGTGAGAGCTTTAAGATAGGGTGAGAGGGCCTAGGAATCGGCCTCCCCTAATTGTGAGGGTGAGAAGTCCTTTTATAGAATAAGGGCTCCTCATTTATTACATACTTGCCCCTTCCTTTATTACATAATTACATTTAAGTCCTCTGAGTATTTGTATGAGATCTAAATACGGAGGCCCTAAGTATGGTATAAACAGTAGTCCCTCAAGTCTTTAGTCAAGAGAGTCTTTTGGCTAGAGACTTGAAATTCAGTTCATGTGTGGGCCAAAGTAATTAGATGTTGTCTTGAACTGATGCTCGGTATGAGGCTGTCCTCAATATGAAATGATGCTCAACTAGAAGTAGCACATGCTGCGAGGCTACTCAGCTCGTGGCTTATGTTGCCTTGGTTGGCTCGGCTTGTGGCGTTTGAAGGTGAGGGAGTCCCTTTTATAGAATAAGGGCTCGCTCCTCAATACATAAATGATGAGCTAGAGTTGATGCTCGCGGCGATGCGGTTGCTCAATAGGCGGCGATGCTCTCTAATGATGGTGAGAGAGTCCCTTTTATAGAGTAAGGGCTCGCTCCTCAATACATGAATAATGGGCTATAGTGTTCTCTAATGATGGTGAGAGAGTCCATTTTATAGAATAAGGGCTCGCTCCTCAATACATAAAATTGGGCTAGAGTTAATGCTCTCTAATAGTGGTGAGGGAGTCCCTTTTATAGAATAAGGGCTCGCTTCTCAATACATGCATAATGGGCTAAGTCCCATAAGTATTTTTCATGAGGCCCAATTGAGGCCCAATATATGGTACATAATGTAGTCCCCCAAGTCTTTGGTCAATAGAGTCTGTTGGCTGGAGACTTCAAATTGAATCCATGTATAGGCCGAATAGCGGTTGTTCGGAGGCGGTATTTGTATACCCTGTACTAAAGCTTTGTAGGTGAAGCTTTGCAAGTGAAGCTTTGAAGCTGGAGCTCTGTAAATGAAGCTTTTGAAGCTAGAGCTTTTGTAAATGAAGCTTTTGAAGCTAGAGCTTTTGATAATGAAGTTTTTGAAGCTAAAGCTCTGCAAATGTAGCTTTTGAAGCTGATTAACATGAGTGATGCTCATGAATATTTATGTTGATTGATATGAGTGATGCTCATTCATGTTGACATGAGTGATGCTCATGAATGTTTACATGAGTGATGGTCATGAATGTTTATGTATGATTATCATGAGTGATGCTCATGAATGTTTATGTATGAATGACATGAGTAATGCTCATGTATAATTTTGGAGTACTGGGCGTACTTTTGATCACCTGGTTGGTGGCATGAAGGAGAGTACGGGTTATACATTTCATCACCTGGTTGGTGGCATGAATGGCTAGTTGCCAAATGATATTAAAGTACGGGTTGTACATTTCATCACCTGGTTGGTGGTAATAGCGGTAGGTTACCGAATAATTTTGGAGTACTGGGTGTACTTTTGATCACCTGGTTGGTGGTAATAGCGGTAGGTTACCGAATAATTTTGGAGTACTGGGCGTACTTTTAATCACCTGATTGGTGCTAATAGCAGCAAGTTGCCGAATAATTTTGGAGTACTGGGCGTACTTTTGGTCACCTGGTTGGAACTATTTTGGGCTTATGGACCTTCACCCTACACAACATTTCAGCCCATTTATTTTAGGCTTTGCCGTTTATTTTTTATTTTTTATTTTTTATTTATTTTTTAACCCTCTGATGGGGTTTATACAAATATCTTCGAAAGATACGAAAAATAATTTACATCATTTAAAAATAAATCCGACCCTCTGCTCAATGGGTCACGCCTATAATTCCCTCTTCTGCATGCCATCACCACCGCAATTATGTCTGCTTTTTCTTATCTTCTTTTGCTTTCTGCTTTTACTTTCTGCTTTTTCTTTTTCTTTTCTCTTTTGCAGATGGCAGATAAAGAATGATTAATAGAATTAATAATAAGAAAAGAATCTTATCTCTGCTTTTGCTTTTGTTTCTGTTTCTTCTTTTCTCTTTTCCACCGTATCTCTTTTTCTGTCTGTTTGTGCGCTGCTGTCATGCATGTGCACCCAATTAATCTTTACAGTGTCTTTGCGCCGAGAGGAATGAGTAGAACCAATGGAGTCAGATCAAAGACCTAATCGCACCAAAAGCGGCAGCTTCATCGTCACCTCCACATGAAGCCCACCTTGTATCTGTGACCTTGAGAATACTATGATCAGCATCATATCTCCTGACATTCTTTATCTTTGCTGCTCATTTCTGGTGGGTCAAACAGTGGCTTCACAATATTTCGAATCGACGAGTCTGTAAGTCCGGATCATTGCAATTTAACATATGTACAACGACGAACTCGGTAACAGCAGGGCCGTTACGGACTACTCTCAGTCACGGGATTTTGTTCGGGATTATGGTCCACCGAGGGTTGTGGTGGTGCTAGGGATTGGGATGGAGACTGAGGAAGGCACATGCGGCGGTACGTTGGACAAGAGGAGTCAGAAGACAACCATTGTTAATACACTGGGCATGAAACCCATGTTTACACCTCCGCAAAACTCTAATCCCTTCCCCATCCACAAACTCCGACAAGCAAATGGCGCACTTCGCCTCCACCCCTGCCAGCTTCGCCTTCATCTCAGCCGTGTAAATCACCTTAAGTTCCGCCTCTAAGCACGAAGTCGTTGCCACACTGCTCTTCTACTGAACATCTACCAACTCCTACCGACTCTAAAGAACACTGTTGTTCTCACAATCAGAAGGGTTGCCTCTACCACCGCGAAGGAAGCAGTGGATGGCGGTGTTAAGACCCAACGCAGAAATGAGAGCAGAGAGAATGAAAATGATGATCATGGCGGCGTTAGCCTCAAATTCTTTTAAGCCGGAGTAAGGCCACCAGCGGCAAGTGTGGGAAACGCATGTCGTTAGCCCTGTTGAAGGGGAAGGCAGCGGCGGAGAGAGGTGGATAAGGCCAAACTCGACTATCTCCCCTACCGACAGCCCCACTGTTGGCGGTGGTCTCATTTATATATGCCCTTTTAATTAGTAATTCCTCTGCTACTGCTGATGGCCTCTCAGCAGAGAGAGAGAGAGATTGAAGGAGCAGGAGATTTAGGCTTCGGGGGCGGTTAGGGTTTGGTAGTGGCTTTACCAGGAGAGAGAGAGAGAGAGAGAGAGAGAGAGAGAACTGTACGTAGGTAGTTTCCTCTTTGAGAGCAAAAGCAAGCTAGGTGTTTGAGAGAAAGTTGAAATCTGGGGGTGCGCAAGTATAGGGAGGTGTTCTCTTCTCATTTTTCTGAATCAATTTCCAGTTTTGTTGAATTGGGGGTAGGGCTCGGAAATTTGAAGGTGGTTTTTTGGGTTTTTTGTGACTTTGCAGATTCACGGCGGAGGTTAAAAAATGAAAGAGAACCGACACAACTTTTCGTATCTTTTTCCACAGACGGCACCAAATATTGATGCACAAAACCGGAGGTCTTGGAACAACGTAAATCCGACTGTGAATCTGCAAGTAATGTAAATAACACAAGATGTATCGTGGTTCACCCCAAGGTTTGGGCTACGTCCATACTAATTATGTATTTATATGAGGGAGAGAGAGCTCTGAGAATGAGAGCTTTGAGAAGGGGTGAGAAGGCCTAGGAATTGGCCTCCCCTAATTGTGAGGGTGAGGAGTCCTTTTATAGAATAAGGGCTCCTCATTTATTACATATTTGCCCCTTTCTTTATTACATAATTACATTTAAGTCCTCCGAGTATTTGTACGAGATCTAAATACGGAGGCCCTAAGTATGGTATAAACAGAGCTAACATAAGACTTGACGCAAAACCAAGGACAATAGCGTTTAGAATTCATATAGCCAATCATGTTTGGTTAGATAAAACTTTGTTGTTGTTTTTATGTAAACATTATCAATAAAATCTAGTAAACTCTATTCTTTTTGAAAAAAAAAAAAGAAGGTTTAATTGACTTATTTTTTTATGGGGCTTTTAGATCCAGGTCCAAAAACATAGAATGTTTTTAGGAGTGACTCTAGTTATCTAATTATATGTTTTTATTTCTTTTATACTCCTTTTATATTTTCTAAAAATATTAAAAATCAATTAATATTATGCATTTTTCAACTCCAAAATATCTAATTAATATCTTGTAAACAAACAAAAAAAATATACTAACATAAATCTGTCTACAAAACATTCTACCCTAACTCAAGAAGCAAATATATGAATGTATATTATACCTATAAGTGAGATATGAAACCTAACTAAAAGGTAGAAAAAAACATAATATACCTACAAACAAGACACATTAATCTGTGACAGGTTGACTATGAAAAAGAATATGTCATATAGGTAGATAAATACAATTAACCTGTGATATAAGTTGATTATAAAAAAAAATTCTATAAATGGGTTAAAGCAGGAGGAAGAACAAGAAATAACAAAAAATAAATAATCAAAGAGATAATTAGGAAGAAATTTGATTTTTACAATAAGTTTTTTCTTTTAAGAGATAATTATTGATAATAAAATAATTAAATTTAAAGAATTGGACTTATTTTAATAAACTGGACTATTCCTACTATTGGCTAAAACAATTGGAGTTATATCAAGTTTCCCCTTTTTTTATTACATTGGAAATAATTGAATCATGAATCTATTATAATTTCAGGCACTATTTGTCGCTTCTTCTTTTGACCTTTCATTTTCTGTTTTAGTGATTGATTATTTCCTTTAATTTCTCTTTGTTCTCACTTTCTAAAGTTGGCTTCTTTTTTTTTTTTTTTTTTTTTCATTAGGAAGCAATTTCACAATCTCAAAATTAACATTTAGGGGGGGTGTTGTCAAACTTGGATTTGAGAGGATTTTAATAGATTATAATAAGTGATGGATTTCATAAGATTATGTAGTCTTCTACAAATCCATATGATTTTGGAAGATTTGAGAAGATTCATGTAATAGATTTCTATGGATTTTGATAGATTTTGCAACGTTGAATCTTAACCGTCAAATAAATCCAATGGTGATAAATGAATATAGGTCATAAATCTAATAAAATGAAGTCGTCCATGCTCTGGAGTTACATCCCTTGGAGCCAAAAAAAAAGTCAAGATTATTATACAAACCGAACTCCTCAAAGATCCATAGATGCACCCCTTTCCAATCCTACTTCCTCTCCCACTGACACACCCTGACTCGGGATGTCCACTAGGGCTCCGAATCAAGCTGTGTTGGTCAATACCTAGAAGGCGACGAAGCCATAAAGTATGATGATGTGGAAAAATGTGAATAAATTTAAACCTAAGAGTGCCTAAAAACCAAAGTGCGCTGGTGAGCGGGAAGGAACCCACTTCACACGTGACGTTAGAGCATAAGTAAGTACAGTAGAGTGGATTAAGAATCATACCCTCGAAAGAAATCTCCAATACTAAGATTTGCCACGAATCCTCAACGATAAGAATGCTCAGCTAATAAACCTTGGAGGGTGAAAACAAAAAAGGGTGAGTGGCCCTAGAAATAAAATTTTTAAGAGAAGCCTTCTAAAACATTATAACCCCTCGATGCAACACTTGTATAGTTTCTAGAAAACTCTATCACGTATCAATGTGAAATAAAAAAATATATCAACAGTAGTCCCATAAATATAACATGACACAACAACTCATCAATAATATAAATAATCATGAGCTCAATAATCTATATTAGCACACAAGTCGGAGTCACCTATAGTGACCTGTACGACTCACCCATGTCTCATCAATCAATGCTAGCACATAAGTCGGAGTCACCTATAGTGACATGTATGACTCATCCATATCTCATCAATCAATGCTAGCACATAAGTCGGAGTCACCTATAGTGACCTGTACAACTTATCTATATCTCATCAATCAATATCCCAGTAATATGTCAGCCGAATCCACCTCTTGTGGCCTGTATGGCTGAACCCATAGCTCATCACATATCACTGCACACGAGTCGGAACCACCTTTTGTGGTATGTACGATAGGCTGGGTGTAAATAATTACGCTCAAGTGCTACGATCACGTGAAAGCTGTGTGAAGTATCGCAAGTCATCTAAGAGTCGGAACCACCTAATGTGGTCTATATGACATGCTGGCACCTACCTTGAATCCAAGGTGAGCGTGTGCTGCGAGAGGTGAACAATCACGTGAAGGCTAGGCCCTGTCCTCGGACGAGAGCACTAACACCGGGGTGTAGGGTTATGAGCTCTAAATGCATCTAATATGGCATGTACGACTTATAGACAACCTATACAACAATGTCGGAAGTTGCTCAAAACATAAAGATAGTCATGCAATCATTCAATCGTTCCAATTAAAATGTAATCATAACCATGCATCCCACATTTCACAACATATACTCACTTGAACTTATCTGTGCATCCTACGTTCACCTTCGTACTTTAAAGCATTCAAAATAATTATGCGCAACAATATACTTATGGACATGCCCTGATGCAATCCAAAACTTAACCATATTGTAGTGCTTCCAAATATATATATACGATAAAAAGGAAGAGATCTATTCACCTGGAGTCCGCCCTACCATTTTCCTAGCATGTACTTCGAGGTGTCCCAGACGAACGACGCCTAGGACAATTTTCAAACCACATCTTAGAATCCTTATCAATAGATCATGTAACTTACGTAAAACACATCCCTAAAGATGTTTTAGAATGATTTGATACCAATTGATCAAAAGTCAACTGTCGGTCAATGATCGATGGTAGGGTCCAGAACTCTACATAACTCGATTCGGAAGATCCGCTCTTCAGATTTCCAATCAGAAACTTCCAAAAATCCACATTATACTTCTAACACATTATTCTAAAATTTCACTATGATCCAACGGTTGGGTCTCCGTCAATTGCCAAAAATAAGGTGGCGGTTAACATTTATTTTATGAACTTACAAATCCAATTAAAGAATATCCGCAATTTGAATTCCCGATCCATCAATTCCTATAATCTTCAAATATTATATGTTATCACATATTAAAGTTTAGTAACGATCCAACGGTCGGATCGTCGATTCATATAATAATCTAGTGATATACCTAAATCAAACTAGGTTCATAATAATCCATTCACATCATATGGATATGAACTAGAGCTCAGGCATCTAAAATGACTTAGAACGACATCTTAAATCCGCTGGCCACGCGCTGCCGCAGGTGGCGGTCGGCCGCCCTGACTCGCCGGAAAATTCAATTATTTCTAAAAATTCTCAAACTTCACAGAAATGAAGATCTCAGTGAGTACAACAACTTTCATACATGCGACCAAGTCCAATTCGGCCGGTAAACACCTGAAATAAGCCTTGACCCACCAGAACCCTAGAATTGGGTGTTCCTTGATTCGTTCTCAAGTCAACTTCGACGCTCCAACTAATGATTGGGCATTGTTCTTGAGCTCAAAGGAAGTTGTTTGGTGGTGGAGATCGACGAGAATAGTTACAGAAAATAGTGAATTGTCGCCGAGTATCCTCGAAGCCGATGGCTTCGATTCTTCTAGTACTGAGCCCAATCAACTCCATTTTTAGATGAGAAAGGAAGGTGGGACAGTGTTGAATCATTTCTAGGTGGTGGCTCGCCTCAAATTGCTGGGATTAGGTAGGAATTTTGTCGAATTTTCCGCCCAAAACTGGGTCAGCGCACGCTGGTCCAAGGAGCCAATCGAGTTGTGGGGTCCGAATCCCCTCCCTCACTCGTTTCCCTCTTGTTCTCCCTTCTCTCCTCCCCCATTGGTCAGTGACCTTCCTTTCTCCTCTTTCCCTTAGCCGAGCCCCTCCTTTCCTCCCTCCTGGAACTCTTCTCCTCCTTCCTTTTTCTAACCACTTCAAATTAATAAATAAAATAACAATAACTATAAGACATAAATAGAATAATAAATAACAACCCTTACCAACGTACTTTCAAATTTATAGTTCCGTAGAACCTTTGTCGTAGTTCCAAATTCAATTTTTGCATGCGTCTACGCATTTGCACCGCCAAGTACTTTTGAAATACAGTAAGGTAATAGTCCATACGCGTCATGAATTAGCGATCAACGAAAATCAATACCCTCACCTCTAGGGTATTCTCGTGAAATTTGGGACAAGTTGTCACACCCACATTATTCTTATTTGTTCCTAATATTTATGAATGCAACACATGCATGCATAGTACAAAGACAAGCATAATTAAGAAGCAGACATGCTCTAAAAATTTCCTCTTGATCAATCTATTAGACACCTAGGTATCATAATCCAGATAAACCTTTCGTCTTCATCTACAACTAGAAGCAGTCCATTAGAATATGAAAATTCCGCAGAAACAGTAGCAATCAGCAGGAGGGCCCAACAACATGAAAAATGTGCAAATATATATGAAGAAAAAAGTTGCGAACCAACAATGAAAAGTTGAAGAAAAAATTTCATAAAAATGATGCGACCCAACGAAGAAAAAATTGCAGAAATAAAGGAAGAAGATAAAGCAAACAAAGTGGCCGGCAGTAAGAAGAAGAGGAGTCAACGTTCAAAGAGGTCCTAGATTTGAAATTTTAAGGTGTGAGGTAGAATTCTATTTAGTCTTGGTTATTTATATTTATTTCTCTTAAATCTCACAAAATCCACAACTTAATGAAATCCTACAAAATCTTTAAAACTGACTATTAAAATCTCCATTAACTACACCTAGATTTATATGGATTCAAAAAATCCTTTAGTTGACTACACTAGAATTCTCAAATCCAAGTTTGACTATACCCTCCGTAGTTTGTTTCGCCTAATTCGTCACCTTATTCTAAATGTTTTTTCTTTTCCCTAGCTTTCTCTATTTGTACTGAAACTATTATTTTACCTAATAAATTAACATCGTTTTGGAAAGAAAAAAAACATAATTATGTGTAGGTCAATGATATTTGTGTTGACCTGGTTTATTTTATTCGATATTGTTTGATTGGTATGCTTTATGTTTAGGTTTTGCATTTGATTCGCAATTCCCAAAACGAATTTTTTATATTTCTATCTCAAGCTCCAGTTTTGATAATAGACAAGTTTGGTAAGCTAATTTTTCAAGTAATGATAGGTAGATTAATATTTTATATCATATTTATAAATCAGTAATGTATTATTAATAGAAAATAAGTATAGTAATCAATATTTAAGTAATAATTTAATAATTAAAAATCACATCGTATGATTTACAAAAAATAGTTTAACTAGATGGTCTTCATGGTCTTACCCATTTTTCCAAATGAGAATGAGATGAGAATTTTTCAGTGTGTTCAAAACATGAGACAATACACCACATATCATTATACAATTAGAGATAAGGTTTTTTTTTAAGTGTTCCTCCAATTGTATAATAACATGTTGCATACTTTCTCTATTCCAAGTGTGGAGCCAAAAATAATCACAAGGCGACACGTGGATTTTTGACAAAAGAAGACAAAACTACCCTTGAGGCATACCGGAATTCCTACGTGCAAGCAGCATGCAATTATCCTTCAACCAAGTCAAAAGTGCCCAAAATAGGTATCAACTTAAAACCTAATTTATTCATATATTTCTCATTTCATTATTTAGCTGATCAATTAGCTAAATAATATACTTATTCCCTTCATATTTCCTAAAATCATAATAATTGATTAATTAAGGGATTAATTACCTAATCAATTCCTTAATTATCAATTGAAACACCCATCCAAACCTAAAACTACTAAAGTGGCCGGCCAATCCCATCAAGAAAAGTAAACCATCTTATTCTCCACCTTTTCCACTATTTTCCCTTTTTAATTACCCTAATTAACTAGCCAATTAATTCCAAAAACCACCAAAACATTCATTTTATGTTGAATAGCCAAATGAATTGGATAATTAAACCTAAATCAAGCACAAAAACCCTAGCTAGGCCGGCCACCCCTATCCTTATAAATAGATTCCCATTTTCACCAAAAGATCATTCCAATTCTCTTACAAAAAATCCCAAACACTCTAAACACGATTTCTCTCTAAAATTCTAACTTTGGTATCAGAGGTTCTTCGGCCAAAGCCCCCCCATTCATCGTGGGCGCGTGAGGCTTTTGGCCTTAACCTAAGGTGCTAGTTGTTTTGTAGGTGCAAAATCGTCAAAGATCGAGTAGGAGAAAATTTGCATCCACAAATTGGTGCTTTCATTGAGAGTTGAAATCCATACTCGTAGAAGACTCTTGCACAAAAAGGTTTTTTCTTTATTTTCTAGTCCATTTGAATATTTTTCATACGTTCTTATTATTAGAATTTTTTACTTGCAAATGTTCTTTGATAAAACGTATAAGCAAAATATAATGGCTTGAAATTTAGAAAATTCCACAAGTGAAAATTCTAATGTTCAAGAAATGGGATTGCGGAGATCCGTGAGGCTAAATGCGACAATAAGTGGAGCAGCACCACCACCACGAATTTCCACCACGGGAACCACCACGGTGGCTACTTCGGTAGCCACCCGTGGCGAGGTCCATGGTGCCTTCACCACGGCCCGAGCCGTGCCATCCAAGGCTCACGGTACCAAGGCCACGGCCCAAGCCGTGCCATCCAAGCTTGCACGCGTCCGAGCCTAAGCCTCGCATTCACATGCATCACGCGCTAAGCAACCTGCTCTTAACGAGCAGCCCACTCCCGTGGTCCAGCCTGCTTTCGACGAGCAGCCCACTCTCGCACCCCAGCCTACTCTCGTGGCCCAGCCTGCTCCCGAAGAGCAGCCCACTCTCGCGGTCCAGCCTACTCTCGTGGCCCAACCTGCTCCCGACGAGCAGCCCACTCCTGTGGTTCAGCCTACTCCCGCCGAGCAGCCTGCTTTCGTGGCCCAGCCTGCTCCCAATGAGCAGCCCACTCCCGTGGTACAGCCTACTCCCGCTGAGCAGCCTGCTTTCGTGGCCCAGCCTGCTCCCGACGAGCAGCCCACTCCCGTGGTCCAGCCTGCTCCCGTCGAGCAGCCCACTCTCATGGCCCAGCCTGCTCCTGTGGCTTTCCAAGCAGCCCATGTCGGCCCAAGACTATCTCAACCATTCAGACCTACCATCGAGCCGAGGGCATTCTTACCACATTTTTTCGCAGATTTGACATTTTCCAACTTAAATCTCGTGCACGAAGTCTACCACCCTTCCACTGCCCAAGCAGGTGCATTCCTTCCAAACTCTTCCAATCCAAATGGCGAACAACACTTGTCTCGATAAGTCATAGAGTTGACGAGCGCCCTTGCATAACAGACAACCTTGGTGAATCAACTTTTGCAACACATCGGGATCCAACGTGCCCCGGACAAGGTATCTCGAAGTAAGACAAGGGCAGACGAACCTTTCCAGCAGCGTCCTGGCAAGCAGCCACTCTACCAGCCACGAGCCAAACGTTCGGGCAATGTACATCCCCGATTGGGCCCCCGAGATGGCGTATACTCCCGTCTTAGTGTGCGGATGAGCGTGCACTCTCGACTAGGCCCACGGATGAGCATACATTCATGGTTGGGGTCACACTCCGATAGTCAACATGAGCAACCTTCCGGGCAAAGTGTTCATTCGTGGCTAAGCCCATAAGGAGCATCCTCCACCTCATATCGGAATAGGCAGCACGACGGACAGAAAGAAGCAGTCACTCAATCCACCTCAAGTTCAACCAGCAGCCTGCAAAGAACTCGCTCGCCTGCTAGGAACGCACCACATGCACTGCATCCGCGGTATAGACGAGCCAAACACATGGAAGAGCAGCCTAGACCAGCAAGTTATGGCTGGGGGCAACCGAGAGCTCCACTACCCCAACAAAGGTAAATTCAGGAAGAAGTAGAGAAACTCTTGACCAAGCGATTACACGATTTCCAACGCAACGAGGTCACCGACGAGGCACTATGACTGAACATGACTAACATAAACAGGTCACCCTTCACTGACGAAATCGAGCAGGCAGAGCCTCTACGCGAGTTCAGCATGTCATATTTCACATCTTTCAAAGGGGATGAAGACCCGGAGAGACACTTAAAGCGCTACCGAAGTGCAATGATCCTTTATCAAAACAACGATGACCTCATGTGCAAGATATTCGCCACCACTCTACAAGGCGAGGCGCAAGATTGGTTCTACACCCTGCCGCCACAATCCATCCAGAATTTCTACGAACTTTCTTTGGTTTTCACCAAAGAATATTCATCATATCGCTCGATAAAAAAGAAGTCTGACCATTTGTTCGACGTCAAGAAGAACCCAAAGGAGTCACTTCGTGACTATGTAAGGAGGTTCAAAGCAGAGAAGGCAAGGATAGTCGGATGCAACGACTCGATAGCTAGAGCAGCCTTCCAAAAAGGACTTCCAGCAGACCACCCGCTATTTGGAAAATTGATCATGAAAGAAGATCTAACTCTGGCAGACTCTTTCGCTTTAGCAGAGAAGCATGCACTTTGGGACGAGGCTCACCAATGCACATTCAAAGACTTGAAAGAGTACCCGACGTCACATCCCTACTATCCAAACCGGAAGCAACGGAGGACTTATTCACGTGTTTGACGGTATCTAGACCAATAATAACCTCTATCATCATGCGAGAAGAGCTGGGGGCCCAACTACCTGTATTCCATAGTTTAAAAGCTCTCCTCGATGCTATCATTCCACAATTTAAAAGTTCTCCTCGATGCTATCAGTTGTATTCCACAGTTTAAAAGCTCTCATTGATGTTATCAGAAATTCAAAAGCTAACTTCGACTATAGTTGTTGTAACCTAAAAGCTCAAGTTTTACCTTCAAACGCATGCAGTCATCATCATGATGCACTATTCCACCGAATCCTGATGAACGCAACAACTAGGCCCAAAAGACACGCTAAGGATAGACGAACACTAGAAGGAACACTCAAAAACAAGTTTTATCCTCGTCGCCCCAGAAGATTCTACATAAAAGCAACATGTACCGGCAGTTGAGCACTACCTTCTGCGGCCCAACGGCACCCCGAAGGTAGTCGAGCACACTTTAGCTGCACCTGCTCCCACAATGGAGATTTCTGGCATTTGCATATCGATGATGTAATACCTAGAGAAAGTACGCAAGCAGCTTGAGGCATTTCAAACTTAAACTCTCACTCAAGTTCCTCGGGCAGACAACGCCCATGCAGACGTACTAGCCAGCCTAGGCTCCGCACTCGATCACCAATTCAAAATGCTATATTCCGGTGGAATATCTTGACAAGCCAAGCATAGAGATGGAGCCAGCAGCCTAAGTGTCATAGCATTCTCATCCAAAGATCCCACACCGGACCACATATCCGCTGCCTAGCGCCTCCCGACAATTTGAAAGTTCTAAGATCAATCCACGAAGGTGTATGTCGAAACCACTCCGGAGGCCAATACTTAGCATAGAAGGTTCTTAACGCAGGCTACTATTAGCCTACCATGCATCAAGATGCTAAGGAGTTAGTATAAAAATGCCTTAAGAATATGGCATCTAGCAGCACATGTCCACACCGAGATATCCTCAAAGCAATGGGCAGGCTGAAGTATCCAACAAGATGATCATCGACTGCCTCAAAAAATCCCTCACCAGCAAGAATGGAAAATGGCTAAACGAACTCCTCGGATGTCTATGGGCATATCGCACCACCAAAAGAAGAACAACCGAACAGTAAGGAGATGACCACAAGTTTAGATCTGGCAGAGGAAAAGCGTGAGTAGACCATTACTTGAATCGTAGCCTACTAGCAGCAATTCCTCTCTAGCTACAACAAAAGGGCCAAGATCCGACAGTTCTAGCCCAAAGATCTAGTCCTAAGAAAAGCCTTCATCATTGCCCATAAAGAAGGCTCCAAAAAGATGGATCTCATCTGGGAAGGTCCGTACAAGATCATCTGAATAGGCGGTAAGAGTAATTACACCCTCGCCACCATGAAACAATAAAAAGATCGAAAAGTAGTGGAGTGCCTACAATCTAAAGAAGTACCATGTGTGACCTCCCACTACATCAAACCCCGAAGACTCAAGAAGCTCGATGGGTACCACCTCACAAGTTAAGGACTATCCAGTTGTTATGCAGTTCCTACCTTACAACTAAGTTCTCGTTCGTTTCGGTCGTTTTTCAATGAGGAATTCAGAAGTAATCACAACTTAGCTCGGCTGTATGCTTACAACAACTGATCACTCCGGCACTTCAAAAGAAGACTGCGCCCTTCTCAGGGACCCATAACAGGAATTATGCCCCCTCCCGAGGGACCAACCATGCTCTCTAGTACGAGAGGGTAAACTAATTGCTCTCCAGTGTGAAAGGGTAAACTAATTCCCCGACACTCATATGGGTCAGCTCTCCAAAGATGAGAGGATAAACTTTACACTTCGAATATCCAAACGTGGATGAGCCTGGCTGCCCTAGTATAACTAGATGCACGATGGATTGCGCCGGGATTCCTAGAATTAGCCACAATGGTCTTTTTCAAGGCTTAGCTAACTAAAGGATTTTGGGTCTCTTGGCCCAATCCGCGGGGAACTAGGCCCTAGAGACAGAGGGGCACATTACGCAGTACGCCCTATAGACGACTGCCCTGGAACCCTAAAGTTGCTACCAAGTGCACTAAGTTAGCCTACAGATTCTGGAAGACTGCCTACGGCTTGCCCTTCGAGCAGTAAAGCAGCGCTAAACTTATACAACCGCACATTCTTGTGAAAGGTTAAACAAGCTAGCATGCATATACGAGGTTTTATCCATTGCCGACATGCTACATAGTCGATAAGCTTCACCTCTGCCAAGCGCGGAACAACCTACACCAAGTCCTAAAGTGTTGTGATACTTGCTATGCAATCTACGGAATTGGAGAAAGCCAAGGTTAACAGCCTAGTGGTTACGCAGACTTGTCTGCTTTTGTAAGTAAGGCATCCGGCTGCCAACCCTATAGCTAACAACTTTGCAAAGTTTTACACCAACACATACGGCTGCATAGGCTACGCGGACTTGTCTGCTTATAAAAAAGTAGCATGCCTGCCACTGGTCTATCAAGTCTAAAGGTTAGGGCATGAATAAAAGAAGCGAAGATGAAGAAAATCAAAGGAAAACATGTTTATAAACAACTAGCAAAAGCCGAAAGAGTTCAAGCAAAACAAGAGCTACAAGGAAAAATAAATAAAATCCTAAAGGCTACCTAGAAGACTATAGCAGCTTGGACATCCCACGACTACTCGGTCGCCACACCTTCAACAGCCGCAACGCTCTTAACAGCGGTATCATCCGTCACTTCACCCTCGGCTGCCCCAGCCTGGGCACTAACTTCTCCAACTACTTCACCAATGGAAGCCTGAAAAGTAAAATCAAGCAAGTCTTCCGGAGAAATAGAGAAGGTCTTGAAACCCCGAGCCCAGCTTTTTCACCTTTCAGCTGCTCATCTTCCTCGAGCAGACCAACATGGATGCTTTGCAGCTCATCCACTTCCTTCTTCAGACTTTCGTTGATCTTCAGTACATCTTAAAGTTCCAACATTTGGGGTTCAAGCCTATCGACGATTCTCTTGAAGTGGATCACTTGATTATAAGCAGTAATCAACTTTTCATCCTTTGCATAAGCAGCGAAACAAAGCTCAGAAACTGCAAACTCAAGATCTTGAATCTGAGGTATGTAACATCCAATCTCATTCTCTGCACTTTCATGCTTAACTTGGATCGCGTTAAGCCTAGTTGAGCGGTCTCAAGCTGCAAATGAGTGGGGGCAGACATATGAGACCCTTTCAAAGCAACGAGCTCAGAATCTGCCAAAGTATTTGCCGTCTCCTTAGCAGCCTTGCTATATCTGCATCATAGTAAGCAAAGCAGTCATTCTATAATTAGGTCGTATGCTTCGCAAACGAGCTTGGGCAAACATCTTTCTGACGCCATCAACAAACTTGGCACAAACGTCCATGTTTTCAAGAGATCTGGTTTCAAAAGCACATAGATCTCAGCAGCCCCCCCAGAAGCAGGCTTAGTGGATTTCTCACAGCTGCCTGCGCGAGCAGTCTCCTCATTCCCAACAGGCGAATCAGTCTCAACAGCATAAGGAATGGGCCTTGGCGCCACTTTAGCAGCAGAGTCCACCTTATCGCTTTTTATAATAGCAAGCATCTCCAAAGGTGAACCGGACTTTGCTCTCAACAGACGTCTTAGTACAAAATTCAGCACTAGGGGCATGACAGCACCTTTATGCCGAACAATCCTATCAGCAATCGTACTAGCCATTCTTGACATGGCAGGCGCCACATGCTCATATCTAACAGCCTCATTTTTTGTCCCCTTGGAAAAAGTCAAGTCAATCACAAGCCTGGAGGCAGTCGGCGAACCCGCGCGAGCGAAAGAAGTCTTTGGTTTTTTCTCAACCGAAATCTCTTGAGCAGGCAGGGAAGATCCATTTTCCCACCTACACTTGCAGCAAGATCCACAATAGTGATTGGATGAGCCAATGCATCCGCCTTTATCCTATTCACCTCATCTTTCGGGAGCAGCCCACCTTTCTCTCAGCGAAGCGGACTAAGCAGCCAACGACATTCATGGTACTTAGCAGGGGAGCTCAACCTAGCATTCCAGCAGGCAGGAGGCCTGCATGCCCAACATTCCAGCAGCCCATGAGGCCCGCGACCTCCTCATTTCTCTCAATCACCGGCTTAACCCGTGTTAGATCCAAAAGCCCAAAGGAAACGAGACTTGTGACTCGCCTAGCACTGCACCCCAGCGCCACAATCTGTGGCCCTAGCCGCATAAAATGCCTATGGCTTTAGCCAAATTGAACAACCCAACCAGTGGTCCATGCCACAACACCTTATCGGCCCATGCCGAGTTGACTCCTGGCCCTTGCCAACCGACGTGTTGTACCACCCCGATGGCTGCCCCGCTACAGCACTATCCAAAAAGAAGACAAGAAAACTTAAAATTTTCTTACATCGGTGAGGCACGAAGAAGACGAAGAAATCAACAAAAAACGGTCCTTTGCACGGGCAAGATGTAGAAGATTGCTAGAGGAGGGGGAACAAATATCCTCTACGCTCTCTCTCTCTTGTAGGGTAGAATAAATCGCTTTCCAAAGTTGATTTAATAACCCACTTAAGGTGGACTTAAATAGGCTTTGGGAGAAATTTATTTCCCTTTCCTAGAAGGATCTAATTTCCTATTAAAGAGAGAATCAACATCAAAATAGGAAGCAGTCTTCAGTTTCCTAAAGCAAGAAAATCTCTACACCTGTTGCCCTTTCCTACAAGCAGCCCAACAGGTGTGGGGGCATTTGTGGACCAAAAAATAATCACAATGCGACACGTGGAGTTTTGACAAAAGAAAGCAAAACTACCCTTGAGGCATACCGGGATTCCTACGCGCAAGCAGCAGGCAATTATCCCTCAACCAAGTCAAAAGTGCCCAAAATAGGTATCAACTTAAAACCTAATTTATTCATATATTTCCCATTTCATTATTTAGCTAATCAATTAGCTAAATAATATACTTATTCCTTTCATATTTCCTAAAATCATAATAATTGATTAATTAAGTAATTAATTACCTAATCAATCCCTTAATTATCAATTGAAACACCCATCCAAACCTAAAACTACTAAAGTGGCCGGCCAATCCCATCAAGAAAAGTAAACCATCTTATTCTCCACCTTTTCCACTATTTTTCCTTTTTAATTACCCTAATTAACTAGCCAATTAATTCCAAAAACCACCAAAACATTCATTTTATGTTTAATAGCCAAATAAATTGGCTAATTAAACCTAAATCAAACACAAAAACCCTAGCTAGGCCGGCCACCCCTATCCCTATAAATAGATTCCCATTTTCACCAAAAGATCATTCCAATTCTCTTACAAAAAATCCCAAATACTCTAAACACTATTTCTCTCTCAAATTCTAACTTTGGCATCGGAGGTTCTTCGGCCAAAGCCCCCCCATTCATTGTGGGCGCATGAGGCTTTTGGCCTTAACCTAAGGTGCTAGTTGTTTTGTAGGTGCAAAATTGTCCAAGATCGAGGAGGAGAAAATTTGCATCCACACCAAGCACACGAAATAATCTCTATTTCCAAATGCATTACATAATTATATTTCTTCTTAATTGGTATATCATTGGAACTTGAAATTGTTTTTCAATATCAATCGTCATCACTACAACATCCAAAACCTTTTCGCTCTACACTAATATTCAAATCTTCTTATATTTTTTTTTAATAAACGATATTATTTACATTAAGAAAATTGAGAAATAGGTTTTTTATATATTAATTTAATTAAAACTTAATATATTGCTTGCATATAAAAATCCCCATGTCATGCTAATTAATCTATTTTCTTTGTGCAACTAGTGGGAGTGAATGTTTGAGCTACCTTCATCGTTCATGAGTCTTTTATTTTATTAAAGGAATATTCTAAACTACTCTTTCTTATTTATGAAAGCAAAAACCAAAATTGAAGGTAAGAGTAGATGGCCCTCACGAGCTGGCCTAATTCGTATCTATCATCGTTTATGAACCTTACGTAAGGCTCCTCCTAGTACTAATTCCCTCCATTTTTTTAACAAACAACATTATCTACACTAAGGAGGATGGAGGTTGGCTTAGCCTCACAATAGGCTAGCAATAATGTGGTTCAAATTCATCTTTGACGAGAATTGAACTTAAAACCTTTCACTTAGAAGTGAAGAGGAATACCACTAAACCGTAATACTAATGGCAAGGCTCCTACTAGTACTAATTCACCCTATTAAATACAATTACATAAATCTCTTTCAGTGACAAGTCCCCATTTAAAAAATCTAACGTGGCAAAATCCGGGGAATAACATACATTATCATCCTACAATATAATACCAACCATAATATCTTACAATTTGCAGCTAATAATACATTAATATCATCTTATATTATAATCTAATCCCATCATTTCGTGACGAAATTATTAGTCGTATTCTTCATAAACAAAAGCCACCCACTTTCAATTCTCTATTTATTTTATTTGCAACCAGTTTGATGCATGTGAATTATTTATATATCCCCACCGCTCATTTTGCTTTCTCAAATATTTGTGCTCAATCATATATACTTCTTTTCTCCCAAGTCAACTACATTATTTTTCTTCAAGTTTTAATTTTTATTCAACTGCTTATAGAAAAAGGGATTGTGTCAAATTGTAAAGGTAGGATATTATTTCTGAGCGTGATTGCATTACACTACCAACCATCAAATTAAATGATAATGGTACCTTGTTTTAATTTAAGGGTATCGTATACCAGCCTTCAAATGTTTAGTACCAAGCCTTTTGTACCAACCCCTTATATTTCGACACATGCCCAACCATTTAACTCCAAAATATAACGGTGTTAACTTAATAAAACTAAGAAGGAAAAAAAAAAAAAAAAACCCATCCAATCTCCCCAAGGCCCCAACCCATCGACCCTCTCTCCTCGCCTCCACAAGCTCACTCTACAAATCCAAGGCATTCTGCAAATGGATCCCTTTGATTTTTAGTCTTACTGATTATCCCACTTCTCATTTTTGCAACCCGTTATCTGACTGAAAATCAAAAGAAATCCATTTGCAGAACGCCTTGGATTTGTAGAGTGAGAGCTTGTGGAGGCGAGGAGAGAGGGTTGACGAGTTGGGGTCTTGGGGGAGAATTGGTTTTTTTTTTTTTTTCTCCTTAATTTTTGTTTTTATTTTCTTAATTTTATTAAGTTAACACCATTATATTTGAGAAAAACTTGTGTGGCGCTTAGCTTGTCACTAGACTTTGCTGAGTGGCACTACATTCCACCCAAACTTATCATGTGGCAGTCTTAAATGTAAACCTTTATCATTATTTTATAATAATTCTCATAATTATTTTTTCCTACTAATTAATATACAGCATGATATCAACCTAATGGTTTTTTTTTTTCTTCTTTTCCTCTTTGCCATTTATCTTCTCAAAATTTGTCTGCCATCTTCTTCCCCCCATTGTGTCTCTCCTCTGTCTAAATACAAACTTGCATACTCGACACAAATACCCTCAAAGTAAGATGACACAATATGCCCTTAGCTTCAAACATTTTACATGAAAACATGGAACTAAGAGAGATAAACTCAATTGTGTTCCCTCTTTTATGACCTTCTTTGGTTGCTTTATAGATAGTGGCTCCTTCATGACTAACTTCTCTTAACTTTACCGTCAAACCACTCATGTAGTCAATTTTAAAGAACTGGAATATTTTATTGGTTGCTTCCCATTATATAAGTTGGAGAATATAATTTTTTTTTTTTTCAGAATTTTTTTGAAGAAAAGCAAGAAACAGAACCGGGAGAGAGAAGAAAGTAAAGAAAAGCAAGAAATAGAACCGGAAGAGAGAAGAAAGTAAAGACTCACCGAAAAACATATATTGGAGGGAAGATTGGGAAGAAAAAAAGGGGGGAAAGAAGAAAAAAATGAATCATTAGATTGATCTTATGGTGTATATTAATTAGTAGGAAAAATAATTATGAACATTTTACATATAAAAGAATGATAAAAGATTATACATAACACTTGCCATGTGGTGAGTTTTGAGTAGAGTTTAGTGTCACTCACTAAAATCCAATGACAAACCAAACCTCACACAAGCTTTTCTCGTTATATTTTGGGGTTAAATAATTGCACACGTGTCAAAATATAAAAGGTTGGCACAAATCTGGTACAAAGGCTTGGTACAGAAGATTTGAAGACATGCTAAAGTTACCCAAATTTAGGATATAATCTTGGGATGATTTCATAGAGATGCGACAATCACAAAAGGTGTTTCATACTAGTTCCTTGATGCGAGACTGATTCGGTTCTATCAAAGCTACGAAGATCTAACCAAATGCCTCAAAATTTCAAAGTTTAAATTCTTATAATTCCATTTCGATTCCCAATCATCCTTATAGTTCTAACTTCAACAACAAAAAATGTCAAGCTTAACTAAAAGGTTCACATTTATCTAAATGAAAGACTCCATCAACGTTTAACGGCCAACCTTACTAGTTTGAAAAGATAATACAGGGATCTTACATTTGAAAATATGAGCTTTAGAAACTTCTTCCTCACTCCTTTGACACTTGACAGCTTTAATACCTTGTACAACCGCTGCAACGGGAGCTCAGGATCTTCTTCAGAGACCATGGTATCTTCACTACTGACCTCCTTATTTCGGGGCATTTCAATTACAATAATTAAGGTTGGTCCATATTCTCAACAAGTGTACAACAGGCACGGTATTTCAGTATAAGCTATTCTCCCGAACGTTGGTATATATTGTTCATCTCCACCACTGTTTTGAGACAATTGGCTTCGGGTTTGAACTAGTGGAGTACCAAGTATTATATGCACAAAGTTCGTGAAAATAGAGTTCTGATCCAAGTGCAAAAACTCAAATTTCCAACCTATCAATTCCAGCGTCCTCCTCGTTCTCAGAGTCGTCCCTTCGAGAAATTATATTGATCAAGTTCCTAGTGGCTTGACCGACAACATGAGAGGTCTTCTTTGCTGCTCCAACAACAGCAGGTTGCAAAGAGATGATGGGAAGGTTCGCCCTCTCCTGTATCATTGCTGTATCATAAAATATTGATAACAATAGTTCAGAAGTCGCTGAAAAGCCTATATTAAGAAGATAAGCAGAAAGACGAATTCTAACATACACATGGTCTGCTGATGTGCAAGTGTACCAATCTGCCGAATCCCAGCTTCTGCTGCTTGAACGGCTTGAGTGGACTTGGTCACCCCATCAGCTATCTCTTGACTGCATGGAAATGGAATGGAAAACAAAGTATGACATACATCATCCAATTTAAAATTTTGAAGAAAAATGTGATGTGAGCATATATAAAACACACAAAAATTGAATTTCAAAGCCTGGACGGCTGGACAGATATCATTGATGACCAAATGCTTTGTTAAGTAATTCCTCCTATCAAACCTGGTTTAGTGTATTTCTGGAATTAAACACCAGCGTATAACTCATAATTTTCCCAGGGAAAAAGAAAACCACCTTAGACTGAATTTGTGCCCCTTAAAAACCCCACTGCTTAAGCAGATGGGTATACATGCATGGACTCGTTTTGGGGTTAGAAACTAGCAGTTAACGGGTAGCTCATGGAAAAGAGATGAGGTTAACTATGAAGTGAGACTACAAAGCAACCATGTATGACATAAAAAATGAATCAGGGACTCGGGAATAATGATTTAGTTATCACCTTAGATCATTCAGTTCCAGCGTAAGATCACTTATTTCCATGCCTGAAAGCCTAACGGCAGCCATAGTACTAGGGAGTTCTTCACGAGCTGTATCCGCCAGCTTTGAAAGAGATATTGCAGCTTTCCCCATTGCCTACAGAACATACCAGAAACAGCTAAATTGGGACCAAAATTTGGACAAGACCTCCAATATCCAGTTTAAACAAAGAAAAGGGCACCTAATTCTGCAAGCTTGTCTTGGAAAAGAATATATTTATCAAGAATTATAGTTCTGATTTTCTTTTGCAACCAAGACAAGGACTTCAAAAGGCCAAGACGATAAAGCAATGAAAGAAGTTATTACACATTCCACGGCATGCAAGCAGTAGACAATCGATCTTTCGACCATCCAAATAGCATTTCAACAGCACTCAAACTCTTCAAACTAACCAATCACAATTGTCTAAGGAATGGGAGGAGACAACCACTAGCAAAAGCATCAAAGACCCGATAACTAGTAGAAACATATACATAATAAACAGAATATGATTTGGGGTTCAGGGTTTTTGCGAAAAATGAAGATTCCACAGCAAATTCAGAACTCCCTAAGTTTTAAATGATTATCTAAGCATTAACGATTGCTCTTTCCCTTGAACTGATATATTAATTTGAGCAACCTTTAAGCTGAAAAAAGACATTAAATTCGAAGAAAAGAAAACTTACACATAGCGTCGGGACAGCTGCAATCACAAGGCTCGTAAATGCCACAGAAGTCTGCACAATGAAATCAAATCATGCACTCGTATCATCAGTGTATGAGCAAAATAAACTAGAGCTTTCACATTTCCCATTTCTGTCAAGGAAGTTTACAATTTGGTCCCAATTTCCACAACGAATTTACAAATCAATCCCAATTTCCACAACAAAATTACAAATTGATCCCAATCATCCACAACAGATTCACAAATTGAATTACACAAACACAAAGTAGAGTAATTGAGGCTCATACCGTGCACGCGATGAAGGCCAAGAGAAAGAAAGCCTGGTCGCTCAAGCTCAATCTGGCCACCGACGGACTCGGAACGCTAGGGTTTCCGACCTCCACAGTCCACTGACTTTCCGACGTGTCGTTTAGAGCTTGAATAAAAGCTTCATTGCTGGGCACCGGTGCCGCCGATTCGGACCGGGACGACGTCGCTTTAGCGGAATTGGGGGCGCAGAGCGTTATTAAGCGGGAGGGCTTGGAAGTGGAGCGGAGAGAAAGGGAGCTGAATTTGCAGGGGCGGAGGAGAGCGATCGGAGAAGAAGAAGATGATGATGAAGTGAGATTGTTAGGGTTGAAGGAAAGAATTGGGGCCGAGTGAATTGAGAAATGAACAGATTTCATTTTTTTGTTTGCCACCAAAAATTTGGGAGCCAACTCCAAAGCTTTCACAGTTTAGCTGACCGCCATTTCTGATAAATCACACAGGGCAAGAAGCAGCATCGAAGAACACAAATGAACCACTCGTGTGAACTTTATTTTTGGGAAACCACACGTGTAAGCACCAAAGACGAAGTTGTGTCTGTTTGTAGTTTTTTAAGCCTCCACGTATTATTTTTTTGACGGTTAGATTTGATTCAACACTTCTTGATTATTCAGTTTAAGTTAGATAAAAAATTTAATGTTTAAATATGTGTCGACACTGATGGAACTCAATTAATTTCCTTCTACTTAAATTCGATGCTCGCTTGTTATTCTCTTCAAAATCCTACTTAATTATTGAAAATTATATGTCGACATTGAGTAACTTTAAGCATTTAAGAAAATTAATTATTATTTTTCTGTAAAACACTTCTACTTGTAAGCAAATCATTGTCGGAATTGTTAGCCATAAGCACTAAAACATTCAAAAGCACTCTATGCTCCGAAGTATTTGGTGTTCTGAAAATTTTAATCATTAAATCTTAATTTTTATATTTTTATACAAATATTTTACGATTAAAATACCTAAAATTCCAAGTAATCCAAGAAAGCCCCATCGAGGGATTGACCACAAAGTCGTTTGTCTTAATTATTGGAAGGTATGGGAAAATTGCCAATTGGTCCTTGTGCAGTCGAGTAGCTACTCGAGTTCTGTTTATCGTCTTCTTCAGCTCGTCTCGATGCATTACAGGTTACCCGACTTGTCTGTTATATATCTTGCAATTTTCTTTTGGCCCATCTTTTTTCGTTTAAAGAAAAATAAATAAAATTTTGAAAAACATCTCATGAATAATTCAAGGAAAATGATTTACACACGTCTTTTTTTACACATTTTTCATACTATGTTTACTTGTGTCTCTCGATTGTCTTTTGATTTGTTCAAAACCAAAGTTAGAAATAAATGGTTGTGTAAACAAAAGAAAATGAGTGATGAAATCACTTTATTTATGATATGATATGAGATTGTAATGAATCAATCATCATGCTTAATTTCTTACAGCCTAATTCGCGTTTTTCTTCTGAATTTGTCACCCTCCATACTTTGGAACCGTCATGATTTTTTCACACACGATATTCGTCCGTAAACTAATCTATCAAGGAGGGCACATTCACTATAGCAAATGTGGCTCATGAATCACATTCATGGTCTTGTTTATGAATGATAGCCCAGCTACGAGAGATTTTACCATACAACCCAGTATATATATCCCGCTGTTAATATCTTTCGGTAGGAAACTAAAATACTAGAATGATGATCTCGTCAATCGTTTAGTGATCAGAAGAAAATGTCCTACTCGATACACACAAAATTGCCTCCGAACTCGATAAACACATAGCCAATCTTTCTCTACTTTTCCTTATTAAATTCAAACTAGATTACGGGAACTAAATAATTAAGTTCTAGACTATCGTTGTTGTGATGTTATCTTAAATTAATGTCCTTCACCAGGCCAATTTGCTTTTACCTCTTTCCAGGAGTTCACTTTTTGTAAGTCTAAGCTTTTGTGACCATTAGCTTGCAAGTATATAATAAAGTACATACTACAAATGTGATTTCCTGAATGCATTCCTGTAATTGGTTATCCACTATCATAAGTGAATGCAAATCATCCAGAATACGTTCAAATTCGGACATGGAGGAGGAGAGAGTGTTAGCAAAGAGAAGCATTGTCCTAATGAAAAAGGCAATGATCTTCTTTATCACCCCTCGCGCTGCCATGTCAGCATCTTTGGCTAATAATCTTATGATATGTGGTTTAACTTTTGGGTGCACGCAAGTCTCTTTCTTACTTTGATTTCTACCATACATCTTTGTTTTGTTTTTTTTTTTAACATACAATATTATCTACACTAAAGGGGAGGGGGATAGGCTTAGCCTCACAATGGGCTAGCATAATGTGGTTCAAATTCGCCTTTGGCGAGAATCAAACCTAAGACCCCTCACTTACAAGTGAAGAGGAATACCACTAGATCGTAGTACAATACACACCAGATATTCCTTCACTAGATTTGATTTGGTCTTCACTAAGGTTAACTTAACAGAAGGATTAATGGTCTTCACTAAGGTTAACTTAACAGAAGGATTAATGTCACAACAATTTGTAATTGGTTATAGCCTATTTTATCTGACTAAGGGGAAGGGGCCGGCGGCAAGGAGAGAGAGAGAGAGAGAGAGAGAGAGAGAGAGAGAGAGAGAGAGGAGAGATGTGTTTGTAGAATGTAGGGGAATGTGTGTGTGTTAAGGGACATGTTATTCCCCTACGTAGTGCCTTTATTGATAGTAATAAGAGGGATAAGAAATCCTTCATCCCTAAGGAATACAAGTCCATATAGATAAGAATAACTAGAATAAAATCTAATCTAGGATTTACACAATCACACTTTAATATGAAGTTTACAACATTCCCCCTTAAGTGTGTAAATACTCAAGGTAGATTTAGCATCATGTAGAAGTTGAGGAAGTCGACTTGTCAGCACTGATTCTGGGAACAACGTTGTTCTCAATAAGGTAGAAGCCTGCATAAAGAACTAAGTCTCACTAAAAAACCCTAAGGCTATGGCAAAAACCCAAGTAGGGAAAAAATCCATAGTCTAAAGAAAAATGCGTGAGTAATGCAAAGTCAAATGAAATGTCTATGGGATATCATCAGGGATATGATCAACCCAAGGTGGGTGCCTCGTTAAAACCTAGTTAGGTAGCAAAAACCCAGTGGGAAAAATGCTCCTAATCGTAGGGAAAGAGATTACATTAAGATTAAGCAAGTATACTTCAGGATACTCCCCTTGAGTTTGACTTAATTGCAAAGAGAACTAGCAATGTTACAACTCAGACAGTTTATGCATACCAATTCCTTGAACAAGCTTTTGAAACGTCGCCTTTGGTAGTGATTTGGTGAAAAGGTTGGCTAGATTGTCTTGTGAACGGATTTGCGTGACTTCAATCTTCTGATGCTCTTGTTGTTGATGTGAGAAGAAGAACTTCGGCGCAATGTGCTTGATGTCGTCTCCTTTGATGTAACCCTTCTTGAGCTATACGATGCATGCTGTGTTGTCTTCATAGATCGTCGTCAGGACATCCATAACAGGGTAAAGAACGCAGAAGCTTCGAATATGGCCCACAACCGCTTTCAACCAAAAGCATTCTCAAGTTGCTTTATGTAAGGCGAGAATTTCAACATGGTTAGAATAAGTGGGAACTAAAGTATGTTTAGTTGACCTCCAAGAGATTGCAGTGCCTTCAACGGTAAAGACATAACCCATTTGAGAATGTGCCTTGTGCAGATTAGATAAGTATCATGCGTCGTCATAACTAACAAGGCGAGACTCGACTTGAGAAGCAGGGGGTGCGGCAACACTAGAGGATCCGTAGGGATAGAACAAGCCCAAATCTGTAGTACCCTTAAGTTAGTGGAATATGTCTTTGACACCAGTCCAGTGTCTGTGTATTGGTGCATTACTGTATTTTGCCAAAAGATTAACAGCGAAAGAGATGTCGAGTCTAAAGCATTGAGCTAAGTACAATAAAATGCATATCGCACTTAGATAAGGAACTTTAGGCACCAAAATCTCTTCATCATCTTCCTTCGGACGGAAGAGATCTTGTTTTGTATCTAGTGATCGAAAGACCATAAGAGTACTCGAAGGCTTCGCTTTATCCTCATTAAAGCAGCGCAACACCTTTTGGGTGTAGTTCATTTGATGTATAAAGATTACATCCGAACAATCCTTTATCTCGAGATCAAGACAATATCGAGTTTTTCCTAGATCTTTCATCTCAAATTTTGACTTCAAGTGCATGGCAGTTCTCGCGAGCTCTTCAGGTGCATGGCAGTTCTCGCGAGCTCTTCGGGAGTTCGATAAGGTTCATGTCATTGACATATACTGCAACTATCGTAAAATTGGAATGTGACTTCTTAATGAACACACAAGAACATAGTTCATTGTTCACATATCCATGACTAGTCAAATACTCACTTAGATGGTTATGCCATATTCTTCCGGATTGCTTTAAACCGTAGAGTGAACGCCTTAGCCGAATTGAGAGCATATTGTGGGGTTTGAAAATATTTGATCCAATCAATGTAAGTTATTCGGGAACTTTCATATGAATTTTAGTATCAAGATCTCGAGATACGTAGTTACTACGTCCATCAACTACATACTCGGTTTTTTGGAAACTACCAAATTGATAAGGTAGCGAAAAGTAATCACATCCATAAAGGGTGAATAAGTTTCATCATAGTCAATCCCGGGCCGTTGTGAGAAGCCTTGCGCAACAAGACGAGCTTTGTAACGCATAATTTCGTTCTTCTCATTATGCTTCCGAACGAAAACTCACTTGTAGCCAACGGGCTTCACATATGGAGGAGTAGGAGCTACAGGTTCAAACACCTTACGTTTCGCAAGCAAATCGAGTTTGACTTAGAGTGCTTGTTTCCAGTTTGACCAATCGGTTCTACGTTGACATTCATCAACAGAACAAAGTCCAATGTCATCGCTTAACATGATCTCAGTAGCTACTGCATATGCTAATGCATCGTCGACGATCATCTCATTTCTACACCACATATCATCTAAGCTAGCATAATCAACTGAAATCTCACGATTCTCAAGAGGTGGATTTGTCTATTTAAGGATGCTTCAGTAATCTAGAATTTCCTCATAAGTTCGATAGAATAAGTAAGCGACAGTCAGATTCACAGTAAGCTTTTTAGGTGCTTGTGCCGTGAGTTTCCTATTCCGGGGGTGTGAATCCTTTGAACCAAAAGCCCTGCCACGCTTTTGTGTAGCGGCAAATGATTGGCTAGCCGCTAATGTACATGGATCACCAAAATTGGCATCTCGGGCCTCTAGGAGGGAAGTTCGTCTTACATTTGGTACATTCATCTTTGCAGGCACATTTGCAGCTGAAATATGTGATATTGTCACTCGTGCTAGATCAGAGAAAGCATCTGGCATGCTCTGAGCTATGCTCTAGAGATCAAATATATGCTGCACTTCAATTTCAGACTGAGCGGTGCATGGATCTAAATGAGACAAAGTGAGAGTTGTCGACGATAATTCGCGTTGTTCTTTAGGAACGTTGTCATTCTTATCTCCCCCTAACGACGGGAAGACTATCTCATAGAAGTGACAATCCACGAAACGAACGGTAAACAGATCGCCTATCAAAGGTTATAAGTAACGAATAATTGAAAGAGAATCATATCCGACATAGATTCCCATCCTTCGCTGAGGCCCCATTTTTATACGTAAAAACGGCGAAATTGGCACATAGACTACACAACCAAAAACGCGCAGATACGATATGTCCGGTTCGTATCCGACAACCAATATAAATGTGCTATATGGTTGGGTCGCAACAGGCCTTAAGCGGACCAACATGGTTGCGTCCAATATTGCATAGACCTAAGCAACGATTGGAGCTTGGTACGTATGACCAACGATCGAGTAATCATTTGTACGTGCTTAATGAATGCCTCTGCCAGGCTATTCTGGGTGTGAACATGAGGTATTAGATGTTTAACTTTAACCTCAATCAACATGCAATAGTCATCAAAATGTTTAGATGTGAATTCTCTAGCATTATCTAATCGAATAGATTTGATCGGATAATCAGGGTGGTGAGCTCTGAGCTTGATAACCTAAGCCAACAGTTTGGAGAATGCAACATTCCTTATGGACAACAAGCACACTTGTGACCAAAGTGTGGAAGTGTCAACCAAAATCATAAAATATTTAAATGGTCTGCATGAAGGGTGAATCGGTCCACAAATGTCCCCCCAAATCCTTTGTAGAAAAAATGGGAAGATTCGAACGAATCTTGTTATAAGAAGGCTTAGGAATAAGTTTTCCCATAGAGTAGGTTTGACATGCAATTCTTTGAATCGAACATAAACTTTGGGTTAGTGGATGCTTGTGTGATGATTTAAGGATACGACGCATCGCTATTTGTCCAGGGTGTCTCAAACGATTATGCCAAAGTGTAATTTCATGCGTGGTCCTAGAAGTAGGGCTTGCCACATAGTGGCTTTCAATGGGGCGTATGGTTGTAGTATATAGACCACTCAGAGTACATTCCATCTTCTCTAGAATATGCTTCTGGCTATATTCGTAGGAAGTTATGCACATAAATTCAACTCCATTTTCTACGTGGGTTTCATCGTGGTAATTATTATCTCTAATGTCCTTAAAACTCAACAACGTTCTTCCGGAACGAGGAGAATAAAGTGCCTCATCAATGGTCAAAATTGTACCATTGGACAACATTATATGTTCCTTATCGTATCATTTGATCATGTTGGATGGGCCTGAGAGGGTTGTCAGAGGTGCATTCTTAGGTATGAAGTCAGTGAAATAGATGCGTTCAAACAAAAAGGTGTGCGTGGTTGCACTATCTGCCAGACAACTAACTTCCCCACTAGTCATACCAAGAATGAAAAATTAATTTCAATCGGTCACACGCATAAAAGTTCTTAAAACAAATATCCATTCAAAATAATTTTAAGTATTCAAGGAAGGAATTTAATTAAAACTTCATATCCAAAAAGAAAATCACTACCAAATAATCCAAACATAAAGGAAACTTGTTCAAAATTAACCAAAAAAACAAATAGGGGGTTCGGCCACTACTGTAGAATTTGGCCCCATTGTCTTATTTTAACTAAAAAATAGTTTATATATAAGATTCTAATCTTGTATAGGTGTGGTATCCTCTTGAAAATCAAAAACCTTCACCTTGGTACTTTTCGGTTCATCCACTTTTATAAAATTTGATTTAAACTTCTTACGACGAGAATGATATTCAGCTACAACCTTATGGGGAGCTCGGCAAACATGGGACCAATGGTCATTTGAACCACAACAATAGCATATATCCACATCAATGGTTTTAGGTGCTTTGCCCTTATTCTTAAAGTTTAGGGCCTTGAGAGCAATGTTAGGGCGCTTATGGGCTTTGTTTTTTCCCTTAGATGGGCATTGGTTCTGTTGACCTTGACGGGGTGGTTTTTGGCCACCCCTACCACGCCTTTTTTGGTGTTTTAGGCGTTGGTTTATGTTGTAGTGTGCTTCAAGCACAGCAGTCGCCCCAGTAGGTTGAGCTTGATGATTTTTCATCAACAACTGATTCTGCTTTTCAACAATAACTAAAACAAAGATCAAATCCGAGAACTTAGTGAACTTCTTAGCTCTATATTGTTGCTGCAGGACAATATTGGTAGCAGAGAAGGTCAAATAGGTCTTCTCCAGGAGATATTCTTCGGTCAAAATTTCATTACAAAACTTGAGAAGTGATCGAATTCGACAAACTTCAGAATTATATTCATTCACAGACTTAAATTCTTGGAAGCGTAAATGTTCCCAGTCATGTCTTGCTTCAAGCAAGAAGATGCCCTTTGGGTGATCAAAACGATCAGCCAAAGCGACCCATAATGCTCGTGGATCCTCCTCAGCAAGATACTCAGTTTGTAGTGAGGTGTAACTTCACATTTTAAACCCACTTAAGGTAGTTCCTTCCAGAGATCTCCAAAGCTGTGAAGTTGAGTTTGTTCAAATTTGACATGGTCTTATCACAAAATAAAGGACAAGATGTGATTAGCGTAATGAAGAAAGAAAAATCAATCCATTCACATATGAGTAGATCTTTCAAGTTCTAATACACATGTATTGGTTTAAATTCGCATGAAAAAGCTTTGGGTTTTCATGGGTGATGTTTTTAAGGAAAACTTAAGGTTTTCAAACAAGGCATGTTTATAGAAACTTCAGGTTTCAAAATAATTATGAACTTGTTTGGGCCCAAAATATTGGTTTGGGCTAAGTTTAGAATTGTTCTTAGCCCAGAGGCCTTGCTTAGGAGTCGCTGGGGGTCATCCGGCTCGTGGGCCGCATAGTCAAGGCCGATGGTGTCCCATTAGGAATCCATGGGATGTGGGTGAGTCCTATTATGAGATGGATGGATAGGGTAGTTGAATCCTGATACAAGAAGGAGTTTCGACAGGATAAAGATGTGAAGCTTGGGATTGAATACGGCCTGATAAGGGGTTAAGTTCAAAATCCTAATAGGAGTAGAACTGGCCGAGATGAGGTTGGATTGGGGGAAGGAGTCCTAATCCAAGTATGGTTTTGATTCGATCAGAAGTAGGCTAGCTACTATAAATAGAGAGAGGAGTGTATCATTCAAAGCCCTTCCAATTCAACACACAAACTGCCATGCGCAAACCCTCGCTCTACGCGAAACCTCTCAATAACCTTGAGATTTTTAGTTTCTTTTTCGCCAACACACCTTCAGTTTGGATAAACAGCACTGTGAAGGCAACCGGCGAACATCTTCAATTTGGATAAACAGCACTGTCGCCGTAGAATCAGCCGATCGCGAAACACCTTTAGTTTGGATAAACAGCACTGCATCGAGGTCGACTAGTTATCTATCCAAGTCTCGGTCGAGAAAGATTTTTGAATCCTTATTGGCGAAGGTCATCTCATTAGCCTTCTCGGCGAAGTGAGGTGTTACAGTTTACTAGAGCTCGGCACATCGAACGCCGAGTTGTTTTATGATTGGATATTCACAAGTAGGCTTTAGAGTTCGGCATTCTAACGGTCGAATCTCGTTTACCGTCAAGACATATATCTGTTTTGAGTATCTGTGTCCTTATACTCTGGTGTCGATTCGACGTGCTTATACTCTTACGAATATAATCACTGTGACCGAATCTGGCGTCGATGTTTTGTGAACTTCGCAGAACTAACAACCTTGTCTTTAGGCTCTAGAACCTGAAGGCCGAGACATATTCCTTCCTTGGCCATAATCGCAAGATCAAGAAGTCAGCATCGTGCTCAATACAACATTAACTCATTTTACTCACCGGCCGAGCTCGATCGTCGAGTTGGCACGCCCCGCACACAACCGAAAGACGTAGTTAGCTCATTAGTTACTCGGCTTGCACGCCATGTAGGTTTGGTAGTTTTTAGGGTCAACAGAACTTTAGGTTCATATGTTCCTACAGACAAAGGTAAATATATATACAGAAATATGCAACAAGAAAATATGCAAATAGACATTCAGGTCTATAATTATAATTGAATTAATTATTTAGACTTCGGGCCAAATTAAAAGAGTGGATGAAAAAATATAAAACCCAAATTGTCTGAAAATAATAAACAATTGAAGCTCGGGGCCCAAAAAATAGGCCAAAGCCCACAGGTGGGCTGAGCAAATTGGAGCTGTGCAGCCCAGGTCCAAGAATGGGCTGGGATGGGCTCGGGGGATCAGGCCCAAATAACATAGTGGGTTGTAAAGAAGTCGGGCCCAAAACAGTGGCCCAGACTTGGAGCTGATCGCGTGTGATGCGACACGGGGGAATACGGATACGCCTGATAACAAAACCAGATAATCGAAATGAAAAACTGAGACTACAGAAATGTAAGAGATAAGAGAAGAGAAAGATGAAACTTAGAGAGAGAGAGAAAGAAGAATCTGATCTTGTATTTTTCACACACAAATGAATTACAATTTGTCTTTTTTATATCTCAAGTTAGTTGGCTACAGTGCTAACTAACTCTCAACATCTAATAACCAACAGATTCTAATAACCCTAACAGACTCTGCTGATATGGTTACACTGATATGGCAGTGCTGACATGTCATTTTAACATCCCCCCTCAATCTCAGCTGGGATTTCTAAGCTTGAGATTGTAACAATGTTGAACAAATGCAGGACTGTAAAGGCCTTTTGTTAAAATATCAGCAATTTGCTCATCTGTAGGTATATAGCTCACTTCTAAATCACATTTTTTGAACCCTCTCTCGAACAAAGTGATAATACGTATCTAAATGTTTGATTTTAGAATGAAAGACGGGATTGGCACTTAAAGCTATAGCTGATATGTTATCACAGTGAATCACTGGAGGTGTGAACAAACGAACACCTATATCTTTTAAAATATTTCGCACCCAAGCAAGATGTCCAGTCTGAATTTTTCAGCGGAAGAAGATGGCACCAAGAATCGTCTGGGCAATTGATACCATGATAACAAAACCAGATAATAGAAATGAAAAACTACGACTACATAAATGTAAGAGAGAGAGAGAGAGAGAAAGAAGAATCTAATCTTGTATTTTTCACACACAAATGAATTACAATTTGTCCTTTTTATATCTCAAGTTAGTCGGCTACAGTGCTAACTAACTCTCAACATCTAACAACCTTAACAGACTCTGCTGATATGGCAGTGCTGACAGATCATTCTAACAATGCCAACGGAGCTGGGATCAAGTGCGGCATACAGATGCACATACACCATTAGGGGTGGGTGTGGTGCGGTTTCGAGTGAAACTGCAACCGAAACCGAAACTTTTTGCGGTGCGATTCGATGCGGTTTTGAAGCCAAAACAGAAATGAAACCAAACCATTTGGTTTGGTTCGGTGCGGTTCAAACGATTTCGGTTCGATTTTTGAGAAAAAAATGTACAATTTAAAATATACACATATTTGTTTTTAATGCACCACCAGCACCCTGCAATTGCAATATGCTTCTCTCATTCTCTCTCTCTTCCTTCCTTAAATATTGATCCATGACATCCTCAATTTTCTTCTCATTGCTTTCACTACACCATCTGCCCTCAATTGCACCATCATCATTATCAATATATAATCTTCCTCAACAGTTAGTCCTCTTCAACTTCGTTGTTTTCTTAATTTGCTAAATAATTCTATATATAGTTGATACAGCATGCAGGAAAAATATAGTGTTTTGCGTATATATAATTACCTTATTGAAATAGTTACTGTGATGTTGGCCCGGTTTCACTCAAAGAAGAAGACTGCTTACTGCTTACTGCTTACTACTGCATCTGCATGTACGTAGGAATGTACATTGTGGTTGGTCTCCTGAATCTGATTGAGCTGCGCCAATATCGTTATGAATAAGGATAAGAACTTTCTGATGCACTGGGTTGACTTTGAGAAGCAACGGGCTCTTGTTTTTTTGGAGAAGATGTTCTTCTTCCAAATAGAGGCAATGGACTCCCTTCTCTGCCAAAGCAATTTTCACTCTCATGACATAAGGACTTGTCCAGAATCCCACAAGTGCAGCAAAAACATTAACAACAATGCAGCAAAAACATTCAATATATGGTGTGGTTTCAGTTTCGGTTTCGGTGCGGTTTTGAAAACCCAAAACCGAAACCAAACCGTTTTCTTTACTGTGGTTCGGTTTAGAAACCACAACCGTTTCAAAACCGCAAAACCAAACCGTTCGGTGCGGTCCGATTCAATTCGATTCGTGTTTCGGTTCCAAATGCCCATCCTTAGACACCATAGCCCTACGGGCTAGTGTTAGGCCAAGTCCAAGAATTGGGCCACATCATGCAAGCCCGTTTAAAAAAAAAAAACAAAAGATTTGGGCTTTCGGTTTCAGCCAAAAACACCCCAGTCGGAGCTAGGTGCAATCATCTGGGATGAAGGCCAATGTCGCCGCTGCAGGTGGTCGTGTTTTGGAAGATGGTTCTAGGTGAAGGGCCATGAGCAAATTCCTAGGGATTGAGGGAGTACCTCGACATTGGGGGGGAAAGAAAAGAGAAACACCATGAAATTCAAACTAGAATTTCACCCAAATTTGATGGAATTCTTTTGGAATTTCAATGATATTAGTTAAAAAATCATGACACCATGTCGGATTTTGCCAAAAAATTGCACGGCAAGGCTGTTGTCTTGTTGTAGGCAAGTTGGGTTTTCTGGGTTGGATGCCATACGCATCGGGTTTCAAGGAGCTTGATGCTCTGTGTTTGCTCGGGGTCACGGGTTTGAAGAACCCATATGGCATTTTCAATTTTTTTTTTCAGATTATAAAATTCAATTATATGCATATACAATTTAATAATTTAATGCATGTACATATATTTGATGCAATTCATGGAAAATATCAAATTCACATAATTAAACAATTATGAAACGTAAAGTTGGGTCATGCATTATAGTGAATGTTCATGCTATCAAGGTTGCAAAAATATTGAGATAAAAACCGTTGTTTTGGAAGAACCTGATTGCGTAATGATATGGATGAACTGGTTTGATGCAGAAAAACTCCTCGTCAGATTCCTAAGCGCAACGGTGAGAGCGTGCTGATAACGTGTTGTAGCCTATTTTATCTGACTAAGGGGAAGGGGCCAGCTGCAAGGAGAGAGAGAGGAGAGATGTGTTTGCAGAAATGTGTGTGTGTTAAGGGATATGTTATTCTCCTACGTAGTGCCTTTATTTATAGTAATAAGAGGGATACAAGTCCATATAGAAAAAAATTACTATAATCAAATCCAATTTAGATTTACACAATCACACTTTAATAGGAAGTTTACAGCATAACTATGATTGTATATTTTGCAATTTTTCAACTATAGGGAGGTACCATTGAAATATCAAATCTGAAGGGTGTAAAGTGTACCTTTCCATAATTTTAAGCGATGTATAGTCGAATTAGACTGGCCAGGAAACCACACATTTAGCTAAAGTTTGTTAACTTTCCTTGGGTATTTGGCCAAAATTTGTCAATTTAGTCAGACCCGACAAATATGTAAATTATAGTAGTATTTGGACAGAGAAAAAAAAACTTATTGTAACAGAGTCTCTAACAGAGATTGGGTTCTATCATTGGATGCGAGACCCATATAGTGTTAGTAAAGTGCGGCCAAAATAGTGGAGGAGGGACGGGCAGGGGATTTCTAGGTGTAATGGTACTTAATTTTATAGGGGAGGTTAGTTGTTTTGCATGCAATTATTGCTGAAAAACTAATCTCGTTTAATCTTTCTCATTGAACTTAAATAAAAATACAAAATGCAAAAGTTTGTCCTAAATTCCAAATAGCCTTTGTGTAAAAGGTAAAAAAACTCATTCAAAGGTTGAAGATTAGTCAGCCACTGTGTGTCGACAGAATCCTTATCTAGTTTTTCCATAAGCTTCAAATTTGATGGAGATCGAATTAAGTAAAGGGAAATTTTATTTAAACCCATTTAACCTCTTTTTACATCCAATTTAAATTTTAAATATTAATTGTCTATTTTACCCTATTACATAATTACTATTAAGTACAAAATGAAATTAATAATAAAACTCAAATTTATCAATAAACCCAAAGACTATAATTAAACCCTACGATCACTCTTTGTTTATTCTACATTCATTCTAGCTAAAACTTTAATAGCTCCCATAGAGAAAAATAAGTTTTTTTATTGATCGATGGTGATTTTGAAGTTTTGAATCCTCAAACCAAAGTATGACTCAATTTATGAATTTTTTGACATATTGAAGATGACGACGCACCCAAATATCACAGTAGTAACTCACTAAGAAATTCTTGTTCCCTATCTGGGTTTGTGTTAAATATTCCATGTTTTGGAGCAAGTAAATGTTAAAAAAACATTACCAGCAAATTGGCAGAGGAGGAACAAAACGTCCATATGATGGCATCAATGCTTGAGGATCAGCTCCAGTTCCAATCAGTACATATCTGATTTCCTTGTGCAATGCAACAGAATGAATCTGCATTACAGATCTTATGAAAGCTTAATTTTTGTTCTTTTAATAACGCAAGCATTACGGAAATTGCACCCTCAACCCTGACGGTCTTGCAATTCACAAACAAGCCTAGTACAAGCAAATCATTACAACACATTGATACTTTACCCAACCATTGCCCCAAAAACCAAGACTAGCTAGCTATTTGCAGAGGAAAGTTATTAGCTTCGCAGAGCAGAGCATAACAGGGACAAAGATTGACAATCACTGATGTTCAATGGGTGTAAAAATAAATCCACATATTGAATTGGAGTTATAGGGGTATATTAGGTATTAAATTTGGGTTTAAAGAGATATTAATAGTTTAGTTAAAAATCAAATGAGTGCAAATAGTAAGTTGGGTGTAGAAATAGGTTAGATGAGTTTAAATAAAATTTTCCTTAAATAAAAGGGAGTCCAACGCAAGATGAAGTGTATAATAAATATAAATTAGGAAAATTAAGGACAAATAAGACAAGTTTAGTAAAATAAATTTGAGCACTGGACCAGTCTAGTATTGAAACTAATTAGTGAAAGCCGCTGTAAACTAACTTTGTATGTAGCGCGCAAGATGACTTTTTTGTCCCTTACCAAACCCTCAAATCCGTGCTATATAAGAAGGCTCTGGGATGTGTACAAAACCATGTATGTGCGTGATAGAGTACTGTTGAGAGAGAGTTGTAGCTACAAGGCCACTGGAAAACTGAAGAGAAAGCATGGCGGGGAGAAAATCTTTTATTCTTGCTTTGTTGTTAATTATTTTTGTAACTTCTCGTAAATCTCTCCCTGTATATATCGCTAATAATAAGCACGTCTGATTATAAGTGGCTAGAAACTTTAGCAACCACATTCATCACGTGCCCTTGATATCAGTGACTATTAGTGTTTTTTTGTTTTTTGTAATGCGCACGGTTAATATTCTTAATCTGCTAGATAATTATCTCAATACCTAGCAAAGTAAGAACTCAATTTATTAAGTATTCTAATAACATCTATATAAATTTTTCATATGTGCAGAAGAGACAGTGAAGCATAGTGAAGCTAAGACTTGTTGGTGGTGGAACGGGTACTTTTGCCTCCATCGTGGAAAATGCGCAGACTCATGCCATAAGGCTGGTGGTATTGACCACCGATGCATAATGTTACAGTGCATCTGCGGGAGGCCTTGTCCTCGTCCTGCCGCTCGTCCCTAAACTAACGCTCATCACTCAAACTACATGCAAGAACCCATGCCACTATAAATTTTATGAAAAAAAAATTGTGCTAGCAGTGTTCATATACGTTACATATCATTAAAATAAGTTGCATGACATTTTCATATTACGAGCTAATACAATTTTATACTATTTTTTAATTATTACTGTTGAATCAACCAATTGGAAACTTTGCTGTTACGAGGGTAATGTTATATCATTCCATGGTTATCTAATTTGTGAATACTATGAAGCATTGAAAGTTCGAATTGAGACAATCATCCTATGATCTGTAACAGCAATGCAAGCCAAATGGCCTCAGTTTGGCAACAAATACAACACATTTTTATGTAGTTTCGTCAGTCCCAACTCAACCTCCTTGAACATACATTACACTGGTCTATTTGTTCCTAAGTTAATAGGAGACTTTCTTGGGTACTCTTGAGTACGGTTACTTGGGTATTTTAAATATTATATCTTTGTTTAAATATATAAAAATCAAGATCTAACGGTTAAAGCACTCGGAGTATTTGGTACTCCAAAACACCTAAAAATTTTATGTTAATAAAGCTAATTAATACGTCAAAATTTGATATTTTACTAGAAGTTATACATGTGTGCCCAATGCCTATAGAAATAAACAAAGGGAAAGTACAAGAGGGATTCCTTCAACCGAATCGATAGGCGTTTCGATATATAGGAGGAAGCCAGCGACAAGAGTCCGTTTTTGCTCATTCCCTATTAGTTATATATGAACGTGCAACATATATAAATATTCAAGTATAGGAATTATATCTAACCCAATAACTCGGGTCGAGCAATTGTTTTGTTCTTACGTACAACCGTCTCGAGTGAGCAACCACGGATCCACATGAGTTAGCGTTTTTGTGTACAAGTTTGGGACGTAGGGCGGTGAGTTGGCTACTTAGAATTGCTTCTATAGAGTTTCCTCTTAAGTCTCTGCCTTCACCTTGGTGAACCGGGTATTTGGCAGAGATTTGTGAGTGAGGAGGAATTTCCACGGAGAAATTTAGGCTATGGCTGCTGTGAGGATGCTCATAACCCCTCTCCCTAAGACCTCTATTTATAATGGTCTAGTTAGGGCTAGGGTGGATGCTTGGGGGCTAAGCCAAGCCCCATAAATTTGCAAATATGATTATACAGTCCCTATTGAAGAAACCATGTAATCTAAATGATGCCACTACCCTTTCTGAAATTGGGAATGAAACTTCAAGAAAAAGTCCTGTCAGATACACTCAAAATTGACCCCTCCTTGAAAGCCATCATGCACCTTGATCTTCTATTCATATAGTCATAATACTTTGCACCCAATAAACAATCTTTATCAATGGCCATTTTGGTGTGATTTGTCAACTTGTACTTATACCCATTTAGGCACCTGTCCACCAAACCCAATATATATAATAAATTCAAGAGTGAGGATTCAATAGTTTCACTTTACTTGGCCATGGAAAGAGGCCAAAGCAAAGGCAAAGCTAAAGAAGAGGGACAGAGAGATATGAGGTATAGAGGTGTGAGAACAAGGCCGTGGGGGAAATTCGCAGCCGAAATACACGATTCGACGAGGCAGGGAGGTTGGTTGTGGCTTGGCACCTTCAATACTGCTGAAGAAGCTGCAAGGGCTTATGATAGAGCTGCTTTTTCCATGAGGGGTCCTCTTGCAATTCTCAATTGTCCAAGTGAACATGGTTTGAAAGATGCACGTCACTCTGCTGTTACTACTTCCTCGTCATCTTCTTCGTCTTCATCTTCTTTTTCATCGTCTTTGAGAATCCATAATGCGACCAGGACAGAATTCGGAAGAGAAATCTTCGAGTTTGAGTGTTTAGATGATAGTGTTTTAGAGGACCTTCTTGATTTTGAGAATAATAGCAAAAGTAAGTGAAGAAAAACAAATTAAGTAGCATTCTTTCTTATTCTGGTTCTGTAATTTTAAGCTTCCAAATTGTTCCACACTATTAACTTTTCAGTGCCATTTGGACAAGTATTATGAATGTTTCTTGTTATTGCGATGTGCTTTCAGTTGATCCATAAACAATGCCAAATGCAGCCCCTGTGTTTCTTTGTTCCGCCGGCGGTGTGGGATTTGAGCCGTTTAGATGAATGATGTAATAAAACACTGGTGTCGACTGCTCCCATGTGAGTACTATGAAGATGGCATGCGTTGTCAATCTACTAAACCAACTATTATAATGCTTTATTTTTTCTCTTAATCCAACAATTTTTTTTTTTTTAAACTATACAACGTTGTTTTACACTAATAGGTAGAGTTTATTAGGCAAAGCTGCACAATGGAACACAAGCCCGTTTGGTTATTGCTTCTTTTTACCAAAAACTACTTTACTTTAAAGTAAAGCAGTAAAAAAATATTTGATAAAAATAAAATATCTTGCTTAATTTAAAAACAATGACCTTCAAACAGCAACTTTTAAAAACAACTTGTAGGTTGCTTATAGAGCTACTTTAATAAAAAGCAGACTTGAGCTTTTAACGAATATTTTTAATTCCTATAATACACTCATTAATTTTTGAAATGACATATTTATCCTTGTAGACACATGTTATCCTTAGAGAACACAGTGACCACCACTACCATTACCACCACCATTTTTGTCACCACCACCACCTCCTTTACAACCATCACCACAACCATACCAGCCACCATTACTAGCACAACTACCACAATCATTGTTGCCGCCACCGTTACCACCACCACCACCACCACCACCACTAGCACAACCATTTTCCTCGCAATTGTTGTCGTTATCATCACCCACACTATCATGCATGTCCAGTTTTAGTAGTATATACAATTATATCATTTTTACATTAAAACTTACCAAACACTTTTACACTTCTTTTCATACTCACAATACTTTCAAAAATACAATTTATCAAACAATCAACTATTTTAATTTGCAGCTGATTATTCTTAAAGCACAACAGAAGTAGGGGTGAGTTCAAAAAACCGAAAACCAAACCGAACCAAAACCGAAAAAAACCGAACCGAACTGAATATGGCTGGTTCGGTTTCGATTTTTAAGGTCCGGAAATCAAACCGGACCGAACCGAACCGAAAAAAAATCATATATAAATACTAAAAACATGTTGGCGTCATGGTTTGAACCCTTTCCCTGCAGGTTGGGGTTAATTGCTGCAAGCCAACTTGATTGTAGGCCTTGAGTTGTTATAATTGCACTAGTAAGTTATTTATAGGTTTCTTAAATTTAATGCTTTATAAAATTTCTTAACTTTACAAACCTAGCCATCTCACTCCCATCCCATTTCCCATTTCCCATTTCAGATCTCAAACACTCACACTCTTTTTCCCCTCTGCTGTTTCCTATCTGCCTTTGCTTCCTCAGTGTCTCTCTCTCTCTCTCTCTCTCCTTCCTCTCTTCCTCCAAATCACTCTCTCTCCGGTTTCCAGTAGTCTCATGTCCTCCTCCTCTTCTTCCAAACCATGATCTTCCCTTCTTCCAAACCATGATTTTCCCTCGCCCTTTCAAATTGAAACCCCCTCCAAATTGGAAGATTCTAATCTTGGTTTTCTAATCTCTCACAGGTAATTTTCGAATCGAAACAAATATGATTTATAATTTTATATTGTGATTTACTGAATTAATAGACTATATGATTAATCAATGATTTCTCTTTTGTTCATATATGTATCAGCAGCTCCTAGTTTGTTTCCCACTATTTTTTTAGAAACCTTTGAAAATACAACCCTGGTTAATAATTGGTTTTGTAAATTCCATGAAACCAACAAATATTAGATTTGAATTTATAAATTATTATGTGCACAGCTAATGTCCACATAAAATGGGTTTTTCTTTTAATTATTTTGTTGGGATTTTGCATATTATAATCTTCCAATTTGGTAGCAAATGCATAGGTGTTGCCATGGCTGACGAGTGATGAGATGTTTAGGACTAAAAACAAACCCCCAAGGTAAAAATCTCCCTGGCTGGCTGCTATTTAGTTCTATTGGGTTTATTTTAATAGAAAAATCAAAGAATTAACACATGCATGTGTTTTTTTTCTCTGCGAGAACTCTTGGATCCACAACAAGAAAGACGCACAGACACCCAATAATGTCAGATCCATGGCCGATCGTCCCAGTTCGTATTCATTTTATGTAGAAGTTTCTACATCTTCAGTGCTCAATCAATTGTTGCAGATTGGTTCCAGATTAAAAAAAATTAATGGAAAAAACCGAACCGAAAAAAACCAAAACGAAAAAAAAACAGAAAAAATTGAACTGAACCGAACCAAACCAAAATTTCAGTTCGGTTTCTGTTTTGGCTAAAACCGAACCATTTCAGACCGAACCTAGCCCTAAACAGAAGTAGATTTAAAAAAAAAAGCACAACAATCACAAACTAGTCGTCACAAGCAGAAGTCAAACCTAAAACAGTGACTAAACTATATTTGAAGATTTAATGTCATAAATATTATTAATCAAAAGTCGGGACTTTTTTCCTAATTTAGAAATTAAAATAGTAGAGTCACTTAGTACTAAGGTCTACCCATATTTCTTTCATTTGTAAGTGAGATATCTTAAACTCAAATATCTTAAATGGCGAATTTGATAATTTATTTCTCACATGTTAGTGTAAATATATCGTTGTATAAAAAATAAAAAAATAAATGGAAATTAAGGAGGCCACGATTTTATACCACATTTGTGTATCATTTGATGTGACAAGTGATGTGTACATATCACGTCAATTAATGAATTTATCTCATTGAATATTGATGATATTCATCATTTGCCACATGTGATAGTACACCAATATGGTATATGTGGTATCTCTAGCATTACCCTAATAAAAAAGCATATGGAGGTTTTTATGTCAGGACTTAGAACATCTTTATCATACTTAATATTCACGAGTAATGTTACGGTTACCATATTTTATGTACCACATTTATATCACATCTCTAACAGAGATTTTGATAAAATATATATATATATATATATAAAGGTCGTACCCAGTGCACAAGGCTCCCGCTTTACGCGGGGTCTGGGAGAGGTGAATGTCGGCTAACCTTACCCCCATTTATGGAGAGGCTGCTCCCAAGTCTCGAACCCGAGACCTACCGCTTATGGGCGAAGGCATTTGCCATCGCACCAAGTGCGACCTCTATATATATATATATATATATATATAAATAATAAAAAATAATAAAAAAAACTAATAACTATAAGATTTCAGTTAAAGAAGATTGGTGGCTAGGGACCACATTCAAAGTCTCCCTAATAATAAAGTAATTGTTTTTTTTTTAATTTTTTTGAAATAGAATGCAATATTTCATTCATCGGAAAAAGGCATTACGAATACATATAGATTATGAAGAACTCGATCCCAAAAGGTTCTTTGCAAACTAGATATAAAAAGGGCTGTGATATCCACACACCCCATTTTACTTCTCACACACCCTTCTAATTTTCAGCCGTCGGATCAGATAAATTGAAGAAGATCAACGGACAAAAATTAACAAGGGGTGTGTGAAAAGTAATTTGAGGTGTGTAGATAGCACACCCCTATAAAAAAAATTACAATAAAACATCACCAATTGTAAAGCAATGAGTAGACTTCAAGCACTCATTGAAAGTTAAGCTTATCAAGAACCGCAAGATTACGTAGATTAATAAAACCATTAAACTTCCTATCTCAAATTATATTGAGATAGGAAATACGATGCCCATGAGTCAAATTGAGTGTATTTTTATCAAATCAACCCTCATCTTGAACTTTTGGTTTCTTCAATGTAATGGAGATTTTTCATAAAATGCCAAAATGATTGATGGTAGATAATTATAGGGATCACTTCTATCGATTTTAAATCTTAAAGACCAAAGTGATGAGTTATGAAAATCTCAAGCACCATTTTAGCTAAGCCCATTGTGAGGCTAAGCTCAACCTTCCCTTTGGTCTAGATAATATCGCTTGATCAAAAAAAAAAAATCATTTTGGCTAAAAAGCCTTTCATATTATGACATATAAGTAATTTAATATTAAAATTCTTAGCTTGCTAGGGAGATCACATTAGTATACCATCTCACGAGTTAAGTGATTCATACAACTAACATCTAATAACATAAATTCATTAATTGATGTAGTAGTAAGTACACATCACTTGCCACATCAACTGATACACTAAAGTGGTACAAAAATATAATCGCTCTAACATTTTTTCTACAATTTTAAGTGAAATGAGTTAAACAAGATGAAAATTTGTTGGGATAATAGATCATATTAACAATTGGGTTCTCAGTCCTGTCTTTGCAATGCTGTTCTGCATCGGTTAGCAAAATCCCCGCTTTATCAATTGGGTAGCGCATTAGTTTGGCAATATAATCCTCTTAAAATGATTCAATATGTCCTCTTTACATGCACTCCGAATTAAATCAATCAAATAATTTCTTCTTTTTTTTTTGGGTCGGAAGAACGATTCAAAGAAACAGAAAGGCACAAGGCCAAACAAGAAGCAGAGAGCATCCCCACAAAACCAAGCAGCTGGAACCAAGATAAACAGGACATAAAAGACGCCAACAAACAGGACTCCAGCATCATCCCATCTACCCATACAAAAAACCCCACCCTTTACATTGGAGGACACGAAAGACCGTCCTTGTTCAAAACACCCACGAGCGAAGATGGTGGTCTTACAACCCAGCCGAAGCCGCACATCTCCGGAGATAAATTCCTGGCGACAAAATCCGCCGCCTTATTTGCTGACTGTGGAACTCACGACCAAGAGCATGATTGAAAACTCCTCCCAACCTCCAAAGCACGGCTAAGAATTGGGAGCATGTCCCAATCACAACTCAGAGAAGGAGAAATGAGGTACCGAATAATAGCTTGAACATCCGATTCAATTACCACCTCTTGCAGTTGAAGATTGTTTGCCAGTACGCATCCTTCCAGAACAGCAAGCGCCTCAGCCATAGCAACAGAAGTCGCGTGCACCCTCACACTCCTTACCGCAATGCATCCCGAATAATCATCTCTGACCACAATCCCGATATCACCGCGTAAAGAGTCACTCCTCCAACAAGCATCCACATAATTTCTTTGGTAAAAAAAAAATCAACAGTAACAGTTTGAGACTACTGAACAAAGGAACTTCTTCAGATGATGCAAATTAAATGTACCCCTTATTTCCAATTTTTTGGGGGTAAAGAGTAAAATAGAAAAAACCAAACAAACAAAAGCTAAATATCAGTGAATTTTTTTCCATAATGTGTTGGTTGCCCCTGCCTATAATGATCTTCTTTTGTATCAAGAAGCTCCTCCAAGACATTGTTGTCCAAATACTCAAACTCAATAACTTTGTCTTCTTCTTGGCCTCTTCCAAAATTAATACTCCTTCCAGGATCAACACTTGAAAATGAAGATGAAGAAGCAGAAGATGAAGACGAACATAAAGTGCTCAAAGAGCTTGAAGGGTTGTGGTATTGGTAGTCATTTGGAAAGTTGAGTATGGCTAAATGGCCCCGAAAGCCGAAAGCAGCTCGGTCATAAGCCCTTGCTGCCTCCTCAGCTGTCTCAAATGTGCCTAGCCATAGCCGTGCTCCATTTCTCGAAGGGTCACGAATTTCAGCTGCAAACTTACCCCATGGCCGCTTCCGAATCCCTCTATATCGGTTTTGACCTCGTGCCTTCGGTTCTTTCTGCTGGTTATTATTCTCCGGTCCTCTCTTCCCCTCCATACTAATATTTCTTTTTCTAATTGAAAAATACTTTGATTTCAAATTTGGTGGCAAAATATGGGCTGTGGCATGCAGGATATATAGTGCATGGTGGTGTGGTCTAATAAATTAATTTGGTCTAATCTGATAGGTGGTGTGTTGGAATGTTTTCTTTGAATAAGAAAAAGCAAATTTACCTTTCGCCATCAAAAATGCTTTGACCACTTTGTGACTATATATAGACGTATTTTCGTTTATTTTATCTATATATACTTTGATGAAAGGGCGAATATATCTATGTACTGAAAATCAATACAAAATCTCAAATGCAGAAGTAAATATACTCTCTTATTCACTTGAGCTACAAGTCTATTGCGACGTTTATTTACTTGATTCGGTGGTGAGGGATTGGCCGGCTGGCTGGCTGGTTAGCCAGAGGCAGAGTGAGCCATATTACTACTCTATTGTCCTAGTGTTGGGTGCCAAGCCATCTTAGGCTTTATTTTACAATACATTGGCGGCCGTCACTGCCCCCAGGTTGGTCTCTAAATTGTTTCTGTTCGGTCAAACGAATGAAACGACATATGTATTGCTTAAGCTTTATTAACCCTAATTAATCCATATCCGTTATATTGGGAACAAATAATGGACAAATCCAGTTGCATCCATATATCTTCAGGACCAATGTTAAGAAGCAATTGCAAACCTTTCACATGCACTCAGAAGTCAAAAGCCCAAACCCAAACCCAAACCCGCACTTAGAAATTGGGATTAGCCCAACTTAATATGTTTTAAAGACTTAATTGTGATTTGCTTTTGCTAAAGAAGTTAATTATTAATCAAGTTGGTCATAACCCACTATCATCGCCAAATCTTCCGACCTAAAAGTCTGAATCCACCAAAGTTGTCCTCCCCATTACACCTTGTAGGCACTATTGAGAGTGCGAATTTTATATTGGAAAATACGAAATTTTGCAAAAATTTATAAGGAGTTGGATCATCGCACCCCCGATAACCAATTAGCAACTAAGTGTCTCAAGACTTCTAGGGTATGTTACTTACATGATATGAAGATATGAAGATATGAAGATATGAAGGAATGAGGGATTAGAATGAATGGCAACAATCCCCTTGTATTAATGGGATACCTTTAATCTTTAGGAATTTCATACCCAAAAGTGATGTGTTCCACATAATAAATCAATTCCCTAGGTGTTAATAAACGCAAGATTGAGAATTATGGCCCTTCATTCGCATTTTCATACATTCTAAGTAAACATACCCTTCTTATGAGCTTTGCAAGTGGTGGCCTAAATGTCCCATCGGTATAAATAAATTGTCCTATTATGCAGGTGCCAAGGTTGTCCTTGATTTATATAATTCTTTTTAAATTGTTTTAACCGTTGGATTTAATTTTGAGCCATCAGATTTTTTTACCAATAGATTTGATCTCATTTAATCATAGTTGTTGGGATATAAGAAAAAAAAAATGAAATTTAATCGTTGGATCACCAACGGTCACCTTATTATGACCGTTGGAATTCAAGCCGTTGCAAGTTGTGGTCGATGGGACTATGTGGCGTAGGCCCCACCTGTTTCAGACATGCGTGTGGCTGTTTCTGCTGCACACGTAAGAGAATGGAAATGGGGTTTTGGGCTTCACTCACGCACGTCCTACTCTCATGGATGGTTTGGTGGGTCGAAAAAGAACTAAGCCTGACTTAATTTTTGGGGGGAACCTAGCCGAAAGTATATTTTCTCTCCGAAACTTATTTTAGCCCAAAGGTTACAGATGGGTTTTTTTTTTTTTTTTTTTTTTTTTTTGGTGGGGGTGGGGTGTTTAAAGCTTATACCTTAAGCTTTATCCAAACCATTGGAGATGGTCTTATAGAGATTTTGAGAGTCCTTGTAGAGAAAGTAATCTCCATTAAATTGGGAGACTATCTAGGAGATATCTTATTCTTCTAGAACTATGATTACATTGCCTAATCCCCATCCTAATTTGACTTGAATTAGGGTTTCCTTACTTGCGAGACAAGTAACATCTTTAATAGGCCTTAAGCCTAGTCTGCCAGACTAAAGCTATTAGAGGCATTCGGGCCATTCTTGCCATCTGTCATATATGGACCCAAAAATCATGGTCCCCGAAGATCATGATCCCACAGGTTTGTCATGTTTGTCGTCTTTCTGACGGATCTACCCAGGACTCTTGCTTGTGAAGTTGTGATGGTCGATTGTGGTAGCCGTACAGGGGTTTAAAATCATTTGCATTTGTGCGAAATATCTATAGATCAAGAAATTGTACTCATCTAACACCTCTTGTAATCTTGTATTTGATTGTTCTTGGTAATGAAACACTTTATCGCTTTTATTTAAAATTAAAAAAAAAACTAAATGCTTTTAAGATTCTGCATGATTACATGTGTAATTAAAATTATAAATAATTTTGAGAACTAATAATTGAGAAAAATCTTAAATCTTGCTTAATGATGTGGCTGGCATAATCACTTCAGTAGCCACATCATGTGATCTATAAATATAATCTAAATATATAATCTTCCTAACATTTTTCATAATGAACATAATACTTTTTGGAAGATTTTATTTGAAGCAATTGAACCTCTTTCTACACCTAACTTATTCTTTACATCCATATTATTTTTAATTAAACTTTTAATATATCATTAGACCCAAATTTATTGCCTAAGAGTTGGGAAACATGCAAAAACATTGATGCAAAGAATGTAGCTGTTGGTGGTTTGGCAAATTAGAATTTAGATTGCAAAGCAAAGACTGATATATGAATGCAGACATGAGGAACTTAGCTATTATCTAACTGTGACTCGCAAATTAAGTAGTAGCAGTTTGATATGTAATGCAATAACAAAAGCAGGATTTTATGGTTATATGTAAATTAGGAAGTAGAAGACTTGGTAAATGGTGTCCGTCCAAAAAGAACAACAAATACTTGGTAAACTTATACAGCTAATAGTCAGAATGTTAGTGTCACATCTCGGCCCCCACCACATCCTGGGCTCTAGCACGATATTGTCCGTTTTAGGCCTCGACCACGCCCTCATGGTTTTGTTTCTGAGAACTCATATGAAAACTTTACAGTGGGTCACCCATCATGGGATTGCTCTCGTGCGAACTCGCTTAACTTCGAAGTTCCGATAGAACCCGAAGCCAGTGAGGTCCCAAAAGGTCTTGTGCTAGGTAGAGATGAGAATATACATATAAGGCTTACATAATCCACTTCCCTGGGCGATGTGGGATGTTACAATCCACCCCCCCTTAAGGGGCCCGATGTCCTCGTTAGCACACTTTCGGCCAAGGATTGACTTTGATACCAAATTGTCACATCCTGGCCTGGGCCCCACCACATTCCGGGCTCAACTCCATCATAGCATGTATTGTCCGCTTTAGGCCCCGACCACGCCCTCACAATTTTGTTTCTGGGAACTCACACGAGAACTTCCCAGTGGGTCACCCATCATGGGATTGCTCTTGCGCGAACTCGCTTAACTTCGGAGTTCTGATGGAACTCGAAGCCAGTGAGCTCCCAAAAGGCTTCGTGCTAGGTAGAGATGGGAATATACATGTAAGGCTTACAAGATCCACTCCCCTAAGCGATGTGGGATGTTACAGTTAGTATATGACATATAAATTAATAAATCAATAATTCAACTCTTGCATAAATAAATTCATATTTTAGTTGGAGGATTAAAAAATTCAAAATCACCTTCCATCCGTCAAAAAGAGCTTATTTTTTTCTTTATGAAAGCGTCATAGGGTTTTTGCCAGAACAAAACGCACGTAAAAGTTACGTAATGGTTAGGGTTTAGTTATTGATTGTGAGTTTATTAATAAATCTTATTTTTCTTATTAATTTTATTTTGTACTTAATGGTAATTATGCAATACAGTAATAAAGATATTTCACATTTAAAGTTTAAGTTTGGTGTAGAAATAAGTTAAATGGGTTCAAATAAAAATTTTCATACTTTTTTTCCAAACTAGACATGCATACCTTTTTTCACCTTTATTCTAGCCATTATCTTCTTCTCCCAGTCTTCCTTCAAATATCTCCCAACGCTAGTTTTGGTTTTTAAAAGTGGCACATTTTTCTCTTTATACAATTTTATTTAAGTGAACTATTATGCTTAAGCCAAAGCAAAAATTACACAAATAAAGAAATAAGATTTGTACTCTTTTTTTTTTCATGTGTAAAAACAATGTATTGAAAAGGATCTCATTGTACTTTTACACTTTGGGCACTAAAAATTCAAGAACAGTCTGGCATCAATACGTAGAAAGCCACCCTAAAATGGTGAAGCTTTTGAAATACTTAAAATTGTCCTCCTCTAATTAAGATTATAAAAGAAATAATTTAATTTAAAAATGATAGAATAGTAATTAACTTTCATGGTGATAATTGAAGGATCCCCACATTTTAGATGGTTATTTTTAGGATTAATTAGTTTTCTTTCACATTTTTAAAACAATAATAAATTTTAAAATTAATTTATTGAAAAAATAATAAAAAGGGGTGTGCTATCCACACATCCTATTTTACTTCTCACACACCCTTTGATAATTTATGTTCATTGATCTTCTTCAATTCATCCGATCTAATGGTCGAAAATTAAAAAAATGTGTGAGAAGTAAAATAGGATGTGTGGATATCACATTCCTAATAAAAATACCAAACTACAAAATGCCAATTGCACACACTAGTATACAATCACGACAACAACCTTTTAAAGCTGGTCTCGAGCATAGCCACGTGAACCAATCGTCTAGGCACCTGCATATCATTTCATTTGGGGTCTTTTTCTTCATCAACTAGTTGATATGTCACTTGATAGATACATGTCTTAACCTAAGTAGAACGATGGTAAATATATTTTTAGGCCAAAATAAATTATATATATTAAGATGTACTTGTTGATTTCTCAATTTCCTTCCGAAACTTGTAAGAAGTTGCCAATTTTTTATCTGAACTTTAAATTTAGCTAATTTCTTCCATGAACATTAATTTTACCCGATTAACCATCTGAACTTTTATAATTGGGTTTGTTATGACCAACACTAATAGCTCGTTTGAATGTTCTTTTAAAATTATTGAAAACGTTTTTGGTGAAAATGTTTTTAAAACCAATCCTTAGTAAAAATGTAAGTAAATTCTGAAAAAACACGTAAAATGCTTCCTTGAAAAAGCACGTAATTGGTGCTTATTGCAAAAAACACTTTAAGTGCGTTTGGAACCCAAAAATATTTTCTCTAAAAACATTTTCAGTCATTTTAAAAGCACATCTAAACGAATCATAAAAAAGCATGACCAACATGTGTATTTGTTGCTGTTTAGAAGGGGAGCTAGAGAGTTGACAATGACTTCAAAATGATCGATGTCTTTCGAGATAAGACCTGGTGGGATCATGGGATTTTGAGTTGCACTGCAATTTCCTTATTTGGTTTGTGAGGGTCATAGAATCATGAAATTGGCAAGGGTTTCATGTTTTTTTTTTTTTTTTTTTTTGGAAAAAGGCATAATTCGGTTTCTAGTTTTCATTTAGATTGTTTCCACAATGTTGGATCCTTTGAGATTGAAGCAAAGGATAATAAATTCATAGATTTATCTATCTATATTCCCTACCTTATGTATTTGGGAACACTCTTGTTATCCAGATTTTTCAAAAAAAATTCTCTTCCGCAGTGACTTTGGTGCATTAAACGTCTCAAATCATTGTTCATGTAAAACATTATATCAATTTGTTGCAGGACTAATGTTGTTGTGCCTATCTTTTGGGACTTAGATTCCTTGCGCTTGTTGTATCATTATGTATGACCTTGTTTTCAGTAACAATATTGAGTACTTATATAGTTGTGTGCTTGGCATCTGTCCTCGTTACATTCTTTTACGCCTAAGATATCTAGGTTGTGGCCATGAAGAAGGAAACAAGACTTCTGTTAACATTGTCTATGTGAACATGTATTAACAGCTAGCCTTTTAATTTGGGCTTAAAAGACTCATTACTCACATTTGATCCGTTGGGATATTAGTAGATGTCACTGAATCCTGAAATGACTCTCTTGGTCTGCAACCTATCGTATTCCTTCCAGAATAGGTGGATACAATTTGTTCCGACCCTTATAGACTGAGAAAATTTCCCAATTCGTTCACAAATGCACACGCCATAAAAACGAACCAGGTTAAGAGGCTACTTCATGTTGATCTTTCCTCTCTTTGGTTTGTAGTTTTGTTTCGGGTGAAGAAACTTTGTTTTTACTCATCTCAACAAATTCATTACTAGAAGCTGGCCAATTATAAGTTAAGGGGGTAATCGGTTAAAATTAAAGTTTAGCGGAAACATTGGCCAATTATAAAAGTTCAAAGGGTAATCGGTTAAAATTAAAGTTCAAGAGGAGGATATTGCCAAGTATAAAAGTTTAAGAGGGCTAATTGGCTAAAGTTAAAGTTCAGAAAGAAAATTGACAACTCCTTACAATGTGCGATCATAAATCATTTGAATTTTATTGTTTAAAATTAAATACAAATAATACCCGACGAAAATTGACTGCACGATGTACGATAAACGGCATGTGAGGATCTCTATGATCCTCACCATTTAGATCTGGATGGGATCCTCATCCCCCTCCTAATCCGACCCGGCGTTGCGCCTCTCCCAAAGGTTTTTTAAAAAATGCCTAATTAGATTATTAGTTCCTGTGCTGATTGGTAGTTGGAAGATAGCTCATGTGGTAAAAAAAAAAAAAAAGAATTTAAGCCCTTGTGAGAAGTCTATTAGGATTTATGCTCAAAAATGAAAATTTCGTCAATTTTTTATTAATTATTAGTACGTGAGTTAGCCCCACGTGCTAAGAAAGGTTTCGTTTTAGCCTAATATGTGTGGCTTATGTACTAATAATTAACAGAAAGTTGATGAAATTTTCAATTTTGGGCATAAATCCTAATAGACTTTACTACAGTGGCTTAAATCCTAATTTTTTTTTTCCCACATGAGGTGTCTTTCAACTATCCTATCACCACGCTACTATTAATCCTGTTAAACCTTAAAAAAAAAAAACCTAACGAACGCAGAGCTCTTCAATTCTAGCAGCGGCTGCTACCACTCAAACTTCAAATCCTCGCCGAAATTGTTTGATGTCTGCAATTTCGATTCCACTAAAATACAAACTCGCTTTGTTCTCTCTCTGCAGCACTACCCATTTCCCACCAAAATTCCATCTCAAAGTCTCCGAATTTCTGGAGGACTTAAAAATAAGGATTTTTCTTGTTTGGAATTAGAACATACGTCGTTTTATTTTTGTTTTCGCCTTAGGACTCTCCAAAATCTCATAGTTGGCCATGTCATATTTATACTACATTTTGTGCACAAGAATAAGTTCTCTGGTTCTACAATGCACTGAATGCACAAGAAATTCTACACTGGCTGCATTTTGGATCAGTTTATTGTGTTCCCTTCAATTGTGAATCCCACATTCGTACGTGGCATGTTTCCTAGGTATGCATACCTCGAACTTTCTGAGAAATAACCTCTTTTAATTTGTTCCCCTTACGTTCATGAGTGTATAGCGTGAACCAAATGTTCTCAATTCCAGTTCAGCGGAATTGGGTCATGACCAGTACTCTAGTGAAACCCATATCCTGCAATCCAATATTGACCGGAATTTAAAGTTTACAGGTTCAAAAGTAGGAGAAGAATTAGGTCAATATATGCATGTGAATATATTTATATGTATGTATGGGATGAAGGAAAAACCCAGACTAATCCAATGGTACAAAAAAAATATTAATTGAGTAAGTTATTAAAACATAAAAATGTCATACCATAATGTATCTAGATAATTCTTCTGTGTCTAGTAATCAAATTTGGTGATTGGTCTAGTATTCATACATTCTTGTTCAACAAGCTCATTCAATTTATATTCAAAAGATGTGGATTTCAATTTTCTTGAAAAATATGCTAATAATATATTTCTAAGTGCAAGTTGCAATTGATTGTTCCATTATTTGGGCAATCCTTGCAATGACCAAATGACATAAACCCACAAAAAAAGAGATTATCTCTGTATCTCTGTCTCCTCTCAACTATCAAGAGTGAGCTTCCAGGAAAGAGCTAGGGCACGTACATAGTTAGCATACCATAATCTTGTCGATCAATGGCTTAATTTTTATGTCATTGAAACTTCCAGTAGAGCTAGAAGTTTGCTTAGAAACATATTAGAACATTAAGTAGAAATTAACAAGAGACATAAAGAGAGGTTCTTGGAAAGTACTCAAGCATGCAACTTGGGATATCAAGATTAAATCCTTTAAATTAATATATTGAAGTTTTGGTTTCAACTTTGTTGTTTCGATCTTATTTTCTGCTGCAATGGCAGCATTGTTTATATACATTTTACATACACGCATGCAATAAAGAAAAGCAATACAGGTGTTGTGCTTGTTGTCATGATGCAGCAACTAGAGAAAAAGAAAAGCAGCAAACCATGTGGTAGTACCATGTGGTAGTCTATCTGTCAAGGAATATACAACATTCCTTTTCACGAGCAATATTCCTTCTCTCCATACTGTCCTAGCTGTCAATATCATATTCCCTCTCTCCCATACTGTCCTAGCTGTCAATACTCCCCCTCAAGCTGGATCAAGGGGGTTGATTGATCCAAGCTTGAACAATAACCGTTGAAACTGTGTAAAATCAAGAGCTTTCGTGAAAAGGTCCGCAAGTTGATCATGACTTCTAGTGTACACAGTTTCGATGACTTTGGATTGAACTTGAGTGCGGATGTAGTGGCAGTCAACTTCAATGTGTTTAGTCCGTTCATGGAATACAGGATTGGATGCAATATGCATGGCAGCCTGGTTATCACAGAATAAGGACATGGGTTCCTTGCTGGTGAAGCCAAGATCAAGAAGGAGACTCTTCAACCAGATGAGTTCAGAAGCTGTTGCGGCCATGGCCCGATATTCAGCTTCAGCACTGGACCGTGCAACCACTGTTTGTTTTTTACTTTTCCAGGTGACAAGGTGTCCACCTACAAAGGTACAAAAACCGGTGGTAGATTTTCGATCAAGGGAATTACCAGCCCAGTCCGCATCGGTATAAGCCAGAATGTGATTAGACTCATTTTTCTGCATGAGTATGCCTCTGCCGATCGAGCCCTTGAGGTATCGAAGTATTCTCTTGACAATTTCCCAATGAACCAATGTAGGAGAATGCATAAACTGACTGATAAGGCTTACGGAGTAAGCAATATCAGGCCTTGTGATAGTGAGGTAAATGAGTTTCCCAACCATGCGTTGATACACATTAGGATTTGAAAGAAGGTTACCTGGAGCATCCAGTTGAAGTTTGCTAGCAAGTGGGGTGCGGGCAGGTTTGCAGTTGACCCATATGTGCTTCATCAAGAAGGTCAAGAACATACTTCCTTTGATTTAAGAATAAACCCTTGGAGGAGGTAGCCATCTCAATTCCCAGAAAATATTTCAAGGATCCCAAATCTTTAATGTCAAACTGTTGGTGAAGTGACCTTTTAAGAGCCTCGAGTTCATCCATGTTGTCTCCTGTAATGATAAGGTCGTCAACATATATAAGGACTACAAGCTTCCCTTGGACACCACTTCGAACAAAGAGAGAGGAGTCAGCATGACTCCTTTTGAACCCTGCCACTTCAAGAACGGAGCTCAGTTTGGCATACCAAGCTCGAGGAGACTGTTTAAGTCCATATATCGCTTTATGAAGCTTGCAGACTTTGGTAGGTTCTTTTTCTTGAAGGTGTCCTGGAGGTAGCTTCATGTACACCTCTTCTTGAAGCTCAGCGTGAAGAAATGCGTTTTAAACATCCATTTGAAACAAGGGCCAGTCGTGGTTGACTGCTACTGATAACAACACCCTCACGGTGTTCATTTTGGCAACGGGAGCAAAGGTCTCCTTGTAGTCAATGCCGTAAGTTTGAGTGAAACCCCGAGCAACCAACCGGGCCTTGTGTCTTTCAATGGTACCATTAGAATTGAATTTGGTCTTGTAAATCCATCTACTCCCTACGGCTTTCTTCCCTTTGGGAAGATCTACTACACTCCAGGTTTTATTTTCGTGCAATGCTTTGAGCTCATCATGCATGGCATCTCTCCACACAGGCATACATACTGCTTCTTGAAAGTTTTTAGGCTCAACATTGTTTGCCAACTGACCTAGGAAAGATGCATGAGATGCTGACAGTTTGTGATAAGTGAGGGCTTCAGAAATGGGATGCCTTGCACTGTAAGTGATGTACTCTTGTAGCCGTTGAGGAGGGTTGCGATCGCGAGTTGGATTCCTTTTTGGTGCTGCTACAATTGGTTGTGTGGCAACAACTGGTGCTGGGGCACGAGGTATATCTTCACTGACCATCTCATCAACTGGAGGATCACTTATAGGGTGGTATGGGGGGGTGTCTGTATGGATTTCAGCAAGAGTAGGTAGTGGAAAAATATCCATTAAACTCTCCCCCTGAGAACTATTTGGGGAGTGATTGTTGAAGAAAGGGACGTGTTCATCAAACCGTACATCCCTAGAGACAACCAGTTTCCCAGTGTGTGGGTTATAACATTTGTATCCCTTTTGTGAACTCGAGTACCCCATAAACACACATTTGATAGCTCGAGGTTCAAGTTTATCACGATGATTTGCTTGAACGTGAACATAACAAGTGCACCCAAAAATCCTGAAATGAGTTAAATCAGCAGTTCTTCCCTTCATAACTTCAAAAGGTGATTTGGAATTCAGGACACGAGTGGGAAGTCTGTTAATGATATATGCTGCAGTAAGGAGTGCTTGGGACCAGAATCTTTTGGGAACTTGCATCTGAAACATAAGAGACCTAGTTTTCTCCAATAAATCCCTATTCTTGCGTTCGGCCACACCATTTTGTTGTGGTGTACCCACACAACTAGTTTGATGCAAGATACCATGGCTGCTCAAGTAGTTTGACAGATTATTGGAGGTATACTCGGTGCCATTATCTGACCGTAAGGTAAATATTTTTGAGGAGAAGTAGTTGGTTATTAGCTTATGAAAGTCTTGAAAAGCTGTAAAAAATTCACTTTTAGACTTTAAGAGATATAACCAAGTAACCCTAGAGTAGTCATCTATGAATGTAACAAAATACTTGTACCCATCAAATGACTCAACACGAGAAGGTCCCCAAATATCTGAGTGTACAACTTCAAAGGATTTACTAGTTCTAGATTTAGAGGGTACAAAAGGTAGCCTAGTGGCTTTTGACATTTGACAGATCTCACACTCATGTGTGTTGGTACAATAATTTGGAAATAATTTAGACATTACTGGTTCGGAGGGATGAGCTAGGCGTTGGTGCCAAAGTTGATGCTTCTGGACATGACTTAGGTTGGCAATGGGTTCCTTAACTTGATTGAACTCCTTTGAGAGGTAGTACAGACCATTTAAGAAAAAACCCTCACCAATCTTCTTTTGATTGACTCGATCCTGAAATACAACTGTGTGAGGAGAAAAAATAGCAAGACAGTCCAAAGTATGTGTGATTTTTCCTATGGACAGAAGCTGAAATGGAAATGAGGGTACATATAGTGCCGTAGACTCTACATCACTCCCCATCAATTTAATTTTTCCTTTTCCTAGAACTGGTTCCCCTTTCCCATTCGCTACAGACACATGAGTAGGATTAGGTAATTTTTGAAACTCATGTAGAAAAGCTTGTTTGTTGGTTATATGGTCAGTGGCACCTGAGTCTATAATCCAAAAATCGTGTGTGAGATATACATTGAGAGCCGTGGAAAGTGCACAAATGATACCTGGGATATTGCCGGATGTAGTGGTGTTTGAATTTGCCAAAAAACCAGCAAATTTTCCAAGCATTTCTGTGGGATTTTTCGTGGTGACATTGTTACCCTCAGCGATATCACTCTTCTTTTGAAGAAAGGCAGCAAACTCATTGATCAGGGAGATAGGGTTTGAGGTGAAGTTTGACATCTCATTAGATGGACGACTCAGAGATTGGAAGGCTTTAGGCGCAAACCCTTTCCCATCCTTGATCATTTTTCCTTCCTTGTTAAACTTAGGTTTTAACTCAGGATGTAAAATCCAGGATTTTTCCCGTACGTGCCCCTTGGTGTTGCAGTATGTGCATTTCCAGTCAGCTTTCCTTCCATTAGAAGGCCTTTCACTAGTGAAGTTGTGGTTACTAGTGAAAACCCTAGCTTCTGGGCTAGACCAGGGCTCAACATGCATTACTTTCCTTCGAGTTTCTTCTCTTTGGACTGCATGACACACGTTGACGAAAGATGGTAGCTCAGGGGTCATTAGTAAGTGGATACGCAAGTCTTCATACTCAACTCCCAAACTTGCCAATAGTTGGAACACTTTATCTTCATCGGCCCTTTTCAAGAGTACAGCGGATTCAGTGGTGTGTGGACGGTATAGATCAAGTTCATTCCACATAGATTTCATGCTTCCAAGATGCTGAAAGTTTGATCACCTTGCTTAAGCCCAGCGAGGCTTTTCTTCAGTTCAAACACACGAGCAGCATTGTGTTGACTGCCGTACATTTCCTTGATCGATTCCCATAAGATGTGTGAAGAATCTGAGTAGCTGAAGATCTCGGACAACTTGGGCTCCATTGAGTTAAGTATCCAGGACATAACAAGCTGGTCATTTGAGTGCCATGCATCAAAGGTAGCTGAGGAAGACTCTGGAGGCTTGGTGGTTCCATTTACGTACCCTAGTTTCGATCTTCCTCCTAGGGCAAGAGATATAGCTCGTGACCACGGCAAGTAGTTGAACTCATTCAACAACACAGAGCACAGTCGTGGGTTGCTCTCCCCGTGTATCATGTTGGCTGGTGTTGGGGTTGAGGAACTTGTAGCCTTATAACTAAATGAGATATCTTCTGCCATCACAACAAATGATGAACAGAGAAAGAAGAACAAGCTAGAAGGATAATCAACAGAGGCAGGACCCTATGGTTCCTGCTCTGATACCATATTGAAGTTTTGGTTTCAACTTTGTTGTTTCGATCTTATTTTCTGCTGCAATGGCAGCATTGTTTATATACATTTTACATACACGCATGCAATAAAGAAAAGCAATACAGGTGTTGTGCTTGCTGTCATGATGCAGCAACTAGAGAAAAAGAAAAGCAGCAAACCATGTGGTAGTACCATGTGGTAGTCTATCTGTCAAGGAATATACAACATTCCTTTTCACGAGCAATATTCCTTCTCTCCATACTGTCCTAGCTGTCAATATCATATTCCCTCTCTCCCATACTGTCCTAGCTGTCAATATAATATAATTAAAAAGAAGAGAAATAGAATCCATTCCTTAGTTGCCAATCATCTGTAACTGAAACATTGTTGAATTCTAATATGCATAGAACATGTTTGTAAAAATGCTTGAATAAGTTTTTTTTATTTTATTTTTATTTTTATTTTTTATTTTCCTTTATGGGGCTTAAAAGGCCAAGCCTGGGGTACAATCTTATTGCATTGGGTACTATTTTTTGTTTGTATATATGATGACAGCAAAATCAACATTTCAATTTTGGATACAAACTAGCTTAGCAGGTAAACATAAACATTGATCAATTTGAAGGCAAACCTAAATATCAGAATTTTTTTTGCAGGGAAGAACTGAGGACTTGTTCAAGGGTAGACTTTGAAGATTTTTTTTTATATTTTGACTTTATTGTTCATAAAGTCTGTCTTGCGTACAAACTATTAGTTACAATGCTCTCCAATTATTTTTTACCTGTCTTGCGTACAAACTATTAGTTACAATGCTCTCCAATTAGTTTTTACCGTGATATGAGACAGACTTTACAATTTTATTTTAGGGGTTTTGAACATTAGTCCTTACAAAAGATTAGAATTTTTTTTTTTAAATATGGTACTAGATTACATATTCATTTTTAATGCCTTAAAGTTAAAGCGTACTTTTATTAAAAAATATAGGGTTGTTTTATTGGCACCCCATATTTTGTTGATTAATCCCCACGTACTAAAAACACCCCACATCTACATTTTAAATTAAAAAAAAATATCTTAATACACCCTACATTCTTTCCCAAGCTATCCTCACACTCTAAACTCCTCACATACACCCCACATCAAACCTGCGGATTCGTCTTCACAAACTTGTTTCCTCCAGTTTTCTTTTCAATTTTCATATCAGTAACCTATATAATTCTTCAATCTTTCTTTTAGTTGAAATGAGTTTTCATTAAAGTAAAGACAAAAGGACACAAGCCTCACCCAAATTGACTTGAGGGCAAAAGGGTTTAAGTCTTGTAGTTGTATGTATATAATATTGAAGTGATAGAGTTTCACATTGAGTTTTCAAACTTTTACTGAAAACCTGTTCATTCTTTTTTGGAAAAATAGTCATATTGCTTATGTGAGAGCGTAGAGGTAAATTTTAGGCATGACTCAAAGAAAGAACTTGGGGTGTATTTAGTGATAGGAGTACTAAGATTCTATAGCTGTGATATAAGAGTTAGTTAAGGTGGTTATTGTGTGGCTTAGAGAGTAAGCTACCAATACAAATAAATACATGTTGTAATAGTCATTTGTAACTAACTAGAAAGGAAATACATTTCTTGATTCTCTCTCTACTCTCTAAACTCTCTTACTCTCTTACTCTTCTACATTTCTCTCTGTCTTTCTTCCTGCATAACCTTTCTTCATCAACATATTTAGAATCTTCTTTTTAATTTTTATAACATTTTAGGGCTTAAATAGTCATTTTATGAGCAATTTAATATCAAATTATTATGTGGGGTGTAGTCAATAAAATATGAGGTATTAATAAAAAATCCCAAAATATATTCTACTTTTGTTATTTAATGTGTATTTTTTTTTATTTCCTCCACATTTAAAATTTTAATTTTATTAATATGCACATATTATTTCTTTCAATTATATATGAACATAAATGAGAAAATATTAAAAGAAATTAGTGACACATAAATATGTAAATACATTCAGAAATGACTGTACCAAAATGTTTGTACCGACATATATATAATGAGCCTAAATGCATGTATGTACCAAAATGTGTTATATTGAATTAATGTACCTAAATGTCAATACCAAAATGTATGTATCAAAATCTACGTACCGAAATGTATTATATTGAATTAATGTACCGAAATGTATGTACCGAAATATATTATATTCAATTAATGTACCTATATATTTGTATCAATGGATATACCTAAATATATCAAATGAATTTATGTACCCAAATGAAGATTATACAAATTGTATATTCGTATATTATATAAAAAAAACAATTAGTTTAGCTAAATGTAGACATCAAAATATATTATGATGAATGAAATGTAATTAATATATTAAAAATGGGAAAGAAGAAGGAAATAAAACATCAAATATAATTAATAAATGAGATGATTAATGTATCAGGGACGTACTAAAAAACAATGTATGATCAAGGACTAAAATTAGATTTTAATATTACACAAGGTTATAGTCTAAAACTCATATTTTTTAAGGATTAAAATAAAGTTTTCTATTTATTTTATTTGGTTCATAAAGTCTATCTTGCCTACAAACTATTAATTTGAAACTAACAGAAGCTTGAATTAGGCGACTGAAATTTCGAAATTTCAGTTACAATACTCTCGAATTGTTCTTTACCGTGATATGATAGATGATTTAAAAATTAAAAACTTTAGCAAATAAAATAAAAATTGACATGGAAATATGTCATCAATAGTAAAATGTTGATGCGTACAAAGTTTATAGACATGAATCAGAAATTGAAATTCAACCGGGTTTCAGTCAAAGAACTCTAGCTAAAAACTAAGGACCGGATACAAAGAGTTGTAAATCCCCACGTGATTTAAATGAAAAGCTAAAATATTGAGGTACCTCGTATGCGTGACAGTGGGATAGTGAGAGCATGCAATGCATTTAGCCCAGTTCAGTGCATTTCAGGGCTAAAAGAAGCATAAAATATGAGACATTATGGTAAGGATTCCTGATAGTATATGCTTGATGAGATTAGGGAACAATATGTCAAATATTAATTAATAAAGCCAAATTTTTTATGACGTTCTTACATCATGGTCTTAGATAAGTAGCTATCCCCACTTCTGACTTTTTTGTCAAGTGCTTCTTGCATTCATCCCATATACGTATAATCGATCAGCTCAACACAAATATTTAGCTTAATCTGTAACCGGATCATATCTCTCATGTGTGCATGTGTCAAGTGTTCGTGTATTTAAGTTTTTCATTTCTTTCCCCTTTCATGTTTGATAAGTCAGAAAGAGTAATGTAGAGGATACGCAAATTACCAGCGGACAAAAATGGCTTAATCAACAAAGACATCAAGGCTCGTGTACAAACGAATAATCCGAGGTTGCTGAAACATTATCGGATGTGATTTTTCTAGTCTACATGATATAACATGATTAATGGGGGAGGAGATGAATTCATACTTAAAGGTACAAATGAACTACAGTATAAGTGGATATTGGGTATCATACGAGGATTTGGATCTCATCTAGTTTCAAATTGTGAGGATCCTAGGGATCTTCACATCTTAGCCATTCATCGTATGCGGTTAGAAATTATTTGACTTTTTTTATTTAAAATTAGACACAAATAGTATTTGATGAAAACTGACTACACGATATACAATGAACAATTAAGATGTAAAGATCCCTAAGATCCCCATAAAGAGGATCCGGAGAGGATCCTCATCCATCATACGAGGCAATTTTACGTCACTGTCTTATGATGCTTGAATAGCATCTATTCCTAACAAAGCAACTTTATTGTTTATGTATTAGGTTTGTTGAGATTATTTGTAACTTGTTTTTGCCCCGTGAAGGTACTCGAGCAACGTATCTTTTCATAATAGTGTTCTTATTTCTTAATTTTTATGTTTGGGTTCAGAAAATCTTATTAACGTATCTGCTGTGCAATCTTATGATGTTTGAATAAGAAATCTACTCTAACCAAAAATAATATTTTTTATGGAAAACTAACCAAAACACCTAAAAAACTTTCTTTTTAACCATCAGGACAAAACTTAGCAAAAATGCCAATCATGCCCTTCACACATGCATACAAGATTGCTCAGCAATGAAGGTGACACTTTCAGAAAAAAATTTGCATGGCACAGCTAAGGTGGCAAACATTGCAGCAACCAAGACAATATGGGTTCACGTGGCTTTCATCAATTTTCAGAACAGTGCTGACAGCTTTCAGAAACAATGTGTTGTCACTATCTAAAAAGTTGTAAATATTGGAAAGTTATTTTGTTTTGTTTAGGAATCAGCTTTTGTATATAAGGGAGCTTTCCTCCCATGCAAGATACCTCTCTCAACATCTGAAAACACTATACTCACTTCATACACTCAAGCATTCGTAGCCTTAATAGCATCCTTGTAAACACTTCTTTGTAATCACTTTCTTGTAAACAACTATCTCTGTAAACAGTCCATATATCAATAAAAGTTCAAGTGTACATATTCAAACAATCTCCAAGTCTTAAGTAAGTTTTCTTTTCCTTCTTTAATGTGTTTGTTTAATTAGACTTCTAGTCCAAAATAGGGAAACACTATTGTGGTTATATTATTAACCTGCTAAACTGACGATCATACTTTGTTCGAGCATCCTGTTATAGTTGAATGTTTGCCATACAAATAACTGGACATTAACCAGGGTACCTCTGAGTTCTTTGTACCTCTGAGTTCAGCCGTTAAGGCCTTATACTTGTACTGTGAGTGGCCGTCATGCTGAAACATGTTGAGTTCTATTTGCAAGGTTCTATGTCTAGTTGTTATTATGGTCATCCGACTATTTAACCGAGCATGCATTGCGAATTTGGTATCAGAGCCAAGTTTAGCATTTTAATAATATAATTATAATAGTAAAGTACCTTGAGGATAGAAGTCATTGATACAACTGATATCATATTTGTTTATTGTATATGAACAACAGATATTATTGTCCCTGTAAACCCTGTCAACCACAATTACCAGATATTATTGTCCCTATAGACCCTGTCAACCACAATTACCAGGTATTTATTGTCCCAGACATCAAACTATAACTAGCATAAAGAGAAGATTAGCATATATATCCAAAAGAATTATTAGCACTTTGAAGAAGCAAAAGTTTTATCTTGGCTATCTTGAACATCCTTCATTTATTCGTAAATATAATAATACAGAAGTGCAGCATAAAGTTTTAGAAGCAAAAAGAATAACAGATCAAGTTTTAGAGACCTTGAGAAAAGAAAGAGAGTTTATAAGAAACCAGTTAGCCGTAACTCTAGAGAAATGTAGACTATAGTTTATGATAGATTATCTTAATTTAGAAATTAGTGAACCTCAAAAAAGAAAATAACTTTAGACCAAAATAGTTTAGTTTGTTATTTTCCATCAAGCAAGCATAATCATATTTTGCACAGTGAAGAAAATTCACAAGCCAATATTATTGTAGATCTTATTATTAGTCAAACAAAAAATATAAAATTAGAAAATAATAAGCATAATCATTTGTTAAACCAGTTGTTAGAACATTTTCAGAAAAATTCCATAAAAATAATTAGACAAAATTTAGACTATATTACATCTCAGTTAGAAGATAATAATAAAAATATTCAAAGGTTTCCTAGCAAAAAAGAAGTAAAAGAGCTTGTTGATCTTACAGATAGTAAGCAGTAAGTAGAATTTAGATCATTAGAAATAGTTGAGCAACTAAAATTAGAAGTTCAAAAAATTTAATTAGTACAAAAAGAGTTAAGTGAACAAGTAGATAAGTTGCATAATAAAATAGATAAATTATTAGTTTAATGACTGATTCTCAAAACTAGCATAAAATATATTCAAGCTTTGAAGAAATTAGTAAGTTAGATAAAGAACCAGTAGGTTTAACAAATTTTTCAACACAAGTATTCAGTAGTAATATTCTCATTAGGCAAAATAATTTGATTATTCAATTAGTTTTAAGTTTGGCTGAAAAATTAAATCAAGTTGAAGAACAAATAGCAGAAATAAACCAAGTTTTACATAACATATCTTAATCACTTCCACCATCATTGCTAGATAAATTAGAAAATTTAACTTTGAGTGCAAATAATAATAGAAGACCTAAGCTAAATCTTTTTTATAATAGAAAATGGAACTCTTTAGGAAAAAAGGAAAAAAAGTAGTTAGAGCGGAATATATTTATCCAAATGAAGAAGAAGCACAAGAATTTATTCGAAGAGGTTTTGAGAGAACACAGAAAAATAAGTATAACTTGTACCATTTAGGTTTATTTGAAACAGAAGTAGAATTGTAAGCACAATCAGTCAACATGAAGTTAGATGTATTGATAAAGAAGTCACACTTAATTTAATTAGTAAAGAAGTAGTTACTCATTTGAGAAAATCACATTTTAGTCAGATTCATATAGGAACAATATTAATTGGAATAGCAGGATTAACAGAGCACAAGTAGGTACAAAAGCTTTAGTATACATATATAATGATAGATGATATAATCACCAATAAGCAACAATAGTAACAACTGAAGTAGACTTAAGTTCAAACTTAGCAGTCATATGTTGTATTCCAAATTATGTTATGATGATTAATGAATTTAGTAAATATATTAAAGTGAGCATAAGAACAAAAAATTATAATATGAAATGAGAGTATAAAAATTTGTGTATTAGCTTAATGTATATAGGTAAAGTGTCTGATAGATATAATCATAAGTTTAATTTAGAGTTTCAAAATTTAGTTCAAACATTTCGCAGTAAACATGTAAATATTGTAACATCCCATATCGTCCAGGAGAGTGATCCTTAAATGTATATTCCAATCCTTACCTAGCACGAGGCTTTTTGGGAGCTCACTGGCTTCGGGTTCCGTAGGAACTCTGAAGTTAAGTGAGAAGGAGGCCAGAGCACTCCCAAGATGGGTGACCCACTGGGAAGTTGCTCGTGAGTTCCCAAAAATAAAACCGTGAAGGAATGGTAAGCCCAAAACGGACAATATCGTGCTACGGTGGTGGAACGGGCCCAGGATGTGGTGGACCCAGGCCGGGATGTAATTTGTAACATCTCACATCGCCCAGGGGAGTGATCCTTAAATGTATATTCTCATCTGTACCTAGCACGATGCCTTTTGGGAGCTCACTGGCTTCGGGTTCCGTAGGAACTCCGAAGTTAAGTGAGAAGGAGGCTAGAGCACTCCCAGGATGGGTGACCCACTGGGAAGTTGCTCGTGAGTTTCCAAAAACAAAACTGTAATGGAATGGTAAGCCCAAAGCGAACAATATCGTGTTACGGTGGTGGAACGGGCCCGAGATGTGGTGGACCCGGGCCGGGATGTGATTTGTAACATCCCACATCGCCCAGGGGAGTGATCCTTAAATGTATATTCCCATCCCTACCTAGCACGAGGCTTTTTGGGAGCTCACTGGCTTCGGGTTCATTAGGAACTCCGAAGTTAAGCGAGAAGGAGGCCATAGCACTCCGAGGATGGGTGACCCACTGGGAAGTTGCTCGTGAGTTCCTAAAAACAAAATCGTGAGGGAATGGTAAGCACAAAGTAGACAATATCGTACTACGGTGGTGGAACGGGCCCGGGATGTGGTGGACCCGGGTCGGGATGTGAAAAATATGATAGAAGCAAAACCTGTGGATAATAGCTTTTTAGAAGGAACTCAGTGGACATTGCCTAATTTACAAGTAGCACCAAATAGATAACCAGGTAAAGTACAAATATATGAAACTAGTACAGGTCAAACGACAATTAGGTTTAGTAATTATAAGCAACTAGAAAAAATAGAAGAGGATGAGAGTGAAATCCAAAATGAGAGTATACTTATGGCTTTTGATAATCTAGATATTAATTTAGTTGAACAAAATTTTGATCATATTGTATATAAACTTATAGAAGATATTGATCATTTAGATGAAGAACAATATTTGGAAAAATATAAGACATGATTTAGGACTACATAAAATTTCAGACGAGGAAATGAAAAATTTAATCTTAGAAATAGGAGTAGAACATATTTTAGGATCAAAAGAATATAATAATTTATTAGAATTGAAAGCAGAATGTAATCCAGCAGAAGAAAGTAGTACATCAGGAGTAGAAAATCCAGGACACGCAAGTAGAACTGATCAACAATTTTTGAGACCAACAAATAAACAATATAATGAAAAAGCAAAAGTAGACTATATGGAAGAAAGTATGATAAAACCTAGAAAAATAGGATTCCATATTTGAGAGGGTTAGAACAAATTAATATAGCTGGTAATATATTAAATTTAGATAATATAGATCCACAAGATTGGGAAAGAACGATTGAGAGATGGGAAAAAGGCTGTGTACATGCAGCATTAATGTTAGGTTTTAGTAATTCACAAAATATGTTAGATTACTTTGAGCATACTTTGGATGGTTTAGTTTTTTATTATTTCCAGTTATGGAAAGTTCAAAATCCAGAACAGCATCAGGCGGCTAAAACACATTTTAATATTGATGGTTTTGTTACTTTGATTAAACAAAAGTTTTTAGATCATAATAGGTTAGATGGAAAAAGCGAACAAGAACAAATAAGAGCAATCAGAATTTTAGAACAATTACAAATTTGTGATTTACAGTATATAGATAAGTATACCACATATTTCTTTAAATATTTAGGAAGAACAAGTATAATTAGTGATATTAATTTATTAGATACTTATATGACAAAAATAAAAGGACCAATAGGTGAAAAGATTTGGAATGAATGGCAAAAGCATCCGAAGAAAAATGATATTGCTATAGGACCTAGAATTCAACATGTTTATGATATACTCAGACAAGAGTGTAGTAAAATAAAAGCCAAGAGACAAATTAGGAACCAATTTTTCATGTGTTGTAAAAATATAGATTTACCACAACAGTATGGTCGCTATAAGAAAAAGCATAAGAAAATATACAAAAAGAAATATAAGCCGTATAAACCCTACAAACAACATAAAAATTTCAGCATAAGACCTTCAAGAACATATAGAAAAAGAAAATATATTCCAAAACAATTTAGATAAAGAAGTGGCAGACCTTGGATTAGAAAATATAAAGCACCAAAAGATAAGAGTAATTGTAAATGTTATTCATGTGGAGAAACTGGACATATTAGACCTAAATGTCCAAAATTAGGTAAACAGTCGAAGGAAAAAGTACATTTGATGGAGTTGTTTAAATTAGAAGAAGATGAAGATATTCAGTCAATATACAGTTTAGATAATTTAAGTGATAATGAGAGTATTTATAGTATAGAGAGTATTAACATGATAGATTCAGACTCAGAAGATTTAAGTAGCACAAATAGTGATTTAGAAGAGTATATGTGTGCATTCATAGAAGAACAGCATGAAGAAGAATATAAATACATCAATTTAGGTTGGCTAGAAATATGTCATAAGTGTAGTAAATTAGTTGCAAATAAATACTATAATACATATTCAATATTATGTGAAAAATGTTATAATAATAGGTTATTAGAAGTTAATTCAGTAGAATCACAAGAAAATAATGAAATATTAGGAAATATTGTTCATACTATAGAAAAACAAAAAAAATAGTTCTTTAATTACCATAAATTGCGAAATAGAATTAGTAAAAGAACATAAGATACAAACGATAGCTATGATAGATACAGGGAGTACAAAGAGTGTCATAAGAGAAGAGTTAGTACCAAAAAAATATAGACAAAAATTAGCAAAACCAGTAAGAATAACACAATTTGATTGGAGACGAGTTTACTTAACACATTATATAAATAATGAGTTTATTAAAGTAGAAAAACAACAATTTAATTTACCATTAACATTTGTTTCATCAGTAGGATCATATCCATTTATTTTAGGTTTAAACTTTTTGAAAAGTTTGCAAGGTTTTTTATTTATGAACCTTAACATAACGTTTTTCAAAAGATGCATTACAATAACTGACCAAAGTAATACTGTAGAAGCATACAAAGACATAAGTATAGAAGAGCCTAGTGGCTAAGATAGTTATCATTTAGAAAACTCAAAAGAAAATGATGAGCATAATAATGTAGAAGAGTTTGATGAAGACATATTTGAACATGAATACCCGATTTAGAAAAAGGAACCTTATAGAAATATTACAGTTAGATAGACCAAAGAGTTTAGAAGAATTGTTACAATTAGCAAAACAAACTAGGATTTTAGGAGAAGACCCACAGTTACATTGGAGTAAAAATAAAATACTGGCAAAATTAGATATAATTAACCCAGATTTAACCATTAAGACAGCTGATATGCCTTGTAGTCTAATTGATAAACAAGAGTTTGAACAGCAAATAAAAGAGTTGTTAAATTTAAAAGTAATTAGACCCTCCAAGTCTAGACATAGATCAGCAGCATTTATCATTCAGAACTAAAGAGAGGTAAGGCTAGGATAGTTTATAATTACAAGAGATTAAATGATAATACATACGAAAATAGTTATAAATTACCAAATAAGGATGAGCTTATAAATAAAATTCAAGAGAGTAAATATTTTAGCAAATTTGATTGTAAATCAGGCTTTTGGCAAATAAGATTAGCAGAAGAATCAATTGAATGGACAGTTTTACTTGTCCAGAAGGACATTTTGAGTGGCTTGTTATGTTATTTGGACTTAAAAATGCTCAATCGATCTTTCAAAGAAAGATTGACCAAATTTTTAAGAAATATGATAATTTTTGTAGTGTTTATGTAGATGATATTTTAGTACATAGTAAAAATAAAAATGAACATAGGAAGCATTTAAAGATAGTATTACAAGAATTTATCAATAATGGAATTGTGATTAGCAAAAATAAAATAGCATTAGAAAAGCAAGATATAAAATTTTTAGGAATATATATCAAGTCAGGTACAAAACAGGGCAAAAATATTTTAATAGTGAAGATATTAAATTTGTTCAAAAAATAAAAGAAGAAATTACTAAACTTAAGCCATTAACATTACCATTAGATGATAGTTACAAGATAGTTGAAACAGATGCTTCATCATTAGGATGGGTATGTATACTATACCAGAAAAAGTACATGGAGTCTCCAAAGTTTGATGAACAAGTTTGTAGATATTCCTCAAGAAAGTTTAGTGATGTACAATCAAGATTACCATCAACAGATTTAGAAATTTTAGGGATAATTAATTCACTTGAAGCATTTTCTTTATTTTTACATAATAAAGTATTTACGATTAAAACAGATTGTCAAAATATAGTTTCTCATTATAACAAGATACATGCTAATAAACAAGCAGCCCGATGATGGGTTAATTTTGTTGATTCAATTACAGGAAATGATTTTAAACCAATTTTTGAACATATAAAAGGTAATGACAATCTATTAGCTGATATCTTACCAAGATTAATTTATTGAACATGTATGGAATATCATGGACCATCATCAGCAAATAGCACAAGGTTGCAAGGCATAAGAGTTTCTTTCAATGACATGATGATGCACCATCAACCTCCACCATTCAGTGGATTTCAAAATACCATGACTAGACCAGCATTACCATCAGTACCGACGTTCAACTTTAATGGCAATATTGTTGATGGAATCAGAAATCCAACTTTGAGATATAGGTCAAGGGTACCAGGGCTTTTTGATAGGCAGCAGGTTCTCTTAGATAATTTTTAGAATATTCAAATTAAGCAGCCAAACATGAGGTTTGGTCATGAAAAATTAATTAGAGCCTTGGAACAAGAGTTTGATAGCTTTAATTTTAATTTCCACCCAAACCAGCAGCATATTCATTTTCTTGAGCACAACTTTCAAGTCATCTTTAGGGATCATGAGTCATTACTTGATAAGTTTACCAAAATGATCCAAGAACTCCAATCTCTTAGAATGCAGAAAAGGCAAGTGACATCTTGAAAAATAATTAAAAATACATTTAGAAATTGATCAGCATAAGAATAAAGGAAAAAAGGTTATTGAACCCATAGAACAAGAGGCTAATGAGCCCATAGAAGAAATTAAGATTGAACTCTTAGAAGAAGACGTTTAAATGGAGCAACATCAAAGTAATGATCAGCATCAAGTTCTGAGTGACAAAGAAAAACAAGAAAAATAAGAAAGTTTTCTTAAGAATATATCTTCAGACTTAATATTAGGTGATGTTTTATTAGAAGAAATTTCAAAAGCAAAACTAAGAATAATGCCAACAGATATGCAAAATGAGATCCTGAGCAGAGCATCACAGTTCATGAAAGAGTTACAATTACAATTACAATGCGCCTTGTATCAGTCTATCTTTGATCCAAAACCAGGGATGAATATTATTATAAAGATGTATCCTCCATGTCTTTGTGATAGTACAAAATTGTATTTGTAAATCAGAGGTTAGCGTAGCTGTGGCCAGGATTAACATGAGAGATTTTAAATCATGGCATTTTAGTTATAAGCATCAGAAAAAGTATAATGTGGTAGAAGTTACCCCTGCCTTACTATTAGAGTTTGATTATCTCGATAAAATATTTATTAACCGTATTTCTCAACTAGAATAATTTCCTAAAAAGCTTATAAAAGTAGCAGAAGATTATCTAGCAAGGTGGAAAGAAATTTGCATAAGTTTTATTAGTAGTCCTCCAGATTGGTATGTACATATGCATAAGGAGAAAGCTAGCCATATAGCCATGATCAATGAAGAGTCATTTAGACTAACCCCTATCCCCTCACATAGGTGGACTCCTTCATACAAAGATATTTTAAAATTTAGAGGGATCCAAATGTTTGCCTTAGATGAGTTTGAAGATTTTAGATATGTCATGATACTAGTAGCAGAAGAAGAAGAGATGTATATTTACAGCAAGACAATGATCAGTCATCAACCTTATTGGAAGCCCTAAAATTTCAAAGAAGAAACAACAGAAATATGCTATAAGGTGAAAGAAGATAGAGAAAGAGATGTGGAGTTAGTAGAAGGTGATGAACAGTACTGGAATAATTTGACAGAAGAAGAGCTGTATAACATCGACAACATGATGGAAGCCTGAAGAGCTAGCTGTAAATTAGCATAAGTTTAATAGCATAATGTAAAATAATGTATTCCCAGACAGAAATGTAAACATTATTGTGGACCCCGCTATAATGGTATAAGAGTAAATAAAGAAAAAAACATGATCCATTATGGACTTTTCATACACAAAATGTCTTTTTGATTAAGAATGAATAGTTCTAGACTCTTTTCGTTAGAACTCCCTCTTTTTTACTATAAAATAGAATTTTAAGGGCTACTTTTTTTTAGGAACCCTTCTTTTTCCCTAGTATCTATTTTCTTGTTACCTCTCTTTTTCTTTTCTACTTTTTCTTTAACATAATGACCTTAGCCTTTAAAATACAATTTTCTTTACTTAAAATCGAACATAGTTTTTTTACCAGAATAAACGCAGTATTAGGCTCCAATATACAAATTCATTAATTAAGTTTGACCTTACATCTTTTGTAGTTATTAAATATCTAAAATACCTTTAGTTACATTTTTTACTTATACTACGAGTATGTTACTTTTGTGTTACCTACAATTGTTTGAGAACTTTAATGAAAAGATCTCAATACTGTTCACTTTAACGCATTTTTATACTAAAAAGTCAATCTTGGTACTATTCATTTTACCATTTATTTTGTCCTTATCGTTAAACTCAAAGTTTTCAAGCGTTTTCATTAGTTTTCCTTTAATTGTATGCTTAGCAAGTGAATTAATGTTAGAGAAATGCCAAGGAGACCCTCTTAAAAGTCAGTCTCTCTATGGATTTTCTTCCACCTCATGTTTTTTGCACAATATTTTATAATGTTGGCACGAGAACTAACACTAAACTATGTTATTATAAAGAGTCTCGCTTTAAGAGAGAGTCTCCTTAGCTTAATCTTTTTACTGACATAAAAAAAGAGGGCATTAATGTTATTATAAGTTAAACGCACATTAATGTTAATTTATTTGAAATTAATTATCTATACTTTACTCATAAATGTAAGTAAATTTTTTTTTTTTACACACACATATAAATTACTTACCAAAAATAGAAATGCTTTTTGATTGAAGATTAATTTACTTAAAAATATAGGTAATTATTTGTACATATATCTTATAATAATAAAATGTTTCCCAATAATGTAACAATACATGCAAAATGATTTACCTATAAAATAAAGTAATGTTATTTGATTCGAATTACTTTTAATTTACATAAAAATATAGGTAACTATCTGCTAATATATATTATAATAGTAAAATTTGCCTATATATTAAAAAAAAAATGGGGACACTCTCTTGATCGTTGAATTGACTTTAATGAAATTGTGTGGTTGAGATTAAATCACAGGCCACACAATTTCATTAAAGTCATATCCAACGGTTAAGAGGGTGTCCTCATTTTTTTTTAGATAAATAGGAATCCCTTTTGTTAAAGGATTCCTATATATATATATATATATATATATATAAAATTGTGTGGTTGAGATTAAATCATAGGCCACACAATTTCATTAAAGTCATATCCAACGGTTAAGAGGGTGTCCTCATTTTTTTTTAGATAAATAGGAATCCCTTTTGTTAAAGAGAGAATAGAGAGAATAGAGAATAGAGAGAAATGTGTTTGTAGGGTGTAGAGGTTGTATTATTCTCCCTATGCAGTGCCTTTATTTACAGTAATAAGGGAGGGAAGAAATCCTTCTCCTCCATGAATACAAGTCATAATAGGGAAAAATAACTAGAATAAAATTTAATATAGGATTTATACAATCACACTTAAATAAGAAGTTTATAACACTCCCCCTTAAGTGTATAAATACTCAAGTAGATTCAACATCATGTAGAGTTGAGGAAGTCGACTTGTCGGCATTGATTTTGGGAACACGATAGTCTCAAATAAGGTAGGAACTTGCATAAGGAAGCAAGTAAAAAAACCCTATGGCTATGGTAAAAACCCGAGTAGGGATAAAATCCATAAAGGAAAAATGCATGAGAAATGCAAAGCCAAATGAAATGTCTACCGGACATCATCAGGGATATGATCAACCCAAGGTGGGTGCCTCGTCAAAACCTCATTAGGTAGCCAAAACCCAATGGGAAAAATGCTCTTAATCGTAAGGAAAAATATTACATTAAGATCAAGCAAGTATACTTCAAGATACTCCCCCTAAGTTTGATATAATTCCAAAGAGAACTAACAATGTTACAACTTAGAAAATTTACGCATACCAATTCCTTGAACAAGCTTCTGAAATGTCACCTTCAGTAGTGATTTTGTGAAGAAGGTGGCTATATTGTCTTGTGAATGGATTTGCGTGACTTAAATCTTCTGATGCTCTTGCTGTTGATGTGAGAAGAAAAACTTTAGCGTAATATGCTTGGTGTTGTCTCCTTTGAAGTAACCTTTCTTGACCTGTTCAATGCATGTTGTGTTGTCTTCATAGATCATCTTTGGGACATCAATGATAGGGTAAAGATCGCAGAAGCTTTGAATATGGCCCACAACTGCTCTCAGTCAGAAGCAGTCCCAAGTTGCTTCGTGTAGGGTGAGAATTTTAGCATGGTTAGATGAAGTGGCAACTAAGGTTTGTTTAGTTGACCTCCAAGAGATTCCGGTGCCTCAAAGGGTAAAGACATAAACTGTTTGAGAGCGCACCTTGTGCAAATCAGGTAAGTATTATGCGTTAGCATAACCAATAAGGTGAGAATCGACAAGAGATAAGGAGGTGTAGCATCGTTCGAGGATCCGTAGGGATAGAACAAGCCAGATTTGTGCTACCTTTCAGGTAGCGGAAGATGTCTTTAACACCAGTCCAGTGTCTGTGTGTTTGTGCATTACTGTATCTTGCCAAAAGATTAACAACAAAGGAGATGTCGGGTCTAGTGCATTGAGCTAAGTACTATAAAGCGCCTATCGTACTTAGATAAAGAACTTCAGGCTCTAAAATCTCTTCATCATCCTCCTCAAACGTAAGGGATCTCATTTTGCATCAAGAGATCGATTGACCATAAAAGTACTTAAAGGCTTCGTTTTATCTTACTTAAAGCGGTGCAACACCTTCTAACTGTAGTTCGATTGATGTACTAAGATTCCATTCAAACGGTGCTTTATCTTGAGATCGAGACAGTATCGAGTCTTTCCTAGATCTTTCATCTCAAATTCCGACTTCAAGTGCGCGACAGTTTTTTAGAGCTATTCACGAGTTCCGATAAGGTTTATGTTATTGACATATATTGCAACAATCGCAAAATCAGAATGTGACTTCTTAATGAATATACGAGGGCATAGTTCATTGTTCATGTATCCTTAACTAGTCAAATACTCACTCAGACGGTTATACCACATTTTTCCAGATTACTTCAAGCCATAAAGTGAACGCCTCAGCCAAATTTAGAGCGTGTTCTGGGGGTTGAAAATATTTGATCCAATCAATGTAAGTCATTCGGGAACCTTCATATAAATTTTCGTATAAAGATCCCCATAGAGATACGTAGTTACTATGTCCATCAGCTGCACAATATCATTCTTTTCATTACGCTTCTGAACGAAAATCCACTTGTAGCCAATGAGGTTTACATGTGGAGGAGTAGGAGCTACAGGTCCAAACACCTTACATTTCGTAAGCGAATCAAGTTTGACTTGGATTGCTTGTTTCTAGTTTGACTAATCAGTTCTACATCGACATTCATTAATGGAATGGGGTTTAATATCATCGCTCAACATGATCTCAGTAGCTACTGCATATGCTAATGCATCATCAACGATCATCTCATTTCTACACAAAACATTATCCAAGTTAGCATAGTCAACCGAAATCTCACGATTCTCAGGAGGTGGATTCGTCTCTTCAAGGACGCTTTCGTAATCTAGAATTTTCTCATGAGTTGGATAAAATGAGTAGGTGACAATTGGATTCACAATAGGCTTTTCAAGGGCTTGTGTACTCTTCTAGGGGTATGAATATTTTGAACAAAAGTGGTCTGCCATGCTTATATGTAGGGGCAAATGATTGGCTAGCCACTAATGTAAGTGGATCGGCCAAAGTGGCGTCCAAGGCCTCCATGAGGGAAGTCCGTCGTACATTTGGTACATCCATCTTTGCAGACACATTCACATATGGAATATGTGATCTTGTCACTCGTGCTAGATCAATGAAAGCATCTGGCATGCTCTAAGCTATGCTTTAGAGATATAATATGCGCTATACTTCAGTCTCAGATTGAGTGATGCAGGGATCTAAATGAGAGAAAGTGGGAGTCATCCACAATATTTCGCATCGTTCTTCAGGAACGGTGATGTTTTTATCTCCCTCTAACGACGGAAAGACTGTCTCATAAAAGTGACAATCCATGAAACAAGCGATAAACAGATCGCCTGTCAAAGGTTCTAAGTAACGAATGATCGAAGGAGAATCATATCCGACATATATTCTCATCATTCATTGAGGCTCCATTTTTGTACGTAAGGGCTGCGAAATCGGCACATAGACCGCACAACAAAAAACGCGCAGATGCGATATGTCAAGTTCATATCCGGTAACCAACTGAAGAGCGCTATATGGTTAGGTCCAAGGAAGAAAATATTGGTAATATCGGAAATATCGGTAGTCCGAAAACACGGAAATATCGATGGAAATATCGGTAAAATATCGATATCGATAAAAATTACATGGAAACCACGGAAATTGTAAGAAAAACTTGGAAATTTTTATTGAAACTTTGTAGGATGTTTATTTAGTCAATTATCTATTAGTTTATCACAAAAAATTGGAAAGAAATGCATTGCATGATGGATTTAACATTATCAAGTTGATTATATAGCGAGCTGACAAACATTGTGAGTGTAGAAAATATGTAGTAATTAATGAAAGAAGTCTAAACACACCATAATCATTTATATATAATGAATTAGTACAATATTTTACACTTTATACATTGCATGGTAAGATACATAAGTGACTTAGTACCACATAGAGTTCCTATGAGGTTCAAAATTTTCACTATCTTCATCATCTCTATGTGTATAGTGAGTGTATTGTTAAGAGTAGTTATTCAATTTAATGAATAATAATCCAATTTCATAAAAAAATAATCCTAATATAAAACATGGTGATGAATAATAATCCAATTTGATAATAATCCAATTTAATGAATAATAATCCAATTTGATAATAAAAAAAGGCGATAACAAGCCAATTGGCAAAAATGATTAAAAAAATCTAAATTGTCTAACTGACCGACACTCTTATAGACTCATTATATCACTTTTATAGACTCATCTTACCCTTATAAATTCATTATTTTTCTTGAAATTGATTAGAATCATTAGAAAAACAATTTTTTGCATTTCCATATGCCTAACCAATAAATACAACTTCTACTATTTCCCTGAAATTATATATTTTCACTTTTTCCCTGAAATTGAGTCCTTTATCCTAATCTAATCTAGACCCCCAGATTAATTTATATTTTCACTCTTTTTCTGAAATTATATAAATTGTGCAATTGAGTCCTTTATCCTAATCTAATCTGGACCCTTCATCTTGATTCTCACTCTCTGTCACGCTGCCACGTGGCAGCCCACTAACCCTCACCCTATCTCTCTCTCTTTTCCCGAGTCCCTCTCGGACCCCTCACTCTCTCAGAGTTCTCAACTCTATCTCTCTCTCGAACTCTCCCTCCCTCTCCTCCTGAACTCTCACCCTCCTGAACTCTCCCTCCCTCTCCTCCGTCTCTGGGAAGCACGGCGACGCGCAGAGGAAGCTCGGCTTCCCCGATCGCACCCACACCCAGGCACACCCAAATCCGTCCACCCCGATGCCAGCGCAGCATCTCCACCACCCTCTCTCCCTCTCCCTCCCTCTCCTCCGTCTCTGGGAAGCACGGCGACGCGCAGAGGAAGCTCGGCTTCCCCGATCGCACCCACACCCAGGCACACCCAAGTTTTCAGGTGAGATCCGACTAAACCCTATGTTGATTACCTCTTGCATGCGTGAAATCTGAAGTTTATATGTGAAATTGATGTTAAAAATCGTGTTTTTGCAAGGTTTTTGGGACGAAATCGGCTCGGGAATAGGCACACCATCTCCGGCGTTCTTCTCGGAGTCCGATTGCACAGTTCCAAAAATGTCGCGATATTTCCAAAATATCATGATATTATCGATATTATCGATAATATCGATAATATCGCGATATTTTGACGAAAATCACACGGATACCTTTTTAAATATCCATTCCCCGAAAAATCGATATTATCGGTGATATTTCGCCGATAATATCGATATTTAAATCTATGTTAGGTCACAACAGGCCTTAGGCTGACCAATATGGTTGCGTGCAATATTGCATGGCCCCAAGCAGTGATCGGAAGCTTAGTACGTATGACCAACGATCGAGTAATCATTTGTAAATGCTTAATGAATGCATCTGCTAAGCCGATCTAAGTGTGAACATGGGGTTCTGGATGTTCAACTTTAACCCCAAACGACATGCAATAGTCATCAAAAGTTTTAGATGTGAATTCTCCAGCATTATCTAATCGAATAAATTTGATCGAATAATCAAGGTGATGAGCTCTGAGTTGATAACCTAATCCAATAGTTTGGAGAATGTAGCGTTCCTTGTGGACAACAAGCACACGTGTGACCAGCGTGTAGAAGCATCAACCAAAATCATAAAATATATAAATGGTCCACATGGAAGGTGAATTGGTCCACAAATGTCCAGTTGAATCCTTTGTAGAAAAATAGGAGGATTCGAGCGAATCTTGTTATAAGAAGGCTTAATAATTAGCTTTCTCATTATGCAGGCTTGACATGCGATTCCTTGAATCGAACCTAAACTTCGGGTTAGTGGATGCCTGTGTGATGATTTAAGGATACGGCGCATCGTTGTTCGTCCAGGGTGTCCCAAATGATCATGCCAAAATGTAATTTCATGTGTGGTCCTTGAGGTAAGGCCGGCCATATAGTGGCTTTCTATGGGGTGTATGGTCGTAATATATAGACCATTCAGGATACACTCCATCTTATGTAGCATACATTTTTTGACATATTCGCAGGAAGTGACGCACATAAATTCAACTCCATTTTCTACATAGGTTTTAGCGTGGTAATTGTGGATGCAAATTTATGTCTCCTTATTCTTGGAAAAAATTTCTCTTACAAAACAATTAACACCTTAGGGTCAAGGTCAAGAGCTTTACGCGCCCATGATGAATGGGGGGCTTTGGCCGAAGAACCTCTCATGCCAAAGTTTGAATTTAGAGAGAAAAGTGTTTAGAAAGCTTTTGGAGTTTTGCAAGAGTATGGACTTAGGTTTTAGAGAAAATGGGGTTCAATATATAGAGCATGGCCGGTCCCCCTTTGAGAAAAGGTGGCTTGCCCTTTGGGGTATTTTTGTGTGAAATGGGTGATTTAATTGGTAATTAATGGCTTAATTAGGAATGAATCCATTAATTGGTCAATTAACTTAATTTATATGGAATGTTTTGAAGGTTATGAAATAATTACCTTGTGGAAAATATAGAATGATGATGGATAAAATAACTTTGAATTTGTTACCTATTTTGGGCACTTTTGACTTGATTGACGGATGATTGTCCACTGCTCACGCGTAGGAAATCTGGTGAGCCTCAAGGGTAATTTTTTCCTCTTTTGTCCAAAAATCTGTGTGTCACCTTGTGATTATTTTTGGCTCCACAAATGCTCCCACACCTGTTGGGCTGCTCGCAGAAAAGGCAACAGGTGTAGAGATTTTCTTACCTTAGGAAACTTTGAATTGTTTCCTATTTTGATGTTGATTTTCTCTTTTAATAGGAAATTAGATAATTCTAGGAAATGGAAATAAATTCCTCTCAAAACTTATTTAAGTCCACCTTAAGTGGATTATTAATTCAACTTTAGAGAGAAACTTATTCTACCCTACAAGAAAGAGAGAGCTTAGAGGATATTTGTTCCCCCTCCTCTAGCCATCTTCTACATCTTGCTCGTGCAAAGGATCATTTTTCGTTGCTTACTTCGTCTTCAATTTTGTGTTAGGGTTTACTTTTCCTATGCCACGTTTCTTCCAAGAAGTGCTCTGCTCCATGAGATGTGCACCTGCCCAATGTTCTCCGAACGCGGTCCGTGTGATGGTGGGATTCCACAATCTGAGTCAATTATTTAACTTAGAACTAACCGTCAACGAATTTTGGTACTTCTTTGACATAGGTCACATTGATGGAGTTGGGCAGCTGCGATCTCGCCATAGGCTTTTTGATAACTCTAGCAAGGGAGATCATGACTGGGCAAATGAGACTTTTGAGATAAGTGAAGAATGAGAGTTTGATTTTTCCCCTGAGCTGCGTGTACCAACGGTCTTCATATCCGGTAAGTAGGCTGCTTAATCTTCTTAGCTGTTTTGTTTTGTGCTAGGGTGCTCTTTAATTTTTTTTTTATTATCCTCTGCTACTTTTGTAGATTCAGAATTTGGCTCAATTCCTAAAGCTTCTCCGAACATGAAGAAAGTGCATGTTACTATGGGTATCCCCCTGAGTATCATAAGTGGTGTTGGCTGTTTAGTCTTCTTTGTAGGGAAAAAGGTGGGCTACCCCCGAAGGAGAAGATAAAACGGATCAAGGCAGATGCGTTGGCTTCTCCTATCACTGTGATGGAGCTGGCTACCAATGAAAGCAGGAAAAAAAACATTCCCGCCTGCTGAAAAGAAATCGAGGACTGCTCACGGGGGTTCTCTAGCTACTTAAAAGATACCTGCTGAGAAGAAATCGAAGAATGCCTCTGCTGCTCGCGAGGGTTCACCGGCTGCTCCCAAGTTCGTGATTGACTTGACTTCCTCAAAGAGCGAGAAAGAAAGTTTTACTGGATCTGTGTTGATGGCGTATGCCGTTTTGAAGGCTACTAGCTCGATTATTGATAGGATTGCCCAGTGTAGAAGTTCCTCCGTACCTCCGGTGTCGAATTTTGTGTCAAAGCGTTCGTTTGAGGCTAAGTCTGGTTCACCTTTGGAGAGGCTTGCGCTGAGACCAACTCATCTGCTGAGATGAAGGACACTGCTCGTACAGGTGTCATTGCCTACTAAAGTGGCGCCAAAGCTCGTCCCCTTTGCTGCTAAGACCAACTCGTCTGTTGAGACGAATGAGACTGCTCATACGGGCGGTCATGAGAAATCCACCAAGTTCATTTTTGGGGAAGTTGCCGAAATTTGTGCGCTTTTGAAACCATATCTGCTTGAGGACATGAATGTATGTGCCAAGTTTGTTGATGGCGTCAAAGGGATTGTTGGCCCGACTTCCTTTACGAAACATATGGCCTGACACAGAAGAACTGATATATTAGCCATGATGTAGAAAACAACGATTCTGGCAGCCGAGTCCATGCTTGTTGATCAAGAAGATACCAAGGATGCTAAGGAAGTGGCAAGAATTGTGGCAGCCGAAGCTTATTCCTCGGCCTAGAAAGTCAAGAAATTGGAATCTGAGCTTGCTTCTTTGAAGGGGTCTAATATCTCTGCCCCCACTTCTCTACAACTTGAGACCGCTCGCCAAGAGATCGTGGATTTGAAGACTATGCTTGATGCAATCCAAGTAAAGTATGAAAGTGCAGAGAATGAGATCGAGTGTTACATACCTCAGATTCATGATCTTAAGCGATATATCTCTGAATTCCGCTCCGCTGCTTATGCAAAGGATGAAGAATTAATCGCTACTTACAACCAAGTGATCCACTTTAAGAAGGTTGTTGATAGGCTTGAGCTTCAAGTGTTGGAACTCCAAGGTGTCTTGAAGATCAACGACAATCAAGAGAAAAAAATGGAGAAGCAGCATCAGGTTTGTGCTTGTCTGTTTGAGGAGAATGAGCAATTGAAGGGTGAGAAAGATGGGTTCGAGGCTTCGCTTACTTAGAACCAAGTCGATTTCTACAAGTTGGGTTATGTAGATTATCTCTTTGGGCAGCCTTTTATAACTTTGAGTTTTCTGGTAAAGACTTCGAGACCTTCTCTATTTCTCCGGAAGACTTGCTCGCTTACACTTTTGAGTCTTCTATTGGTAAAGTAGTCGGAGAAGTTGGTGCCCAGGCTGGGGCAACTGAGGGTGAAGCACCAGATGGTACTGCTGCTGAGGGCATCATGGCTGCTGAAGGTGTGGCGACCGAGTAGTCGTGGGATATCTAAGCTGCTGAAGAGTAGTCTTCTAGGTAGCCTTTAGGATTTTCTTTGTTTTTCCTTGTTGTTTTCGCTTTGCTTGAACTCTTTCGATCTTTGCTAGTTGTTTATCAATTTTGCTACAAAATTTAATAAACTTGTTTCCTTCGTTTTTCTCCATCTTTGCTTCTCATGCCCTAACCTTTAAACTCTATAAACCAGTGGTAGGCGTGCTGCTTTTTTATTAGCAGACAGGTCTGCGTAGACTACGCAGCCGTAAATGTTGGTGTAGAACTTTTTTGGTAAAGTTGTTAACCATAGGGTTGGTGAAGGAAATCTTTTGGGAAAACATGTTCATTTGAGCAACATCATATAGCATGCAATTAACAATTAAAGGCGGAATCATGCTTACATGTACTCAAAAACAAAACATGACCATGAAATTCAAAGCCTAGTAGATTGGTGAACCAATAATCAACTCAAAAACAAAGTGAGTTGAAATTTACCTTTGTAGATTCCTCTTTGCATAAGCAAAGGCTAATCACCCAAAGAGATAGGGCCTTCATTCCTTGCTTCTTAGATCCATGGATTTGGATGGAAGAATAGGTTCTCCAAGTTCCCAAAATTGAGAACCTCTAAGTCTCTACACCAAGGAGAGATTGGATGATGAATGAGTGACCTTGGAGGATTAGATGACTAGCTAATCACCTCCAAGGTGTTGGCCTCTTTAGAGAGAAAATGGAGAGACAATTCTCACCCATTTTCCCCAAAAATAAACCCTTATTTCACTTAATGAATATTTGGCTATAAAGTCATTTATATAGTCACTTCTTTAAGTGACCTAAATAACCAAAACCCTAATTCATTCCTTATGGCCGGCCATTTAGGGATTTTTGGGCTTTTGGGCTTTAATGAATCTTTATTCATTAAATTGTCATACAACTTAAGTTAATGGGCTTGACGTTCGAAGCCCATTGGGCCTTAAGGTCCAAAACTATCCCGTGGTCTTTAACGAACTTATTCGTTTGATTAATTAACATATTAATTAATCCTTGCCATAAATAATTAAACCATTCAATTAATCTTACTCATTTCATTTATTTCGTCCATCTCTACCTTACACGGTGTACGATCCATTAGGTTCCTTTTAGCGAGGTAGTGGGCGATTAAAACCATTTTACATCGATTGTGAATTGAAACTATTTTCAATTCTCCCTTTAGTGATTACACACGTTTAGGGCTTCCACAAACCATGAGTGACACCTAGCCGTATGTCATGGTTACCCAAGCTAATCAGAAGAGGTGGAGAACCTATTCAGTCTGGGATTACAAATGCAATACGGTCCTTCTCTAATCTAATACTCTTGACCACATTGTTTGGTTTGATAGTTTATTTTCTCATGTCTACTATCCAATGTGTGTCTTGTGCTTATATGATTACCTTGAATGTGATTAGGAACGCATTCCCAAATCTCATTCATACTCTGGCCAGAGATTCAAATCATATCAGAGAGTATTCTCCTTCAAACGGTTTGAAGGTTAGAGATCCCTTGTTGCGCATTCACTTGTCTCCATAGCTAAGCGGCTTGACCCCAACGATGCCGTGGACACCCTCCTGGTGGGATGACTTTGACATAATCAAAGATCAAGGTCTTAACCACAAGACAACTATGATGCCTCAGGTCAAAGGACTACTTTGCATTATCCCAACCATGAGTTCTCATGTGACATGGAATATGAGAACTCTTCGTTGATCGCGTTCAGTGAACTCATTCTCTATTGAGCACCTACCGTACTTGTCTTGATGTCACACACACCAATGACTAGAGACTAATCACTCTCCCTGAGAGAAGACATAGTACGTACCGATCTTGACGGACTGTCAATGCCCAATTGGCAATCCTATGATCAGGAACGTTTAGGATGTGTCTACGAAAGAATGGTCTCAAGAATCTAACTTCATTAGATTACATTCTCCCAATCACAAATTCCTTGGACTTTATTGTTTTAAGCATATAACATTTATATGAGACGGCTCAAACAATAATTTATGCCCTTTATATGTTAAACTAGATTAGTTTAACATGTGAAATGTCCGTAAAGTATCATCACATGATTGGCTTTAGGGCACATTTCCAACAGTTGGCAGCTGGATGTCTTACTTACAGAAGCAGACAAGTCCACGTAACCACTAAGCTGTTTTAACTTTGGCTTTCTCCAATTTCGTAGGTTGCATAGCAAGTATCACAATATTCTAGAACATGGTGTAAGTTGTTCTGCACTTGGCAGTGGTGAAGCTTATCGACTACGTAGCATGTCGGTAGTGGATAAGCTTCGTATATGCATGCTAGCTTGTTTTCACCTTTCACAAGAATGTGCAGTTGTATAAGTTTAGTGTGGCTTTATTAAAATCGTAAGCTATCTTAGTGCACTCGGTAGCAACTTTAGGTTTCCAGGGCAGTCGTCTATAAAGCGTACCATGTAATGTGCCCCCTCCATCTTTAGGGCTCGGTTCCCTGCGAATTAGGCCAAGAGATCCAAAATCCTTCAGTTAGCTAAGTCTTGAAAAAGACCATTATGGTTACTTCTAGGAATCCCGGCGCAAGCCATCGTGCATCTAGTTACACTAGGGCAGCCAGGCTCATCCACGTCTGGATATTCAGAGTGTAAAGTTTATCCTCCTGCTTTGGAGAGCATGGTTGGTCCCTCAGGGGGTGCAATTCCTGCACTAAGTCCCTGCGAAGGGTGCGATATGCTTTTGAAGTGCAAGAAAGATAAGTTGTTGTAATCGAGTTAACTTGTAAATTACTTCTGAATTCCTCATTTAAAAACGAATGAAACGAACGAATAACTTAGCTGTAAAACATTGTTTAACAATTGGATAGTTCTCGGCTTGCGAGGTAGTGCCCATTGAGCTGCTTGAGTCTTCGGGTCTTGATATAGTGGGAGGTCACACATGGTACTTCCTTAAGTTGTAGGTGTTTCATTGTTTCTCGATCTCTTTATCGTTCATGGTGGCAAGGGTGTAATTACCTTTACCGCCTACTTTACTGATATTGTACGGACCTTCCCAAATGGGATCCAATTTTTTGGAGCTTTCTCTGCAGGTAGTGATGAAGGCCTTTCTTAGGACTAGATCTCTGAGTTGGAACTGCCGGATCTTGGCCCTTTTATTGTAACTGGAAATGAGTTGTTGCTGGTAGGTTACGATACGGGTGATGGTCTGCTCGTGCTTTCTTTTGCCAGGTCTAAGCTTATGGCCATCTCCTTACTGTTCTGCTTAATGCTTGGCAGTAGAGTACTGATGTTTGGCACGATGATGTTGGGAGAAATGATTGCTTCTGAACAAAATGCCAAAGAGAAATTAGTCTCACTGGTTGCTTATCTTTTAGTGGTGCGATACGCCCATAGACACCCGGGGAGTTCATCTGGTTATTTTTCCTTCTTGTCGATAAAGGATTTCTTGAGACAATTAAGGACCGTCTTGTTGGATGCTTCGGCCTGCCTATTGCTTTAAAGGTATCTTGACGTGGACATGTGCTGCTTGATGCCATAATTTTGGAAGAACTTCGCCAAATCTTTGCCGATGAATGCAAGCCGTTGTACGTGACGATGACTGAGAAATGCCAAATCGACAAATGATGTTCCTCCATATGAAGCGTTCTACGTTTGTCTGAGTCATGGTGGTCATGAGCTCTACTTCTACCTATTTAGTGAAGTAGTCGGTTATCACGATCATCATGCCTATGCCCAAGTAGCAGGCGGCATAGGTTTTACCAAGTCGATTGCCTATTGCATGAACGGCCAATGGCTCGTTTGCGGATGTAGCCCACTGGCAAGCAGTGCTGGTACCGGCTTGTAACGTTGGTAATGGTCGCACTTTTGTACTAATTCCTTAGCATCTTGGTGTATGCTAGGCCAATAATAGCCTTCGTTAAGAGTTTTCTATGCTAAGGATCGACCTCCGTAGTGATTTCCACAAAATGCCTTCATGGATTGAACTTAGAACCTTCAAGTCATCGGGAGGTGCTAGGCAGCGAAGATGTGGTCCGGTGTAGGATCTTCAGATGAGAATGCTGTTACACATATAGTAGCTTGTTGCCTTGATTTGGTGCTTCCCAAACTCTAATCTTTCCGAGGGGAGCGTGCCGTTGACCAGGTAATCTATAATATAACTTTGCTAGCTGGGAGTTATACTAACATGTGACACTTCGGTCGTTGGATTCACCTCTATACTTGGCTTGTTTAGATATTCCACTAGAATAGAGCGTTTGAATTGGTGGTCGAGGGCGGAGTCTAGGTAGGCTAACGCATCTGCGTGGGCATTGTCTGCCCGCAAGACTTGAGTGAGAGTGTAAGTCTGAAATGCCTCAAGCTACTTGCGTACCTCTTCTAGGTATTATGCCATCCTCAGATGTTTTACCATATGTTCCCCAGTAGTCTGGTTGGTGATTAACTAGGAATCGGAATGAATTGCAAGCTTCTTCACTGCCAAGTCTTTCACCATTGGGAGGCCTGCCAGTAGAGCCTTGTATTCTGCTTCGTTATTGGATGCTTTGAAGCCTAGAGTGATTTCTTGCTCAAGCATTGAACCGTCTCGAGTGACAATGACCATGCCTCATCCTGAGCCTTTATAGTTGGATGCTCCATCAACATGCAAATACCAAAAGTTTCCATTCGATGGAACATGCGCATCTAAAGTGTGCTCGGTTATTTCTGGGGCATCGTTGGGCCGCTCTGTTACGTCGCCTAGGCTATGAAGTTTGCCAAGGCTTGGGCCTTTATTGCATGAATTTTGCTATGAAGTTTGCCAATGGTTGGCCCTTTATTACCATGCGGGGTCGAAAAACTAAACCATATTCGCCGAGTTTCAACGCCCACTTCATTACTCGTTAAGAAGAGTCCAAACCATGTAAGATTGATCTTAGACGATATTGAGTTATGACAATGACTGTGTAAGTTTAAAAGTATGGTCTGAGCTTCCGAGCTAGAATAAATAGCGTCAAAATTAATTTTTCGATCTTTGGATATCTTGTTTCCACATCGAGAAGAGTTTAGAAATGTCGAATACCGGTAGTTGGGCCTCCAACTCTTCTTGTATGAAGGCGGAGCTCACTGCTAAGTAGATGTATAAATCCTCCATTGCTTCCGGCTTGGATAGTAAGGGAGGTGATGTAAGATACTTCTTCAGGCCTTGGAAAGCTTTTTCGCACTCTTCATCCCACTTGTCTCATTATGCCTTTTTGATAGCTTTGAAAAAAGGCGGTGGACCACGAGATGAAGCGATTGAGGGCTGCCGCTTGTTCGGTCAAACTTTAGATCTCCTTCAAGGTGGTTGGAGACTTTATCTCTAGGATCACTCGGATTTGCTTGGGATGTGCTTCTATTCCTCATTGGGTTACTAAGTACCTTAGGAATTGGCTTGAAGATACCCCAAATGTGCATTTGATGGGGTTGAGCTTCATCTTGTACTTTTTGAGGATGCTAAAAGTTTCTGCCAAGTTACGGATATGATCTGACCGCTGCTTGCCCTTTACCATTATGTTGTCAACATAGACCTCCATGGTTAACCCAATTTGGTTCTTGAACATCATGTTTACTAACTTTGGTAAATGGCTCTCGTGTTCTTGAGGCCAAAGGGCATGACTTTGTAGCAATTTGTGCCTCGCTCGATTACGAGCGCAGTTTTCTCCTTATCGGTGTGAACACGGGATTTTCCTGCGATGAACGAGACAAGAAACACGTGTACAAAATAATATTTGTATTGATGATTTAGGGGTTACAATCTCTTCTACAAATTTAGCCTCTGATTCTATCTTTGCAATGGGTAGATTTGATGTTGTTGATCCAAAGGGCCGTCGGGGCTTGATCTTGGGATAAACAGTTGTGCAGATTTGTTGACGTCGTGGATCCAAAGGGCCGTCGGGGCTTGATCTAGGGATGAACGAATGATGAACGATGAACACTTTCTTCAAGGGCCGTCGGGGCTTGATCTTGAATCAGTGGAAGTTCTTCAAGGGCCGTTGGGGCTTGATCTTGAATGAGGATTTGACGAAGAACAAAGAGAGCTCTCTTGATCCTTCGGGATTTGCTTGGGAGCTTTTGAGTTTCAAAGCTTCAAGGTTGTGGTATGAAGTGAATTGGTTATGAATTGGTCTCCTAAAATGAATGCCTTGGCCTTCTATTTATAGAATTCCAAAACTTGATTTTTTTGGATTTAAATAATTAGATGGAATAAATCATCTCTGCCAGGTGTTGACACGTGTCCTGTTTGATGACTTTTCCGATTTATTTTGATTTTTCGTTTAGTCACATGCTATGTGTAAAATTTATGTGACACATAAACATTGAAATTTTAATTTTTGATCAACATTTATTTTACCGAAATTTCGATGTCTACAAATGCCCCCACTTCAAGGCGCGTCGTATACATGTGCTTGTCACGTGTAGAAGATGCGTTTTGAAGTCCCTTATTGTAGATGTTGATCCAAGGGCCATTCGAGGCTTGATCTTGAATTGGGCTGGAGATTTCTTCAAGGGCCGTTGAGGCTTGTTCTTGAACTTTTGTTTGAAATTTCTTCAAGGGCCGTTGAGGCTTGATCTTGAAGGTTGAAATTGGACCACAAGGAGCTTCATGTGGTAGATGATATTTTTCTTTGGTAGTGGGTGAATCGGCACGTATTTTGTTGCGCTTATTGACTTTCCACAGCATTGATCTTGAACTGGTTCGGAGGATTTTCTGGTTTCCTCCAATTGTTGACTTTCCACAGGTTATTCTTGAACTAGGTTTGATTTAAGGGTGGTAGACACTTAATCTTGAATCGGACTTGTAATTTCCTCAAGGGCCGTCGAGGCTTGATCTTGAATTTGGCTGGAAACTTCTTCAAGGGCCGTTGAGGCTTGATTCTTGAAGGTTGACTCGAACATATTGCAAGCAGGCACGAGGTGAAAGTGACGACTTGTTGCTTTGTTCAATCTTTCCAATTCACACCTGAGCAGTTTGGTCAACGGTATGATCTTCAAGAGTGATGGGCGCTTCTTCCAGTTGGTGACTTAATCTTTAAGGATTTGATTCAAGAGTGGTAAATCGGCACTTGTAGCTCACCACATCTAGCGGGTCGACCCAAGAATTTGAGGGTCAAAACAGGTCCGCCAAACCCAGAGTGATTGCAACCCTAATGATATGAGATACTTTTGATTTTGGAGAAGTAACGGATGAATCGACTCGTGTTTTGTTATGCTTGTCTCTACATGCTTCAATGTATCATTTTCCCTTGCCTTATCTGTTCTTCAGGCAGATGTGGTATTTTCTCTAGAAGCATAAGATGTTGAAACAATGGGTATTTCGAGAGCAGTGCTAGGTAAGCAATCAGGGAAGGGTTCCAAGCAGTTGATTCCAGATCGGAAGTTTGATACCAAGTGCTGTCTGATTGCTTTCTTTCTTCTTGTCCCGCACGTAAAAAACAAGGACAAAGAAAATGATAGGGAGAAAGCATGATATGAAATACTCTTGCTTTCGAAGAAGTGGTGGCGATTTGACAGCGTTGCACAGCGAGGCTTTGTTCTTCGACGATGGTGCCGCCAATATGTTTGTTGAAACTTCTCGAGCTCTTGGATTCAACTCAGACTCTTTCTGCTGGGTCGGTTGATTGTGCAAGGAAGGGGAGACTTGATCTTGAAGGAAATCAGCACGTTGTCTCCACATGCTTCAAGGTATCATTTTCACTTGCCTTATCTGTTCTCCGGGAAAATATGGCATCTTCTTCGGAAGTACATCAGCAACTGAAGACGAGTACTCAAGAGCAAAGCCAGGTAAGCAACCGGGTAAAGGTTCCTGATAGTCGGTTCCTTGCCCGGAGTTTGAGTGGAGGTTCCGACATATTGCTTTCTTTATCCTTGTCTTTGCAGGTAAGAACAAGGACAAAGGAAAGGACAGGGAGAAAGCATGATATGAGATACTCTTGCTTTCTATCCTGGTGATATGAGATACTTTTGCTTTGGGTGTCATTTGTTTGCAGAGGTACTCCAGGAGATGAAGAAAACTGGGTATTTCGAGAGGCTCTGCTGAGAGTGTACTCTCGAAAATGAGGAAGGGTTAGGCATTTTTGCAGGTCTGCTTTGCTATGGACGGTGAAGGCGGACAGTTATAGGAAGTTCTTTAATACCTGTAGAGGTACTATTCTTTCACTCGTGTTGGCAACCATTGAGTGATTGATCATTATGGCTCTACGCGCTTTCTTCTTTATCAGAAATCTTCGACAAATTGCCCGTAATTTCCGCAAAGTTAAGTGTGCATGTGACAGGTGCTGACGAGGCTGAAAAAGACTGGCGCCTCTTCGATATCTGAGATTGGCGCTTCGACAAATTATCCGTGCTTTTCGCAAAGCTGAGTGTGCATGTGATAGGTGCTGACGAGGCTGAAAAAGACTGGCGCCTCTTCGAAATCTGAGATCGGCCCGTGGTTTCTGAGCAGCCCAGCTTTTGAGAAAGCAGACGTCTCTTCGATCTCTGAGCTTGCCTCTTCGATTTCTGAACTCGCCTCTTCGATTTCTGAAAGTGATGATTTTAAAAGAGAGGCACGCATCACTTTCCAAAGCACACTTGAATTTTTTTTTTTTTTTTTTTTGCCTGTAGAAGCTCCCTACTTGCACTTCTAAGAACTTGACTTGTCCGACCTCTTCTTTTTCTTCACACCTTCAAAAATGTCTTGCCCTTCTGACCGTCGTCTTAACTTGAATGTCGGGGAAGATAGTGACATATCTTCTTCAAACAACATTTGGCAGCCGTCCTTCGTATCTCCCAATGGTCCTCTTACAGTTGGGGATTCTATGATGATGAACGATACAACCGCTTCGGTGGTGGCCAGAAATCTTCTCACTCCTAGAGACACTAGGATGCTTTCCAGGCGGTCCGACGAACTGGCTGTTCAGGACTCTTTGGCCTACAGCGTCCGATGTGCAGGTTCAGTTTCAAACATGGGCCAACGCCTTCTTGCTCGATCTCGTCAGGTTGAGTCGTTGATGGCTGAGGTGGCCAGTCTTCGGCAAGAGGTCAGGGTGCTTAGGCACGAGAATAAAGAGTTGCACATGCTTGCAACTAATTACTCAACAAGCATGAAGAGGAAGCTTGACCAATTGCAGGAGTCTGAAGTTCGGATTCAGAATGATCATCAGAGGTTTGTGACGTTACTCCAGCGGCAACTTCTGCCTTCGTCCCCTGGCGCTTCACCAAGTGTTGAAGCTCCGGATAATCAATCTCTGGTGCTTCGTCTTTCTGGAGCTCCGCCGAGTGATGAGGCGCCACCTGATCATCCTTGAAGATCCCTTCCTGTAAATTTGATTTGACTTCATTTTTTTTTTTTTTTTTTTTTTTTTTTCAACATACTTGTAATTTTTTTTTTTTTTTTTTTTTTTTTGAAGATATCAATGGACATGCTTTACTTTATTCAGTATGTTGTGCTAAAACATATATCTGACTAAGATGTGTTACTCTTTTGTTTTTTTTTTTTTTTTTTTTTTAGATGGTACTTGATGCACACTATTCTTTTACTCCCTATTTTTAGACGGAAATTCGTCGTCTTCCCCATGCTTTCTTCCTTTCAATTATTCATGTCTCCATCATCTATTTCCTTTTTTCATAATTGCTAATAATAGCATACACCATGACCTGCCTTTCTTGTTTTTTTCTTTTTTTTTTTTTTTTTTTTTTTTTATCCTTTCCTTTTGGATGATGCCTGTCAATCTGTCAATCACTTTCTTTCTTTGCTTTCGGTGGCTGGTCACCATTTGAAAACCTTTTTTTTTTTTTTTTTTTTTCTCTCTTTATATATGGTGCTTTGTAGGGATGGAACTCGACGGACGGTGAGCTGCAGTCGAGGCTTCATGACCGGCTAGTCGTTTGACGGTGGTTTATTGAAGTTCTTCGTTGTTGTTTGTCACGGACGGAGAGAAGGCCTTTGGGAGTGAGTTGACAAACTTTGGTTTTGTCAATCTCATTCAAAGGCGGCAACCATGGCGGAGATACAGAGGAAGAAGCTCCACCACTACCATCACTGAGCACAGCCACTGAGCACAACCATTGCACTGCTGTTGCTGAGAAAGGGATCACTGCAAGGGGAATGACAGATTGACAACTCTTCTGAAGCTTCTTCACTGCCATCAACAGCGCCAATCTTCGCTCTCTCAGTTCAGCAAAAGCTTCATGATCATCAGCAAGTCCAAGTGGGTCAAAGGCACCTCCTGAATTCCAATACGCAATCAATGCTAAATCTGGTCACGAATGGGCTCCGAATCCCGCAACAAGGTTGGTGTCCAAGTTCTTACGACAAGAGATCCCGACACCACTAAGGTCTTCCTCAACAAACAAACCATCGTCCTCGCCCGTGGTGATTGGGATGGCACAAAAGCAATGTTGAGGGATCGCTTCAATGACTGTACTACTTCCTCAAATATGCTTGCTGTATCAGCCCAGTCAACTCAATCATTCCATCAAACGGCTGGTACGCTGCAATCCCACTTATGCTCAAATCACCACCGTGTTGCGAGGCATTCACCATGATGAAAATGGCGTAACATAGTTCCCTCTAACCCCATGTCAAAGAACTCCATAAGACTGTCCTCATAGCCCATCTCGTCTTCAGATACGTTGAGCTCGCGATCAGGGCCACCAGATATAAAATACCTCCATACTCCATCCTCAAGTTCACTGCAGATAGGGTATTCCACGATACCCTTTATATTGAATGCAGAACCAATGCAATTAAGGTGAGACAAGTCAGAGCACTGAAGTTTGACGACAGTGCCGCCACAGTCGTCGGAGACACCCTCCATGCAGGTGAAGCATTTCACGGCTGAGGGCGATGACAAAACGGACGATGTTGGAGAATCCATTTGCGCTCGATTTGGGTTTTCTTGATCAGCATCTTTCTGCTTCGCGGCTGAATCCAATTTTTTTTTTTTTTTTTTCGTATATATCAGCAGCTCTACCCTCTTCGTTCGATCCGCGTCGGAGGCCGAGTCGACTTGGTCAAGTTCGATTCATTGTCGAGAAAAACAGCGGCGAACGACTCGTCTTCTTGGAGGAAGTGGTGAACGAGCTCGGAGAGGAAGGGGAAGTCGGGATCGAGTCGTCGACGTGGAATGGTGCAGAATCGCCGGATGCTGCGTTAATTGCTTCTGGGCATAGGCCGCCCCTATTGCCCACACGTTCCCTCTTGGTCCTGCCAAGCTAGCAACATCATCAACAAGATTCTTCAAACTTTGCTTTTTCAGATAAAACCTAGATAAGATCTACTTCTGATTTGATCTAAACAGAAGATAAATCTCAGATTACTTGAACTTCCATAGCTGGAAATGAACTCTGTGAACTTTCTACTTCCAGCAATTGAGAATCTTTATGATTTTTTGGTTCCTATGATGTTTGTTTTCTGAATCTGAGCCAGTAACCTAACAGTCTCCTCCAGAAAACACAGATGAGATAAGCAGCTTCGGATTAAAAGCAAAACTACCAAGCTTCTTGTAATAATGTCTCATCTTTCTTCTGGGTTTCGCTCGGTACCTTGTGACGATACCCGTGCATCTACAGATTATTCTGGCTTCTCTGAAATCCTTGGTTACAGATCTCGCACACGTACAGGTCCGATTCGAGTAGGGTTTTGGGGGACAGAGACACCACTTCTGCATCCTGATCCGGTGTGCCTGCAGGTCTTCTTTTTCGTTTGTGGGTGGCTCCGCCATTTTCATGAGAGGAAGAAGACGGAGGAGCGGAAGAAGAGGCGGCGGTGTTGTTGTTGGTGCTTGAAGTTCAAGATTGGGTTGGTGCCGAGAAAGGAGGAAGGCTTGAAGATGAAAGCAGAGGCGGGTCCAGCAGCCGATCGGCATGGAGTTGCTGCACTACCAGCGGCGGCTAGGGTTAAGGTTTTGAGCTGAGAGGAAGAGAGCAGTCTCCGCCACATGGTTCTGATTGTTGCGGTAGTGAGTGTGAGGCCGGATTTGGGTGGAGAACTCGGAAATTTCGAGGAGCATTTTGGTGGCTTCATCGTAGTTATCTGCGGAGACGGCCTCCGCGCATTGGAGGAGGAGGGTGAGGATGGGCTTTGAGAGCTGGGCCCGAATTTGTATCTGGTGGACTTAGGTCTTCTATTTGGAGTTGTATTTGGACAATAGACTTGGGCCTGGTCACTGCCACTTGGGTTTGGATGACCTCCTTTTGATGGGCCAGCTGGATGGAGGTCATATATATAAAAGGAATCTGTGTATATATATATATATATATTTTTTTTTTTTTTGAAGAAACTGTAATTTAATTATGTACAAAGAAACTTGCAATTTTTTTTTTTAATTTTCAAAATTTTATTTATTTATTTATTTATTTATTATTTTTTTTAAATACATAGTAACCGCATATGTATTTTTTCCTTGTAATGAAATTGACTTTCATTAATAAAACATTTTATATTTTATTATGATGTGACTGAACTCGAAATTTAATGTTCGAGCTGCCTACGTACTCCTCCAAGGAAAAGACCAAGTCAAAACGTAGTTCAAATGCATTCTGATGATTTTGATGATGATTTTGATGATGATTTTGCCGTACACAGTTTATGCTCTTGCGGGCCAGGAGCTTTGGTGTTGCCTTTTATGCTCGTGCAGACCAGGAGCGGTTGGTGTTGCCTTTTATGCTCGTGCAGACCAGGAGCGTTGTGCCATGCAGTTTAGGCTCGTGCCGGCGAAGAGCTTGTGTTCATGCAGTTTAGGCTCGTGCGAACAAGGAGCTTTGGTTCGTCAAGCGATCTGAGAGAGTCGTTCCTCGCAATCTTCATAGCAAGGAGCCTTGACTGGCATGTTTTTGGAGTGACATAAGTCCATCTTTCAACTTCACTCAGCTTGACTGGCATGTTTTTGGAACATGCCCCCAGCGATTGAGGTGAATATTTTAGGTTGACAGAGCCGGAAGTGACGTCTTCTTCCAGGATTTCGTCTTCTTTGTCTTCTTGGGCCTTCTCTTCAGTGCGGTCCTCTTGGGTTTGTTGCCGTGAAGATTGGCCGGTGTAGATGATGGTGCGCCTCCTTACCTTCAGTGGTCCTTTTGTGTCGACTTCCAAAGTTGCTTGGCGCTTCATCCTTGAAGGAATCAAGCTTTGAACATCGTTTTTTCCTGCTAGATTGTCGAGTTTCTCTCCCTTTGGCGTTGTCTTCCTGTTTCTAGAAGGCTTCTTAGTTTCTTCAAGTCTGTCCAAAGCCGACCGTTGCGGAGGAGATCTAGCTGTGCCGCTTTGTTTCTTGGGCTTCGATAACCTTTCAAAGACTGATCTTTGCGGCGTTGGCGTCTCAAGCCTTTTGAAGACAGAAGTTTGGTTTCGACCACTGATGCGATCAAGTGCTGCAATTCTAGGTTTTGAATAATTCAGCCTTTCGAAGACTGAAGTTCGAGGGGCGGGTTTAGGCTTCTCTTTTGGCCTTGTGGCTTGTGGTCTTGGCTTCCTCGTTTTTTTGTAGGTCACCGATGTCCGCCATTTCTTATCACCAGTAGATGCATCTTAGTTGCTTGCCCCCGGTGATGGTTGTGTAGGAGGTGCCATGTGACTTGAACATTGACGGGAATGATCATGCATGCTTCGGAGATGCACAGGATCGAGTGATTCAAACACGATAGTAGTAGTGTATGCCGCCACCGTGTCTTCGAGGTCAAGCTCGATTTCCCCTTGCTGTGCTAGCTTCAGGATGAGATCTTTCAGTACGAAGCACTTTTCCGTTGGATGACTGATGAAGTGGTGGAATTTACAGTATCTTGGGTTGTCGGTACGATTCATCTCTTCCGGCCGTCTGCACTCAGGCAAACTGATCACCTTCTTGTCCAACAGGTCATCAAGCATGGCAACTACATCAGAGTCGGGGAATGGATAAATCTTTTCCTCAAGCTCCTTCAAAGTGCGTCTACGCATCTCTTGATCACGAAAAGCTTCGGTTTGAATCGCCTTGCCTCGTGTGGAGATTTTGACGGGAGCTGTGTTGACTGTCATTGCTTCTTTGGTGGATTTCCACGTAGCCTTCTCCACCTTTGTCTCAAGAACTTTGTCGTTCTTGTAGTTGGCGATTGGTTCCTTCTTCCCATGATGGGCGATGCTCAACTCCATGTCATGGGCGCGGGTGGCCAATTCCTCGAAGGTCCGTGGTTTAATGCCTTGAAGGATGTATTGCAAACCCCATTGCATGCCTTGGATGCACATCTCAATTGAAGAGGTTTCCGAGAGCCTGTCTTTACAGTCGAGGCTTAGAGTGCGCCATCTGTTGATGTAGTCAATGACTGGCTCGTCCTTCCACTGCTTTGTGCTCGTTAGCTCTAGCATGCTCACAGTGCGCCGGGTGCTGTAGAAGCGATTGAGGAATTCCCGCTCTAATTGCTCCCAGCTGCTGATGGACTCGGGCTCTGATGGACTCGGGCTCTAGGTCCGTGTACCACTCAAAGGCGTTTCCTTTTAGCGAGCGCACAAACTGCTTGGCAAGGTAGTCCCCTTCGGTCCCTGCGTTGTTGCAAGTTTCAACAAAATGGGCAACGTGCTGCTTCGGGTTTCCTTTTCCATCAAACTGCATGAACTTTGGTGGTTGATAACCCCTTGGCATCTTTAGGGCATCAATCTTCTTGGAGTAGGGCTTCGAGTAGAACAAGGAGGTATGTGAGCTCCCTTCGTACTGTGCCTTGATGGTGTTGGTGATCATCTCCTGCAGCTGCTGGATAGAAAGAGATCCCATGAGTGCCGCTGCTTGGTCTGGCTCCGGTTTCCCATCGATTTTCTTCATCGGGGGTTCTTCGTCTCCACCAGCTCCTCCCTTTAGTGGATCATCCTCTGGGTCGGGTTTATCGCCGTCCTGCACCTCTAGTCGGTTGACTAGTGCTGCAATCTGCAAGTCTTTTTCTTCCACAGTTCGGGTTAGCCTTGCGATTGCTTCATTCATTTGAGCCAGCTGCTCATCGATTGAAGTTGCTCCAATGGTCATGACTTGCATGGCTAAACTGTCGCTTGAATCGGCATCGGAGAGCATGGATTCGGAGTATTTCCTTGGGCTTTCCCCCCTTAGTGCCCTTAGTGAGGCTAAGGTGATCAAGGGCTCGTGCCTTCGGTGGTTTTGTTCCCTTGGCAGAGTTGATGCAGAGGTGGAAGATGCGGCAGAAAGAGCTCTTGCCTTGCTTCGAGTTATGATGCCCGAAGTGACACCGCCTACGGTGATAACGTTCTTGTTCCTTGCATTGGCCGCGAGAACAACTTGAGCCTTCTTTGATGCCATTTGTGTTTTTTTGCGGATTCAAAGATAGAGATGAGAGGTAGAGATGATCCCACCGGGCGTGCCAAATTTGTGAACACGGGATTTTCCTGCGATGAACGAGACAAGAAACACGTGTACAAAATAATATTTGTATTGATGATTTAGAGGTTACAATCTCTTCTACAAATTTAGCCTCTGATTCTATCTTTGCAATGGGTAGATTTGATGTTGTTGATCCAAAGGGCCGTCGGGGCTTGATCTTGGGATAAACAGTTGTGCAGATTTGTTGACGTCGTGGATCCAAAGGGCCGTCGGGGCTTGATCTAGGGATGAACGAATGATGAATGATGAACACTTTCTTCAAGGGCCGTCGGGGCTTGATCTTGAATCAGTGGAAGTTCTTCAAGGGCCGTTGGGGCTTGATCTTGAATGAGGATTTGACGAAGAACGAAGAGAGCTCTCTTGATCCTTCGGGATTTGCTTGGGAGCTTTTGAGTTTCAAAGCTTCAAGGTTGTGGTATGAAGTGAATTGGTTATGAATTGGTCTCCTAAAATGAATGCCTTGGCCTTCTATTTATAGAATTCCAAAACTTGATTTTTTTTGGATTTAAATAATTAGATGGAATAAATCATCTCTGCCAGGTGTTGACACGTGTCCTGTTTGATGACTTTTCCAATTTATTTTGATTTTTCGTTTAGTCACATGCTATGTGTAAAATTTATGTGACACATAAACATTGAAATTTTAATTTTTGATCAACATTTATTTTACCGAAATTTCGATGTCTACAATCGGGTTCATACATGGCTAATTGGTTGTAGCCTAAGTATACGTCCAAGAAACTGAGCAGCTGGTTCCCAGAAGTTGAATTTACCAATAAATCGATCTAAGGGACAGAATAAGGATCTTTTGGGCATACCTTGTTGAGGTCAGTGTAATTTAAGCAAACCCTCCATTTGCCTTTCTCTTTTTTCATGACTAGCACGATGTTAGCAAGCCATGTTGAATGTGCTACCTCTTCTATGAATCCAGCATCCAATAGCATGTCAATTTTCACCTCAACGATCGCCACTTGTTCGGGTACGAAATGTCTTCTCTTTTGGATCACTGGTTTGGTAGCGAGATTGACGTGCAACTTGTGGCAGGCTACTTTAGGATTGATACCGGGCATGTCAGATGGTGACCATGCAAAAACATCTCGATTTTCCCTAAGGAAAGCCGTGAGTTCTTCCTTCTCGGCTGGGTTTAGATGTGATCCGATTCTAGCACTCATTTCCTGCTGTTGAGGATCAAGAATGATGTCCTCAGTGTCCTTTTCAGGTTTCCATCCAATCTCATTTGTTTAGGCGTCATCTTCTCGATCCGCTTACTGTAATTGCTATTTGGTAGCTTTTTCATCCTTTTGAATCTCAGTAGCCTTTACAGGATGCGACCTGGTCAAACTTGATCTCTTTGACTCCTCATTTCAGTATGCGAAATAAGATTTTTTTGTACTTTACGGAAGTGACGGCGTCAAGCTTGATTAACCAAGGTCTCCCAAGAATCCCATTATAGGGAGATGGGTCGTTTACGATCGTGAACATTTTCTTTGAGACAACTGAAGATGTTTTCACATCAAGTGTGATATGGCTGATAGCAATTGAGGTATGCCCGTTGAACCTGGTGAGTACCTCTGCTTGGCGTATGATTGTACTTTCTAGACCCATATTCTGAATGACTTAAAGTTGAAGTAAGTTGACTACATTTCCATTATCGACCATCATTCTGTCAACTATAAGCTGGGCTAATTAGACAGATACCATTAGTGCGTCGTTGTGTGGAAAGTTAACACCTTATGCATCTTGCTCGGTGAGGCTAATGATAGGTCCATGTTGGATGTCGGCTGCTTGGACCTGTGAGACTAGTAACGCCTATTAAATCTTCCTTTTTTGGAATTGCTGGTGGCCTTTAAATGCTCAGATTCGGCGAAGATGCCATTAATTCGAATTATCTTAGTTGGCGGCTCCTCATTGTTGTTTGCGTTCCTTCTAGGCTGCGTAGCTAGCTTGTCCAAGTATCTGTCAACCTTGCCTTCTTTATGAGCTTTTCTAGGTAGTTTTCCAAGTGTAGCAGTCATCAGTTGTGTGACTGGGACCTCGGTGGAATGCGTAATACTTGGTGTGATCTAACTTGGAAGTATCCCCATTTGATTATTTTGACAGTTTGAATAATGGCTCGTTATTAATGTCGCTAAAGATTTGGTGTATCCGAATTGAGAACTTAGAATACTTCTTAGTCGTTAAGCTTTCTTTGTTCGTGGGTCGGTTCTTATGCTTGGCCTTTTGCTTGCTTTTGTTGGAAGGTTTCCCGTCTTTCTTCCTTTGAGCCACTACTGACTCTTTTCGAGGCTGTTCGGGTGCTTTTTCTGCTCGTTGAACCTCATCCCAAAGTGCATGCTTGTCTGCTAGAGCAAATGAGTCTACTAGTGTTATATTTTCTTTCATGATTATTTCTCCGAACAATGGGAGGTCTGTTGGGAGTCATTTTTGGAAAGCTGCACTTGTTATCGAGTCGTCGCATCTGACGATCTTTGCCTTCTCCGCTTTGCATGAGCGGTAGGATGAATATTCTTTGGTGAAAAACAAGGAAATACCATTAAAACTTCGGATGGATTGTGGTGGCAAAGTGTGAAACCAATCTTGCGTCTCGCCTTGTAATGTAGTGGTGAAGATTTTGCACATAAGGGCATCGTTGCTTCGATAAAAGATCATCATGCTTCGATAATGCTTCAAGTGCCTCTCCGGATCTCCATCTCATTTGAAAGATGTAAAATGTGGCATGTTAAACTTACATAGGGGTTCTGCCTGCTCGATCTCGTCCGTGAAGGGTGATCTCCATATATTGGTCATATCCCGCTGTAGTGCCTCATTGGCCACTTCGTTGCGTTGAAAATCACGCAATCGTTCGTTGAAAAGTCTCTCTACCTCTTCTTGGATTTGCCTTTGCTGGGGTAGCAGAGCTTTTGGTTGCCCTGGCCTTAACCTGCTAGTCTAGGCTGCTCTTCTATGTTTTTGGCTTGTTTATGCCGCAGTGGCAGTGCATGTGGTCCATCCCTAGTAAGCAATGGAATTCTTTGCAGGCTACCGATTGAACTTGATCTGGATTGAGTGATTGCTTATCTCCATTCGTCGTGCTGCTTGTGAGCCTAGCTGTGAATGAACGTTTTGCCAAGAAGGTTGTTCATGTTGATTATCGGAACGTGGCCCCAACTGTGAACGAATACTTGCCCATAGGCCTAGTTGAGAGGGCACACTCCTTCTCGAGCTAAGACGTGAGTATACACTATCTCGGGGGCCTAATCGGGAGTGTACGCTGCCCAAATGCTCATTTCGTGGTTGGTTAAGTGGCTACCCTTGTCCTAGTGTGGTACACCTCGTCTGGGGCACATTGGATCTCAGTGCATTGAAGGAGCTGATTCACCAAGGGCGTCGTTAACTCTATGACTTGACAGGACAAGTGTTGTTCGCCATTTGGATTGGAAGTGCTTGGAAGGAATGTGCCTCCTTGAGCAATGGAAGGGTGGTAGACTCTAGGCACGAGATTTGAGTTGGGAAATGTCAAATCCGTGGAGAAATATAGTGAAAATGCCCCTGGCCCGATGGTAGGTCCAGATGGTTGAGATAGTTTTGGGTCGACTTGGGCTGCTTGGGAGGCCACGGGACCAGGCTGGGACGTGAGAGCAGGCTTGGCCACTGGAGCATGCTGCTCAGTGCGTGATGCATGTGAGTGTGAGGCTTGGGTTGTGGCTTTAGTACCATAGGCTTTGGATGTCACAGCTTGGGCTTGGATGACACGGCTTGGGGCGTGGTAGCGGTGCCATGGACCTTGCTGCGAGTAGTGGTGACCGTGGTGGCCACCGTAGTGGTTGCCATGGTGGAGCCCCTTAGCGATGGTGCCGCTCTTATGATCACATTTAGCCTCGTAGATTGCCGTCGTCCCATTTCTTGAATATTGGAATTTTCACTTGTGGAATTTTCTAAATTTTTAGCCATTGTATTTCTCTTTTACGTTTTATCAAAGAACCTTTGCAAATAAAAAATTCTAATAATAAGAACGTACAAAAAATCTACAAATGGACAAGAAAATAGAAAAACCTTTTAATGCGAGAGTCTTCTAAGAGTGTGTGACTCTTCTCTCAATGAAAGCACCAATTTGTGGATGCAAATTTCCGTCTCCTTCTTCTTGGACAAAATTGCACCTACAAAACAATTAACACCTTAAGGTCAAGGCCAAGAGCCTCATGCGCTCATGATGAATAGGGGGGCTTTGGCCGAAAAACCTCTGATGCCAAAGTTAGAATTTAGAGAGAAAAGTGTTTAGAGAGTTTTTGGAGTTTTGCAAGAGTGTGGACTTAGGTTTTTAGAGAAATTCAATATATAAAGCATGGCCGGTCCCCCTTTTGAGAAAAGGTGGCCGGCCCTTTAGGGTATTTTTGTGTGAAATGGGTGATTTAATTGGTAATTAATGGATTAATTAAGAATGAATCCATTAATTGGCCAATTAACTTAATTTATATGGAATGTTTTGAAGGTTATGAAATAATTACCTTGTGGAAAAGTTAGGATGAGGATGGATGAAATAACTTTGAATTTGTTACCTATTTTGGGCACTTTTGGCTTGATTGAAGGATGATTGTCCACTGCTCGCGTGTAGGAAATCCGGTGCGCCTGGAGGGTAATTTTGTCCTCATTTGTCCAAAAATCCATGTGTCGCATTGTGATTATTTTTGGCTCCACAATAATTATTGTCTCTAATGTCCTTGAATCTCAACAACGTTTTTCCGGAACGTGAAGAATAAAGTGTCTTATCAATGGTCAAAATTATACCATTAGACAACATTATATGTGCCTCACCGTATCCTTTGATCAGGTTGGATGGTCCTGAGAGGGTTGTCAGATGTGCATTCTTAGATATGAAGTTAGTGAAATAGATGCGTTCACGCAAAAGGTATGCGGGGTTGCATTATCTGCTAGACAACTAACTTTTCCACTAGTCATACCTAGGAATAAAAATTAATTTGAATCGGTCACATGCATAATTCTAAAAAGACAAATATCCATTCAAAATAATTTAAGTATTCAAGGATGGTAATTAATTAAAAACTTAATATCCAAAAACAAATCACCAACAAATAATCCAAGCATGAAGAAAAATTGTGCAAAATTAAACCAAAAATAAGGGGGGTTCCTCCACTAGATGGAATTCGGCCCCATTGTTCCAAAATTCAACAAAAAATAGTTCATGTCTAAGATTCTAATCTTCCATAGGGGTGGTATCCTTTTGAAAGTCAGAAACCTCCATTTTGGTACTCTTTGGGAAGCACGGCAAACACGGGACCAATGGTCATTTGAACCACAGCGTATCCATGGTTTTAGTTGCTTTGCCCTTATTCTTGAAGTTTGGGGCCTTAGGAGCGAGGTTAGGGCATTTCTAGGCTCAGTTTCCTCCATTAGTGGGCCTCGGCTCTGTTGACCTTGACGTGGTGGCTTTTGGCCTCCCCTACCACGCATATGTTGGCGTTTTGGATGTTGGTTTGTGCTATAATGTGCTTCAGGAATAGCGGTTGCCCCAGTAGGCCGAGCTTAATGGTTCTTCATTAATAGCTAATTCTGCTTTTCAACGATAAGTAAAACAAAGATGAAATTCGATAACTTGGTGAACTTCTGAGCCCTATATTGTTGTTGCAAGGCAATATTAGTGGCAGAGAATGTTGAATAGGTCTTCTCCTGTCAAGTTCTCGTTACAAAACTTAAGAAGCGATCGGATTCGACAAACTTCAAAATTATATTCATTCACCAACTTAAAGTTTTGGAAGCACAGATGTTGCCAGTTATGTCTTACTTCAGGCAAGAAAATGTCATTTTGGTGATCAAAGTGATCAGCTAAACCAACCCAAATGCTTGTGGATCTTCCTCAGCAAGGTACTCAGTTTGCAGTGCGTCATGAATGAATATGTCTTCAGATGAAGATCATAGCAGTGGCTTTCTCAGCTTTGCCAACCGGGTTGTTCGTCTCATCTTCAATGGCGGGACACAAATTATTTGCAGTGAGGTGAAGCTTCACATCTTGGACCCACTTGAGGTAGTTCCTTCCTGAGACCTCTAAAGTGGTGAAGTCTAGTTTGTTTAAATTCGTCATGTACCTATCACAAAATAAATGGACAAGAATGTGGCTAGTGCAATGGAGAAAATAAAAATCAATCTATTCGCGTAGGAGTAGAACATTCAGTTTCTAACAAACATGTATTGGTTTAAATTTACATGAAAAAACTTCGGGTTTTCATGGGTGATGTTTTTAAAGAAAACTTCAGGCTTTCAAACAATGCATGTTTCTAGAAACTTCAGGTTTTGAAAATAAGTATGAACTTCAAGCTTATATGTTCCTGCAGATATATATATATATATACAGAACTAAGTAACAAGAAAATACGCAAATAGAACTTCAGGTCTAGAATTATAATTGAATTAATTATTTGGATTTCAGGCCAAATTTAAAGTATGGGTGAAAAAAATTATAAAACCCATAAAGCATAAAAAAAAAATAGGCATTAACTTCGGGGCTCAAAATAATGGACCAAAGGCCACGGGTGGGCTAAAAAAATTGATGCCGTGGTCTAGGCCCAAAAATTGGGCTGAGGTAGACATAGGCCTTGCATGATAGCAAGCCCAGTCGTCATAAAGAAGTAGGCTATTAGTGCAAGCCGAAAAAAATAGAGGGCCCAAATGGGCAATTATTTGGTGCGACATGTTGGAAATGTGCCCTAAAACCAATCATATGATAATACTTTACAGACATTTAAACTAATCTGGTTTTATATAAAGGGCAAAGATTATTGTTTTAAGCCATCTCATATAAATGTTATATGCTTAAGCGATAAGTCCAAGGAATATGTAATTAGGAGAATGTGATCTAAAGAAGTTAGATTCAAGAGACCATTCTCTTTCTTATACATATCCTAAACGTTCCTGATCATAGGATTGCCAATTGGGCATTGACAGTCCGTTAAGATCAGTACGTGTTATGTCTTCTCTTAGGGAGAGTGACCGGTCTTGAGTCATTGGTGAGGCCAACACCAAGACAAGTACGTAAGTGCTTAATAGAGAATGAGTCCACTGAACACGATCAACGAGAAGTTTTCATACTCATGTCACATAGATAGTAGACATGAATAAACTATTAAACCAAACAATGTGGTCAAAAGTATTGTATTAGAGAAAGACAATATTGCATTGTAATCCTAAACTGAATAGGTTATCTACCTCTTATGATTAGCTTGGGTAGCCATGACATAGTGCTAGGTGTCACTCATGGTTTGTGGAAACCCTAAAGGTGAGTAATCACTAAAGGGAGAATTGAAAGTAAATTTCAATTCAAAATCAATTTGAAGAGTTCTAATCACCCATTGCCTCGCTAAAAGGAACCTAATGGATCGTACACCAAGTAAGGTAGAGATTGAAGAAACAACGGAGATGAGTAAGGATAACTAAATGGTTTAATTATTTATGGCTATGATTAATTAATATGTTAATTAATCAAACGAATATGTTCATTATAGACCTTGAGTTAGTTTTGGGCCGTAAGGCCCAATGGGATTTGAATGTCAAGCCCATTAACCCAAGTTGTATGACAAATTGAAAATATAAAGGACTTAAAAGCCCAATGAACCCTTAAGGCCGGCCACATTAGAGGATGAAGGCTTTTTTGGTTCTTTTGTCACTTAATTGAAGGGACTATATAAAGAACTTTATAACATTTCATCATTAGGGTTTTCTAAGGGAAGAGAAGAGAACATAAAAGCTCGATCTTCTTTAATGAAGGCCGGCCACCCTAGGGAGAGATTACTAGCATCTATCTCTTCCTAGGTCACTCATATCTTCATCAATGCTCTCCTTGGTGTATAGACTTAGAGGTTCTCTATTTTGGGAACTTGGAGAATCCATTCTACCATCCTCCTCCAAGAAATCAATGGAGCTAAAAAGAAAAGAATGAAGGCCTGCTCTCTTGGGTGATTAGCCTTTGCTTATGTATAGAGGAATCAACAAAGGTATAAGATTTCTCAACTCACTTTGTTTTAAGTTGAGTCTTGGTTCACCATAACTACTAGGCTTTGAATTTCATGCGTTAAGGTTTGTTTTTTAGTGCATACAAGCATGATTCCGCCTTTTAATTGTTAATAGCATGTATAGATGTTGCTCAAATGAACTTGTTTTCACAAATATTTCCTTCACGACACGATATGGGTGCACTGATACACCAGCCGTAGGCTGGGATCAAGTGCGGGCAAGGACACAGATGCACCAGTGTGAGGTTGGAATTCTATGCAACGTGGGCACGGGGAAGACACCAAAGTCCAATTACGCTGGTGTCATTCGCAGGTTGAGTTTTGAGTAAAAAACCAATATGCATAAAAGTGGGTTGCAGATGCAAGCCCAGATGGCATGGCCCATAGTGAGGGCACCAATCATGTGTAACATATACACAGATGCACCAACAGCAAAGGTTGAGATCTATTGCAGTGGGAACACCGTGGCCAATAAGCTGGTGTTGGGCCAAGATGAGTGTTAGAGCCTAAAGGGCTGGAGCTTTGCTGAGAGACAGGCCAAGCCCAAGTGGGCTTGGGTTTTTTATCCATACACCCCAGCGTAAGCCAGGTAAACTTGTCGAAAAAGAAGACTAGCGCCAGAGCTTCAAGCGGTTGTGTCATGGTGCAAAAATCACGGCGAAGGTCGTGGGTTTAACAACAACCCATAAGTTTGAACGGAGAGTGAAAAACTCTCAACGTTGTAAAACCCTAGATATTTGCGATTTGAATTTCAAAGAAAAACATCGAATTTCAAGCAAGGACTCGTCAGTGACGACATCAGGTCATCGGGGAGATAGTCGTGGTGGTTGGGCATGGCTACAGGCCATGCTACTCGATGGTTCAAGGGAGGCGACGTTGTCTTGGCATTGGGTTTAGGGTTTGGGCCTAGAGCTGTGGCTCCATGTTTGGGTTTCTCAGCTCAGGAAAAAAAATATGGCCCATACGACATGGTTAGGTTTCAACAAAACCCTAAAAAAATCCTTTGTAATTTTTCAATTCCAGATTATAAAATTAATGAAATTTCATGAATATTCAACATATAATTCAATGCATGAGCTGATATATGATGCAATTCATGGCAATATCAATTCACATAATTCAACAATGTCGAGATAAAAACCGTAAAGTTGGGTCATGCATTATGGTGAATGTTCATGCTATTAGGGCTACAAAAATGTCGAGATAAAAACCGTTGTTTTGAAAGAACCTGATTGCATGATGATATTGATGAATTGGCAGAAAACTTCCTCGTCAAATTCCTAAGCGTAGCGGTAGGAGCGTGCTGGTAACGTGTTGTGGTCTATTTTATTTGACATAGAGAAAGAGGGATGGCAACACAGAGAGAAAATAGAGAGAGATGTATTTGTAGGGTTGTGTAGAGGATTTATTATTCCCCTTACGCCGTACCTTAATTTATAGTAATAAGGGAGGGAAGAATCCTTATCCTCCAAGGAATACAAGTCCTAATAAGAAAAAATAACTAGAATAATCTAATTTAGGATTTACACAATCACACTTAAATAAGAAGTTTATAACATGCATACATATATATATATATATATACACATATATATACATCCACATATATATACACATATATATACATACACATATATATACATATATATATATAGATGTATACACACACACATACTTTTTGGTTGATCTCAATGTATGTAATAATACATGTAAAACAATTTACCTACAAAAATAAATTATTTGCTCATCATACATTTGTATAGGCAAGCATCCGAACAATGTATTTTGTTTTAAATTTTTTGGACAATTACTTTGTGGATATTATTTCTCAAATCATTAATTGAATGAATGGAAATGGAAATTTAAATTTCCTTTATACATATGGAAGATTCAATTAATTGATTTTTTGGTATGTCTTGTGGGGAATTAGTTGTCTAACAGATAGTGCAACCACGCACACCATTTTGTGTGAACGTCATTATTTTATAACTTCATACCTAAAAATTCACTTCTAACAACCCTTTCAGGTCCATCTAACCTGATTAAGAGGTATATAGCTTCCTATATAATGTTGTCAAATGGTAAATTAACCATTAAAGAGGCATTAATTCTCTATGTCCGGGAATAACTTTGTTGAGCTTTAAAAATCTTTGAGATGATAATTATACCGTGGAAACCACTGAAGAAAATGGAGCTAAATTTCTATGCATCACTTCATATGAATATGGTTGGAAGCGTATTCATGAGAAGACAAAACACTTTATGTCATAACCATCCGCACCCCGAGGCTCGTTAAGCTTAGGGTTCACCATCTTGATTATCCGATTAAGTCGATTCAACTGATAATGTTGGAGAGTTTACGTCACAAACTTTCAAGGATTATTGCATGTCAATTGGGATTGATGTTGAACATTATGTACTCCCTATTCACACCCAAAATGGCCTGGCATAAGCGTTCATAAAGTGCCTTCAATTAATCGCTAGGACTTTGGTCATGCATATTTCAGAATCTGCTTGAGGCTATGCAATTCTGCACGCAACTATGTTGGTTCACCTAAGGCTTATTGCCACCTAACCTTATTCACCATCACAATTGGTTACACTTATTCACCGTCACAGTTGGTTACAAGGAATGCGACTGGCTCTTGCAGTTTACATATGTTTGGGTGCGTACTTTATGTGCCAATAGCGCTGCCACTATGTAATAAATGGGTTCTCAGTGAAGAATGATAATCTATGTCTATTATGATTTGTCATCTATTATTCATAAAGTATTGATAAGCGATCTTTTTATTACATGTTTTGCGAATTGTCTCCTCAATGAGGTATTCTTCAGGTTGTTAGGAAGAGATAAGAACGTTAAAATTCCTTAACAACGATGCAATGCCCAGTCTGAAGCTGAATCGCAACGTATTTTAGATCTACATAGTGTTGCTTTAAGAATGTTGATGCTTTTAATGATCTAGTGAAAGTGACGAGATCACATATACCCACTGCAACGCGCTTGTAGGATAAATGTACCTCACGTGCATTGAAACATTACCCCTGAATGACGATTGGCTGCATTTGCTACTCGACCCGATACATTAGCAGTTAGGAAATCACTTGTTTTTACCCTGAAGCATGGCATACCTGTTAATTCAAATAATTCACAACCTCAGAAGAGGAAAACCACACAACACAAACTGGTGAATCTAATATGTATCTGACCATCACCTACTTAACCATTCCAAAGCATGAGGTAATTCTAGATTATGGAAGTGTCCTAAAAGAGAAAAATCTACCTCCCGAGAATCATGAGATTTCGGTCCATTATGCTAGCTTATATGAGATTTGGAATAAGAATAAGATGATAGACAACGATGTATTTGCATACACAGTAGCTATTGATATCATTCTGAGCTATGACATTGAATCATGTTCCATTGATGAATGTCGAGCTAGAACATATTGGTCAAACCGGAAACAAGCAATCCATGTCGAACTTGATTCACTTGTGAAACGCAAGGTTTAGGCCCATAGTTCTTACACCTCCACATGTGAAGTCCGTTGGCTACAAATGGGTTTTGTAAGGATACGTAATGAGAAGAATAAGATAGTGTGATATAAGGCACACCTCATGGCACAACGTTTTTCTCAATTCCTTGGGAATGATTATGAGGAGTCATAGCCCCCGTAATGGATGTTACAACGTTCCACTACCTTCCCAGTTTGGTCGTTTCTGAAAATTTGAATATACAACTTATAGATGTGGTAATATCATATCTTTATAAGGATCTTGATATGAAAATCTACATAAAAGTCTTAGAGACTTACATTGACTGGATCAAATAATTCTAGACCACAGAACACTCTCTTAATTAGGTTAAGGCATTCATTTTACGGATTGAAGCAATCCGGACGGATGTCCTATAACCATTCAAGTGATTATTTGATTAGACAGGATATGTGAACAATGAACTAGGTCCATGCATGTTTATTAAGAAGTCATATTCCAGATTTGCGATAGTTGCAGTTTAGGTCGATGATATGAATCGAACTAAGACTCTTAAAGAGCTTGAGAAAAGTGTCGCAAACCTCAAAATTTTAGATGAAAGATCTTAGGAAAACTTCATATTGTATCGACCTGGAGATCAAGCATTGTTCGGATGGTTTTATGGTTCATCAATCAAACTACACCCAGAAAAGTGTTGCGTCATTTTAATGAGGATAAAGCAAAGCCTTCAAGTACTCCTATGTAAAACGATATCCTATTGTCCTAAAGACGATGAGGAAAAAGTTTTGGACCCAGAAGTTATGTACCTTAGTGCAATTGGTGATTTATTGTACTTAGCTAAGTGCACTAGACCGAAGATCTCTTTAGTTGTAAAATCTTTGGACAAAACATAGCAACACGCCTACATGTAAATACTAGACTAGTGTTAAAGACATCTTACGTTACCTCAAGTGTTTTCAAATTTGGGTTTGTTCTTTTCCTATGCATCCTTGAGATGAGCCGTCTATTAAGGATACAATAGGAGTACCAGCTAATGATGTACCTGATTAGAACTGTACTTAGCTGTTAAGCTATGATTGTTAGAATCTGTTATAATTAGAGTATGTTAAGCTATTTATACAGGATGTACACATAGTTTGTTACAATTGAATAGAATCATTTTTCTACAACAACTTCTCTCTTTACATTTCTCTCACTACAATTCTCTCTCTCTACTTCTAGCATTTCTCTCACTGAGCTATGAGTTTCTACATGGTATCTTCGCCATAGTCCACCGACTTCGATCCTCCGCTTCCATTTTTCTTTCATTTTCTCGCCTTCCAAACAAATCTTATTAACCCTAATTCCCTTGAATTTCTTCTTTCCTCCCTTAATTTCTTTTTTTTCTTACCATACTCTGATAACAATGACAAATGCTGCGAACTCCTCTTCTCCAACTGCTTCTTCTGGCTCCCAGGGCAAGGTCATTAATTCATCAATTCAATCTCTCTCTTCAATTACTGTTCACAACATCACTAGTATGGTGGCGACGAAAATCAATCGTCATAACTATATCACCTGACGCAGTCTTTTCATCCCTATTCTGAAACGATTCAAGCTTTTAGGGCTTGTTACTGGAACCGATGTGTGTCATTCTCAATTTGTGATTGATTCTTTTAGATCTCGAGTTGTTAATCCAATGTATGAGACTTGGTGCGAATGAGATCAAATCTTGTTCATCTGGATTAATTCAACCCTATCTGAAGATCTTCTTCCATTGACGGTTGGCTTGGATAATTCCAGATCTCTCTGGTAATCTCTAGAACATTGCTTCTTTGGTGCTTCTCGTATGCACATTCACAGCTTACGCTCAAAGATTCAAACCATTTAGAAAGGTGACTCTTCAATGACGGATTATCTCAACTATCTTAAGGAAATTTCTGATAAAGTTGCAGCAGCTGAGGAATCGATTTCTGAACGTGATCTTGTTGCCTATATTCTTTCTGGTCTTTCTGATGAGTATAAGTCATTTGTTGATTCTATATAAACAAGACTTGAGCCTGTTAATCTTGATGAACTACACGACATCCTTCTTAGCAAGGAAATTTCACTTAAAAAACGCAAGACCAGAACATCTTCCTCATCTTCCTTTACACTCTTTCATGCCTATATAGCTCAACAAGGTTCTTCTGGTTCAAACACCTATAGAGGCAATAATCGTGGTTGTTTTCAAAATCGAAATCGGTTCAATCAAACTTGGAACTTTGGAGGTAATCGTAACTACTATAACAACTCATGAGGTCTTCTTGGTCCTGTTCCTACTTCTAGATCCATATTTTCTAGTCAAAACTCCACCAATTACAGCTCTGGTAAATCTCGCAATTGTGAGAAACTTTCTCAATTTTCCTCTCAAAGATCCAATGTTGGCACTCATATTGGTATGACAGCTACTACCTCCCCTCCACCGAGCTATTGGTTAACTGACAGTGGTGCATCTCACCATGTGATACCTGATCCATCTTCTCTCAATTCTACCATCTTATACACTGGCAGTGATCAACTCTTTATGGGTAATGGTAAAAATCTGTGCATTTTTCATACTAGATCTCTTTTAATTCGTACTACAAATGCTACATTTAAGCTCAATGATGTGTTATTAGTTCCCAAAGCATCACATAACCTGTTGTTTGTTTACAACTTTGTCTATGATAATTGGGCATCTCTGATATTTGATCCATTTGGGTTCTATATTAAGGACCTAAGAACTGGGAGGATGCTCTTCCAAGGCCCTTGTGAAAGTGGTTTGTACCCTTTCTACTAGGATGCATCGAATGGCACATTTAGAGTTGCACTCTCTCCTCGGGCATTAATGATCATTAAAGCAGATATTCATCAGTGGCATAAAAAACTGGGACACCCATCGAGTCTAGTCTTACATACTATTATGAATAAAAACCAGCTACTTGTCATTGATCATGTAACTTAAGGATCTATTTGTACTGATTGTAAATTGAGGAAGGCCTCTAAGCTACCTTTTTCTGTTTTGCCTTGTAACTCCACTAAGCCTTTTCATTTACTGCACACTGATGTTTGGGGCCCTTCTCCCATTGCTTCATGTACTGGCTACAAATACTACCTCATTTTGGTAGATGACAATACAAAATACAACTGGTGATATCCTATGGCTTATAAATCTAATGTCTATTCAGTTTTTAAGACTTTTGTTCTCAAAGTTCAAACATTTTTTGCTTGTAAGATACAATGCCTACAGTCAGATTTAGGGGGAGAGTTCTTAAGCAAGAACTTTCAACATTTTCTTAATGAACAAGGCATTACACATCAACTAAGTTGTCCTCATATACCTGAACAAAATGGGTGTGCCAAGAAGAAGCATAGACATGTTGTTGAAATGGGTAGAACTCTTATTTCTCAGAATGGATTGGCAACCAAATTTTGGGTTAAGACTTTTCAAACGACTGTTTATCTTATCAATCGATTGCCCTCTCATTCCTCTTCCATTAGTTCTTGGGCACAACTTTTCAAAGCTCCTCTACGGTATCATACTCTTAAAGCTTTTGGATGTTGTTATCCATGGTTGCAACCTTATTCAGCTAACAAGCTTGAAGCAAAGAGCAAGTTGTGTGTTTTTCTATGGTATAGCCTTAATCATAGTGGGTACAGATGCTTTGATCTTATAACTAATAAAGTGTATATTTCACGGCATGTTACTTATGATGAGCAATTGTTTCCTTTCAAGCATGGCATGTTCTCAGGATCTAACTCACCTCAAGCTACCTTATCTATAAGATTTTATCCTATTACTATGACTATTCTAGTTCCTGCTAATCGAGTATCTTCTACACCTTGCACCTCTCAGTCCACCAATTAAGGCAATTTCTCCCCGAACCAGGTCACTACAACACCTGCCCCTGTGCCTCCATCTTCATCACCTGATTCTTCAAGTATTCCACTTGCTCATATGCCTGCATCTTCTATAGTCTCTACTAATTCTCACCCAATGATTACTCGAGCTAAGGTTGGAATTCACAAGCCAAAAGTCTTCACAGCCACAAAACATTCTCTTCCAGTTTCTGTTGATTCACTTACTTGCCTTCCTCCAACACCTACAACATTTCTGCAAGCTTCAAAGAATCCAAATTGAATGGCTGCCATGAAGGACGAGTTTCAAGCTTTACAGTCCACTGGCACTTGGGATTTAGTTCCATTCTATCCAATCTTAAATTTAGTTAGTTGCAAATGGGTGTTTAAAGTCAAACATATGCCTGATGGCTCCATTGAACAGTATAAGGCCCGTCTAGTGGCGAAAGGATTTCATCAGCAAGAGGGCTTTGATTTCTCTAAGACTTTTAGTTCGGTTGCTAAGCCTACACCTATACGTATTTTGTTATCAATTGTTGTTTCATATGACTAGTTTATACATCAACTTGATGTAAATAATGCTTTCCTACATGGTTCCTTTAAGGAGGATGTGTATATGATCCAGCCACCGGGTTTTGTTGATCTAACCAAACCACAACATGTCTGCAAGCTCAACAGGTATCTTTACGGTTTAAAATAAGCTCCTCAGGCCTGATATGAAGCATTCCATCACTTTCATTTTAGTATATGTAGATGATATAATATTATTGGTAGTTCACACTCCGTCTGTTTATCTATTATTGCTCAGTTACAAACTATGTTTCCTGTGAAAGATTTAGCCGATATTCACTACTTTATGGGCATTGAAGTACACATATATGCTAAAGGGTTGTTTCTCAACCAATCCAAATATGCTCTTAATCTATTAAAGAAAACTGATATAATTGGTGTCCAACCATGCTCCACTCCTGTTGGTTCTGCAAGTTAGATCACTCAGGGATACTTCTACCTGATCCCACATTTTACAGATCAACTGTTAGGGCTTTATAATACCTAACCTGGACACGGCCTGATTTGGCCTTTGTTGTGAATCAAGTATGTCAGTACATGCATTCCCTTTGCACCATTCACTTGCAGGTCGTCAAATGAATTCTTCGATATTTGAAGGGGACTCTTGATGCTGGTCTATGGTTTACACAATGTTCTCAGTGCCTCACTGCATGGTCTGATGCAAATTGGGCTGGTTGTCGCGTTGATAGAAGATCAACGAGTGGTTATTGTGTTTTTCTTGGTCCCAATCTAATATCATGAAGTGCAAAGAAACAATGCATTGTTGCACGGTCTTCAACTGAGGCTGAGTATCACACTCTAGCAAATACAGCTGCTGAACTTAGTTGGTTTTGTAAAATCCTATTGAATATTTCCTTCCCCATTCTCCAGACTCCTGCAATCTTCTATGACAACAAAAGTGCAATTGCACTAGCTTTTAATCATGTCTTCCATGCTCGAACCAAACACATAGAAATTAACTATCATTATATCCGAGAAAAGGTTCTTGGTGGTAAAGTCATTGTGTATCATGTTGCTTGGCCGACATTTTTACTAAATCTTTGCCATTTGCTCGTTTTGCAGAGTTAACTTCCAAGCTTTCAATTAGAGCTCCTAACTTTAGCTTGAGGGGGTGTGTTAAGGATACAATAGGAGTACCAACTAATGATGTACCTGATTAAAACCTTACTTAGTTGTTAAGCTATGATTGTTATAATCTGTTATAATTAGAGTATGTTAAGCTAGTTATACAGGATATACACACAGTTTGTTACGATTGAATAGAATCATTTTCCTACAACAACTTCTCTCTCTCTACTCCTAGCATTTCTCTCACAAAGTTATGAGTTTCTACACCGTCACCCCCTCGATCCTCGAGTTGATTCATACCTTGTTGGTTATGTTGATGCTGGTTATTTATCTTACCCGCTTAATTGTTAAAGATACCGCAGTATTTTAGAGGTCAATCAAACAGACCTTAGTTGAGATTTCTTCAAACCATGCTGAAATTCTCGCCCTACACAAAACTACGCATGAATACTTTTGTCTAAGAGTAGCTATGAAACATATTCGAAGCATCTATAGACTTTCTATCCTCGTTGACATCACTACAAAGATCTATGAAGATAACGCATCTTATTTTGACCAGATTAAGAAATGATACATCAAATGAGACAACACCAAGTATGTTGCACCAAAATTCTTCTTCTCACTCCAGCAACAAGAGCATCAAAAGATTGAAGACAAGCAAATTCGATTCTAGGACAACCTGGTTGAACGCTTCACAGAGTCACTACCAAACTATACTTTTTGGAATGTTGTTTAGAGAATCGGTATGCGTAAATTGTCAGATTTGGAATGCTTAAAGTTCTCATTTGGAAGTTTGTCAAACTCAGAAAGAGTATCCATAAGTATACTCATTTAATCTTAATGTACTCTATTTTCCTACGATTATGAGCATTTTTCCATTTCGGTTTTTGCTACCTAACTAGGTTTTAATGACGAACCTATCTTAGGCTGGTTGTAACCTTGTGTGTTCTACTTGCATCATAAAGACGTTTAGTTTTAACTTGATGCAAGTTCTCACATTTCTCCATAGTTTTATCCTACTATGTGTTTTTACCATATCAAGGTTTTGTGAGTTTTACCTTTTTAGGCATTTCCTTCCAATTTGTTTTAAGACTTGCAATCGCTCATTGTGTCTACTTACATTAACTACTTTTACATCATCCATGAAGATCTGATGCACAACTACTTGAGTATTTACACACTCAATGAGAAGTGTTGTGATATTAAATCAAGTATAAGCATGATTATGGAAATCCTTGATAGGTTTGTTTTATTCTTATGTTAGTTAATTTCTTTCTTGTTCATATCATGTCTTCTGCAGGTGTTAATTATAAGAATGGAGATACATGCATTTGCTCACTAGTAATAAATCACATGAGGAATAATCATGATTTACTGTATATTGTTGCAATCCTATTAGATTAGAAATGTGATTGTGTAAATCCTAACATATCTAGGATATCCTTATGGAATTTTACCATATCTTTTAGACTAGATATTATCCTATTAGAGTCGTAATCCTATTAGAGTAAGGAATTTACCTTTCCTACTACTATAAATAAAGGCACAATGGGGTGGAATAGAACACACCTCAGAATTACATATCTTTCTTCTCTCTCTGTTGCTGCTAGCCCCTCTCCATCTCTGTCGTAAATACAGTTCGGTCAAATAAGCCTACAACACGTTATTAGCACGCTCTTGACATTGCGCTAAAAAGAGTTTATTCTTTAATTAGGGGAGTATTACGTTTTAATCATTCTCTTTATGATTAATTTATTATTTTATTGAATTGATCTACATGTTATTGATTCAATTTAATTTTTCTATGTTGAATGTGATACAACGCATTGGAGATACAATTTCGGCTTTCAGAGAAGGATCTTCTACAAATTCAAAGGCTAAGTTGTTTTCTGCCAATCAGGTTCCTTTAAAATAAATTAAGATATTTGAAATGACCATGAAGTATGAAAACATTCCCTATGATACATGAACCCCCTATATTTATATTTTCCTTCCGATATATATTGTATATGTTCATATATTTGTCAATATATATACTTGTTCATGCAATACGTGATTATGCTATGTTGAATTTGTGAATCAAAGCATCAAAATTAATTTAGAAACAATTAGGGTTTTTAACCCTAAGATTTGAAGAAAAAAAATTTAAAATAAAATAAACTAGGATTTTTTTTACGATCGAGCCGCAACTTCACAACACTAGCACTGAGTTAACATGGCTGGCTTGCATCCACACCATCAGCTGGACGGTGTTGTTTCAACACCATGGACCACTATGCAGCAGCCTTGTGGACTTGACGCATCTACACAAGACAACAAGGCTTTAGCTTGGGTTGAGTTTCACACAGGCCTAAAGCCTGAGCCAACCAGCAGGCCTGCAGCCTTGCTAGGCCGAAACCCTACAGCCTAGCCTAATTTGCAAAGCCTTTATGCTTGCTGGGCTTTGTCCTAAGCCCCGACCCTTAACCATAAGCCAAGCCAGATAGCTGGGCTTGTCTTTACGACCCAAAAATGGAAGCCAACTTTGTTGGGCTTTGCGCGCACCCCCCTTGGCCAGCTTCCGAGCTGGGCCCATGTCCACCTCAGCCAGTTATAGTCCACAACGCCAGCAACTTTACTGCTGGGCCCGTCCCAACCTTAGACTCGTGGCCCGCAGCCACATGTAGGCTGCTATGCAGCCAACCTAAAGCCCATATGCCTCTGGGGCCTTGCCCTACTTAAGACACCCAAACCCAATGCTATTGGGCTTTGTTTTTTTTTAATCCAATGCTATTTTTTTGGAATTTTATAAAATTTTAACATGAATGTTATTATTATTTTTAGCTTCTACGATCGACCCTGTATAGTTCGATCTATTGAATTAATTAAAGTGACCAGCAGTCTATTAATCTGACAATTAATCCAAAATTATTGGACTGAAGCTCACTTTTTGGCAATTAACAATTCAATAAATTATTTCGTTTCTTTGAACCATTGACAACTTTTTGTAGTCCTAAAGTACTCACACTTGAGTTCCTGAAGCAACCCAAATCCATTACACTCAGTTGTATATTGTATTATGTGTTCTTACAGGTACCTCATTTTATGAACCGGAAGTTCATAACTAAACTTAATCTTGTAGTTTCGAATTTAGTGCCTTCGAAACCCGAAGTTTTCATAAAAAAATACACCTATGAAAACTCGACGTTTTTCATGTAAACCATGTCTTAGAACCCCGAATGTTCTAACTTTGATGCTTATGGATATTTTATTTTCTATGTCACCAATCACAATCTTGTTCCCTCCATTCAGTGGATTGTCAAACCGTCACAAGTTCGATTTTCCTGATTTGGAAATTTATAATAGAAACCACTTTATGTGGGTATAAGATGTGAATCTCCACTTAACTATTAAGAAGCTAAGAAACCATTGAAGCCAACAATGACATGGAAGAGCTGAATAAGCTTCTGCCATGATCTTCATTCAAAGACTTATGTTTAAAGCATTACAAACGGAAGTACCTCTCGAACGAGGATTCCATGGTTCTTTGGCTAGCTCCTACAGACCGTCTAATCATGAAAGACATTGCCCGAAGCACACCATGATTACGTCTATAAATGAGTACAATTCTAAAGTTTATAAATCCAATCAAATTTTGACTCAAGAATATTTTTCTCGTCCTTCCATGTTTCTAACTCGCTCCTGAGGTAGCAATATAGAGAATGAAAGTTTACGAAATTCTTGAATCTGATTACTACCACAAATGTGAAAGAAAGGTATAAACCCAGTTTCAGCTGGAGTCTACCGAACAGTATAGACCCAATTCAGCTGGAGTCTACCAAATGGCTCAACCCAATTCAGTCAAAGCCTACCGAATGGTGATGCCCTGCTTCGGCAAGGATACACCGAAGGGCATGCTTTGCTTCGACAGAGATGCACCGAATGGTATTGCTCTACTTCGGCAGAGCCCTACCAAACAAACCCTTCTAGCTTCGGCTGGAGCTTACCGAACCTAAGTTTGGGTCTGTCTCTCTCACAATCCAATTTCGAGTTTGTTTTTACAATCTATGGTAGAATCAGGGCCTACCAAGGTGTGGAATCATGCCCGAAGTGTGATGCTTGGCACCTTAGACCTAAAACTTCAAGAATAAGGGATATTGCTCCCAAACCTTAACCCTGCAGAATCTATTTCCGTCTTCATGGAATAGATCATTGGTTATGCACATGTTCGTGCCCCTACCAATGTCGTTGAGGAGTACCATTCTCGTAGTCAATATATGAGACTAATTTTCCTCCACCAAACATCGTTGGAGAAGCAGAATTTTGACATAGATGGCCTTGTTGGCCGAATCCCTTAGTAAACCATTTACTTTGTGAACATTTTTCCACGTTCTTGGATTCAAGTTTGGTGTTTGTTTTTCATTATGGATAATCTTATCGATATTGTCCTCGAATATGAGTTACTTGAATCATGTTTCTTGTATACATGTGACTGAATTCAATTAAACACGTGATTAGGTACGAATGTGGGAAAGTTAGTTGTATGGATGAATGTGATACTACACACACTAACTTTATACTTAAATCACATCTCTAGCAACGACTTCAGGTCTATCCAACCTGATTAAGAGCATTGGCACCCTCATCGTTGTATGAATGGTACTACATTACCATTTAAGAGACCTTATATTCTCCCCGTTTTGGAAGAACGTTGTTGAGTTTTAAGGATATTCAAGATGACGACGATCATATATGAAACCACTGATGGAAAATAGAGTTGAATATCTTTGTACCATCTCCAAAAATGGGCCTGAAGCTTTGTTTTGTGGCCAATGGGCTAGCTCCCAACTGAGAACACGCCACATGTGGCCGGCCTAAACCTGGTGATTGAGCAGTTTACTTGCTTTGGCATGACCATTTGGGACACTTAGATCGAACAATGATGCCATGACTCATCTCCTTACCTAAAGTAAGGATATTATGCTTACAAGCATATTTTGCCAAGCTTACTCGTTAGGGGAATTTGATTTTCTAAATCATCCTTAGCAAAGATACGAAACAACCCTCTTTTCACAATGGATTTAAAGGAATATATGTGGACTAATCCAACCAAAATACATATCATATAAATACATATGGTTTTGGTTGACATGTTTGTCCATACACATTGATGTTAAACCTCTTGGCCGATTTTAAAGGTTCATCACTCTATTTATCCCATAAAGTCTGGAATACTAGATAATGTCGGAGAGTTTATATCAACGGTTTTCGATAAAGTATTGCATGTCTTTTGGGTTTATAATTGAATATCGAAGTCCCATGTTCACCCCAAAACAGCCTCGCAGGCTATCATAAAGCGGAATTTAATTGATCGTCTAGACCTTGGTGACCACACCAAGTTTTCAGTTTCTGCCTAGGCTTATGCAATCTTGTACGCAGTTATGTTGGTCCGCCTTGAGGTCCATTACCGCCCAACCATTTTCGACATTACAGTTGGTTACTGGGTACGAACCTGACACTTCGTATTTACGTGTTTTGGGTGTGCATTCCATGTGCCAAGTTACACCGCCGCAACGTACCAACATGGGTCCTCAAAGAAGGATGTGAATCTTTGTTGATTATGATTCTCCTTCACACTAGCTCTCTTAAAGCCCTTGCAAGCAATTGCTTTACCGTTCATTTATGGATTGTCATTTCAATGAGACAGTCTTCCCAACATGAAAGGGAGATAAGAATGTCAAGGTTCCTATAGAACGACGCGAATTTACGTCGATGTTGCCTACTTTGTCTCATCTCGATCCCCGTATCCCACAAGTGTGATAAGCAAGTGCGATGAATTCTAGCTTACAGAATGTTGCTCCAAATGCATTTCTCTGATCTAGCTAAAATGATGAGATCATATACCAACTACAAACATGCTTGCAAGGATAGACGTACTTAACGAACGTCGAGTCAATATCCCCGAAGGGTGTGCCACCCCTGTTGAACGGTTTGGACGCATGTTGGACGGTCCAGTACATCGGCGAATAACCAATCAATTTGTCTTGGCTTAAAGCATGGTAAATCACTTAGTTCATAGGATTCATTTCCCTAGAAGAGGAAGAAGACGGCTATCACGCCCTAACTCACGAATAAAGACTATTCAGGAGTTAAGGTGTGACAAAATGGTATCAGAGTTTAGGGACTAGATACCTAGGATAGCACATGTGGTGTTTATCACATTTGTCGAATAGCCTTTAATTTTACATTCCCTTCTTATGATTTCAGAAGTATTATGTTAAAGATGGGATTTGACTTATGCCTAGATGGGTAGTTTCTTGTGAGCTAGATTGTGCTTTTGGACTTATTGCACTGCAAAGATAATGAAATAGTGATCCATTTCTTTTGGAATTTGAGTTTTGTTTTAGAAAAATGTTGAGTTTTTTTAATGATGTCCATTATTTCAATATACTTATTTGTGGAATGGTTTTATAAAAATAGTATTTTAACTACTTATTGTTGTTTAACACTTCAAATTGGTTCGCAGATATATATTTTCTTGAGTAAATGTTTGTAAATTTTGACAGTGAAACGAATTCAGATGTAATTCATTCCTACTCACAAAGGAAAAAGAAAGAAAAAGGGCCATTGCAAAGTAAAATTCTCATTCCTACACAAGTTGGTAATGATAAATCTCATTCCTACTTAGTTTTGGGCTATGTGATGAGTTATAAAATTTTAAATGACGTGTGATGAGAATATCCAATTAGTAAGGTGATTGGTGAGTTACATTTTCTATTTGTATTACCATCAATTATTCTGCACTGATTTTATTATTAATTAAGTAATTTTTTAGACCAATTATGTTTTCCTATCAGGTTCACTATAGAGGTGTTTTGCTAGAGTTGGAAGGCCTAAATTGGAGAATTGCAATCCACTTGAAATGGAAGGGTAGTCTCCATGCAACCACTCTAACTAACTAATTTACTAATGTTTTTTTTTCAACTATTACTATAATTTTTGTGATATATTTAACTATGTTTTTGAGATATGTTTATCTTACTTATACAAGGATTAAGGTCTTACAAATCTCAAGGATGAGATTTCTTTTAAGGAGGGTAGATTGTAATACCCCATATTTTAAAAAGATAAATGGCTATATGTGTGTGTGTGTGTGTGGGTAATTACTTTTACGTAATGATTTTATTAGATTTATTTTATGCAAGAACCTACTTTCAATATGTAAAATAGTTTCAATATAAAATTCTTTTTGCTACAAACAATTTCAAAAACTAGCTAGTATTATTTCATGTTCATATGTAATTAGAGATATTTTTAGTTTGAATTGGAGAAGGGATATGAAGAGTTTGGCTTTACTTTTCTCACAAGGGCTAAGTGGCATTTGGCAACCATTAGAGAATAAAGAGGAGGAGTTAGTCACTACTCTAGATAGGTTGAGGTGGAAGTTGGTAATTAATAGAATCTAATAATTAGGGTGAAGGGGTGGAGTCTATAGCATGTGTATGTTAGTCTATTTGCATGTAGGTGGCAACACTTTGAGCAATTAGAAGTGCTTACTCATCAATCTATAGGAATCTTAGTCATTAGGATGATATTCACCACTCTAAATAGAGGAAGATGACAACTTATTGTGGTTAGAACATTTCACGTGGCCTTTGATGCAGGGAACATCTTGCATGATATTCATTAGTTCATGATTAATCTAACACTTGTTGTTTTTCCATTGGAACACATCATTCTTAATGATTAGGACAACATTTTTTGCCTTTCTATTGGAACACATTTCATGGTAATGATTAGCACAATACTTGTTTTCTTTCTATTGACACACTTGGAAGCTTTCTCCTCAAACTAGATCGGAATGAAGATGTTATGCAATCTTTATAAAGGAAGGAGTAAGAACCAATGGAAGACATGGAGAGGAAATAGGAAGAAGAATTAAAAAAAAAGAACCGCTCTAAAAAGAAAGCCATTCTCCCTTTCATATTACCTCTTTATCTTTCTTTTACATACTGTTAAGGCTTTAAGCCATCTTTCATTGTAATTGTAAGTCTCTCATATATAGTGAAATACAATGAAAGAAAACCCCAATGGATGTAGTCGATTTGGTGAACCACTTAAATCTTGTGTTGTTTATACATTTATATTTTGGAGATCATTGCCATAAGAAACACTCCCACCAAACCATCAAAAATATCCATTTAATTTCCTTGAGAATGATGTACAAAAAGTGTGAGACAAATCCCAGCAAAATACATGAGACCTTACCCAACAAATCTCTCCACCAAACTCACCGTCATTTTTATCCATCAACAGAAAGATATCCAAAAACTAGAAATTCGTCCCCCCTATTTAACAGACCAAAACACTAACATCCATAATTTATATCATAGTACTTTCTTAATGAGAGTTGTTCATCTATCTCTCTACCATGATATATCAAAATTTCAGGAAAATACAACGGTGCAATTGTCCAATATGTTTGAAATACCAACTCAGTCTTTAATCCCGCAGAAAACTGGACAGCCATATTCTGAGTATCAAAACCCCATTTTTCATAGCTCCGATCGAAACACTTACTTCACAAAAGTTGTTCCTTGTCATCGCCTCTATAACATATCCAAAAACCATGACAATACAATCTATATGGTGACTTGTACCTCAGTTCGAACACCTGATGTTCAGTTGAGCTAGCCTTCTCTGCCAACTTCCTTGCATGGCCAACATCTCCAGTTTCTTTCGCTCACTTTCATGGAAGTTTTTCAGCAATCCGATCCCTATTACATATATAAAATTTCAGCTATATTAAAGAAGAGGAAGGGGAAGTGGCGAAGGAAGAAAGAGAAAAAGAGGGAGGAAATGAAATTGAAACAATAAAAAGATGAGGAAATGGTAACGTTTATCATTTATGTTAAAGATTATTACTTTGTACTTAATATTATGATTATGTTACTAATGTTACTAACTAATTTGATTTAAGTTGTGTTCGAGTTATGATGATATTCAAGGGCTGAAGTTTTCCTTGAATATAAAAATAATGAACCTTGTATATGTTAGGCGTAGGGTGCAGGGCTTGAGTATACAAATTGATTGATTATAAAATAATGAAATCTTGTAATTGTCCAGCGTCGGGGGAATGGCTTGAATATACAATTGGATGTTGGGGAAGTGCCTATATAATAAAGTGGAAACTAAGAATTTAATTACAAAAATTGGGTTTAAGGGATGAACGGGAGTTAACTCATATTCTAAGGTATTCGGGGCCAAGTGTTATAAGCATGGTATGGGATGTGCAGGTTGGATGCCTTAAGTATGTGTTAGCGGGATTAGAAGGGAGTGAGTACATTCATCCATCTCATCTGCATATATTTCATGCATTTGAAAGAATTGTTAATTTAATTATTATTTTGTTCGTAGTTTTTATTGTGAATTAATTTGTGCACTATAGTTATTCCGTTGCATATTTTAAAAATTTGTATGTAAGATTTTGTTGATGAATGGTGTAATTGTTATAATTTTATTTTATTTTCCACCATATCTTGGTTGTAGAATTTATTTCTATAGCTAAGATATGACTCACACCCTAACTAGTGAATAGTCTTTATTCGCAGGTCGGGGCGTGACAACGGCACACAATGAATTCATACTCAATCGCTATCTCGAATCATTTCCATCTCATGAGGTTAATCTGGATTACTCCCAAGACTTGAAGTTCTTGGTCCAGTATACTAGTTTGGATGAGTTAAAGGAATAGGAATGAGGTTATCATCGATGATGTTTTCACTTATATGCTAACTACTGATATAAATGAAAAACGACGATATCAAACCGTGTTCCATTGATTAGTGATAATGTAGAATTGATTGGGCAACCGAAATTATAATCCAGGTTAAATTCCTTACCAAACTGTGTTTGGACCTATTGTTCGTACACTGCCCAAGGTAACCCTGTTGTGTTACAAGTGGGAAAGGAAGCGTAATGAGATGAATGAAATAATGCGATATGATGCACGCCTTACAGTGCAAGGTTTTTCTCAAACACCATGTGATTGGTTGTAGCATTATGAAATGTGGTTAGTGTTTCTCCATAGGGGATATTGATACGGAGATCTACATGTAAGTTTCTAAAGAATTACATGGACTGGTTCAAATAATTCCAAACCACAGAACCCTTCTCAACTCGTTTGAGGTGTTCACTTACGGACTGAAGCAATCCGGCAGATGTGGTTTACCCATCTAAGTGATTATTTGATCAGTTAAAGATATGAATTACGCCCTTACGTGTTAAACTACTGAAGTCTTATTCTAAATTGCTAGAGTTACAATTTATGTCAAATGACATGAATTTCACTAAGACTCTGGAAGAGCTTAAGAAAAATGCTCACACCGGTAGACGTAATTTGAGATCCAAAGTTCAAGCGTTATTATGATGGTATGTGGGTTTACTAGTCGAACTACACCCTGAAAGTGTTACCTTTTAAGTATACATATGATCTTCCATACGCTATATGCAAATGAGACCCTTGAAGAGGTTATGGAATCCAAAGTTCCATATCTGAGTTCAACTTTGCGTTTGTTGTACTTCGCTCATTGCAATTAGAAAGGACATCTCATTCAATGTTGATCCATTAGTAAAGATGTAGCATTGCGCCTACACACAACCACTGAATTAGTATTAAAGACGTTTTCCGCTACCCTGGAGGTACTATGGATTTGGGCTAATCCTAACGCATCCCTAGCAGATCTAACCCCCTTGGTCCTTGGAATGATGCTTGCCTTGTTTGTTATGCTGACGTTGGTAACTTATCTAACCAACACAAGGCACATCCTCAAATAGTTATGTCTTTACTATTGGGGATATAGCAATATCTTGGATGTCCACGATATGACCTTAGTTACAAAATCTTTGAAACGTTCCAAGACTCACTTCACTTCACTACCACACGTGAGACATGGTTGATAGCTCTTGTTGAGCATATTCAAAGTACTTGCTGTTTTCATCCATCGTTAAGTCCCAACGACGATCCATAAAGACTATGCCGCATGTATCAACCCGACCAAGACATGATACATCAACGAAGTCAAACACCAAGATATATTTTGTCTACATCTACATCAGCAAAGCATAAGGAGATTGAAGTCATGCAAGCCGATCCCAGACAACCTTGCCAATTTCTACACGACGTCACTGCCGAGGTCAACCTTCCAGAAGCTTGTCCGAGGAATTGGTATGCCTAACTATTCATATGCAATGTTTGTAGTTCTCATTAGGAGTATTTTTCCCACTAGGTTTTGACGAGGCACCCATCCTGGGCTGGTCATATCCTTATGAGCTCTTCTACTTGCGTCTAGAAGATGTATAGTTTTGACTTAATACAACTTCTCACTTTTCTCCTTAGTCTATGGGTTTTTATCCCACCTTGGGTTTTAACATAGCGAGGTTTTGTAAGTTTTACCTTTTATGCATTCTTCCATTGTTTTAAGACTCGCATTCGCTCATTGTGCCGACCACTTCATCAACTGAACTTACTTCATCGTTGAAGGCCTGATACACCATTTAGTTGAGTATTTACACACTCAAGGGGGAGTGTTGCAGTCCTATTAGATTAGGAATGTGATTGTGTAAATCCTAACATATCTAGGATATCCTTATGGGATTCTACCATATCTCTTAGACTAAATATTATCTTATTAGAGTTGTAATCCTATTAGAGTAAGGAATTTATCTTCCCTACTACTATAAATAAAAGCACAATGGGTGGAATAGAACACACATCAGGATTACATATCTCTTTTCTCTTTCTGCTGCCGCTTGCCCCTCTCCATCTCTATCCTAAATGCAGTTCAATCAAATAGGCCTACAACATATACAACCATTATAAAATGAAATTAGGGTTTTTTTAATCCGAATGTTTTGAAATTTGCCTTAGAAAGTTTCGTAGCCTAACATTCTTGATCAGAAACTCATTCATAAAACAAAAGGAAAACTAATGAAAATGGTTTGAAAACTATGAGTCTTGACGATAAGGACAAAATAAGGGGTACAGTGAATAGTACATAATTAACTTTTTAGTGTAAAAATATGGTTTTTCATTAAAATGAATAGTAATAAGAGCTTTTCGTTAAAATTCTCAACAACAAAATCTTATCGCACGTGGTAAATGTATCTTCGTTTTTCTTTATGTGAATATTATCTGTGGGGTTCATGCACCCCACGAACAACTTCGATCCAAATACACTACACATGCCCCAAAAGTGTGGTGATTATAACAATATTGCTGACATACACTAACAAGTTGCAAAGTTGCCTCATCGCCCGATACCCAACTGGATTAATTTTGGACCACCATGTGGCTTTTTAACCTAATAATATTTAAGAAAAAATAATGTGTCCGTTCTAAAACTGTACAACAACTAAGTTTTATTCAACTAAATGGGGTCATCTGTTATAATGCTACTGCGTTCGATTTTGTGTCAAGTCTTTCGTTAGCTTAAAGTACTTCATATATTTTCTTATAGTTCTTTTCAGAGTCTTTATAAGTCTTCCTCTACTCCTTTTGTCATGAGCTTTCTATAATTTTTTTGCCCTAAGTTTCCGTCTCATAGTCAAATCTATCAACCAAAGCATTTATAGACCTTTGATTTACGTGTTCTAATCATCTTACCTCTCTTATCTTCAGTTACAGTAACTCCTAATTTATTTAGGAAATTCCGTGAAACTTTAATAGAAAAAGAAGATTATGTTTGGGGATGTGACGCATAACATTTGATTCGGTATGTTTATGCGGTGAGCAAATGGATGTTATTCTATTAACAACTAGGCTAGGGTGCCTACCATGCAAGGGTTTAATTTTAACAAAAATGTATATATTACAATAATCATAATATGTTACAAAGAAATGTAGTCAGCATAGCTTCATTCAAGCCACTTTAACTTTAGTTTTTAATGAATATCGTGCTTTCTTAAAAAAAATAAAAAATAAAGTCATGACAGCCTTGTTTAAACGGTAACTTTAAACTTATTAAATATTGTTATTCTTTTTTTTTTAAATAAAACCAATTAATGTTATGAATTATATAATTATGTGACAACGAGAAAGTTGGTTCAGAGGTTGAAGAAATATAAATTGAAATATCTATAATGTACCAAAAAGAAATTAAATTTTTTGAGGAATTAGTTTACCGTAGGTGACATAAATTATGATCAGTATTGTCGATATTTCATGCATATTTATTTTTTATTATTTTTATTGAAAATTTAATTTAAATTTTTGAAATTTAATTTTCTTCACATAAAATCCAACATAAGTTTTTTAACTCGGATAAAACCAATTGACTGAATTGCACGTAACCAAATTCATTAATTATGTTTGACTTTACACATCTTAAATTTAGCCATACACATATATAATCTCTACTAATTAATAAAACACTCATTGTCAATCAAAACCCTATGAAATTACCAATTTAACCCTTTAATTAAAACAAAATATGAATTAGAAATATGGGGTAGAAATGTAATTTCACACAACCAAATTTTGCTTTTTTTTTTTCAAAGCCTCACCTACATGATCCTAACATATCTCTAATCAAAATTAAAAATTAAAAAAAATTAAAAAAATTAAAAAATAAAAAATAAAACTTCCCATTCCAACATTCTCTATCACTCTCTTCCTCTCTCCTTCTATTTCAAAAATAAAAATAAAAATAAAATTTCACACACTTCATGTGTGCCCATATGCTAGTAAAAACAAATAATGCCTAGTATATGTAAAAATCCATGCAAAATAATTGACCTATAAATAAAGAAATGTTATTGGATTCAAAATGATTTTACTTGTATTTTACATAAAATATAGGTCAATTATTTGCACATAAAATAATAACCTACATAATGTTGTCTTTCTCTTATGACTAAAAATAGAAAATAAATAAAAATCAATCAAGTCGCACCATCTATTGGTGAATGTAACGTGCTAATAATAAATAAATTTATATTAATATGTAAATTAATTAGTACAAAAATACATGATATTGATTTAAAAATTAAAACTAATTTACTTATGTTTTACATTCAAAGTGTACGTAAATTATTTGCATTTCATAAATTCATAATTGTGTAGAAACTCTTGAAAGAATACACTTTTTCACTCCCACAAACTCTGAAATCATGTATATTAATACTCACTGAAATTCATCATTATTGTACGTAATAATAAAATTCATTAACATAATTACGGTATTGTGGCATAAGTTATAAATAATTTGTAACAATAGGTTACTTATTTTTTTTCATGGGTCAAGAAGTTCGAATTTTAAATTTTATTTCGATTTTTTTTATTGCAACGATATATTTTACATTAAAGGGAGGGAGAGTTCGGCTAAGCCACACAATGGGCAACCTAATTTAGCATCGAATTTGCTGTCTACGAGATTCGAACTTAAGACCTCTCACTTAGAAGTAAAGAGGAATACCACCAAACCGTAGTACCGAATGACAATTTTATTTCAATATTTAAATATAGATGAGTTTAAGTTTAGAAAACAAGAATTACAATGGTCTATCAGTAAAGAATCCTTATATTTTTATTGGCATAGATATATAGGACCGGCACTACTTTATGAAAGCTAAAACAGAAGTTAGAATTAACAACCTTTTAACTACTCAAGAAGTTGTTTGACTTAAAATATTAAAGTACAAGTAGAAGAAAAATGCCATCATGCACAACGAAGCATTGCTCGTGAATCCTAGATAGGGTTGGTCTAGAGATTTTTGAGGCCTGGAGCAACACAAAAAAATATGCTCTCATTTTATATTAGAAAATTATTTGTTTTCACACATAAGATATCGATAAAATTATACCTAGAAATCACTTCAAACTTAATAATTTATAAACACAGAAAAATTAATTTATTTTGTATCGTGAGAAGGAAACAAAAAAACTCCAGATTTACAAGTAGATAGATATGAGTTTTGTTTTTCATCTGAACTTTTAAAGTGTTTTTGTATAAATCGTGATGTGTTTTTTCTTATTTACTAACCTTGTCAATATGGGATTAAAAAAATAATGATGTTTTTGAGTCTTTAATTAACTCCGCCGTGTAAGTTTATCTTACATTGCCGGTCCCAAGCCCGGATAAAGGAGGAGGGGGAGGGCGTCAGGTAGTCGACAGCCGGCACTCCATGATCACGTCGAATCCTTATGAAAATGAATCCAGAACGAAATCGCGCTAAAGCTAGGGCGTCACCCGTAAGTGGCGCGCTGTGTGGCCCGAGCACAGTGATAAGTGAGCAAGGGTCGCTGTATCTCCATCGGCACCCGGATGCAGTGTTAAATGAGCAAGGGGGCTATAGAGACTTCTTTTCGAACGACTCCACTCAAAGTTGTTTGGGAGCATATGCTCCTATCAACTTTACACGGGACACACAAAAGAAGTACTTTGATCCTATTAGACGGGGAAGGGTGAAGAAGCTAGGACAGAAGGGTAGAGTTCAAGAGAGCAAAATGCGTTTAGGAACGTGGAATATAGGAACCTTGACGGGAAAATCTATGGAAGTAGTAGAAGTTATGGTGAGGAGAAGGATAAATATTATGTGCCTACAAGAAACTAAGTGGGTTGGGCGTAAGGCAAAGGATCTAGAAAACTCAGGGTTTAAACTATGGTATTCGGGCACAAATAGAACGAGAAACGGTGTTGGCATCATCGTGGACAAGACCTTGACACAAGATGTTGTAGATGTCAAGAGGGTAGGAGATAGAATCATGGCAATCAAGATTGTAATAGGATAAGAACTTATCAATGTGATTAGTGCGTACGCACCTCAAGTAGGGTTGGATACGAGTTCGAAGGAGAAATTTTGGGAAGACCTTGGAGACTTGGTGCAAGGAATTGCTCAGACGGAGAAGTTATTTATAGGAGGAGATTTAAATGGACACGTGGGCAGGGAGACAGGCAACTATGGAGGTTTTCATGGTGGCCATGGTTTTGGGGAGAGAAACGAGGATGGGGAAGCTATCTTGGATTTTGCAATGGCATATGATCTATTCTTAGCCAACACCTTCTTTAAGAAGCGGGAAGAACATGTGATCACCTACAAGAGTGGGTCGTCAAAAACACAAATAGATTTTCTTCTAATGAGGAAAAGGGATCGTATAACTTGTAAGGATTGCAAAGTTATACCAGGAGAGAGCGTGGCTAATCAACATCGCTTGTTGGTGATGGATGTACATATCAAAAGAGTGAGAAAAAAGAACAAGACTTGGAAGTGCCCAAGGACTAGATGGTGGAATCTAAAAGAAGAAAAACAAGCCATTTTCAAAGAGAAAATAACCACCCAGTGTGTGTGGGATAGAGAGGGGGAAACTAACCAAATGTGGGATTCCATGGCTAGTTGTATCCGAAAAGTAGCAAAAGAGGTATTAGGAGAGTCCAAGGGAAAAGCGAAGCAAGAGGCGAAGAAAGCTGTGAGAGAAGCTAAGTTAGCGGCTTATGACGATATGTATAAACGATTAGATACCAAAGAAGGAGAGTTGGATATCTATAAACTAGCTAGAGCAAGGGAAAAGAAGACAAGGGACCTAAACCAAGTGAGGTGCATCAAGGATGAGGATGGAAAAGTTCTTGCTACAGAGAACGCGGTTAAAGACAGATGGAAAGGTTATTTTCATAATCTTTTCAATGAAGGACATGAAAGGAGTGCTTCTTTAGGGGAGTTGAGTAACTCAGAAGAGTGTAGAAACTACTCTTTTTATCGTAGAATCCGGAAGGAAGAAGTGGTTGTAGCTTTGAAGAAGATGAAGCATAGAAAAGCAGTAGGCCCAGACGATATACCAATCGAAGTGTGGAAAGTTTTGGGAGAGACAGGTATAACATGGCTCACTGACCTTTTCAATAGGATTTTGAAAACGAAGAAGATGCCAAATGAGTGGCGAACGAGCACTTTGGTGCCTATCTACAAGAATAAGGGCGATGTACAAAATTGCATGAACTATAGGGGTATTAAGCTAATGAGTCATACAATGAAACTCTGGGAGAGAGTCATTGAGCATAGATTGAGGCAAGAGACACGGGTTTCGGACAACCAATTCGGGTTCATGCCAGGGCGCTCAACCATGGAGGCAATCTATCTCTTACGAAGATTGATGGAAAGATATAGAGATGGGAAAAAGGATTTACACATGGTCTTTATAGATTTGGAAAAGCGTATGATAGGGTCCCAAGAGACATTCTTTGGAGGATTTTAGAGAAGAAAGGAGTACGAGTAGCATATATCCAAGCTATAAAGGATATGTATGAAGGAGCAAAGACTGCCGTAAGAACTCATGAAGGACAAACCGAAAGCTTTCCCATAACTGTAGGATTACATCAAGGCTCATCCTTAAGTCCTTACCTTTTTGCGTTGGTAATGGATGAGTTAACAGGACATATTCAAGATGATATTCCTTGGTGTATGCTTTTCGCAGACGATATAGTGTTGATAGATGAAACTCAAGAAGGGGTAAATGCAAAGCTTAACCTTTGGAGAGAAGTGTTGGAATCTAAAGGTCTTCGCCTAAGCCGATCAAAGACAGAATATATGGAGTGCAAGTTCAGTGCAAATGGAGGCCAAAACGAGTTAGGGGTAAGGATCGGAGATCAAGAAATACCAAAGAGCGACCGTTTTCGTTACCTAGGATCTATCTTGCAAAAGAACGGAGAATTAGATGGAGATCTCAACCATAGAATACAAGCTGGATGGATGAAGTGGAAGAGTGCATCCGGCGTGTTGTGTGACCGCCGTATGCCACTGAAGCTCAAGGGAAAATTTTATAGGACGGCAATAAGGCCGGCGATGCTGTATGGCACAGAATGTTGGGCGGTGAAGCATCAACACGTACACAAAATGGGTGTAGCGGAGATGAGGATGCTTCGTTGGATGTGTGGGTACACGAGAAAGGATAAGATTAGGAATGAGGATATCCGGGGTAAAGTAGGAGTAGCCGAAATTGAAGGAAAGATGAGAGAAAATCGGTTACGGTGGTTTGGACATGTGCAAAGAAGGCCTACTGACGTTCCGATTAGAAGATGCGACTATGGGACAGAGGTTCAGGGCCGAAGGGGTAGAGGAAGACCCAGGAAAACTTTGAGAGAGACCCTAAGAAAAGACTTAGAGTACTTGGATCTAACGGAGGACATGACACAGGACAGAACACAATGGCGTTCTAAGATTCATATAGCCGATCCCACTCAGTGACTTGGATTTTCCAAGTCTCCAACCGAGAAGTTGTCCTCGCTCGGGAAATTAAGGGAACACTACCTTAACCTACATGCTCCACTCACAAAGCTCCAACATACAAGCTTCAACAAAAGAAAATTCAAAGAAGCGAAGAAGGCTTTGGTGATTTAACACAATACGTTGAAATGAAGGAAAGCTTATTTATTGATATCCCCGATAAATTACAAATATGTACATATACTTGAGTCAAAATAAACAAACAAGAGGGAGCCTTCACAAAGGTTGCTTAGGAGAAGTCTCGGCAGTCGGTAGAGCCCCAGAAAGAGAAGGCACCGGAGGGGGATCATTTGGAGCCTCAGTACTGGACAGAACCCTAGAAGGAGGAGGCATCAGAGATTGATCATTTGGAGTTTCATTACGCGGTACAGCCCCAGAAGACGAAGGCAATAAATGCCTTTGGAACAAACCCACAAATCTCTGATGATCAAGTAAAACCTGACCATCAGATTCCTTCATCTGGTCAAGCTTCCTCTTCATGTTTGTAGCATAGTCATGTGCGAGCCGGTGCAACTGTTTATTCTCATGCTTGAGCCCTCTAATCTCCTGTTTGAGACTCATCACTTCAGCCGCCAATGATTCAACTTGGCGGGTTCGAGCAAATAGGCGTTGGGCCATATTAGACACAGAACCTACACACTGAACACTAAGAGCCAGAGAATCCTTAACAGCCAACTCATCAGACCGTTTGGAAAGTAGTCTGTTATCTTTGGGAGTGAGAAGGTTCCTGGCCACTACCGCAGCGGTCATATCATTCTTCATCACGGAATCCCCAACGGTAAGAGGACCAGTAGGGGAGACGAAGGATGGGCGCCATATGTTGTCTGGAGAAGGCGGGGCTGCCTCTTCAACAAGGTTCAAGTCAAAACGACGGTCGGAGGGGCCAGACATTTTCAAAGGTGTAGAAGAGAGAAGAGGTCAGACAAATCAAGATCTTAGAAGTGCAAGAATGGAGCTTCTACTGGTGGATATTCAAGTGTGCTTTGGAACTTAATGTCAGCCTCTATAAAAATCTGCACTCGACGAAGCTTCAGAAATCGAAGAAGCGTTTGCTTTCTCAAAAGCTGGGCTGCTCAGAGACCACGAGGGTCGATCTCAAAAATCGAAGAGGCGTTTGCTTTCTCAAAAGCTGGGCTGCTCAAAGACCACGAAGGCCGATCTCAGAAATCGAAGAGGTTTGCTTTCTCAAAAGCTGGGCTGCTCAGAGACCACGAGGGCCGATCTCAGAAATCGAAGAGGTTTGCTTTCTCAAAAGCTGGGCTGCTCAGAGACCACTAGGGCCGATCTCAGAAATCGAAGAGGTTTGCTTTCTCAAAAGCTGGGCTATTCAGAGACCACGAGGGTCGATCTCAGAAATCGAAGAGGCACCTACTTTTCCAGCCTTGTCAGCACCTGTCACACGCACACTCAGCTTTGCGGAAATTATGGGCATTTTGTCGAAGATTTCTGGCGAAGTAGAAAGCACATGAATCGTACTGTTCAATCACCCACTTCCCACACGCAACAGTAGCTCATGGGTACCACATATAACTTTGCCAAAGTTCTCTAACAAAGTTGAGACTACTTTTCCAGCCTTGTCAGCACCTGTCACACGCACACTCAGCTTTGCGGAAATTATGGGCATTCTGTCGAAGATTTCTGGCGCAGTAGAAAGCACATGAATCGTACTGTTCAATCACCCACTTCCCACACGCAACAGTAGCTCATGGGTACCACATATAACTTTGCCAAAGTTCTCTGACAAAGTCGAGACACGTGAAGCTTGCAACTCTCACTACATCGCTCTGACCAAGAAGGGTAAAAGAATAGCAAAGAAACAACACTAACAAAGTTTAGACACATAAATTTTGACGGCCTAGCTACCATATTATTACCCACAAGGGTAAAGGAACAGTACCACTGCTGGATAATTGGAAAGTCCCGGTGTGTCAATCTCTGTGCTTCATGGCAAGGTAGACTAGCAAACATGCCCAACCTTTACTCACATTCGAGAAAACACTCCCAACAAGATTGCTTGCCCCAAAATCGAAGAGGCATCGCCCTCCGAATCTCGAGAGCCAGACTTCCAACATGATTACTTTCTCAAAAATCGAAGAGAGGGTAAAGGAACAGTACCACTGCTGGATAATTTGAAAGTCCATGTGTGTCATCCTCTGTGCTTCGTGGCAAGGTAGACTAGCAAACATGCCCAACCTTTACTCACATTCGAGAAAACACCCCCAACAAGATTGCTTGCTCCAAAATCGAAGAGGCACCGCCCTCCGAATCTCGAGAGCCAGACTCCTAACATGATTACTTTCTCAAAAATCGAAGAGAGGGTAAAGGAACAGTACCACTGCTGGATAATTGGAAAGTCCCTGTGTGTCAACCTCTGTGCTTCGTGGCAAGGTAGACTAGCAAACATGCCCAACCTTTACTCATATTCGAGAAAACACTCCCAACTCCCAACATGGATTACTTTCTCAAAAATCGAAGACACCGCTCTCCGAACCTCGAGAGCCAGACCCCCAGCATGATTGCTTTCTCAAAAATCGAAGAGGCATCGTTCTCCGAATCTCGAGAGCCAGATCCCCGACAGGATTGCTTGTTCGAAAACCGAAGAGGCACCACTTTCCCAACTTCAAGAGCCAGATCTCCTTGGATAAAGCTTGTCTGTAATCTTCACACGCAACATCAGCTTTCCAGATACCACAGACCACTTTTTCAAAGTGCTCTGACAGAGTTAAAACTTGTGAAGCTGGCAGCTCCCACTACCGTGCTATGACCAAGCAGGGTAAAGGAATAGCATTATTACTTGATGTTAGGGAGACTCCTATATATGTCGACCTCCATCCCCAACGGACAGGCAGACCTGCAAAAATGCTCAACCCTTCCTCTTATCTGAGAGGGCACTCCCAACGAAGCCTTTCGAAATATTCAGCTTTCTTTCCCCCCGATAATACCTCTGTAAACAAGCTATACTAGAGCAAGAATATCTCATATCATCAGGGTTAAAAGCAAGAGTATCCCATATCATGCTTTTTCCCTATCTTTTCCTTTGGCCTTGTTCTTACCTGCAAGACAAGGAGAAAGAGAGCAATCAGTCAGCACTTAGAATCAAGCTTCCAGCCAGGAACTGACTGCCTGGAACCCCTTACCCTGGCATTGCTCTCGAGTACTCATCTTCAACATCTTATGCTTCCAGGGAAGATACCGCATCTGCCTGAGGAACAGATAGGGCAAGTGAGAAGGATACAAGGAAGCATGTGGAGACAAGCGTAACAGCACACGTGCCGATACATCCACTACTCTGTCAAAAGCAAAAGTATCCCATATCAGCAGGGTCGAACGTACTCTAGATTTGATGGACTTGTTTTGACCCTCAAATTCTTCAGTCGGCCTTATACTTTGGAGGAAACCAGAAAACCCTCCAACCCAGTTCAAGAATAAGCCTGTGGAAAGTTACTTCTTCAAAAGCAAAAGTATCCCATATCATCTCTTCTCATTTTTCTTCTCTTTATCCTTCATGCTGCCTGCAAGATAGGGAGAATGTGAACAATCAGCCGGAGCTCTGATTGCTTACCTTGTCTGTTACCTCTTTCAGCAGATCCCCTAGCTCGGCGACTTGGGGGACTCCTACTACATGGTTTGTATCGCGCTTGACCAAGCCTGAAACTACAAGTAAGCTTCAAGTGACATTGATACATTACCTTGTGCATCTCCACCAGTTACAGATACCACCCCTGGATGGAAGAAGAGTACTTCCAGAGAAGATTCCACATCTACCTATGAGACATAAGGGAAGTCAAGCCGATACCATACTCCGGGACTTAGAAGTTTCGTGGTTACGAGATCATTCTCCCACAATATTTCCTAATGTCATTTGTACTAAATCATTCACTTGTACTCCCTAAAGGAGAGCTTGAACCTATGTACTTGTGTAAACCCTTCACAATTAATGAGAACTCCTCTATTCCGTGGACGTAGCCAATCTGGGTGAATCACGTACATCTTGTGTTTGCTTTCCTATCTCTATCCATTTATATACTTATCCACACTAATGACCGGAGCAATCTAGCGAAGATCACAAAAAGTGACCGTTTTCGCTACCTAGGATCTATCTTGCAAGAGAACGGAGAATTAGATGGAGATCTCAACCATAGAATACAAGCTGGATGGATGAAGTGTAAGAGTGTATCCGGCGTGTTGTGTGATCGTCGTAGGCCACTGAAGCTCAAGGGAAAATTTTATAGGACGGCAATAAGGCCAACGATGTTGTATGGCACAGAATGTTGGGCGGTGAAGCATCAACACGTACACAAAATGGGTGTAGCGGAGATGAGGATGCTTCGTGGGATGTATGGGCACACGAGAAAGGATAAGATTGGGAATGAGGATATCCAAGGTAAAGTAGGAGTAGCCAAAATTGAAGGAAATATGAGAGAAAATCGGTTCCGGTGGTTTGGACATGTGCAAAGAAGGCCTACTGACGCTCCGGTTCGAAAATGTGACTACGGGACAGAAGTTCAGGGCCGAAGGGGTAGAGGAAGACCTAGGAAAACTTTGGAAGAGACCCTAAGAAAAGACTTGATTACTTGGATCTAACGGAGGACATGACACAAAACCGAGCGCAATGGCGTTCTAGGATTCATATAGCCGACCCCACTTAGTGGGAAAAGGCTTTGTTGTTGTTGTTGTTGTTGAGTCTTTAATTGATATGTATAAGTAATAAATGGGTACTAAATTAAACTTTTTGATGACATGTCATATAATTTGCAAATTTGGTCTAAAAATTTGGTCAACGCATTACTCTTTGTTGAAGATTAGACTTGAATTGGAACAAATGTTTAAAAATACATAGCTACTAGCTACAAATTAAAAATAAATTAACAACCAAACAAAAATTCGTAAAAATTGAAAAGAATAAACATGCACTTAGCATTTCGAACTTAGGACCTCTAGTTAATTTTAAACAATAAAAATCATTGATTCTAATTAAACTTCTTGATTATTTAGCCAAATTTATAGATTTATACTCTTATGAAAAGAAATTTGTAAAAATTGAAAGGTAACTAAGCACACATGGTGTTTTAAACCCAAGACCTCCTCATTAATTTCAAACAATAAAACCATCTGTTCTAGTTAAATTTCTTTGTCATTGAACCAAATTTTATAAATTTATACTCTTATGAAAACATATATAACTATACCACCCTAATAATTTTGGTGCCCCTAATTATTTTGGACCCCGGACGATCGCCCTGCCAGCACTGGGCCTGGGCCGAGCCTGATCCTAGACAAGACCATCTATGCACGAAGCAGCAAGTCAAAATTCAATTGCTCGAGTCCATATGTGCCAGATATCCATGTAACCAACGCAATAATATTTGGAACATCAAATAACATTCTCCACTTGTAGTATTTGAACAAATATGCAAAAGATAAACTATTGTTGTAGCCTGTTTTATCTGACAAGGTTAAGGGGGGCCGGCGGCAAGGGTAGAGAGATTGAGAAAGATGTTACAACTCAGAAAGTTTACGCATACTAATTCCATGAACAAGCTTCTGAAACGTCGTCTTCAATAGTGATTTGGTGAAGAGGTCCACCAGGTTGTCTTGTGAACGGATTTGCGTGACTTCAATCTTTTCATCATCTTGTCGTTAATGTGAAAAGAAGAACTTTGGCGCAATGTGTTTGGTGTTGTGTCTTTTGATATAACCCTTTTTGAGTTGTTTGATGCATGATGCGTTGTCTTTAAAGATCGTTGTAAGGACATCTACTACAGGATAAAGATCACAGGAGCTTGGAATATGGCCCATTATTGCTCTCAACCAAAAGCATTCCCGAGTTTCTTCATGTAAGGCGAGAATTTCAGCATGGTTAGACGAAGTGGCAACTAAGGTCTGTTTAGTTAACCTCCAACAGATTGCGGTGCCTCCAATGGTAAAGACATAACCCGTTTGACAACGCGCCTTGTGCATATCAGATAAGTATCCGGCGTCGGTATAACCAATAAGGCAAGAATCGACTCGAGAAGTAGAGGGTGTGGCATCACTCAAGGATCCGTAGGGATAGAACAAGCCCAAATCCATAGTACCTTTAAGGTAACGGAAGATGTCTTTCACACTAATCTAGTGTCTGCGTGTTGGTGCATTATTGTATTTTTCCAAAAAATTAATAGCGAAGGAGATGTCGGGTTTAGTACATTGAGCTAAGTACAATAAAGTGCCTATTGCACTTAGATAAGGAATTTTAGGCTCCAAAATCTCTTCATAATCCTCCTTTGGATGGAAGGGATCTCGTTTTGCATCTAGTGATCGAACGACCATATGAGTACTCGAAGGCTTCGCTCTATCTCGAGACCAAGATGGTATCGAGTCTTACCTAGATCTTTCATCTCAAATTCTGACTTCAAGTGCACGGCAGTTCTCGCGATCTCTTCAGGAGTTCCGATGAGATTCATGTCATCGACATATATTACAACAATCGCATATCTGAAATGTGACTTCTTAGTGAACACACAAGGGCATAGTTTGTTGTTCACATATCCCTGACTAGTCAAATACTCACTCAGACGGTTATACCACATTCTTCCGAATTGTTTCAAATCGTAAAGTGAACGCCACAGTCGAATTGAGAGCATGTTCCGAGGTTTGGAAATATTTGAACCAGTCAATGTAAGTCCTTCTGGAACTTTCATATAAATTTTCGTATCAAGATCTCCACAGAGATACACAGTTACTACGTCCATCAGCTGCATACTTAGTTTTTCGAAAACTACCAAACTGATAAGGTAGCGAAAAGTAATCACATCCATAACGGGTGAATAAGTTTTGTCATAGTCAATCCCGAGACGTTGTGAGAAACCTTATGCAACAAGATGAGCTTTGTAATGCACAATTTCGTTCTTCTCACTATGCTTCCGAACGAATACCCATTTGTAGCCAACGGGCTTCACATGTGGAGGAGTAAGAGCTATAGGTCCAAACACCTTACATTTCGTAAGTGAATCGAGTTCAACTTGGATTACTTGTTTCCAGTTTGACCAATCAATTATACATCGACATTCATCAACGGAACGCGGTTTAATGTCATCGCTTAATATGATCTCAGTAGTTACAGCATATGCTAATGCATCATCGGCAATCATCTCATTTCTATGCCACACATCATCTAAACTAGCATAATAGATCGAAATCTCATGATTCTCGGGAGGAGGATTCATCGCTTCCATAATCTAGAATTTCCTCATGAGTTGGATAAAATGAGTAAGCGATAGTCGGATTCACGGTAGGCTCTTCGAGACCTTTTGTCATGGATTTCCTCTTCTGGGGGTGTGAATCCTTTGAACCAAGGGGTCTGCCACGCTTTTTTGTAGGGGGAAAATGATTGGCTAGCCGCTAATGTATGTGGATCACCAATATTGACGCCCCGGGCCTGCAGGAAGGAAGTCCATCATACATTTGGTATATCCATCTTTGTAGGCGTATTCACAGCTGGAATATGTGATCTTGCCACTCACGCTAGATCGGTGAAAGCATCTGCATGCTCTGAGCTATACTCTAGAAATCTAATATGCGCTGCACTTCAGTTTCAAACTAAGCGGTGCGGGGATCTAAATGAGACAAAGTGGGAGTCATCCACGATAATTCGCGTCGTTCTTCAGGAATGTTGATGTTCTTATCTCCCCCTAACAATGGGAAGACTGTCTCATATAAGTGATAATCGGAAAAATGAGCGGTAAACAGATAGCCTGTGAAAGGTTCTAAGTAACGACTAATTAAAGGAGAATCATATCCGACATAGATTCTCATCCTTCGTTGAGGCCCCATTTTTGTAAATAAGGGCGGCAAAATTGGCACATATACCGCACAGCCAAAAATGCACAGATGCAATATGTCGGGTTCATATCCAATAACCAACTTAAAGGCATTAAATGGTTGTGTCACAACAGGCCTCAAGCGGATCAACTTTGTTGCATGCAATATTGCATGATCTCAAGCAGTGATCTGAAGCTTGGTACGTATGACCAACGATCGAGCAATCATTTGTAAGCGCTTAATGAAAGCCTCTGCCAGGCTATTATGGGTGTGGACATGGGGTACGGAATGTTCAACTTCAACCCCAACTGACATGCAATAGTCATCAAAAGTTTTAGATGTGAATTCTCCAGCATTATCCAATCGAATAGATTTGATCAGATAATCAGGGTGGTGAGCCTTGAGCTTGATAACCTGAGCTAACAGTTTGGAGAATGCAGCGTTCCTTGTGGACAACAAGTACACATGTGACCAACGTGTGGAAGCGTCAACCAAAACCGTAAAGTATCTAAATGGTCCGTATGGAAGGTGAATCGGTTCATAAATGTCCCCCTGAATCCGTTGTAGAAAAATGGAAAGATTCAAACGAATCTTGTCATAAGAAGGCTTAGTAATAAGTTTTCCTATAGAACATGTTTGACATGTGATTCCTTGGATCAAACCTAAGCTTCGGGTTAGTGGATGCCCATGTGATGATTTGAGGATTCGACGCATCGCTATTCGTCCGGGATGTCCCAAACGATCATGCCAAAGTGTAATTTCGTGCGCAGTCCCAGTAGTAGGGTCAGCAGCATAGTGGCATTCTATGGGGCGTATAGTCGTAGTATACAGACCACTCGGGATACGCTTCTGGGCATATTCATATGAAGTTATGCACAGAAATTCAACTTTGTTTTCTATGTAGGTTTCAACGTGGTAATTGTTATCTCTAACGTCCATAAAACTTAACAATGTTCTTCTGGAATGTGGAGAATAAAGTGCATCAGCAATGGTCAAGATTGTACCATTGGATAACATTATACGTGCCTTATCATATCCTTCTATCAGATTGGATAGGCCTAAGAAGGTTATCATAGGTGCATTCTTAGGTATGAAGTTAGTGAAATAGATGTGTTCATGCAAAACGGTGTGCGTGGTTGCACTATCTGCCAAACAAATAACTTCCCCACTAGTCATACCTAAAATAAAAAATTAATTTGAATCGGTCACATGCACAAAAGTTCTAAAAACAAGTAGCAATTCAAAATAATTTCATTTATTCAAGGATGGTAATTAATTAAAACTTAATATCCAAAAACAAATCACCAACAAATAATCCAAACATAAAGGAAAATTGTTCAAAAATCAACCAAAAACAAAAGGGGGGGTTCGGCCACTAGGTGGAATTCGGCCCTATGGTGCAATTTTAACTAACTAAAATTGTTTATATCTAAGATTCTAATCTTCCATATGAGTGGTATCCTTTTGAAAGTTAGAAACCTCCATCTTTGTGGTCTCCAGTTTAACGAAGTTTGATTCAAACTTCTTATGACGAGAATGATATTTAGCTACAACCTTCTAGGGAGCTCGACAAACATGGGACCAATGGTCCTTTGAACCATAACAATAGCATATGTCCACATCCATGGTCTCAGCTGTTTTTCCCTTATTCTTAAAGTTCGGGGCCTTGGGAGCTAGGTTTGAGCACTTCTGGGCTTTGTTTCCTCCAATGGATGGGCCTTCACTTTGTTGACCTCCGCGGGGTGGCTTCTAGCTGCCCCTACCATGCCTCTTTTGGTGTTTTGGGTGTTGATTTATGCTATAATGTGCTTCAGGCACAGCAGTGCCCTAGCAGGTCGAGCTTGATGATTCTTCATCAATAGCTGGTTCTGCTTTTCAGCGATAAGTAAAACATAGATCAAATCTGAGAAATTAGTGAACTTCTGACCTCTATATTATTGCTGCAGAATAATATTAGAAGCAGATAAGGTCGAATAGGTCTTCTCCAAGAGATCATCTTCGATCAAAGTTTCATTACAAAACTTGAGAAGTGATCGGATTCGACAAACTTCATAATTATATTCATTCACAAACTTAAAGTCTTGAAAGCACAAATGTTACCAATCATGTCTTGCTTCAGGAACGAATATGTCTTTTTGGTGATCAAAACGATCAGCCAAAGCGACCCATAGTGCACGTGGATCCTCCTCACCAAGATATTTAGCTTGTAAAGCATCATGGATATGTCTTTGGATGAAGATCATAGTAATGGCTTTTTCAACTTCACCAACAGGGTTGTCTGCCTCTTCTTCAATGGCGGGACACAAGTTCTTTGCAGTAAGGTGGAGCTTTACATCTTGGACCCACTTGAGGTAGTTCCTTCCAGATACCTCAAAAGTGGTGAAGTCGAGTTTGTTCAAATTCGACATATTCCTATCACAGAATAGATGGACAAGATGTGGTTAGTGTAATGGAGAAAAATCAATCCATTCACATAGAAGTAGAACATACAGTATCTAATAGACATGTATTGGTTTAATTTTGTATGAAAAAACTTCAAGTTTTCATGGGTGATGTTGTTAAATGAAAACTTCAGGTTTTCAAACAAGGCATGTTTTTAAAAAACTTCAAATTTCGAAATAATTATGAACTTTACGTTCATATGTTCCTACAGGCAAACATAAATATACACACATAAATATGCAACAAGAATATGTGCAAATAGAACTTCAGGTCTACAATTATAATTGAATTAATTATTTGGATTTTGGGCCAAATTTTAAAGTGTGGGTGAAAAATATAAAACCCATTGGGCCTAAAAATTAGGTGAATAAACTCGGGGCCCAAAAGAAGGCCTAAGCCCACGAGTGGCTTAATAAAATGGGTGATGTGCATCCTAGGCCTAAGAATGGGCTGGGTTTGGTCTCGGGTCAAGCAAGCATGCAGGCCCTTGCCTCACAAGGTAATTGGGCTGGAAGCGCAAGCCCAAAAAAAAATAAAAGGAAAGCCCGCAAAGGGCATGGCTCGCCCGTGATGCGGCACATGGAAAACAGTAAAAGCCTAGTGGGCACGATTGCGTCTGTGGGCTAGATCATCACCAAAGCCAATAGGCTGGTGATGTGGATCGAAAAACCAGCAACACAGGCAAGGCCCAACGTCGTGGGTGCTATACGAATTGATCGAAAGGAAATCAAGGCCCGTTAGGGCTCGAGTGTGATTTCTAGGCTACCCCAACGGCGCTGGGTGTAGAGATCCACCGGATTCAGTCAACAACGTCACTTCAGGCAACGTTTCCATGGTCAGTGTAAGCTAGGGTTCGTTGAAGAACCAATTATTTGTTGGTGGAGATGAAATCTCAACGTCGAGGGAGGGGGAACCGAAGGAATTCAACTGATTTCGAATGAAAATCCCATGAAATTCTTCTGGAATTTCAAGAGATCACTGGTGAAAATGATGGGGTTTTTCCAATTTACATGACTTTCAGTCGTGTTTTGTCCGAAAAATCGACGGGGAGAACCTGGGCTTTAAGCCGTGGGTCAAGACAAGGTGCTTCAAACGCAACGTTTTCGGTTCAAGCTTGCGGCCTGGGTTTCGATATTGGACTTGGCTTGCTAAGCCATCGCAGGCTGCTGGCTGCTTGCATAATCTAAGGTCGAGGGTTCGAAGAACCCCATTGTTTCCTGATTTCAATTTTTCTTTTTTTCTTTTTTCTTTTCAATTCAATTCATATATAATTCAATGTGATGCATATGCAATTCAATAATTTTTAATGCATGTACATATATTTGATGCAATTCATGGAAAATATCAAATTCACATAATTCAACAATTATGAATATAATGCATACACAATTTATGTACAATCTACAATTCAAAAAACGTAAAGTTGAGTCATGCATTATGGTGAATGTTCATGATATCAGGGCTACAAAAATATCAAGATAAAAACCGTTGTTTTGAAAGAACATGATTGCGTGATGATATGGATGAACTGGTTTGATGCAAAAAATCTCCTCGTCAAATTCCTAAGCGCAGCGGTAGGAGTGTGCTGATAACGTGTTGTACCCTATTTTATCTAACAAGGTTAAGAGGGGTCGGCGGCAAGGGTAGAGAGATTGAGAGAGATATGTTTGTAGAATTGTAAGGGAATGAGTACCTTTATTTATAGTAGTAAAAAGGAGAGAAAAAATTCCTTCATCCTCAAGGAATACAAGTTGTAATAGGAAAGGATAATTAGAATCAAATCTAATCTAGGATTACACAATCACACTTAAACTAGGAAAGTTTACAACAACTATCTATATTTAGCTATTATAGAGAAAAAGATCTTGCACATGATGAGGAATTTTTATCTATACACGAAACGTAAATTACCTAGTATATTACTTTACGCGCTGTTGATGCACAAAATCAGTGAGGACTTCGGTACAACAGAAAGTGTTAAGTTTGTGACCTTCGCTAGATTGCTCCGGTCACTAGTGTGGACAAGTATGTAAATAGATAAAGACAGAGTAGCAAACACAAGATGTATGTGGTTCACCCAGATTGGCTACGTCCACGGAGTAGAGTTCTCATTAATTGTGAAAGGTTTACACAAGTACATAGGTTCAAGCTCTCCTTTTGTGAGTACTAGTGAATGATTTAGTACAAATGACATTATGAAATATTGTGAGAGAATGATCTCTATTTATAGAAGAGAGTTTCTAGTTTCATTCTGACATTGACACGTGTCATGTTGTGATTGGCTTCTGATGTTGACACATATCGCGCTATGATTGGCTTCTGATGTAGACACGTGTCGCGCTGTGATTGGCCTCCTGGTTGGAAGGAAATTCTTCTGGGTCCTTGACGGATAACATTGACCGATGTTTAGTAGTTTCGGGATTGATCAAGTATGGTACAAACACGCGCTATAATAAAAGTGAATAGAAAAAATAATATGTCTCATTGTAAGCCCTGGTTTGGTACTGAGGTGCTTCTGAAAAAAAAATGGATATCAAAAAAAATTAGGAGTTTTTTTGTGTTTGGTAAACATTCAACTTTAGCTTTTTTTTCACAGTTTCGGTTTCTACCTTGTTCCCCCGAATCTCGAAACCCCCAGCACCAACCACACTTATTCCGACCAGGGGTTTCTGCCTTCTTCTCCCAATTTCGATCCCACACCGTCTGATCTCGATCATGCAATCCTCCACAAGCTTCAGAAACTAGATTTGAAAGATGAGGGGGAGAACGATGGAAAGCCTGATGAGGTGCAGAAGCTGGATTCAATAGAAAAGGTAGAGGAAGATGGAGCTGGTGAGTGGCTAAAGGTGGATTTGAAGACGAATGATGGAGCTGGTAAGTTGCAGAAGGTGGATTTGAAGGCGGAGTAGGGTGGAAAGGGAGTGGAGGAAGAAGAGAAGAGTTCCGGTGAGCAATAGGGACAAGATAAAAAAGAAACAGTCTTACAAAAAAGAATATAATAAAAAAATTATAAATATCTTAATAAAAAAAGGTAAAAGTACTTTCTTTGTTTATAAATAGTTTATATAAATCTTATAAATGTCATAATAAAAGAAAAGATAAAAAAAAATTATTATATAATATTCAACATCATATCTTTTTTAGTTATTTTATATAGTCACAGTTATTTTACATAAAAATTTACCAAACACTTTAACACTGCTTTTTTTGCTGAAAGCACGTTTACAAAAAAGTTTACTAAACACTCTACTGCTTTATTTCAGAGCTGTTTATTCTCACAACACAGTAAAAGCAGTTTTGTTTCAAAGCACAGTAATACCAAATCAGCCCTAAATTTTGTTTAACATAAAAATAAATTCACATCCTATGATTTAACTAAAATATTTATACTAGGCTGCCATGTTCTAGTATACTAGGCATGTTTACGTAAGGGTAATCAGAATAAAGAAAAGGAATTGAATTCCGATTATGGAGTATTCCGATGTTTACTAAATATTAAGGAATCAAAAAAGTGGTGGAGCCCACACGAAACAAGGAATCCAATTCCTGAAATTGGAGGAACCAAATTCCCTAGTTTTGTGAGGCATTTGAATTCCCTGAGGGCAAGGGAATCGGGAATGCATATTTTATTCCAATAATGCCCTCACTTGTTTCTTATTATTCTAACATTGCCCTTCATTTGACACTCATTATGTCATTTTTAATAAATAAATAAAACCTATTTATATATTTTTATATAGATAATTTTATTATATAAATTTAATTAAGAATTTAATTTAATTAATTAGTATGAAAATAATTTATTTATGTAAGGTTAATTTAGTCATCAACTTAGTTATCATTCCGATTGAAGTGAATTAGTAAACAAATTATATGAACTCAACATCATTCTTGCCATCTTTTAATAAATAAATAAAACCTATTTATACATGCTTATATAGATGAATTTTATTATATAAATTTAATTAAGAATTTAATTTAATTAATTAGTATGAAAATAATTTATTTATGTAAGGGCAATATAGTAATCAACCTAGTTTTCATTCCGATTGAAATGAATTAGTAAACAATTTATATGGATTCAACATCATTCCTATTCCGATTCCTGACAGTTTTAGTAAACAATTTCAACAGGAATCAAATTTTGATTCCACCTCATTTCAATTCATTCTCAATCAAATTCCCCCTCAATCCAATTCCTTTCAATTTGATTATGAATTAGTAAACGCGCCAAGTTATAAGAGTGCACAAAGTACAAAACCACAGGCCCACAAATTTGGCATGTACAGCGCTCCAAGTTCTGTAAGAAATTAAAGAATAGAATTTTAAAGCGTCGGTAATATTTAGGCATTATTGGTCAAAAACTTTAATTACCAGCACTATTGAAATGATAATTTCATGCGTAAGAGAGGTTTCACTTTTTCATTCAGATATCTTACAATATGGGCTTATTTTAGTTACGCTATTTAAAATTTGATTTTCATTTTATTTTATACTTTGTAATTTAAAAGTTATTATTGAAATTTTAAATTTGTCCCACTTTATTATCTTTTTATTTCTTCTGTCAAATCGTCGTTAAAGTTGCCAACATGGATGAGTAAAAATGTAATATCATAAGCTTATGAACTCGATTATGATCTCAATTTGCCTCTAAAACTTGATTTTGATTCCACTTTGCACCCTGAAACTCAAAATCATCGTTTTATAAACCTCCACAATGAATTGTTGAAAGTTAATGCATAATGTAGATGTGTTTGATTATAAATCTCCTCTATACACTAACATTTAATAGTAAGAAAATAGTAAGTTTAAAAGAAAAAGTTAAGGATTGAAATTTTTGTGGGTTGCTGTGCTTGAGTTGCAGAGATCTGAAAAGAAAAATAAAGAAGAAATTGATTAGCCTGTTGCACCCAAAGTAAATTCACATAATGAAATTTGTTCCAGTTCTATTGATAGCAAAATTAATCTTAGAGAAAGAGAGGGAGAAGTTCAAAACAAACTTAGAATGCTTTGAATCTTGCTTTTTTTTTCACATATGCATTTTTTAATCCATGTTAGGATATTTGATGGCTTTTGAATGGAATTAACATATTAAAGTAATGTGGAGCGAATTTTGAGTTTCATGGATTAAATTGACAATTTTTTAGTTTTATGGGGGTAAAGTGAGATAAAAAATGAATTACAGGAGACAATGTGAGATTAAAATGGAGCGAATTTGACAATGAAGGAAAGGAAACATGGTAAAGTGAAACGAATTTTGAGTTTTAAAGAGTAAAATAATGACTTTTGAATTATAAGAGGCAAAATGAATCGAATTCCAAGGAACGTAGCTAAAATTTTGAGTTATAAATGAAATTTGAAACATGCAGTTTCCCTGTCCTTTCTTCATGGTGGCTAACTTTATTTTTTTATTTTTTTTTATGTACAAATTACAATATTGGTTAGGCGACACTCTTAGTTAAAAGAATCCCCACACACACACACCTGTATGCAAAGGGATCCTCATATTTTTTTTAAAATGGGGATTACGTGTGGGGTCCACTCCACAATGAATCTCAACAATCCGAACAGTCTATTTTATAAATATCGATTCATAGATCATCCTTACAAAAATTCATTTCAATCCAAAACCATTTGCCTGTTTAATTATCAAGATAAAATTTCATTGTTTTTTATATAACAAAGTATTGTTAATTTCTTTGAACCCAATTAGATGTTCTAAACATTTCCGATTTGGTTAATATAGGAAGCTCTATGTTTAGCTTCAGGTAGATAGAGTTGTTCCCCCAACATACATCGGGTCACTTCTCCTAAAGTGTCCTCCCCACTCACGTTCCCAAAACAATCGAGTACCTCCTTTCTCGGAGAGGTAAGAAAGTCAAGCGAGTGGGTAGGTTGATGATCTATGAGGTACAACTTGAAAAATAGATGGTTCAGATCATTAAAGTTCGATGTGGTGTAGACCCCACTACTAATCCACATTTTTATAAAAGAAAATTAGGGATCCTTCCCTTAAAGGTTTTATATATATATATATATATATATATATATATATTTATTTATTTATTGTTTAGAGGCACTCCCACCCCACTACTAATCCCCATTTTTATAAAAGAAAATTAGGGATCCTTCCCTTAAAGGTTTTATATATATATATATATATATATATATATATATATATTGTTTAGAGGCACTCTTATGGGAAGAAGTTTTCGTGAATAACCTGGATCGGTTGATGTTTCATGTATTGTACGTCTGAAAAATCCCTCAACACTTGATTTCTTCTCTATTTTGATAAAATTTGAAGCTTTATTTGTATCAAAAACTGAATAAAATAAGCCAACTTAAGAACTTGGAGGGACTACTTAATAACTTGGAGGGACTTGCTTGTAACTCAAAAACCATATTGTGAATCATGAGAGAGAGAGAGATAATAATAGGGTGGTGCTATCCACTCACATATTTTTACTTCTTACACGCTTTTGATTTCGGTCATCGAATGAATTGAAAAAGATCAATAAACTATAATTAATAAGAGTGTGTGAGAAGTAAAAAAATGATGTATAAATAGCATACCCTGATAACATTATAACAAGTGTTACCAAACCACATAACAAATAAAACAATACAAAAATATTTCCTCACCTTTATGCATATTTGGAGAAAATAGTTACAAACTTATATTATTATTTTTTAACAAATGATAGCATTAGTGAGTTAAATTGTTAGTTGTTAAGAGAAAGAAGTACACTGGAGGTCAAGCAGCACAAGAATGCATATACATAATTATTTGCTGTCACTGCCATAAAACATCAATTTTTTATAAACTTAGTATTTAAACTTAAGTGTTGAGAAAAGACAAAATCTGATAATAAAAAATACCATCAATGTTTCCTCATGAAGCTTTTTAAATAGTAAATGATGTCAAAGGATCTTATATGTATGCATATTTTGATTTCTTGTTCACACAAAACCCCAATCTAGTAGTTATATAATTTTTTTTTTCCGGAGAGTAGTTGTATAATTTATTTAGTTCATCTATAAAAAAAATTCTCTTTTTATATGTGGCTTCAAGCAATACTTTTTCCACCAAAACAATCTACAACCGATTTCCAAAAAAAAAAAACAATCTACAACCACGGTTTTAGAGCCGACAGGAGGAGCGAAATATGGCTTAGATTCAAATGATAGGGGGGGCAAGAAGTATTCAAGATTCTACATACAGAGAAAACACTTAATTATTTGAGTTATGTAAGTAGAAGAAATCATAAATATCATTTCCTTATTTTTTGGGTAATAGATGATTTACTATAACACTTTTAGAGTTCGTTTGAATGTGCTTTTAAAATGACTAAAAGCGCTTTTGGTAAAAATGTTTTTGGAACCAATCCTTAGTAAAAATGTAAGTAAATTCTGGAAAATCATTAAAAGTGCTTCCTGGAAAAAACACATAACTTTTGCTTCTTGCATAAAGCACTTTAAGTGTTTTTGGAACCAAATCTAAAAACGCTTTTAATCATTTTAAAAGCATAAATATTTGTGTTATGCAAGTGGAAAAAATCATAAATATCATTTTCTTATTTTTTTTTTTTTAGGTGATACATGATTAATAATTTCTTTACGAGAAATGCTAATTAAGGAGCTTAAAAGTAAAACTTTATATAAACTCTCCGTCGCCTCATGTTTTTAACAAAGTTTTCATATCAACATTATAAAACAGTATGCCAAAAATATGAAATAACAGAGACTCTCTTTGTAAGAGTGTCTTTTAACATTTCTCTTTCCTTAACCTTGATAATGTTTGTTGTTTGTTTAGCCAGCTAGGTGGTAACTGACCACCGCCGGCCAGCTGCACCACTCCACACTAAATTCCTTAGATGTGAGACAAACTGTTTATTCAATTCGTTATGTAAAACGGAACCAATTGCAAACAATTGCGGATTACCAAGATGCCACGGCAACATCACAGTTTTATATTATATAAATTAACTGTAATTTGTTAATTTAGGTCAGACCCCGCCGCCGGGCCTTATTTGACCCACGTGCCTAAAAGCATGGTCCTTGTTATAAACAAAGAACATTGAGCTTCACTGGATTTTTGTGGACAATCCTAAAACATCCTCCTTGACCGTAACTAGTACCTTTCATTGCTTAATCTAATCATTTATATTATTCTAATATCTGCCTTGTCTTTTAGTCCAAAATTCAAAAAACCTTCTTGTTTTTCTTCTAGTATATATAGGGCCTTTTTGGTACCATAACAAAGAAACAACCACACCTCAAGGAAAAGAAGAAGAAAAAATCACAAATTTAAACACCCATTCAATACCAACCCACATGGAAATGGAGTCTGCTTTCTTCCAATTTTCAAGTCCAGACTTCTCATCAGATTCCTCCTTTGGTTCATTACACTCCTTTTCATGGGGTGATGAATCACTACTACTTCCTTTCAATAGCCATCAGTTGATGAATTTTCCACCATTCAACATCGACGACTCCCAAGACATGTTGCTCTACGATGTGGTGGCCAAAGGCGCAAAACAGACATTAGTTGCACAGAACGAGGCGAATAGCTTCAGTGGGGTTAAAGAAGAGGAGGTGACTTCAGCCAACAACCAAACCCTAGAAGAAAATTCCACAAAAGAAAAGGCTTATAGAGGGGTGAGGAGAAGGCCTTGGGGAAAATATGCAGCAGAAATAAGAGACTCCACAAGGCATGGGATTAGGGTTTGGCTCGGCACGTTCGATAGTGCAGAGGCAGCTGCTTTAGCTTATGACCAAGCTGCATTTGCACTGAGAGGTTCTTTGGCTGTGCTTAATTTTCCAGCACAAGTTGTCCAAGAGTCTCTTCAAGAAATTAAGTATAGACACGATGAAGCGTGCTCGCCTGTTATTGCACTCAAGAGGAGGCACTCCATGAAAAGAAAGTCGATGCACAAAAAGAGTAATAAACCAGTTAGCCAACGTACGGATCAAAGAAAAGTACAGGAGGTTTTCCCACAAAATGTGATGGTATTAGAGGATTTGGGCGTTGAGTATTTGGAAGAACTTTTGGACATAAGCTCATGTGGAAGTAATAACTGGAGTCCGCAGTAAAAGATAAATCATAATGTTCATCTTTCAGATATCTATTTTTATGTTTTGTTTAATTAAATATTAAGTTAACTTTTCTTTCCTTCATCTTTGACCTTCTCTTTTTTTCCTCGTTAGTTTGACCTACGGATCAAAGGTTCTAGTTGAGGACGAGTTGAGGGGTCATGGTGCAGCTTAGATCCAGGGCCTCTGTGAATTCTATCAATTAATTCCCACTTCTTTGTAAAGTTGAAAGAGATGGAATGTACACATGTGGATCAAAAATATTTTTCTCTCTCAATTATTGCAGTCTATAATATTACATGAAAACCTATATATTCTTTAAAATTACAAACATATACATAGTGGCCCCAAAATATATTAATTTTGTCCCTTTTCTAAGTTAATGGATTAGGAAGCAAGGGTGTGAATGATCATATCTACTGGCCTCCAGAATCCAAAAAGTCACTTCATCATTGTTCTTAGAGGTCACAGCTGACAGCTTATCTTGATATTTTTTCTTAAATTTAGCAGTTATGATTTGCATGTGACACCTGAGTGATGTATTATTCTCCACCATGTTTATATATGAATTTGTTTCTGCCTTCAATATTAAAATTTCATGGTAACACCACCAAACCAAAGAAGTAAAGAATTTTAAAAGAACCCTACTTTTAGGTGTCGATCGTTATCCTCAACACTCGACAATTTGTGTTTTCTAGTTTTGATGCTTTGCATTCGAAATACTTGACCATGTCCCACTCCCCACTATTTCTTTTCAAACTCGAACACGTAATGGAGAGACGATCCTCGCCGGATTTTTTTTGTGAGGATTTCGGGAATATTCCAATTACATCTATTTATTGTACATTGGAAGATCCGACTAGGATCCTCCTGGCACATAATGGGCCAAGCAGCAAATAGGAAAGACAACGTCCCAATCCAAGGAGAAAACTTTGTAGTGAGTGGTTATTGGTACTTGGTAAAGAAATAGTATGTACAAGAAGGAAAAAAATTCATAAAATTCGAACACATGCTGTCTTTTAGTTCGAAATGTTTCTATAAAAGGAAAAAAAATAGGTTGAGGTCCTCTAATTCAACATGTAATCTATATAATCATGTCAAAAAGTTATAGATGTCATATTTGCTTCCCACCGAAAGATGTCATTTGTGCTTGCCATCAGTGCAAGGTTATACCAGCAAAAGATATACTAATGTTTACAGTACTAGTGAAACTACTTGGTTGGAATATATTTTGGCAGGACTTGGGCGTCAAATATTCCCATCCCAACAAGTTATATTGTGATAATCAAGCGGCTTTGCACATTACTTCAAATTCAGTCTTTCATGAGCAAACAAAGCATATAGAGATTGATTATTATTTTGTACGAGACAAGATTCAAAACAGAATGATCATGACGAATCACATATCCACATCACAACAGTCAAGCGACATTTTCACAAAATCATTGAGCTCTGGGCAATTCACGACTTTACTTGGAAAGTTGGGAATCACTGACATACTTCCAACTTGAGGAGGAGCGTTAAGGAAAATAAAATCAGTTGATTCTCTATTATGGTGCCTTATATCATGGAGAGCCAACTACATTGACTCATCTTCATTTCTGTTCAAACATGTAAACCAGAAACAATTTGTATATGCTTTAATTTAAGATCGTATTTACTCTCTGTATTATGGAAAACCCCTTTGTAACCATTAAATGGAACTATTCAACCAATATCAAAATTAACGAATCCCTTTTATTTCTGGCCATCAAATTGAAAAAATCAAACGAAAACAATCGATATGTTTAAACAAAAGTGTATGGAAGACTTAAAGGGTGTGTTTATCATTTCCCAAGTACATATCACAAACCACATTAGCAAAGAGACTTAGCATTCCCTCCATTATTCTAATTACAAAAAAAAAAATTTTAAAATGTCTATCTGTCCAAAACTAATCGCTATTTCTTCCAGTCACAAATAGTAGGAGAAAAGCTTACATGAAATCATTGCAATTTTTGTGTTTATCTTGAACATCACATGGTAAAAAGAGATTTTGTATGTGATGAAATAACCAAGTTTTTCTCCATGATATGGAGAATCTGTGTACATAGAGAAAATTTGTATGCAAAATGATCTTTAAACACACATCAAGTTGTTTATACACGAATTCCATGTTATGGGCCGATGAACTTTCTTTCATCTTCATATTTCATCTTATGTGCTAATTGGGTTATTGGGATTTTTGGGTACACTCTTGACTATCTAATGCTCTGTGTGGGAAGGTGCGCTTGACCAACATCCCTATCAATAAAAAAAAGAAAGCCCAGTTTCAAATATGAAGCAAACAACTGAATAAGTCAGCCAGGACGATGCCCTAGCTTAGTGCATAATTAATTAGGATGTTTTGTTTGGACTACGAAACTCATGCAATTAAGGCCCATCCTGATTTCCTAATATTGTTATACAAATAACGCACTAGAACCACTTCTACAGATCAGGTGGAAAATCTTCTTTATAATTTTTTTTTTAACAAACGATATTATTTACATTAAGAGGGAGAATGTGGGCTTAGACTCATAATGAGCTAGTAATAATGTGGTTTAAATTCGCCTTTGACGAGAATCAAATCTAAGACCTCTCACTTACAAGTAAAGAAAAATATCACCAGACCATAATATTAAGTAGCAAAATCTTCTTTATATTAGATCATTGCCAAATCTTCTTTATGTTAACCGTGCAAGATCATTGCCAATAGCCCCACCAAGAGTCGCGCCAACAGCCTTAAGAGTCCCGCCAATAACCTTATCGCTGTTGTAAATATTATGTGGATGGTCCACATGAATAGTTTGTTACTATTTATGCACAGTATTTTCACTATTCATTTGTGGAAAAGTTGTAAAGTGAATAGTGCTTTCTTTTGTTTATATATTTGAAGAAGAGAAGAAGAGGTGAGTGACTTACGGAAGAGGAAGAGAGAGAGAGAGGAAAGAAGAGGAAAGAAGAGGAAGAAGAGGAAGATGAGGGGGAGATATAAAGAGAGTTATCTTTGTACTCCTATTATTTCAAATTATAATGAAAGCACTGAAGGAAATCTTTTGGGAAAACATGTTCATTTAAGCAACATCATATAGCATGCAATTAACAATTAAAGGCGGAATCATGCTAGCATGCACTTAAAAACAAAATATTAACCAAGAAATTCAAAGCCTAGTAGATTGGTGAACCAATAATCAACTCAAAACAAAGTGAGTTGAAATTAATACCTTTGTAGATTCCTCTTTGCATAAGCAAAGGCTAATCACCCAAAGAGATAGGGGCCTTCATTCCTTGCTTCTTAGATCCATGGATTTGGATGGAAGAATAGGTTCTCTAAGTTCCCAAAATTGAGAACCTCTAAGTCTCTTCACCAAGGTTAGATTGTAGAAGAAATGAGTGACCTTGGAGTAGTAGGATTGCTAGATGTACCCTCCAAGGTGTTGGCCTCTTTAGAGAGAAAATGGAGAGACAATTCTCACCAATTTTCCCCCAAAATAAACCCTTTTAATCCTTAATGAATATTTGGCTATAAAGTCCTTTATATAGTCACTAAGTGACCTAAAGAACCAAAACCCTAATTCATCACACTATGGCCGGCCATTTAGGGAGTTTTGGGCTTTTGGGCTTCAATGAATCTTTATTCATTAAATTGTCATACAACTTAAGTTAATGGGCTTGACATTCGAAGCCCATTGGGCCTTAAGGTCCAAAACTATCCCGAAGTCTTTAACGAACTTATTCGTTTGATTAATTAACATATTAATTAATCCTTGCCATAAATAAATGATTAAACCATTTAATCATTCTTACTCATTTCCGTTTAATCTCCAATCTCTACATTTTATGGTGTGCGATCCATTAGGTTCCTTTTAGCGAGGTAGTGGGCGATTAAAACCATTTTACATCGATTGTGAATTGAAACTATTTTCAATTCTCCCTTTAGTGATTATACACGTTTAGGGCTTCCACAAACCATGAGTGACACCTAGCAGCATATCATGGTTACCCAAGCTAATCAGAAGAGGTTAGAGAACCTATTCAGTTCGGGATTACAAATGCAATACGGTCTTTCTCTAATCTAATACTCTTGACCACATTGTTTGGTTTGATAGTTTATTTTCTCATGTCTACTATCCAATGTGTGTCTTGTGCTTATATGATTACCTTGAATGTGATTCGGAATGCATTCCCTAATCTCATTCATACTCTGGCCAGAGATTCAAATCATATCAGAGAGTATTCTCCCTCAAACGGTTTGAAGGTTAGAGATCCCTTGTTGCGCATTCACTTGTCTCCATAGATAAGTGGCTTGACCCCAACGATGCCGTGGACACTCTCCTGATGGAGTGACTTTGACATAATCAAAGATCAAGGACTTAACCACAAGACAACTATGATGCCTCAGGTCAAAGGACTACTTTGCATTATCCCAACCATGAGTTCTCATATGACATGGAATATGAGAACTCTTCGTTGATCGCGTTCAGTGAACTCATTCTCTATTGAGCACCTACCGTACTTGTCTTGATGTCACACACACCAATGATTCGAGACTGATCACTCTCCCTGAGAGAAGACATAGTACGTACTGATCTTAACGGACTGTCAATGCCCAATTGGCAATCCTATGATCAGGAACGTTTAGGATGTGTCTACGAAAGAATGGTCTCATGAATCTAACTTCATTAGATTACATTCTCCCAATCACATATTCCTTGGACTTTATCGTTTAAGCATATAACATTTATATGAGACGGCTCAAACAATAATCTTTGCCCTTTATATGTAAAACTAGATTAGTTTAACATGTGAAATGTCCGTAAAGTATCATCACATGATTGGCTTTAGGGCACATTTCCAACAAGCACCACTGCTGCCCCGAGGACGTACTCCAGTCATACTGACTGTAGAGGAACCTCGTAAATTTTGTGTCTTGTTTCATTTATTCCACTGCACCCACAGTCGATTTTACAACACGTTATCAGCACGAGAAGCTCTCATGTCAGTGGAAAGCATAACGCCATAAATTCGGATAAACACAGAGTAGAGACGGCAAGCCAGACACGACAAACAGGGAAGATCCTTTTGTCCCAAAAATCCATCAACCTTTCTTTTATCACTTTTTCTTTTATCACTCTAACTATTGATGTGCTAATCCTTATCCCTGCTAGATCTGCAATCTATTTTTTCTCTCGTGGACAAGAAAGATGGAGAGATCTTACAGACAAACAAAGGTGCAGCAAAACAAGTAAAGGTATGTCCATTTTTCGTTTCTCCTACTGCGCCAGAAGCGCCCCACCGAATTCCGGTGCGAATTGAAATTTCCAACGACCTGAAGTCGTCACGAGATAAGAAAACTCGTACCTGACAACTGGTTTCCAGAGATCCAGAAGAATCTCATTAGACTTGGAAACCCAGATCGTGTCGTTCTCAATGGATCTCGAGGACCTCCATGAATCCTCAGTTGTCTGAGATGGTGATGGCATGACTGACTCCACACAGGCCTCCCTCTCTTGTGCCTTCGTCAACCTCACTGTCATCTATGTCTCTATGGAGAGGTTCTTGCTTTGCAATGCTATGTTCTTTGGGCCATGCAAGAACAACGCCAGTCTCTGGTAGCCTTTTTGGATTGAATTGGTTTTGTCTAACCCCCACAACAACCCAGCTGGTACTGGGTTTCGAGACTGGTAGAGACAGACAAAGAAAAGGGGAAATGGGGCCAATGATTTAGAAAGGTGCGTTGCACCATGTAAAATAAAAGAAATAAAAACAAAAGTTGTTGGAATGTTGTAGCATGTGAATGAATAAGAAAAAATAATAATAAAGGTAAAGGTTTTTGGATGGTGTTACACCATCTGAAAAGAAAGAAGAAATTATGTATATATTTATTTATGTGAATGGTGTTGGCTTAAAACACTTTCACAAGTTCTATTTATTTAAAGCAATTTATTTACAGTGGGTAGAATTATTACTTTTTGCTTTAAAGCTTTGATATTTATGTGCATGGTGTTGGTTTAAAGCCCATGTCACAAGTTCTATTTACTTTAAAGCAATTTATTTATCATGGACGGTTTTACCGCCTACTGCTTTAAGTTTTGATTTATGTGAATGGTGCTGAATTAAAGCCCTTGTCACAAGCTTTAATTTATTTATTGTTCAATTTATTTACTATGGCTGGAATTACCGCCTATTGTTTTAATTTATTTATTGCACTTATCTTTTGTTACGATGAGTATAACAAGGACCCAGAGTTCCTTGATTAGATCAGAACCTGCAGTTTCTTGATCCTCATCACATAAAATGATAGGACCCGAAGTTCCATCATGCAAAAAGATCAAACATGAAGTCCCTAGATCCTCAAGATCGGACATGAAGTTTCTTGATAAGTACCTTAAGTTTGAAGTGTCACAGTGCCTCAACTTAATTATAATAAAGGTCATAAAAGTCTCAGTCCATAGAGTATTTAATAAGGACCAGAAGTTCCTTATGTCCATACTTAAAATGGTTTAGCAGAAGCATTTATTAAGCGGATGAAATTGATTACCCGCGCTTTGCTCATGAAAATGAAATTACCAGTTTTCTACATGGGGACATGTCATTTTACATGACGCATTATTAAGTTCGGATGAGACCAGTTTCCAACCATCAATATTGCTCAGTACAACTCGTGTTTGGGAACTAGCCAAACATTATACATTTACGAGTTTTTGGTTGTGTTATCTATGTGCCTATTGCACTGCCACAACGTACTGAAATGGGCATTGATGTTGAACATCATCTATCATTCAATATTTAGAACCCTTGACTGGGGATATATTTACCACTTGGTTTGCGGACTGTCATTTTGATAAGACAATTTTCCTGCCATTAGGGGGAGAAAATGATATCGTTCCAGAAGAACGATGAGAAAATATCATTCCAAAAGAATGATGAGAAAAGACCGTTCTATAAGAACGAAGAGAATTTGTCTTATTTTGATTCACGAAGCAATCAATGAGAAAATGAAATATGAATAAATGAATGATGCAACGAAAGTGATGAAATCATATATACTTACTGCAAATGTGCCTACAAGAATTGATGTCTCTGTTGGATAAAATAATGAGACAGTAAATGATTTATCTGTTGCACGCCTGAAGCGTGGTAGATTTTTAGACTCAAAAGGTTCAGTTATTCGAAAGAAGAATAATATGGCACTACTGAACTATTGCATTCCCGAAGCATAACTGTTGCATGCCAGAAGCATGACAGTCGCCGCATGGATACACGTCCCAGATAGGACAATCCACAGACATAGGAATATTGATGTCTCATACATAGAGCATAATAGACATATAGGTTCCAATGACTCAACTCCCAGAAGTGGAGATTAAAATCCAAGCTCTATAACGCTCAAGAGGAGGTTATGATCCACATTCTCTAAATTATGACTATCCTGGAAGAGATAGCGTCATGCCCTTGAAAAGGCAATGGATATCCAAAGAAATGAAAAGCTTTTATGCATGCGCATGCACATGAGAATATGGGATCACGGATTGATGATAACCAATGGTAATTTTGGTTTTTACAAGTAGCTACTAAATTCATCAATGAGCTGTTTTAATATTGAGTCACGTTCTTTTGTTTGTCGACAAAAGAAAAATTATTGGCCAAAATGGAGAAAGGCAATTCCATTACAATTTTGTAAGAACGTGGGCAAATGAACCTATATATATTTGAATACAATACAAATAGCCAAAAGACGTTGAACCAAGGAGGTTACATATGGGCATTTGTAATACAATGTAATACACTTACATGATATGACACAAGGTTGTAAACGAGTTCATATGAATGGAGAATTATATACGAAGGGTTGTGAGTCGCCCACATTATATCTGCATAAGTAAATCCCTCAAGTATACATGAGAGCAAATTGCTCTGTATAAATTCCAAAGGAAAATGTATCATGAAGTGTAGAAAACCCTTGAAGGATTCAAATTGCTTGAAGTAAGCCTCTGAAGGGTAAAACATAAAATATGTACTCAATACCAATGGATGATATAAATTGCCTTAGTGAGTACTATCATTATGATATTGTTGCAACATACTAAAATCTCTTGCAAGAGTCAATGACATTAAATTAGAACTCTTGAAGAGTTGATAATATTAAATTGGGACTCCTGAAGAGTCTAGAAAAATTATAAAGTGTTGAAGGAATTATTGTCTCGAGCTGCAGATCGAACAATTTACCAACACGAATCTTATCCATGATATTTATGATATTAAAAGAACCATATGGATTGAAGATTATGAGTTGAATACTCATATGATGAAGACACTAAGAATAATCATTTATCTTCGTGAGGGTAAAGATAAATTAATATTTGGTCCAGAAGTACCACATCTTAGTGAAGTATATGCTTTATTGTATTTGGCACAATACATTGAATGAAATAAAGTTTATTTATTAATATCTCCAAGAAATTACAGATATGTACATATACATGAGTTAAAACAAACAAACAGGATGGAGCCTTCACAAAGGTTGCTCATGTGAAGCCTCAGTACTCGGAAGTACCCCAGAAGGGGGAGGCACTGGAGATTGATCATGTGGCACCCCAGTACTTAGCAAAACACCAGAAGAGGAAAGCATCAGTTGCTTTCGGAATCTAACAACAAACCTCTGGTGATCACTTTGAATCCGACTTTCGGATTCCTGCAGTTGGACGAGCTTTCTTTTCATGCTCGTAGAGTAACTATTTGCAAGCACGTGTAACACCTTATTCTCGTGCTTGAGCCATCTGATCTCTTGTTTAAGACTTGCCACCTCCGCCATCAATGATTCAACTTGGCAAGTTTGAGCAAGTAGGCGTTGGCCCATATTGGACACAGAACCAGCACACTGAACACTGAGAGCCAAGGAGTCTTGAACGGCCGACTCTTCAGACCGTTCTGAAAGGATCTTGTTATCCCTTGGAGTGAGAAGATTCCTAGCTACCACAGTAGCGGTTATGTTATTCTTCATCACAGAGTCCCCAACCGTAAGAGGACCATTAGAAGATAAGAAGGACGGGCGCCATATATTATCCTGACGCTGCTCGTCTGTATCACTCCTAAGACTCAAATCTAAGCAAATGTTAGATGGGCAAGTCATTTTTCAGAAATGATGAAGGAAAAACAGAGGTCAAATAAAATTTCAAAGGTGCAAGATAGGGGAAATTTCTACAACCAGCAACTTTCTGAGCATACTCTTGAACACAATTGATGTCTCTATAAAAGAAGAGGCAGCAGAGCCACTTGTTCAATGATCGATGAGGCACCGCTCTCCGAATTTCAAAAGCCAAATTTTCCTGAATAAAATTCGTTGGCATTTTTCAGATGTAATCTCAGCTTTTCAGATATCGCGTGCAACTTTATCAAAGATCTCTGACAAAGTTGAAAACGCGTAAATCTTACTGTTCTATTTACACCACAGTTGCTGACAAGAGTAAAAGCACAGCACCACCACTTGCTATTGAGAAATCTCTATATATGTCGACCTCTGTTCTCCATAACAAGGCAGACCCGCAACACTGCAAGAATACCTAACTCTTCCTCATCTCCGAGAATGCATCTTCAACATAGCATCTCGAAATACTCAGTTTTCTTCCTCTCCGAGAATACCTCTTCAAACATGTCACATCAGAGCAAGATTATCACATATCTTCAGGGACCAGAGCAAGATTATCTCATATCATGCAATCTCTCTGTCCTTTCCTTTGTCCTTGTTCTTGCCTGCGAAGACAAAGATAAAGAAAGCAATATGTCGGAACCTCCACTCAAACTCCCGGTAAGGAACCGACTGCCTGGAACCTTTCCTGATTGCTTACCTAGTGTTGCTCTCGAGTAGTCATCTTCAACGGTTGGAGCTGGGTCTCCAGTCACCAAGAAGTGATGAACCATCCAAATGCAAGGGTTGCACTCCATGATCGGATCATATTTATATATATTTTTACTTCGAATTCACTCGTCTTTTCTTAGTTAGTTCCTTATATTTTTGAGCTATTTACGTTATTTTTATGTTTATAAGTTTTGTTATGCAAAGAAAATAAAAATAGCACAAATGAGTTTTAAATAATAAACAGAAAGAATATTGGTTTTATTTTTGGATTGGGTTTTATTTTGGTTTATTTTGGTTTATTTTATATGCATTGAATTGATTGTTTCATAGAATATTGGTTTTGGATTTGTTACTTGAATTTGTTCTTAATTCCCAACTGCTACTAATTTAGAGTTTATGATACAAATTAGTTTTGTATTATTTTGTCAAGGAAGAATCCAAGGACAGCAAGAGGAATAAAATAAAGAAAGGGGATCCAAGAAAAAAAGGAAAGACAGCGAATCCAAGGAGAGACTTGCGGAGCGCCAGGCATGAAAGCAGGCGGGACAGCTAAGGAAAGAAAAGGCTGTCTTGCAGCCTTGAGAAATAAGAGAAGAATATAGAGAAAGCTGCTTTGCAGCGTGAAAAGGAGGAGAAGATGAGAGGAGTGCGCAGAATATAAAAAAAAGAAGAAACAGAAGGATGAGAGGGAGAGAGAGAGAGGGACGGAAAGAAGCAGCCAAGCTGCCTTGAAAGGCAGCGCCATTTGAAAAGCTAGTGAGGGAGACTGACAGCGAGGTCAGGCGAACAGAGAGCTGCCTTAGGCAGCGAGAAAAACAGGGAAGCAGAGAGCTGCCTTGGCAGGTCAGAGCCTTGCAGCGCAGGTCAGAAGGCACGGGCACAGTGAGAAGAAAATTAGAGGCTTCACTCCATTTCTCTCGGTTAAATCTTTCAAACTCATGATTTACGTTTGGTTTAATTTGTTAATAATGTGTAACTAATTTATTTTGGCTAGAGGTTAATTCAAAGCCATGAATATATTTGTAATATGAATTGATTACCTTCAGTTGTGATTTCTGAGTTGTGATTTAATTTGCTTAACTGCTTGATTGATAACTTATTTTTGTATGTCGATTAAGGATGCATACTTAATTTACATGCATGAATTTGATGCTAGAATATAAGTGAATTTCACCTAATCGTTATGAACTTATATTCACAAGTAGTGAAGGTTGTTATCCACAATCGTGTTAAGTGAATTCTAGGCAAGAGTATCATGCTTTTCATAGTTACGAAAGCCTCGTCAATGCTTATAGTTTTCACAAAGTCTAATGATCTTTGATTGTATCTCTATTGTGTTTTTCACGTAGAGGACTTTTGAAGAATGTTTTGAATTGTTGTATGCGTTTTCCCGTCCAATTCAATAACTTAAGGAAAACTAGAAGATTAAAAAAGTGCTGTTCACGGTTAATCTGAAGTGTTGAGATTCACAACTTATTGAAAGAACAACTGAAAATCAATTTAGGTTGCATATGTGTCATGTGTGGAGAAGAACCCTCTAGCTAATCCATCACCTATCCTTTCACCTTAATTTCATGTTTTTGTCAATTCTGTAATTTATTTAAGTTTAATTTCTCGTCGAAACCAAACACCCCTCCATTATTAAATTATATTATTTATTTAGTTTTCATTATTGTTAGTCTTTTAATTCAATTTCCGTCCATTTCAGTTCCTAGTGTCTAAATTGAGTGTTTCCATTATTTTGAGTCATTCTAAGTGTGTTTCAAGTTATTAGAGTTTTTAGCCTAGTTTTGTGTCCTTGAGTCTTATTTAATATTTTTAAATTAATTTAGAATAGATTAGCAATCCCTCTTAATCCCCGGCCTAGAACGATACCCTACTTACATCTATACTACAATTGTCACAAAGAGGGTTTAATTTGTGTGTCAAGAAATTCTCACATCACTCCACTCCGGCATCAGAGGGCAAATACTGCCGGAGAAGATGCCACACATGCATGGGGGAAAAGCAGGGAAAATACTACTTAAGCAAGGGGAGCAAGTAAGGAAAGTGAAAATGATACATTGAAGCATGTGGAGACAAACGCAACAAACGCGTGCTGATTCATCCCTAACAAAACTGAAGATCACTTGCCACATGAAGCTCCTCATGGTCCAATTTCATTCAAGATCAAGCATCGAAGGTCCTTGAAAAAATCACAAGTCCGATTCAATATCAAGTGTTCACTACTCTTGAATCAAATTCCGCTCCAGATAAAAGGAGTAAATTCAGACCTTTGGATGCTAGTCTAGCAGAAAGTCCTACAACCCAGTTCAAGAAAAAGCCTGTGGAAAGTTAACAACAAGTAAAGCAACTCTTTCAGCAACTCTTCTTACTAAGAGACTAAAGCAGAACGATCAACGATCAACCTAAATGATTTGAAATCAGGGGGAGATACTCATCAGGGGGAGCATCCAAGACAGATCAAGATTTTAACGAGTCAATCGAAGACTTGTGGCCATCCAAGGGGGAGTGTTGTAAATATTATGTGGATGGTCCACATGAATAGTTTGTTACTATTTATGCACAGTATTTTCACTATTCATTTGTGGAAAAGTTGTAAAGTGAATAGTGCTTTCTTTTGTTTATATATTTGAAGAAGAGAAGAAGAGGTGAGTGACTTACGGAAGAGGAAGAGAGAGAGAGAGGAAAGAAGAGGAAAAAAGAGGAAGATGAGGAAGATGAGGGGGAGATATAAAGAGAGTTATCTTTGTACTCCTATTATTTCAAATTATAATGAAAGCACCACTGCTGCCCCGAGGACGTACTCCAGTCATACTGACTGTAGAGGAACCTTGTAAATTTTGTGTCTTGTTTCATTTATTCCACTGCACCCACAGTCGATTTTACAACAATCGCTTGCATTTTCCTCCATTCATAAGCACCAAAGTTTGTTGTAGCAAAACTAATAATGGATTGATGTTAATCTGGATTTGACTAGAGTTCCTCATATGATTTATATGACGTAGTGTCACAAATAAAGTAAATAAATTAAACGATAACCTTAAATATTATAATCCACTCCTGAAGCGTGAGAAAATCTGAAAGTTTATAAACAAATATAAAATTTAACAACCTCATAATAAGCTTTTACTTATACCGTACCTCAACTCTAGTAAATGAAGGAATTTGGCTTAAAAGGCTCGTAGAGCTTGTTTGGGTTAATATTTGAACATTGAGCTGCAAGTGTGTGGAAGCCCAATGATACCAATTAAAAGAAGACTTACCCAAAACTCAGCATCAAGCCCAGAGACAAATTGGCGCCTTCTCATTGATGCATAAGCCATGTGTCTATGATTTAAAAGTCAAGTGATGGGGACTAACTCACAATCAGCCAAAAAGTACTTTTCAGTGGCAATACAAGTAAAAAGCTGATGACTCACTACCCTCCAAGTGCTTTCGAGTAAGAGTAAAGTTACTGCAGTCAGGCTAATCTGCCAATAAAAGGAGGAAAAGGCCCCAGAGACAAGGATACTCAACCAATCAAACAAACAAATATACAAACTATGCTCTCAAGCCAGATTTGCATCTAAAAGCTGTAATCAACCTAGATCTCAATCCTTTTCAGGATCATTCCCTACAAAACCCATCTTTTGTCTAGTTTAAAAGCTCTACTATCACCCCTAGTGGCATAATATTGATTCCCTTGTGTGAATTTGTTTACCATCCATCCCTTTTTAGCATATAAACCTTGTAAACTCGAAATAGAAGTGATTGCAAGAAGTTCAACCTTGCCCGACAAGGTGAAATCTTGCTCAAAGTTCTTTGTTTGTTTTATAAGTTAATAGATCTATTACTTAATGTCTTTTCCAGTATGTATTCAAGTCATTTCTATCTGCTTTCCCATTATAAGAGTTCAATTTGCATTCGGATCTCATTAGTTTAATGGACATGCTATCATTAAAATCAATCAAGAACCAAGTAAATGACTTAAGAGGATCTGGACTCCCTCCATTCGAACACACAAGACTATGAACTGAAAGTCCTTGTTCGCAAGGCAAGAAAAAGAACTTAATGTGGACTTGACCCATCCACGACAATCCTTTGATAACAAGAAGTCCGAGTAACTTGGGGGGCAAGTAATCGACTAATCTTGTTCTACATCTGTTATACTGAGATAGCACTGGCATGCCTAGCACTTGGTTAGTTTTGATTGCAAGCCTTAAGGCCTACACCTAAGGCCCAACAAAAGCACCTTTCAAAACTAACTATATCCTCTTCTTGCAGCACATCAGCAAGCAAGAGCCCGACTACACATCCAAAGTGCCAGTCTTTTGGAGAGCTGTGCTGAGAGCCAAGGAGCCCTCTCTAGAGAAATCTTCGCCCGAACATAGTTTTGGCACACTCGGTGGGACCATATTAGTCTTGTATGCCAAGAAGAAAAAGGAAAAAGAAAACCTTCAGGTGGAACACAGGGTACAGGCTACCCCAGTGTCTACCAAGATCAAACATGACAGATTGCCCAGAGAATGTTCCTTCCTCACAAAGACCAGCTGTTCTGAGAAGCTCGACCTCATCTGAGAAGTCGGGGGGAATGGTAACCAATGAAGACTTGCAAGCCACCATGGTGCAAGTGTTAAGAAGTATGGAGAAGATTTCCCTGGAAACCAGGGGAGAAGTGAGCATACTCTATTATTTAACAGGGAGTTTGCAAAAAAGACTAGATATGTAGTACTTTACTCCAAAAAATGGTTACGTGAGGGGAACAAGCCCTAAGGAAAAGTCAGTTATTCTATTCTTTCCTTTACTCCAAGGAAAGAATGGTAAAGATAAAAACAATGAGGGATCTGGAATTGATCAACCAGTGTTGGAGGAAATCTTAGAAGCAAAGTTGCCCGACCCCCCACTATTTTCACTTAATAGTAGGGAGCAAAGTGGGCAGAAAAGAATGAAGTATGGGATACCCCAGTTGATCGAGGAATCTAGTGGAAAAGGCGAGCCTACCAAGGCAGACAAGTCTCATCCTTATAGGCCATCACCATTAGCCAGTAAGGGAAGGGATGTCAAGTGGAGGAAGCCCAAACCAAGAAAATAAACTTTTTCAGGCAATGATCGTAGCCTGGAATAAAAACTTCCTCATACTCTGCCTGATAATACAGCACACCAACAGCTCAGGGATGAATTAGCCGAGTTGAGAATGATGGTGGCCCGGAATGCTCAGCCACAAGCTCGCCCTCTGTTTAGGATTACCTATCAAAAGCCCTATCTTGAGTACGTTGACAAGCAGAACCCATTTCCAGTCAACTTCAAGATACCCGCATTCCCAACATTCAGCGAAGAAGATGGCAATGTGTCTTCTAGAGATCACATTTTCAAGTTCTCTAATCACTGTGTGGCATTTGAAGACAATCTCAACTACAAATTGAGGTTGTTTGGAAACTCTTTAGTGGGCTTAGCATCTCAGTAGTACTCTTTGTTGCCTCCTAATTCTATTGCCAACTGCGAGCAAATGGAGATGCTCTTCCATGAGCAATTTTACAGGGTCGAGCCCGAGATGACCATCAACGATCTGGTTGAAGTAAAGCAGTATGAACATGGGTCCCCTGAATACTTCATGATGAGGTTTAGGAGGACAAGGATGAGGTGCCAATTCTCTATAAATCATGCACAACTCATATACATCGCTTAGAAGGCATTGAGATTACCTTTAAGAAAGAAGTTCTATGATGCATAATTCAATGAGCTACAGGAGTTGATGATTGTTGCTACCAAGTACGAGAAGCTATTACTGAAGGAGCAACAAGTAAAGCACTCATCTAAGGTGCCTCTTTTCTACAAAAGTAAAGCTGCAATCTATCAAGTGGAGTTTGAAGGAGAGCCAGAAGAGAATAATGGCCATGAAGAAGAGAGAATGGACATGTGCGCGGTGGAAATGACTACCCCTTCAAGCCTTTAATAGTGAAGGGGTTAGTCCAGCCGGTCAAGGACCAGAAAGTGGTCATGAATGATGGTGCATTTGTACCCATGAAGCCCCCCAAATACCAGAGTTATTCCTTTGACTTAACCAAGGCCGCATAGATCTATGAGAAGTTGGTTCGGGTTGTGCCCGACAATACCAAAAAGTTGCCCAAGCCTGAAGAACTTAGAGGAAAGAAATATTGCAAGCTGCATTACACTTTCAATCACTCTATAACCAACTGTGTCCAGTTTAAGGATTGGATACAGGACCTTATAAAGTTGTTATTGGAGAAACCACATGCCAATATGATGATTGACATTGACCCTTTCCCAAAAGCCCTAATAAACATGATCAACTTAATATGGGCTGAAAAGGGGAAAGAAAAAGCTACTTGGGAAGTGAAAGCAGAATGGAGGTAAGTTGATAAGCCGACTGAGGGAGCCATCAAGTTGCTCGAGAAGCCCAAAGCAGCCATAATCAAATGAGTACTATTGTGTAGCAAGTGCCAATACGAGTGTGATTTGGAAGTCTTAGTGTCATGAGCCATTATCGATCAGAATTTGATCAAGAGAAGAGAAAGAGAATAGCAAGAAGCCCGTAAAAATGTCATGTGGGTAGCTGAAAGAGAGACCTCTAGGAATGTTTTCCAACGGTTGGGAAGAAACTCTCAACCAAAGGGCTTGTCAGAAGTGTTCAGGAATGACGAAGCTTCTGAAGACGTAGAGGACAGAGAAGCCATGGTGCCAAGGTGGGTGGATGTGAGGCCACCCTAACTGAACTATGTAGGTGGAGATGTCAGAAGAAAGGAAAGGATAGCGAATCCAGTCACGAAGAAAAATCTTGCCCGACTCGTGCGGAAATGATATGTGGTTGGAAATGATAGGAAACCCATTAAAGAAATGGGAACCTCCATGATCAGGAGAGTTCAGAGGCAACATAAAGCCCACATGAACTCATTGAAAGTCCCTATTGCCTTAGAAACCTCTGAGAATGTAAAGTTTGAGGAAATACCTGATGGGGGAAGAAATCAACTTCATTAGAGAACCAAGAAAGAGGTGGAGAGATCTAATATGAAGACTGCATAGGAAGGAGACCATGTGCCGCAGAACTCCTATCCTGGGAAATACAAAATTTTGAGGAGAGCTCAAGAGGATATGGTGATGATGCCAACCCCAATATGGAGCCCAAAACCAATATGCTTTGGAACTATCTCACCTGAGAGGGGGTTGCCAACACCATTGTTGGTTGATACTCTTTATGAAGTTCCACGACAGGTGTCAAACTTTGGCATAACTTAAGAGGAAGCGTTGTCCAAACTAATGCTGCCCCCGGAAGCACATGCATGGTTGGATAAGTTCATGGGCAACAATGGGGGCAAGAATGAGGACTTATCTGGACCTAGCAACTTCCACATAAACATGACATATGTTTTATCCACCATGTTTTGTGCTAAGCCTAATCAACATGCCACAATAGATGGTGACTACTTAGCAACATAACCTATGATGGCATATGTTAGTGTTGAAGAAACGGGAAAAGAGAAGCCGGGCAGAGCAAGTTTGCTCGAGCCTATAAGGAATGAGCCCGAAAGAGTGTACACCGATAAAATGGTCTCCAGTAGCCCAAGTATGACCCTAGCCAACCATCTCAAGCCCATTTATGTAACTGCTCATCTGGAGAGAGTACCATTCAAGAGGGTTTTGATTGATAAATGAGCCGCGGTCAATGTGTTGCCTTTCAAGCAGATGAAGAGGGCATGTAGAAGTGAAGAGGATCTCATCCCCACGGACTTAACAGTTTCCAGTTTTTCTAGAGCCATCACTAAAACTCATGGGATATTGCCCTTAGAGGTTGACTTAGGTTCCAAGCAAATTATGCTAGCTTTCTTCGTTGTGGATAGTACTTCCACATATGAAGCTTTACTGGGCCGAGATTGGATTCATCAGAGTCTCTCAGTGTCTTCCACCTTGTATTAACAAGTGGCAATTTACCACGAGGAATGAGCTATAGTACTAGGGTTTTGGGAGATGGTGGACGCCGAGTCACGACCATTTCTTCCTACTGCCAATATGGTAGAAGCCAACTTTTATAATCATAGCATTGGGATTCTCCAATACTTAAGAGCTGATGAGAACGGCCACCCGACTAAGATGACGACCCAAAAGCTTTTGGAGCAAGGTTTGTTCATCACTAGAGAAGAATGGGATTGACCCCATATTGTCCTAACTTCCCGACACCAGTAATGTCAAAACAAAGGAGTAATGACCAAGTGATTACAGTTAGGTCCTTAATAAAAAGACTGTTAGTGTATGGAAAAGAGAAAAAGCAAGAAAGGAAAAATATTACTTGACCAATCTGGGAAAAAACTTGCAAGACCATATCCAGCTAGTGTTAAGTCTTTAAGAAATGTCATCCAACTGTTTGGGTGTTAGAGATCATTATATTAAAGAAAGTTAATGATTTCAAAAAGAGGTAAAATCAGATGAGGCAATAAGAACTTAAATATAGTGCAAGAAATGAAGTAAGTCAAGATGAAAGAAATATATTTTATTTCATGGGAAAGAATTACATTTGATCCTAGCCTAACAGATGTACATCTTCACCCGAAGAAATGATTCTGGAGTAATAAGTCTGCATAAGTGTGAAAATTCTGGTAGGCTCGGCTAAAACCATGCTGCTATTGATAAATTGAGACTCAGCATCTTCCAATTCCATATTTGCTTTCTTCACTTCTTTAATTTTTTGCCGAAGTTTATCGAGGAGAGTCGCCTGTTTGGCCTTCAACACAGTAATTTGCTCCTCTAACTTCAGCATATCAGAAGACACCACCTTGATCTTCTCCTCTGTTACTGAACCTTCATCCTTTAACTGCTGAATTTAAGTTAAAGTACTGGATTGTTTCTTCTTGAAACACCTTGCTCAATTGGTTTGCCTCTCAGCCCGACTCTGCTGATTTCTAATAGCCTATGAAAGGAATGACTCGTACTAAACTCTTGATAGTTGATCGACCTTAAACAGGTCAGTCACGGCTTTCTCTATATCATGGAAAGCCTTGAGGCTGAAGGATGCTGATAAATCCCTCCTAGACCATTCTTGGAAGACTCGGCGTTGATCTTGAAGGCTTGAAAACTCATATGGATGCCTTGAAGATCTCAGCTTTGTCTTAAGTTGCCCGAATTCCTTAAAAAGCTCGGGTAGAGATACTGTTGAAAGAACTGGTACATGAGAAGAAGGTTGTGCTCCAGCTATTTCAAAGGGTGTAACAAGGAAGAAGGTTTTAACAGAAAAATGAGCTTGAGAGATAGAAGCAGTAATGGTCTTTGTCTTCTTTTTGGGCCTAGGGATAGAAGTCCCTATTACCTCTGAAGTTAGAGGAGGTCGGGGAAGTTCTGTTTTGCGCACCAGGCGCGGTGGAGACTTGCCCGAACCTTCCCCATAACCTTGTTGCAACCAAGGGAGAAAAGTTAAGAAAAGAATTTATAATTCAGAATAGAGGAAAGTGAGACAAGAAAGGTCAATGCACCTGAGTTGAGCTCAGAACCAAGGAAGGAGATGGAAGAGGAGTTATTTCTTTTAGTTGCGGAGAATGACCATCATTGCTTATTGAAGAGGGAGGAATAATACCCGAGCCTTCACCAGAGGCCTGTAGACATCAAAGAAGACAAGTGTCAAAAGGATAAGTTGGCAGAAAACAAAAAGCAAAAGTTTAAATAATGATATGCCTGAGGTTGAGAAAACAATGACTACATCAGGAGACTTTGCCCAAGAAGCCCGCAGGCTAGTCACCTCTAAAACCATAGGGATCTCAGGAACTACAGGCTCCCCAAATGCAGATGTTGCTGATTTATGAAAGGTTGGTGCATGGGAAGATTGAGAAGAGTAAAAAGAAAAAAAAGTATAAAAAGAGGGAGGCTTCAGGAATAAAAGTGCTAAAATAACAAATACTCACCAAGTTAGTATTCTTGTCTACAAAATGAAGCATTTCCTTTGTCTTTGGATTAAATTGGGAGGTTGGAGTTACTACCAACACAGTTTCCCCAACCTTAACCTATAAAAGAAAAAAAAACAAGTGTTAAAACTCTGAGATTAGTATAAATACAACTCAAAAGAGATATACCTTTAAAGACTCAGCCCGCGAATGGGAAGTTTGTACCATTCGGGCTGGAGGCTAAGAGGCCTCAAGTGGAGAGATCTTTTCTTTCCTTAGGGCTTATTTCAGAAATCAAGCAAGTAATAAAAAAGAGAGTAGAAAAGATAAACTTAAGATGTGAGTTATACCTCAAGTGCATCAAGGGTGGAACCTTGCAGATTTTTGGCTTATTGATACATCTCAGCCCATAGTGGGTCATCCCTTGAAGCGATAATGGGCTTTTTGGTCGCTTGGGGCCCTAGAGTCAAAGAAAATGGAGTTGTCAATTCTCATCACGAAATTGTGGAGAATAACGTAGAAATGAAGTAAGGATTACTTACTAAAGGCTTTCTATTTCATCCTGCCCACGCTAGCCTCAGCTACTGAAGTAGAAGACTTAGAGGCTTTGGAAGTTTGTGCCCTCATCATTTTCTTTATTGGAACCGACCGTGCTTCGGGCTCAAACTCTCAGGTCTCTACCACCGTTGCCCGAGTCCAACGTTTAGGTCGAGACTTAACTACAGGTTCTGGCTCACCATCAAAATCTCCAAGTGACTCGGATACATCTCTGCTCTCTTTAGCACTTTGTCTTCTTACTTCAGCTGCAGCTTCTTGGAGGATGAAGGCGTCTGCAGCTTCCTCATCTTGCCCGATAACCACCTCAGCAAGGTTACCTTAGGCTGCAAGTACAAAGAAACCAAGGAAATGATTAGAGAATGCAAGTTCATGAAAATTTCAAGTTAAATGGGTAAAGAAATACGTATCAAAATGAGTTGATTCTTCTGATGAATCATTTCATTCCAATCTTCAATCTCAATTGGTTTGGATGGGACTTAATGGATAGTTGCTTGAAGAGACGGTCATGAACTTCGTGCAGATCTCCTCCATATTTCTTAGTACATTTTACTTCCTACCAAGATGAGAAGTTTGAAGTGCATTCGAAGTTCAGAGCCAAAGGCTTTCGGGCGACCTTGCTCATAACCTCAAGACTGCGTCAGGCAACTTGAAAAGTGACTTAAGGTAAGGGAGCGAAGACGGTATGAGGTGCCACATTGAATAGAGTAAAAAAAAAGAACTAGAATAGCTTGCCTAAAGCCTAGTTGCCTGCTACAGAAGTTTGGATGATAAACTTCTAACCTGCGCTCGTAGCTGTCACTCCTCAAACCTCAAGCCAGATCCCTCGATTGGATACAGCTGATAAATCTCTCTCTACAAAAGGGACTAGCATCTTCTCCAAAAGCATCATGGAAGGTCTCGTCAGAAAACCAAGGGTATCTCCTTTGGACTGAAGTACCCCATTCCAAATCTGCCCAAGTCATGCAGACTCTAAAGAAATATAGACAAGTAAAGGTAGAGTGATTGGTTAGAGAAGCTTCAGCTAAAATTAGGGCAGGGGCTACTCCTTCTAGGAATTCTAGGTTGGGAGCCCGAAGTTCGGGAAAATACCATTGGAGCCAAAGCTAGATCATCCAAGTTAGACCATTAAGGTTGGTTTCAAATGGTTCACCCTTTGTAATTTCGTACAGGAGATAATAGAGATGAGCAAGAAGAAATGGACCCGTGGCTACATTGTCAAAATTATGAAGGGCCTCTACTAAGGAAATCCATTCCACTTTCACTCATTTAGATTTTGGGGAAGACATGTTTGTTGAGCCAATAGAGGAGAAAATACATGTGCTCCTGATCTTTATTAGCTTTCGAGGAAGATAGGCCAAATTCCTTCTTGACAAACAGGATAAAACTCGTGAATGAAGTTCTATAACTCTTGAAGGTTGCAAAGTTATAATCTAAATGAAGAAAGGGGGAAGGCTGCTCGAGCTCTCAGCAGTCAGGCAAGCAGAAGGAGCCCAATCGTGGGTAATGTCCACGATTCTGCCCGAGGGCCTTAGCCAGAAAACCTGAGCCATGTCTAGGATGGTTGGGGACATGAGGCCTATCCTAAAATCAAACATGTTGGTGCCTGAGTTCCAAAAAATAAGTGCAGTTATCAGCAGCTCAGGCTTAGCAATCACAATCGATTTGGACAACATTATCAGCTCATAAATTCCGTTGTTCATCCACTTTTTCTTAAAAGTTGGCTGAAGCCGCTGATCCATTGCACCCATCATTCATCCTTCATTAAAGGAAAGCCACGACGATGGTTCGACCATTTGGAGGATGAAATGCCCAACTTAGCCTGAAATGGGTTAGGAGTAAACCATTTCTCATTAGGCATATTATTTTCAATAGCAATTAGGACTTGAGAAGTCCATGCAGGTCAATGAATGCACTCCTCCCTCCTCAAAGAATAGTTCAGTGTGCAGGCTTACCCGAGGGCAATGAAGGCCATTGAGAAGACGGCGCATGATAGAAATTCCCTCGCCAATCTCACAAGGAGATTGGATTCGTGCAGCTTTAGGTGCCATTGAGTAGAGTTGAAGGAGACTGAGAAAGCAAAAAAGGATTTTCTCGAAATTATGAAGGTTTTGAAAATTCTGGGAAATTCTAAGAATTTAAAGGCTTGAAATTGCTAGGGTGCTTTGCCGAAGAGATTGGGCTACAAGTGTGTTGAAGCCCAATGATACCAATTAAAAAAAGACTTGCCCGAAGCTCAGCATCAAGCCCAAAGACAAATTGGCGCCTTCTCATTAATGCATAGGCCATGTGCCTATGATTTAAAAGTCAAGTGATGGGGACTAACTCACAATCAGCCAAAAAGCACTTTTCAGAGGCAATACAAGTAAAAAACTGATGACTCACTACCCTCCAAGCGCTTTCAGGCAAGAGTAAAGCTATTGCAGTCGGGCTAATATGCCTATAAAAAGAGAAAGAGGCCCCAGAAACAAGGACAATCAACCAATCAAACAAACAAACATACAAACTCTGCTTTCAAGCCATATTTGCATCTAAAAGCTATAATCAACCCAGATCTCAATCCTTTTCAGGATCATTCCCTACAAAACCCATCTTTTGTCTAGGTTAGAAACTCTGCTATCACCCCTAGTGGTGTAATATCATTTCCCTTGTGTAAACTTGCTTACCATTCATCTCTTTTTAGCATATAAACCCTGTAAACTCGAAATAGAAGTGATTGCAAGAAGTTCAACCTTGCCCGACAAGGTGAAATCTTGCTTAAAGCTCTTTGTTTGTTTTATAAGTTAATATATCTATTGCTTAATGTCTTTTCCAGTATGTATTCAAGTCATTTCCATTTGTTTTCCCATTATAAAAGTTCCATTTGCAACCAGATCTAATTAGTTTAATGGACATGCTATCATTAAAATCAATCAAGAGCCAAGTAAATGACTTAAGGGGATCTAGACTCCCTCCATTCGAACACACAAGATTATGAAATGAAAGTCCTTGCTCGCAAGGCAAGAAAAAGAACTTAATGTGGACTTAACTCATCCACGACAATCCTTTGATAATAAGAAGTCCGAGTAGCTTGGGGCGCAAGTAATCGACTAAATACAATCTTGTTCTACATCTGTTATACTGAGATAGCAATGGCACGCCTAACACTTGGTTAGTTTTGATTGCGAGCCTCAAGGCCTACACCTAAGGCCCGACAAAGACACCTTTCAAAACTAACTATATCCTCTTCTTGCAGCACATCAGCAAGCAAAAGCCCGACTACACATCCAAAGTGCCAATCCCTTGGGGAGCTGTGCTGAGAGCCGATGAGCCCTCTCCGAAGAAATCTTCACCCGAACAGAGCCAAAATTTACAATGCTATGAACTTGCTACCATTTTGCACATGTTATATTGTTCTTTGATCTACTGCGTTAGCAATTCTACATCATTATATATCATTTTGCCTCCCTCTGATGCTACGGTCACAATAGTACAATATTATTTGATCTTCGATATCAACTTTGGTGCTATTAGGGATGGGCACAGTCCGATTCGGCTCTATTCCACTCTCAAATCGAAACTGGAATTGAAAAATATTAACGGTTCTATTCGGTGCGGTTCTGCTTAAAAGTATTCTTAAAATCTTACAGTTTGGTTCATACTTTCTAGTTTGGTTCATACTGGTTTATGGTTTTAACCAAAATTATATATATTTTTTCAATTCTATTTTCAATGCCAAACACATACTTCAACCATAAATTCAAGCAAATTTGAATTCCCACTACTAGATCTACAAGATTTGTAACCGGAAGATAGAAAGTGTACATATAAATATAAATCAAAAGATAGAAAACCTCGGGTCAAGACCAAAGTGTACATCCTAAACTAAAACTAAAGTGTACATAATGTATAATATACTGGAAAAGAATGATGAAAAATAGAATACCGTCAACTCCGTGCATCATGCTGACGCTCCTGCTACCACGGTTATTCATAGTTCCTCTTGGTCTTCTTTGGATTGACCTCTTCTTCAATGCACCTATTGTTACTATGATTTTCACACTCGTAAGGGTTATCGCGTTGGTCATCCTCTTCATGGCCAACCGCGAAGGCATCTTCATTGTTCACCTTCCTCCACCGGTTTCGCTCACAACCCCTCTGCTAACTCACGGCCTAACATCAGCCAGCATGCTCACACTAGTTCTTTTCCATATGCACATAATGCGCAGGGCTCTCCCAGCCTTCAGGATTTATGTCGCTATGTGGAATCTGTTTGATGCTCAATACAGTTACATTCTAGCTGTCATAGATGAACCAACTGCTCCATTCTCTTCTGCTCAAGCCCATGTCATTTCCACCGATGATTTTGTTGTTAACGATTGATTCGTTTCATGGTCAATAGATCATTAACAGCGGAGCCACGAACCATATCACCTCTTCTCCTTCTTGTTTAATGAATACATCTACCTCTAGTTTGCCGCCTGTGTCTTTGCTGAGTGGAGCTAAGGCTTCAATCAAGATGACAGGTACTTTTCATTTCAATTACTCCATTGATTTGAAAAATGGTTTTATGTGTTCTTAATTTTAAAGTTAATCTTTGAACGGTTGGTAAGCTTACAGATGGGCTCTACTATTCTGTGACCATTTTTTTTAGGAAAACTGATGAAAAAGGTTTGAAAACTTTGAGTTTTAACGATAAGGACAAAATAAAGGGTAAAGTGAATAGTACCAGGATTGACTTTTTAATGTAAAAATATGGTTTTTCGTTAAAGTGAACAGTACCGAGAACTTTTCGTTAAAGTTCTATTTTATTTTTCTTCTTAGTGTGTTTTGCAGGACTTAGTTTCGAAGGCGATGATTGGTGTGAGAAAGCGACGTGGTGACTTTTACTACCTTGTGACCCTTGCATCTTCCATCCGAACCAGTCGACCTCTCTGCAACATCATCACCATTTCATCCTCTCTTTGGCACCACCATCTAAAACACCCTTCTTCTGCCTGCCTGCAAGTCTTAGCTCCTAGTTTTCTTAATTGTTCTTTGGATTCTAGTCATGTTTGTGATATTTGTCCATTGGCGAAACAAACTCAACAACCTTTCAATTTAAGTTCTACCTCAAGAACTTTCCCTTTTCTATTTGGGGTCCAAATCTTAACCCTTCTCTTATCGGAGCTCATTACTTTTTAACTACTGTAGAGAAACGTTTTAAAGAGTAAGAGTGTTTAGGGAATTTTGGGATTTTTGCCAAAGTGTTGGAATGACTTTTTGGTGAGAATAGGTGCCTATTTATAGGATTAAGCTTACCCATTTTTCCCCTTGGTGTGGCCGGCCTTGATGGTTTTTGTGGTTATGATTTTGGCTTAATTAGCCAATTTATTGGCTAATTAAGTATGAAAGAAGTAAATGAGAGGTTATAAAATTATTTATTTGTATAAATGGGGTAGTAAAATGAGGAAAAGTAAAAAAGACTAAGAAGAATGTGAGGTTGCCGGCCACTACCTATTTTTAGGGTGAATGGGATATATTTTGTGATTAATTGGGTAATTTAATTGATGTTTAATGGATTAATTGGGTAATTAATCCATTAATTAACCAATTAACATTATTTTGTAGGTTACCTTGCAAAACGGGATTTGATGAGATGGACTTTGAATTGGTTGCCTCTTTTGGAGCATTTTTTATTTTGTTGAAAGATGATTCTCCGCTACTCGCGCGTAGAAATCCCAATGTGCCTCATGGGTATTCTTGTCCTTTTTTATTCAAAGATCCACGTGTCGCCTTATGATTATTTTTGGCTCCACAATGTTGTTGAGCGCAAACATAGGCACCTTCTCAAAACTACTCAAGCCCTTTGTTTTCAATCTCATCTTCTTCTCAAATTTGGGGTGAATGTGTTCCCACCGCTGCATATAGCATCGATCGCCTACGTGCTCGCCTTCTCTATGTCTCCTCCTTCTAGTCTTCGGTGACAAGGATGAACCTTATGTGTCACCTCAACAAATCACGTTATGGTCTCAAGCAAGCTTCTCGACAATGGTTTGCCAAATTTTATGATGCCGTTCTTTTTGTTGGATTTAAACAATTCAAAGTTGACTATTCTTACAATCTTATCTTGTTTTGATTTTATTTATTATCCTTCATCCAAAAGTAACATTTTCGTTTTTCCTTCAAGGCCTTGCTCATTTATATATGGATATATTGTGATTACAGGCAATGGCATGGCTGCTATTGATTCCTTAAAATCTTTTCTCTGTAACCGTTTTCAAATTAAGGATCTAGGTTATTTGAAGTGTTTTCTGAGTATTGAGGTCTCTTTATTCAAAAGTGGCAGGATCTAGGTGATTTGAAGTGTTTTCTGAGTATTGTCAAGGTTATGGTTTTCTAGGAGCACGGCATGTTGCTTCCTATGGAAGATACAAAACTATGCGATAAAGGGGAACTTCTCAATATCCAGAAACGTATCGGCTTCTAGTAGGAAGGTTAGTTTATCTCACAACAATCCATC